>NC_082649.1:68214823-68820158 GCF_028023285.1 Balaenoptera ricei | reverse complement strand
TTCTATAAAACAATCGAGACACCGAAGCAGGCAAAATGTCCCCCGACAGAATACTGGATACAGAAGATGTGGTACATATCTACGATGGAATACTACTCAGCCATACAAATGACGGAAATACTGCCATTTGCAGCAACACGGAAGGACCTCGAGATGATCTAACTAAGTGAATTAAATCAGATGGAGGTCGATAAATAGCATGGGATATGACTTACATGTGGAATCTAAAAACTGATACAAATCAACTGATTCACAAAACAGCGACAGACTCAGAGACTTAGAAAACAAACTTATGCTTACCAAAGGGGAAACATGGGGGAGAGGGATACATTAGGAGGTTGGCATTAACATGTATTCATGAACATATATACAATACATACTCCACAAAGACCTACTCTACAACACAGGGGACTCTGTTCAACACTTTGTCACAACCTATATAAGAAAAGGATCCTAAAAAAATAGACATATGCATATGTACGACTAAATCACAACGCTTTACACCTGCAAGAGACACAACATGGTCCATCAAGTTGCTTGACAATGAAAGAAAAATGCAGTTAAAGAAAAAGAAAGAAAGAAAATACAAGACGTGTACTCGATTTTTGGCAGCCTCGGGGACCTGGGCTGGTGTCACATCCCTGGAGCCTCAGCAGGCTGTGTCTCAAGGCTGGCTGTCGTGGGGCTGAGGGGACTGGGGAGGATGTGCCAGCAAATGAGTCCCCCTGGGACCTGCAGTGTCTGGTCCACTCGAAATGGGACCACAATCTCCAGATCCAGGCAGGCCCTCCTATAGCTCAACCAAGCCTAGTGCACCCAAAGGAGGGTGGAACCTCTGGGCTGCAAGAGCTTTGAAACGTCACCTGATCTCCACATCTCCTGCTGCTGGGGTTCCCACCTCCAGCCTCCTGCCTTCGTGTCGTACCAACTACAGTACCCTCGGCACCCTCCCTCAGTGTAGCACTTTGGCAAGGGTTGCGACTTGTGTGGGGGTGAAGGGTAACAGGCAGAAAGGAAGGAGACACAAGCCCTTGGGTGCTGGTTCGGGCACGTGCCCCTCCAAGTTACAACCCGAGAACACCGCTTTCTTTCGCTAAGGCTCTGGTTGGCAGAGGGACCAGAGATAGGCACGAAGAAGCCTGCCGCCTTGTGGACGATTCCTGGAACGACAACATGGAAACCGGTGTTTCTGGGCACTACCATTCACAAGGCCTGCAGGGCTTTAAAAAAATAACACCTGCGCTCAAGAAATGTCCTAGGATACGTAATTGAAAAGACTTCAGAACAGGCCGGATTTGTCAGAAGACAATTTCAAGAGGTACATTTCACTCACACTGTTGGGAAAGAAGAAAAAGAAAAAACACATGAAAAGATGCTGAAGATCACCAATTACTTGAGAACTGCAAATCAAAGGAGCAACGAGGTATCATCTGACACCATTCAGAATGGCCATCATGAAAATGTCTCCAAACAATAAATTCCAGAGAGGGCATGGAGAAATCAAACCCTCCTCCACTGCAGGGGGGAATGTAACTGGTACAGCCACTGGGGAGTACACTTGGGAGGTTCCTTCGAAAATGAAACATAGAACTACCATCTGATCCCCAATCACACTTCTGGGCAAACACCCAGAGGAAACCATAGCTCAAAAACCTACACGCAGGGCTTCCCTGGTGGCGCAGTGGTCGCGAGTCTGCCTGCTAATGCAGGGGACACGGGTTTGGGCCCTGGTGTGGGAAGATCCCGCATGCCGCGGAGCGGTTGGGCCCGTGAGCCACAACTGCAGAGCCTGCGCGTTTGGAGCCTGTGCCCCGCAACGGGAGGGCCCGCGATAGTGAGAGGCCCGCGCACCACGATGAAGAGTGGCCCCCGCTTGCCGCAACTAGAAAAAACCCACGCACGAAACGAAGACCCAACACAGCTAAAAATAAATAAATAAATAAATAGAGTAGCTATTCATTTAAAAATAAAAAAAAACCTACACACACCCCAACGTGCATGACAGCACTATATACAACAACCGACACACCGAAGCAGGCAAAATGTCCCCCGACAGATGACTGGATACAGAAGATGCGGTACATATCTACGATGGAATACTACTCAGCCATACAAAAGACGGAAATACTGCCATTTGCAGCAACACGGAAGGACCTCGAGATGATCTAACTAAGTGAAGTAAATCAGGTGGAGGTCGATAAATAGCATGGGATATGACTTACATGTGGAATCTAAAAACTGATACAAATCAACTGATCACAAAACAGCGACAGACTCAGAGACTTAGAAAACAAACTTATGCTTACCAAAGGGGAAACATGGGGGAGAGGGATACATTAGGAGGTTGGCATTAACATGTATACATGAACATATATACAATACATACTCCACAAAGACCTACTCTACAACACAGGGGACTCTGTTCAACACTTTGTCACAACCTATATAAGAAAAGGATCCTAAAAAAATAGACATATGCATATGTACGACTAAATCACAACGCTTTACACCTGCAAGAGACACAACATGGTCCATCAAGTTGCTTGACGATGACAGAAAAATGCAGTTAAAGAAAAAGAAAGAAAGAAAATAAAAGACGTGTACTCGATTTTTGGCAGCCTCGGGGACCTGGGCTGGTGTCACATCCCTGGAGCCTCAGCAGGCTGTGTCTCAAGGCTGGTTGTCGTGGGGCTGAGGGGACTGGGGAGGATGTGCCAGCAAATGAGTCCCCCTGGGACCTGCAGTGTCTGGCCAATCGAAATGGGACCACAATCTCCAGACCCAGGCAGGCCCTCCTATAGCTCAACCAAGCCTAGTGCACCCAAAGGAGGGTGGATCCTCTGGGCTGCAAGAGCTTTGAAACGTCACCTGATCTCCACATCTCCTGCTGCTGGGGTTCCCACCTCCAGCCTCCTGCCTTCATGTCGTACCAACTACAGTACCCTCGGCACCCTCCCTCAGTGTAGCACTTTGGCAAGGCTTGCGACTTGTGTGGGGGTGAAGGGTAACAGGCAGAAAGAAAGGAGACACAAGCCCTTGGGTGCTGGTTCGGGCACGTGCCCCTCCAAGTTACAACCCGAGAACACCGCTTTCTTTCGCTAAGGCTCTGGTTGGCAGAGGGACCAGAGATAGGCACGAAGAAGCCTGCCGCCTTGTGGACGATTCCTGGAACGACAACTTGGAAAACGGTGTTTCTGGGCACTACCATTCACAAGGCCTGCAGGGCTTTAAAAAAATAACACCTGCGCTCAAGAAATGTCCTAGGATACGTAATTGAAAAGACATCACAACAGGCCGGATTTGTCAGAAGACAATTTCAAGAGGTACATTTCACTCACACTGTTGGGAAAGAAGAAAAAGAAAAAAAACATGAAAAGATGCTGAAGATCACCAATTACTTGAGAATTGCAAATCAAAGGAGCAACGAGGTATCATCTGACACCAGTCAGAATGGCCATCATGAAAATGTCTCCAAACAATAAATTCCAGAGAGGGCATGGAGAAATCAAACCCTCCTCCACTCCTAGGGGGAATGTAACTGGTACAGCCAGTGGGAAGTACACTTGGGAGGTTCCTTCGAAAACGAAACATAGAACTACCATCTGATCCCTAATCATACTTCTGGGCAAACACCCAGAGAAAACCATAGTTCAAACACCTACACGCACCCCAACCTGCATAACAGCACTCTATAAAACAATCGAGACACCGAAGCAGGCAAAATGTCCCCCGACAGAATACTGGATACAGAAGATGTGGTACATATCTACGATGGAATACTACTCAGCCATACAAATGACGGAAATACTGCCATTTGCAGCAACACGGAAGGACCTCGAGATGATCTAACTAAGTGAATTAAATCAGATGGAGGTCGATAAATAGCATGGGATATGACTTACATGTGGAATCTAAAAACTGATACAAATCAACTGATTCACAAAACAGCGACAGACTCAGAGACTTAGAAAACAAACTTATGCTTACCAAAGGGGAAACATGGGGGAGAGGGATACATTAGGAGGTTGGCATTAACATGTATTCATGAACATATATACAATACATACTCCACAAAGACCTACTCTACAACACAGGGGACTCTGTTCAACACTTTGTCACAACCTATATAAGAAAAGGATCCTAAAAAAATAGACATATGCATATGTACGACTAAATCACAACGCTTTACACCTGCAAGAGACACAACATGGTCCATCAAGTTGCTTGACAATGAAAGAAAAATGCAGTTAAAGAAAAAGAAAGAAAGAAAATACAAGACGTGTACTCGATTTTTGGCAGCCTCGGGGACCTGGGCTGGTGTCACATCCCTGGAGCCTCAGCAGGCTGTGTCTCAAGGCTGGTTGTCGTGGGGCTGAGGGGACTGGGGAGGATGTGCCAGCAAATGAGTCCCCCTGGGACCTGCAGTGTCTGGCCAATCGAAATGGGACCACAATCTCCAGATCCAGGCAGGCCCTCCTATAGCTCAACCAAGCCTAGTGCACCCAAAGGAGGGTGGATCCTCTGGGCTGCAAGAGCTTTGAAACGTCACCTGATCTCCACATCTCCTGCTGCTGGGGTTCCCACCTCCAACCTCCTGCCTTCGTGTCGTACCAACTACAGTACCCTCGGCACCCTCCCTCAGTGTAGCACTTTGGCAAGGGTTGCGACTTGTGTGGGGGTGAAGGGTAACAGGCAGAAAGGAAGGAAACACAAGCCCTTGGGTGCTGGTTCTGGCACGTGCCCCTCCAAGTTACAACCTGGGAACACCGCTTTCTTTCACTAAGGCTCTGGTTGCCAGAGGGACCAGAGATGGGCACAAAGAAGCCTGCCGCCTTGTGGACGATTCCTGGAACAACAACTTGGAAAACGGTGCTTCGGGGCACTACCATTCACAAGGCCTGCAGGGCTTTAAAAAAATAACACCTGCGCTCAAGAAATGTCCTAGGATACGTAATTGAAAAGACTTCAGAACAGGCCGGATTTGTCAGAAGACAATTTCAAGAGGTACATTTCACTCACACTGTTGGGAAAGAAGAAAAAGAAAAAACACATGAAAAGATGCTGAAGATCACCAATTACTTGAGAACTGCAAATCAAAGGAGCAACGAGGTATCATCTGACACCATTCAGAATGGCCATCATGAAAATGTCTCCAAACAATAAATTCCAGAGAGGGCATGGAGAAATCAAACCCTCCTCCACTGCAGGGGGGAATGTAACTGGTACAGCCACTGGGGAGTACACTTGGGAGGTTCCTTCGAAAATGAAACATAGAACTACCATCTGATCCCCAATCACACTTCTGGGCAAACACCCAGAGGAAACCATAGCTCAAAAACCTACACGCAGGGCTTCCCTGGTGGCGCAGTGGTCGCGAGTCTGCCTGCTAATGCAGGGGACACGGGTTTGGGCCCTGGTGTGGGAAGATCCCGCATGCCGCGGAGCGGTTGGGCCCGTGAGCCACAACTGCTGAGCCTGCGCGTTTGGAGCCTGTGCCCCGCAACGGGAGGGCCCGCGATAGTGAGAGGCCCGCGCACCGCGATGAAGAGTGGCCCCCGCTTGCCGCAACTAGAAAAAACCCACGCACGAAACGAAGACCCAACACAGCTAAAAATAAATAAATAAATAGAGTAGCTATTAATTTAAAAATTAAAAAAAACCTACACACACCCCAACGTGCATGACAGCACTATATACAACAACCGACACACCGAAGCAGGCAAAATGTCCCCCGACAGATGACTGGATACAGAAGATGTGGTACATATCTACGATGGAATACTACTCAGCCATACAAAAGACGGAAATACTGCCATTTGCAGCAACATGGAAGGACCTCGAGATGATCTAACTAAGTGAAGCAAACCAGGTGGAGGTCGATAAATAGCATGGGATATGACTTACATGTGGAATCTAAAAACTGATACAAATCAACTGATTCACAAAACAGCGACAGACTCAGAGACTTAGAAAACAAACTTATGCTTACCAAAGGGGAAAGATGGGGGAGAGGGATACATTAGGAGGTTGGCATTAACATGTATACATGAACATATATACAATACATACTCCACAAAGACCTACTCTACAACACAGGGGACTCTGTTCAACACTTTGTCACAACCTATATAAGAAAAGGATCCTAAAAAAATAGACATATGCATATGTACGACTAAATCACAACGCTTTACACCTGCAAGAGACACAACATGGTCCATCAAGTTGCTTGACAATGAAAGAAAAATGCAGTTAAAGAAAAAGAAGGAAAGAAAATACAAGACGTGTACTCGATTTTTGGCAGCCTCGGGGACCTGGGCTGGTGTCACATCCCTGGAGCCTCAGCAGGCTGTGTCTCAAGGCTGGCTGTCGTGGGGCTGAGGGGACTGGGGAGGATGTGCCAGCAAATGAGTCCCCCTGGGACCTGCAGTGTCTGGTCCACTCGAAATGGGACCACAATCTCCAGATCCAGGCAGGCCCTCCTATAGCTCAACCAAGCCTAGTGCACCCAATGGAGGGTGGATCCTCTGGGCTGCAAGAGCTTTGAAACGTCACCTGATCTCCACATCTCCTGCTGCTGGGGTTCCCACCTCCAGCCTCCTGCCTTCGTGTCATACCAACTACAGTACCCTCGGCACCCTCCCTCAGTGTAGCACTTTGGCAAGGCTTGCGACTTGTGTGGGGGTGAAGGGTAACAGGCAGAAAGGAAGGAGACACAAGCCCTTGGGTGCTGGTTCGGGCACGTGCCCCTCCAAGTTACAACCCGGGAACACCGCTTTCTTTCGCTAAGGCTCTGGTTGGCAGAGGGACCAGAGATAGGCACGAAGAAGCCTGCCGCCTTGTGGACGATTCCTGGAACGACAACTTGGAAAACGGTGTTTCTGGGCACTATCATTCACAAGGCCTGCAGGGCTTTAAAAAAATAACACCTGCGCTCAAGAAATGTCCTAGGATACGTAATTGAAAAGACATCAGAACAGGCCGGATTTGTCAGAAGACAATTTCAAGAGGTACATTTCACTCACACTGTTGGGAAAGAAGAAAAAGAAAAAAAACATGAAAAGATGCTGAAGATCACCAATTACTTGAGAACTGCAAATCAAAGGAGCAACGAGGTATCATCTGACACCAGTCAGAATGGCCATCATGAAAATGTCTCCAAACAATAAATTCCAGAGAGGGCATGGAGAAATCAAACCCTCCTCCACTCCTAGGGGGAATGTAACTGGTACAGCCAGTGGGAGGTACACTTGGGAGGTTCCTTCGAAAACGAAACATAGAACTACCATGTGATCCCTAATCATACTTCTGGGCAAACACCCAGAGAAAACCATAGTTCAAACACCTACACGCACCCCAACCTGCATAACAGCACTCTATAAAACAATCGAGACACCGAAGCAGGCAAAATGTCCCCCGACAGAATACTGGATACAGAAGATGTGGTACATATCTACGATGGAATACTACTCAGCCATACAAATGACGGAAATACTGCCATTTGCAGCAACACGGAAGGACCTCGAGATGATCTAACTAAGTGAATTAAATCAGATGGAGGTCGATAAATAGCATGGGATATGACTTACATGTGGAATCTAAAAACTGATACAAATCAACTGATTCACAAAACAGCGACAGACTCAGAGACTTAGAAAACAAACTTATGCTTACCAAAGGGGAAACATGGGGGAGAGGGATACATTAGGAGGTTGGCATTAACATGTATTCATGAACATATATACAATACATACTCCACAAAGACCTACTCTACAACACAGGGGACTCTGTTCAACACTTTGTCACAACCTATATAAGAAAAGGATCCTAAAAAAATAGACATATGCATATGTACGACTAAATCACAACGCTTTACACCTGCAAGAGACACAACATGGTCCATCAAGTTGCTTGACAATGAAAGAAAAATGCAGTTAAAGAAAAAGAAAGAAAGAAAATACAAGACGTGTACTCGATTTTTGGCAGCCTCGGGGACCTGGGCTGGTGTCACATCCCTGGAGCCTCAGCAGGCTGTGTCTCAAGGCTGGCTGTCGTGGGGCTGAGGGGACTGGGGAGGATGTGCCAGCAAATGAGTCCCCCTGGGACCTGCAGTGTCTGGTCCACTCGAAATGGGACCACAATCTCCAGATCCAGGCAGGCCCTCCTATAGCTCAACCAAGCCTAGTGCACCCAAAGGAGGGTGGAACCTCTGGGCTGCAAGAGCTTTGAAACGTCACCTGATCTCCACATCTCCTGCTGCTGGGGTTCCCACCTCCAGCCTCCTGCCTTCGTGTCGTACCAACTACAGTACCCTCGGCACCCTCCCTCAGTGTAGCACTTTGGCAAGGGTTGCGACTTGTGTGGGGGTGAAGGGTAACAGGCAGAAAGGAAGGAGACACAAGCCCTTGGGTGCTGGTTCGGGCACGTGCCCCTCCAAGTTACAACCCGAGAACACCGCTTTCTTTCGCTAAGGCTCTGGTTGGCAGAGGGACCAGAGATAGGCACGAAGAAGCCTGCCGCCTTGTGGACGATTCCTGGAACGACAACATGGAAACCGGTGTTTCTGGGCACTACCATTCACAAGGCCTGCAGGGCTTTAAAAAAATAACACCTGCGCTCAAGAAATGTCCTAGGATACGTAATTGAAAAGACTTCAGAACAGGCCGGATTTGTCAGAAGACAATTTCAAGAGGTACATTTCACTCACACTGTTGGGAAAGAAGAAAAAGAAAAAACACATGAAAAGATGCTGAAGATCACCAATTACTTGAGAACTGCAAATCAAAGGAGCAACGAGGTATCATCTGACACCATTCAGAATGGCCATCATGAAAATGTCTCCAAACAATAAATTCCAGAGAGGGCATGGAGAAATCAAACCCTCCTCCACTGCAGGGGGGAATGTAACTGGTACAGCCACTGGGGAGTACACTTGGGAGGTTCCTTCGAAAATGAAACATAGAACTACCATCTGATCCCCAATCACACTTCTGGGCAAACACCCAGAGGAAACCATAGCTCAAAAACCTACACGCAGGGCTTCCCTGGTGGCGCAGTGGTCGCGAGTCTGCCTGCTAATGCAGGGGACACGGGTTTGGGCCCTGGTGTGGGAAGATCCCGCATGCCGCGGAGCGGTTGGGCCCGTGAGCCACAACTGCAGAGCCTGCGCGTTTGGAGCCTGTGCCCCGCAACGGGAGGGCCCGCGATAGTGAGAGGCCCGCGCACCACGATGAAGAGTGGCCCCCGCTTGCCGCAACTAGAAAAAACCCACGCACGAAACGAAGACCCAACACAGCTAAAAATAAATAAATAAATAAATAGAGTAGCTATTCATTTAAAAATAAAAAAAAACCTACACACACCCCAACGTGCATGACAGCACTATATACAACAACCGACACACCGAAGCAGGCAAAATGTCCCCCGACAGATGACTGGATACAGAAGATGCGGTACATATCTACGATGGAATACTACTCAGCCATACAAAAGACGGAAATACTGCCATTTGCAGCAACACGGAAGGACCTCGAGATGATCTAACTAAGTGAAGTAAATCAGGTGGAGGTCGATAAATAGCATGGGATATGACTTACATGTGGAATCTAAAAACTGATACAAATCAACTGATCACAAAACAGCGACAGACTCAGAGACTTAGAAAACAAACTTATGCTTACCAAAGGGGAAACATGGGGGAGAGGGATACATTAGGAGGTTGGCATTAACATGTATACATGAACATATATACAATACATACTCCACAAAGACCTACTCTACAACACAGGGGACTCTGTTCAACACTTTGTCACAACCTATATAAGAAAAGGATCCTAAAAAAATAGACATATGCATATGTACGACTAAATCACAACGCTTTACACCTGCAAGAGACACAACATGGTCCATCAAGTTGCTTGACGATGACAGAAAAATGCAGTTAAAGAAAAAGAAAGAAAGAAAATAAAAGACGTGTACTCGATTTTTGGCAGCCTCGGGGACCTGGGCTGGTGTCACATCCCTGGAGCCTCAGCAGGCTGTGTCTCAAGGCTGGTTGTCGTGGGGCTGAGGGGACTGGGGAGGATGTGCCAGCAAATGAGTCCCCCTGGGACCTGCAGTGTCTGGCCAATCGAAATGGGACCACAATCTCCAGACCCAGGCAGGCCCTCCTATAGCTCAACCAAGCCTAGTGCACCCAAAGGAGGGTGGATCCTCTGGGCTGCAAGAGCTTTGAAACGTCACCTGATCTCCACATCTCCTGCTGCTGGGGTTCCCACCTCCAGCCTCCTGCCTTCATGTCGTACCAACTACAGTACCCTCGGCACCCTCCCTCAGTGTAGCACTTTGGCAAGGCTTGCGACTTGTGTGGGGGTGAAGGGTAACAGGCAGAAAGAAAGGAGACACAAGCCCTTGGGTGCTGGTTCGGGCACGTGCCCCTCCAAGTTACAACCCGAGAACACCGCTTTCTTTCGCTAAGGCTCTGGTTGGCAGAGGGACCAGAGATAGGCACGAAGAAGCCTGCCGCCTTGTGGACGATTCCTGGAACGACAACTTGGAAAACGGTGTTTCTGGGCACTACCATTCACAAGGCCTGCAGGGCTTTAAAAAAATAACACCTGCGCTCAAGAAATGTCCTAGGATACGTAATTGAAAAGACATCACAACAGGCCGGATTTGTCAGAAGACAATTTCAAGAGGTACATTTCACTCACACTGTTGGGAAAGAAGAAAAAGAAAAAAAACATGAAAAGATGCTGAAGATCACCAATTACTTGAGAATTGCAAATCAAAGGAGCAACGAGGTATCATCTGACACCAGTCAGAATGGCCATCATGAAAATGTCTCCAAACAATAAATTCCAGAGAGGGCATGGAGAAATCAAACCCTCCTCCACTCCTAGGGGGAATGTAACTGGTACAGCCAGTGGGAAGTACACTTGGGAGGTTCCTTCGAAAACGAAACATAGAACTACCATCTGATCCCTAATCATACTTCTGGGCAAACACCCAGAGAAAACCATAGTTCAAACACCTACACGCACCCCAACCTGCATAACAGCACTCTATAAAACAATCGAGACACCGAAGCAGGCAAAATGTCCCCCGACAGAATACTGGATACAGAAGATGTGGTACATATCTACGATGGAATACTACTCAGCCATACAAATGACGGAAATACTGCCATTTGCAGCAACACGGAAGGACCTCGAGATGATCTAACTAAGTGAATTAAATCAGATGGAGGTCGATAAATAGCATGGGATATGACTTACATGTGGAATCTAAAAACTGATACAAATCAACTGATTCACAAAACAGCGACAGACTCAGAGACTTAGAAAACAAACTTATGCTTACCAAAGGGGAAACATGGGGGAGAGGGATACATTAGGAGGTTGGCATTAACATGTATTCATGAACATATATACAATACATACTCCACAAAGACCTACTCTACAACACAGGGGACTCTGTTCAACACTTTGTCACAACCTATATAAGAAAAGGATCCTAAAAAAATAGACATATGCATATGTACGACTAAATCACAACGCTTTACACCTGCAAGAGACACAACATGGTCCATCAAGTTGCTTGACAATGAAAGAAAAATGCAGTTAAAGAAAAAGAAAGAAAGAAAATACAAGACGTGTACTCGATTTTTGGCAGCCTCGGGGACCTGGGCTGGTGTCACATCCCTGGAGCCTCAGCAGGCTGTGTCTCAAGGCTGGTTGTCGTGGGGCTGAGGGGACTGGGGAGGATGTGCCAGCAAATGAGTCCCCCTGGGACCTGCAGTGTCTGGCCAATCGAAATGGGACCACAATCTCCAGATCCAGGCAGGCCCTCCTATAGCTCAACCAAGCCTAGTGCACCCAAAGGAGGGTGGATCCTCTGGGCTGCAAGAGCTTTGAAACGTCACCTGATCTCCACATCTCCTGCTGCTGGGGTTCCCACCTCCAACCTCCTGCCTTCGTGTCGTACCAACTACAGTACCCTCGGCACCCTCCCTCAGTGTAGCACTTTGGCAAGGGTTGCGACTTGTGTGGGGGTGAAGGGTAACAGGCAGAAAGGAAGGAAACACAAGCCCTTGGGTGCTGGTTCTGGCACGTGCCCCTCCAAGTTACAACCTGGGAACACCGCTTTCTTTCACTAAGGCTCTGGTTGCCAGAGGGACCAGAGATGGGCACAAAGAAGCCTGCCGCCTTGTGGACGATTCCTGGAACAACAACTTGGAAAACGGTGCTTCGGGGCACTACCATTCACAAGGCCTGCAGGGCTTTAAAAAAATAACACCTGCGCTCAAGAAATGTCCTAGGATACGTAATTGAAAAGACTTCAGAACAGGCCGGATTTGTCAGAAGACAATTTCAAGAGGTACATTTCACTCACACTGTTGGGAAAGAAGAAAAAGAAAAAACACATGAAAAGATGCTGAAGATCACCAATTACTTGAGAACTGCAAATCAAAGGAGCAACGAGGTATCATCTGACACCATTCAGAATGGCCATCATGAAAATGTCTCCAAACAATAAATTCCAGAGAGGGCATGGAGAAATCAAACCCTCCTCCACTGCAGGGGGGAATGTAACTGGTACAGCCACTGGGGAGTACACTTGGGAGGTTCCTTCGAAAATGAAACATAGAACTACCATCTGATCCCCAATCACACTTCTGGGCAAACACCCAGAGGAAACCATAGCTCAAAAACCTACACGCAGGGCTTCCCTGGTGGCGCAGTGGTCGCGAGTCTGCCTGCTAATGCAGGGGACACGGGTTTGGGCCCTGGTGTGGGAAGATCCCGCATGCCGCGGAGCGGTTGGGCCCGTGAGCCACAACTGCTGAGCCTGCGCGTTTGGAGCCTGTGCCCCGCAACGGGAGGGCCCGCGATAGTGAGAGGCCCGCGCACCGCGATGAAGAGTGGCCCCCGCTTGCCGCAACTAGAAAAAACCCACGCACGAAACGAAGACCCAACACAGCTAAAAATAAATAAATAAATAGAGTAGCTATTAATTTAAAAATTAAAAAAAACCTACACACACCCCAACGTGCATGACAGCACTATATACAACAACCGACACACCGAAGCAGGCAAAATGTCCCCCGACAGATGACTGGATACAGAAGATGTGGTACATATCTACGATGGAATACTACTCAGCCATACAAAAGACGGAAATACTGCCATTTGCAGCAACATGGAAGGACCTCGAGATGATCTAACTAAGTGAAGCAAACCAGGTGGAGGTCGATAAATAGCATGGGATATGACTTACATGTGGAATCTAAAAACTGATACAAATCAACTGATTCACAAAACAGCGACAGACTCAGAGACTTAGAAAACAAACTTATGCTTACCAAAGGGGAAAGATGGGGGAGAGGGATACATTAGGAGGTTGGCATTAACATGTATACATGAACATATATACAATACATACTCCACAAAGACCTACTCTACAACACAGGGGACTCTGTTCAACACTTTGTCACAACCTATATAAGAAAAGGATCCTAAAAAAATAGACATATGCATATGTACGACTAAATCACAACGCTTTACACCTGCAAGAGACACAACATGGTCCATCAAGTTGCTTGACAATGAAAGAAAAATGCAGTTAAAGAAAAAGAAGGAAAGAAAATACAAGACGTGTACTCGATTTTTGGCAGCCTCGGGGACCTGGGCTGGTGTCACATCCCTGGAGCCTCAGCAGGCTGTGTCTCAAGGCTGGCTGTCGTGGGGCTGAGGGGACTGGGGAGGATGTGCCAGCAAATGAGTCCCCCTGGGACCTGCAGTGTCTGGTCCACTCGAAATGGGACCACAATCTCCAGATCCAGGCAGGCCCTCCTATAGCTCAACCAAGCCTAGTGCACCCAATGGAGGGTGGATCCTCTGGGCTGCAAGAGCTTTGAAACGTCACCTGATCTCCACATCTCCTGCTGCTGGGGTTCCCACCTCCAGCCTCCTGCCTTCGTGTCATACCAACTACAGTACCCTCGGCACCCTCCCTCAGTGTAGCACTTTGGCAAGGCTTGCGACTTGTGTGGGGGTGAAGGGTAACAGGCAGAAAGGAAGGAGACACAAGCCCTTGGGTGCTGGTTCGGGCACGTGCCCCTCCAAGTTACAACCCGGGAACACCGCTTTCTTTCGCTAAGGCTCTGGTTGGCAGAGGGACCAGAGATAGGCACGAAGAAGCCTGCCGCCTTGTGGACGATTCCTGGAACGACAACTTGGAAAACGGTGTTTCTGGGCACTATCATTCACAAGGCCTGCAGGGCTTTAAAAAAATAACACCTGCGCTCAAGAAATGTCCTAGGATACGTAATTGAAAAGACATCAGAACAGGCCGGATTTGTCAGAAGACAATTTCAAGAGGTACATTTCACTCACACTGTTGGGAAAGAAGAAAAAGAAAAAAAACATGAAAAGATGCTGAAGATCACCAATTACTTGAGAACTGCAAATCAAAGGAGCAACGAGGTATCATCTGACACCAGTCAGAATGGCCATCATGAAAATGTCTCCAAACAATAAATTCCAGAGAGGGCATGGAGAAATCAAACCCTCCTCCACTCCTAGGGGGAATGTAACTGGTACAGCCAGTGGGAGGTACACTTGGGAGGTTCCTTCGAAAACGAAACATAGAACTACCATGTGATCCCTAATCATACTTCTGGGCAAACACCCAGAGAAAACCATAGTTCAAACACCTACACGCACCCCAACCTGCATAACAGCACTCTATAAAACAATCGAGACACCGAAGCAGGCAAAATGTCCCCCGACAGAATACTGGATACAGAAGATGTGGTACATATCTACGATGGAATACTACTCAGCCATACAAATGACGGAAATACTGCCATTTGCAGCAACACGGAAGGACCTCGAGATGATCTAACTAAGTGAATTAAATCAGATGGAGGTCGATAAATAGCATGGGATATGACTTACATGTGGAATCTAAAAACTGATACAAATCAACTGATTCACAAAACAGCGACAGACTCAGAGACTTAGAAAACAAACTTATGCTTACCAAAGGGGAAACATGGGGGAGAGGGATACATTAGGAGGTTGGCATTAACATGTATTCATGAACATATATACAATACATACTCCACAAAGACCTACTCTACAACACAGGGGACTCTGTTCAACACTTTGTCACAACCTATATAAGAAAAGGATCCTAAAAAAATAGACATATGCATATGTACGACTAAATCACAACGCTTTACACCTGCAAGAGACACAACATGGTCCATCAAGTTGCTTGACAATGAAAGAAAAATGCAGTTAAAGAAAAAGAAAGAAAGAAAATACAAGACGTGTACTCGATTTTTGGCAGCCTCGGGGACCTGGGCTGGTGTCACATCCCTGGAGCCTCAGCAGGCTGTGTCTCAAGGCTGGCTGTCGTGGGGCTGAGGGGACTGGGGAGGATGTGCCAGCAAATGAGTCCCCCTGGGACCTGCAGTGTCTGGTCCACTCGAAATGGGACCACAATCTCCAGATCCAGGCAGGCCCTCCTATAGCTCAACCAAGCCTAGTGCACCCAAAGGAGGGTGGAACCTCTGGGCTGCAAGAGCTTTGAAACGTCACCTGATCTCCACATCTCCTGCTGCTGGGGTTCCCACCTCCAGCCTCCTGCCTTCGTGTCGTACCAACTACAGTACCCTCGGCACCCTCCCTCAGTGTAGCACTTTGGCAAGGGTTGCGACTTGTGTGGGGGTGAAGGGTAACAGGCAGAAAGGAAGGAGACACAAGCCCTTGGGTGCTGGTTCGGGCACGTGCCCCTCCAAGTTACAACCCGAGAACACCGCTTTCTTTCGCTAAGGCTCTGGTTGGCAGAGGGACCAGAGATAGGCACGAAGAAGCCTGCCGCCTTGTGGACGATTCCTGGAACGACAACATGGAAACCGGTGTTTCTGGGCACTACCATTCACAAGGCCTGCAGGGCTTTAAAAAAATAACACCTGCGCTCAAGAAATGTCCTAGGATACGTAATTGAAAAGACTTCAGAACAGGCCGGATTTGTCAGAAGACAATTTCAAGAGGTACATTTCACTCACACTGTTGGGAAAGAAGAAAAAGAAAAAACACATGAAAAGATGCTGAAGATCACCAATTACTTGAGAACTGCAAATCAAAGGAGCAACGAGGTATCATCTGACACCATTCAGAATGGCCATCATGAAAATGTCTCCAAACAATAAATTCCAGAGAGGGCATGGAGAAATCAAACCCTCCTCCACTGCAGGGGGGAATGTAACTGGTACAGCCACTGGGGAGTACACTTGGGAGGTTCCTTCGAAAATGAAACATAGAACTACCATCTGATCCCCAATCACACTTCTGGGCAAACACCCAGAGGAAACCATAGCTCAAAAACCTACACGCAGGGCTTCCCTGGTGGCGCAGTGGTCGCGAGTCTGCCTGCTAATGCAGGGGACACGGGTTTGGGCCCTGGTGTGGGAAGATCCCGCATGCCGCGGAGCGGTTGGGCCCGTGAGCCACAACTGCAGAGCCTGCGCGTTTGGAGCCTGTGCCCCGCAACGGGAGGGCCCGCGATAGTGAGAGGCCCGCGCACCACGATGAAGAGTGGCCCCCGCTTGCCGCAACTAGAAAAAACCCACGCACGAAACGAAGACCCAACACAGCTAAAAATAAATAAATAAATAAATAGAGTAGCTATTCATTTAAAAATAAAAAAAAACCTACACACACCCCAACGTGCATGACAGCACTATATACAACAACCGACACACCGAAGCAGGCAAAATGTCCCCCGACAGATGACTGGATACAGAAGATGCGGTACATATCTACGATGGAATACTACTCAGCCATACAAAAGACGGAAATACTGCCATTTGCAGCAACACGGAAGGACCTCGAGATGATCTAACTAAGTGAAGTAAATCAGGTGGAGGTCGATAAATAGCATGGGATATGACTTACATGTGGAATCTAAAAACTGATACAAATCAACTGATCACAAAACAGCGACAGACTCAGAGACTTAGAAAACAAACTTATGCTTACCAAAGGGGAAACATGGGGGAGAGGGATACATTAGGAGGTTGGCATTAACATGTATACATGAACATATATACAATACATACTCCACAAAGACCTACTCTACAACACAGGGGACTCTGTTCAACACTTTGTCACAACCTATATAAGAAAAGGATCCTAAAAAAATAGACATATGCATATGTACGACTAAATCACAACGCTTTACACCTGCAAGAGACACAACATGGTCCATCAAGTTGCTTGACGATGACAGAAAAATGCAGTTAAAGAAAAAGAAAGAAAGAAAATAAAAGACGTGTACTCGATTTTTGGCAGCCTCGGGGACCTGGGCTGGTGTCACATCCCTGGAGCCTCAGCAGGCTGTGTCTCAAGGCTGGTTGTCGTGGGGCTGAGGGGACTGGGGAGGATGTGCCAGCAAATGAGTCCCCCTGGGACCTGCAGTGTCTGGCCAATCGAAATGGGACCACAATCTCCAGACCCAGGCAGGCCCTCCTATAGCTCAACCAAGCCTAGTGCACCCAAAGGAGGGTGGATCCTCTGGGCTGCAAGAGCTTTGAAACGTCACCTGATCTCCACATCTCCTGCTGCTGGGGTTCCCACCTCCAGCCTCCTGCCTTCATGTCGTACCAACTACAGTACCCTCGGCACCCTCCCTCAGTGTAGCACTTTGGCAAGGCTTGCGACTTGTGTGGGGGTGAAGGGTAACAGGCAGAAAGAAAGGAGACACAAGCCCTTGGGTGCTGGTTCGGGCACGTGCCCCTCCAAGTTACAACCCGAGAACACCGCTTTCTTTCGCTAAGGCTCTGGTTGGCAGAGGGACCAGAGATAGGCACGAAGAAGCCTGCCGCCTTGTGGACGATTCCTGGAACGACAACTTGGAAAACGGTGTTTCTGGGCACTACCATTCACAAGGCCTGCAGGGCTTTAAAAAAATAACACCTGCGCTCAAGAAATGTCCTAGGATACGTAATTGAAAAGACATCACAACAGGCCGGATTTGTCAGAAGACAATTTCAAGAGGTACATTTCACTCACACTGTTGGGAAAGAAGAAAAAGAAAAAAAACATGACAAGATGCTGAAGATCACCAATTACTTGAGAATTGCAAATCAAAGGAGCAACGAGGTATCATCTGACACCAGTCAGAATGGCCATCATGAAAATGTCTCCAAACAATAAATTCCAGAGAGGGCATGGAGAAATCAAACCCTCCTCCACTCCTAGGGGGAATGTAACTGGTACAGCCAGTGGGAAGTACACTTGGGAGGTTCCTTCGAAAACGAAACATAGAACTACCATCTGATCCCTAATCATACTTCTGGGCAAACACCCAGAGAAAACCATAGTTCAAACACCTACACGCACCCCAACCTGCATAACAGCACTCTATAAAACAATCGAGACACCGAAGCAGGCAAAATGTCCCCCGACAGAATACTGGATACAGAAGATGTGGTACATATCTACGATGGAATACTACTCAGCCATACAAATGACGGAAATACTGCCATTTGCAGCAACACGGAAGGACCTCGAGATGATCTAACTAAGTGAATTAAATCAGATGGAGGTCGATAAATAGCATGGGATATGACTTACATGTGGAATCTAAAAACTGATACAAATCAACTGATTCACAAAACAGCGACAGACTCAGAGACTTAGAAAACAAACTTATGCTTACCAAAGGGGAAACATGGGGGAGAGGGATACATTAGGAGGTTGGCATTAACATGTATTCATGAACATATATACAATACATACTCCACAAAGACCTACTCTACAACACAGGGGACTCTGTTCAACACTTTGTCACAACCTATATAAGAAAAGGATCCTAAAAAAATAGACATATGCATATGTACGACTAAATCACAACGCTTTACACCTGCAAGAGACACAACATGGTCCATCAAGTTGCTTGACAATGAAAGAAAAATGCAGTTAAAGAAAAAGAAAGAAAGAAAATACAAGACGTGTACTCGATTTTTGGCAGCCTCGGGGACCTGGGCTGGTGTCACATCCCTGGAGCCTCAGCAGGCTGTGTCTCAAGGCTGGTTGTCGTGGGGCTGAGGGGACTGGGGAGGATGTGCCAGCAAATGAGTCCCCCTGGGACCTGCAGTGTCTGGCCAATCGAAATGGGACCACAATCTCCAGATCCAGGCAGGCCCTCCTATAGCTCAACCAAGCCTAGTGCACCCAAAGGAGGGTGGATCCTCTGGGCTGCAAGAGCTTTGAAACGTCACCTGATCTCCACATCTCCTGCTGCTGGGGTTCCCACCTCCAACCTCCTGCCTTCGTGTCGTACCAACTACAGTACCCTCGGCACCCTCCCTCAGTGTAGCACTTTGGCAAGGGTTGCGACTTGTGTGGGGGTGAAGGGTAACAGGCAGAAAGGAAGGAAACACAAGCCCTTGGGTGCTGGTTCTGGCACGTGCCCCTCCAAGTTACAACCTGGGAACACCGCTTTCTTTCACTAAGGCTCTGGTTGCCAGAGGGACCAGAGATGGGCACAAAGAAGCCTGCCGCCTTGTGGACGATTCCTGGAACAACAACTTGGAAAACGGTGCTTCGGGGCACTACCATTCACAAGGCCTGCAGGGCTTTAAAAAAATAACACCTGCGCTCAAGAAATGTCCTAGGATACGTAATTGAAAAGACTTCAGAACAGGCCGGATTTGTCAGAAGACAATTTCAAGAGGTACATTTCACTCACACTGTTGGGAAAGAAGAAAAAGAAAAAACACATGAAAAGATGCTGAAGATCACCAATTACTTGAGAACTGCAAATCAAAGGAGCAACGAGGTATCATCTGACACCATTCAGAATGGCCATCATGAAAATGTCTCCAAACAATAAATTCCAGAGAGGGCATGGAGAAATCAAACCCTCCTCCACTGCAGGGGGGAATGTAACTGGTACAGCCACTGGGGAGTACACTTGGGAGGTTCCTTCGAAAATGAAACATAGAACTACCATCTGATCCCCAATCACACTTCTGGGCAAACACCCAGAGGAAACCATAGCTCAAAAACCTACACGCAGGGCTTCCCTGGTGGCGCAGTGGTCGCGAGTCTGCCTGCTAATGCAGGGGACACGGGTTTGGGCCCTGGTGTGGGAAGATCCCGCATGCCGCGGAGCGGTTGGGCCCGTGAGCCACAACTGCTGAGCCTGCGCGTTTGGAGCCTGTGCCCCGCAACGGGAGGGCCCGCGATAGTGAGAGGCCCGCGCACCGCGATGAAGAGTGGCCCCCGCTTGCCGCAACTAGAAAAAACCCACGCACGAAACGAAGACCCAACACAGCTAAAAATAAATAAATAAATAGAGTAGCTATTAATTTAAAAATTAAAAAAAACCTACACACACCCCAACGTGCATGACAGCACTATATACAACAACCGACACACCGAAGCAGGCAAAATGTCCCCCGACAGATGACTGGATACAGAAGATGTGGTACATATCTACGATGGAATACTACTCAGCCATACAAAAGACGGAAATACTGCCATTTGCAGCAACATGGAAGGACCTCGAGATGATCTAACTAAGTGAAGCAAACCAGGTGGAGGTCGATAAATAGCATGGGATATGACTTACATGTGGAATCTAAAAACTGATACAAATCAACTGATTCACAAAACAGCGACAGACTCAGAGACTTAGAAAACAAACTTATGCTTACCAAAGGGGAAAGATGGGGGAGAGGGATACATTAGGAGGTTGGCATTAACATGTATACATGAACATATATACAATACATACTCCACAAAGACCTACTCTACAACACAGGGGACTCTGTTCAACACTTTGTCACAACCTATATAAGAAAAGGATCCTAAAAAAATAGACATATGCATATGTACGACTAAATCACAACGCTTTACACCTGCAAGAGACACAACATGGTCCATCAAGTTGCTTGACAATGAAAGAAAAATGCAGTTAAAGAAAAAGAAGGAAAGAAAATACAAGACGTGTACTCGATTTTTGGCAGCCTCGGGGACCTGGGCTGGTGTCACATCCCTGGAGCCTCAGCAGGCTGTGTCTCAAGGCTGGCTGTCGTGGGGCTGAGGGGACTGGGGAGGATGTGCCAGCAAATGAGTCCCCCTGGGACCTGCAGTGTCTGGTCCACTCGAAATGGGACCACAATCTCCAGATCCAGGCAGGCCCTCCTATAGCTCAACCAAGCCTAGTGCACCCAATGGAGGGTGGATCCTCTGGGCTGCAAGAGCTTTGAAACGTCACCTGATCTCCACATCTCCTGCTGCTGGGGTTCCCACCTCCAGCCTCCTGCCTTCGTGTCATACCAACTACAGTACCCTCGGCACCCTCCCTCAGTGTAGCACTTTGGCAAGGCTTGCGACTTGTGTGGGGGTGAAGGGTAACAGGCAGAAAGGAAGGAGACACAAGCCCTTGGGTGCTGGTTCGGGCACGTGCCCCTCCAAGTTACAAGCCGGGAACACCGCTTTCTTTCGCTAAGGCTCTGGTTGGCAGAGGGACCAGAGATAGGCACGAAGAAGCCTGCCGCCTTGTGGACGATTCCTGGAACGACAACTTGGAAAACGGTGTTTCTGGGCACTACCATTCACAAGGCCTGCAGGGCTTTAAAAAAATAACACCTGCGCTCAAGAAATGTCCTAGGATACGTAATTGAAAAGACATCACAACAGGCCGGATTTGTCAGAAGACAATTTCAAGAGGTACATTTCACTCACACTGTTGGGAAAGAAGAAAAAGAAAAAACACATGAAAAGATGCTGAAGATCACCAATTACTTGAGAACTGCAAATCAAAGGAGCAACGAGGTATCATCTGACACCAGTCAGAATGGCCATCATGAAAATGTCTCCAAACAATAAATTCCAGAGAGGGCATGGAGAAATCAAACCCTCCTCCACTCCTAGGGGGAATGTAACTGGTACAGCCAGTGGGAGGTACACTTGGGAGGTTCCTTCGAAAACGAAACATAGAACTACCATGTGATCCCTAATCATACTTCTGGGCAAACACCCAGAGAAAACCATAGTTCAAACACCTACACGCACCCCAACCTGCATAACAGCACTCTATAAAACAATCGAGACACCGAAGCAGGCAAAATGTCCCCCGACAGAATACTGGATACAGAAGATGTGGTACATATCTACGATGGAATACTACTCAGCCATACAAATGACGGAAATACTGCCATTTGCAGCAACACGGAAGGACCTCGAGATGATCTAACTAAGTGAATTAAATCAGATGGAGGTCGATAAATAGCATGGGATATGACTTACATGTGGAATCTAAAAACTGATACAAATCAACTGATTCACAAAACAGCGACAGACTCAGAGACTTAGAAAACAAACTTATGCTTACCAAAGGGGAAACATGGGGGAGAGGGATACATTAGGAGGTTGGCATTAACATGTATTCATGAACATATATACAATACATACTCCACAAAGACCTACTCTACAACACAGGGGACTCTGTTCAACACTTTGTCACAACCTATATAAGAAAAGGATCCTAAAAAAATAGACATATGCATATGTACGACTAAATCACAACGCTTTACACCTGCAA
This sequence comes from Balaenoptera ricei, assembly GCF_028023285.1. Taxonomy (NCBI): domain Eukaryota; kingdom Metazoa; phylum Chordata; class Mammalia; order Artiodactyla; family Balaenopteridae; genus Balaenoptera; species Balaenoptera ricei. The sequence goes on along the minus strand of NC_082649.1, from coordinate 68,797,535 downwards.
GAGACACAACATGGTCCATCAAGTTGCTTGACAATGAAAGAAAAATGCAGTTAAAGAAAAAGAAAGAAAGAAAATACAAGACGTGTACTCGATTTTTGGCAGCCTCGGGGACCTGGGCTGGTGTCACATCCCTGGAGCCTCAGCAGGCTGTGTCTCAAGGCTGGCTGTCGTGGGGCTGAGGGGACTGGGGAGGATGTGCCAGCAAATGAGTCCCCCTGGGACCTGCAGTGTCTGGTCCACTCGAAATGGGACCACAATCTCCAGATCCAGGCAGGCCCTCCTATAGCTCAACCAAGCCTAGTGCACCCAAAGGAGGGTGGAACCTCTGGGCTGCAAGAGCTTTGAAACGTCACCTGATCTCCACATCTCCTGCTGCTGGGGTTCCCACCTCCAGCCTCCTGCCTTCGTGTCGTACCAACTACAGTACCCTCGGCACCCTCCCTCAGTGTAGCACTTTGGCAAGGGTTGCGACTTGTGTGGGGGTGAAGGGTAACAGGCAGAAAGGAAGGAGACACAAGCCCTTGGGTGCTGGTTCGGGCACGTGCCCCTCCAAGTTACAACCCGAGAACACCGCTTTCTTTCGCTAAGGCTCTGGTTGGCAGAGGGACCAGAGATAGGCACGAAGAAGCCTGCCGCCTTGTGGACGATTCCTGGAACGACAACTTGGAAACCGGTGTTTCTGGGCACTACCATTCACAAGGCCTGCAGGGCTTTAAAAAAATAACACCTGCGCTCAAGAAATGTCCTAGGATACGTAATTGAAAAGACTTCAGAACAGGCCGGATTTGTCAGAAGACAATTTCAAGAGGTACATTTCACTCACACTGTTGGGAAAGAAGAAAAAGAAAAAACACATGAAAAGATGCTGAAGATCACCAATTACTTGAGAACTGCAAATCAAAGGAGCAACGAGGTATCATCTGACACCATTCAGAATGGCCATCATGAAAATGTCTCCAAACAATAAATTCCAGAGAGGGCATGGAGAAATCAAACCCTCCTCCACTGCAGGGGGGAATGTAACTGGTACAGCCACTGGGGAGTACACTTGGGAGGTTCCTTCGAAAATGAAACATAGAACTACCATCTGATCCCCAATCACACTTCTGGGCAAACACCCAGAGGAAACCATAGCTCAAAAACCTACACGCAGGGCTTCCCTGGTGGCGCAGTGGTCGCGAGTCTGCCTGCTAATGCAGGGGACACGGGTTTGGGCCCTGGTGTGGGAAGATCCCGCATGCCGCGGAGCGGTTGGGCCCGTGAGCCACAACTGCTGAGCCTGCGCGTTTGGAGCCTGTGCCCCGCAACGGGAGGGCCCGCGATAGTGAGAGGCCCGCGCACCACGATGAAGAGTGGCCCCCGCTTGCCGCAACTAGAAAAAACCCACGCACGAAACAAAGACCCAACACAGCTAAAAATAAATAAATAAATAAATAGAGTAGCTATTCATTTAAAAATAAAAAAAAACCTACACACACCCCAACGTGCATGACAGCACTATATACAACAACCGACACACCGAAGCAGGCAAAATGTCCCCCGACAGATGACTGGATACAGAAGATGCGGTACATATCTACGATGGAATACTACTCAGCCATACAAAAGACGGAAATACTGCCATTTGCAGCAACACGGAAGGACCTCGAGATGATCTAACTAAGTGAAGTAAATCAGGTGGAGGTCGATAAATAGCATGGGATATGACTTACATGTGGAATCTAAAAACTGATACAAATCAACTGATCACAAAACAGCGACAGACTCAGAGACTTAGAAAACAAACTTATGCTTACCAAAGGGGAAAGATGGGGGAGAGGGATACATTAGGAGGTTGGCATTAACATGTATACATGAACATATATACAATACATACTCCACAAAGACCTACTCTACAACACAGGGGACTCTGTTCAACACTTTGTCACAACCTATATAAGAAAAGGATCCTAAAAAAATAGACATATGCATATGTACGACTAAATCACAACGCTTTACACCTGCAAGAGACACAACATGGTCCATCAAGTTGCTTGACAATGAAAGAAAAATGCAGTTAAAGAAAAAGAAGGAAAGAAAATACAAGACGTGTACTCGATTTTTGGCAGCCTCGGGGACCTGGGCTGGTGTCACATCCCTGGAGCCTCAGCAGGCTGTGTCTCAAGGCTGGTTGTCGTGGGGCTGAGGGGACTGGGGAGGATGTGCCAGCAAATGAGTCCCCCTGGGACCTGCAGTGTCTGGCCAATCGAAATGGGACCACAATCTCCAGACCCAGGCAGGCCCTCCTATAGCTCAACCAAGCCTAGTGCACCCAAAGGAGGGTGGATCCTCTGGGCTGCAAGAGCTTTGAAACGTCACCTGATCTCCACATCTCCTGCTGCTGGGGTTCCCACCTCCAGCCTCCTGCCTTCATGTCGTACCAACTACAGTACCCTCGGCACCCTCCCTCAGTGTAGCACTTTGGCAAGGCTTGCGACTTGTGTGGGGGTGAAGGGTAACAGGCAGAAAGAAAGGAGACACAAGCCCTTGGGTGCTGGTTCGGGCACGTGCCCCTCCAAGTTACAACCCGAGAACACCGCTTTCTTTCGCTAAGGCTCTGGTTGGCAGAGGGACCAGAGATAGGCACGAAGAAGCCTGCCGCCTTGTGGACGATTCCTGGAACGACAACTTGGAAAACGGTGTTTCTGGGCACTACCATTCACAAGGCCTGCAGGGCTTTAAAAAAATAACACCTGCGCTCAAGAAATGTCCTAGGATACGTAATTGAAAAGACATCACAACAGGCCGGATTTGTCAGAAGACAATTTCAAGAGGTACATTTCACTCACACTGTTGGGAAAGAAGAAAAAGAAAAAAAACATGAAAAGATGCTGAAGATCACCAATTACTTGAGAACTGCAAATCAAAGGAGCAACGAGGTATCATCTGACACCAGTCAGAATGGCCATCATGAAAATGTCTCCAAACAATAAATTCCAGAGAGGGCATGGAGAAATCAAACCCTCCTCCACTGCTAGGGGGAATGTAACTGGTACAGCCAGTGGGAAGTACACTTGGGAGGTTACTTTGAAAACGAAACATAGAACTACCATCTGATCCCTAATCATACTTCTGGGCAAACACCCAGAGAAAACCATAGTTCAGAAACCTACACGCACCCCAACGTGCATGACAGCACTATATACGATAACCAAGACACCAAAGCAAGCAAAATGTCCCCCGACAGATGACTGGATACAGAAGAAGTGGTACATATCTATGATGGAAGACTACTCAGCCATACAAAAGAAGGAAATACTGCCATTTGCAGCAACATGGAAGGACCTCGAGATGATCTAACTAAGTGAAGTAAAGTCGGAAGGAGGCTGACATATATCATGGGATATGACTTATATGTGGAATCTAAAAATTGATACAAATGAACTGATTCACCAAACAGTGACAGACTCACAGAGATCGACAAATATCATAGGATATCACTTAAGTGTGGCTTAAGAAAAAAAGCACGATACAAATGAACTTATTTGCAGAACACAAACAGAAGCACAGATGTGAAAGCCAACTTGTGGGATTTCCCTGGTGATCCAGTAGTTAAGAATCCGCCTTCCAATGCAGGGGACGTTGTTTTCATCCCTAGACAGGGATCTAAGTTTCTACATCCGAGGGGCCACTAAGCCCCCGAGCCGCAACTAAGACCCAACGCAGCCAAAAAATAAATAATTAATTAATTAAAAATAAAAAAAGAAAGCCAACTTATGCTTGCTGGGGATGAGTCAGGAAGAAACATGCAGGTGAGGGATAAATTTGGAGTTTGGGATTTAAGTATACACACTACTTTTTATCAAAAAGATGATCTATGCGTTTGATTTCTACCCAGAGTTGAAATGTTGAGAGATGATTTTAAAAAAATAATAAAGTGTCTTCCATTGTTAAAAAAAATAATCTACAGAGACCTACTAATATATAGCACAAGGAACTCTACTCAATATTCTGTAATTATTCACTTATATGGCAAAAGAATCTGAAAAAGAATGGATACTTATATATATATATATATATATATATAACTGAATCACTTAACTGTACAACTGAAACTAACACAACATTATACATCAACTATACTCCAGTACAAAATTTTTTAAAATTAAGGAAAAAAAAAGGAATAAGCTGATTTTTTCTTGCAACACAGCCTGGCCCCAAAATGCTTTGGATGACCATCAGAAGTGGTCAGAGAATGAATCCCTTATCTTTAACACCATTTTACTACTGGACTTGTTTTGTTAACAGTCCCCCAAATGGGGAGAAGTCCCATATGTACAGGCCTTTATAAAACTTTATCAAGATTAAGGTCTGAGGGATTCTTGTCATGTGTGTTTAGTCTCTATTTCCAGGTTTCCCCCAAAAGGTGTGAAGCCAGACCTTCTCACGGATCCCCTCTTTCAACCGCCAAGTAGCCGTCAGCACACCGAGCCTCATTGTCAGGCCCCCATTTCTTCCCCTTCACCATCTCCCTCAGCCCCCAGCCCCACACCTTACCCTGGCAAATCAGAAACCTCAAAATCAGTACCCGCGGTGCTTTCCCCAACGGGGCTCTGATCAGGTTCAAAGTTGCCCGCACTTTTGCCCCACCAGGCTTTTACCCGCTCCAGGAAAACAGAGGAATTACTAGAGTGTGTGATCCCTTCTCACTGGGGGACCTAGAAATCTGTAAGGAGTGATTTGGCAGGTTCTCAGAGAACCCTGAAAAGCTTAGGGACAGGGGCTTCCCTGGTGGCGCAGTGGTTGAGAATCTGCCTGCCAATGCAGGGGACACGGGTTCAAGCCCTGGTCTGGGAAGATCCCACATGTCGCGGAGCAACTAGGCCCGTGAGCCACAACTACTGAGCCTGCACGTCTGGAGCCTGTGCTCCGCAACAAGAGAGGCCACGATAGTGAAAGGCCCGTGCACCGCGATGAAGAGTGGCCCCCGCTTGCCACAACTAGAGAAAGCCCTCGCACAGAAACAAAGACCCAACACAGCCATAAAATAAATAAAAATAAATAAATTTTTTTAAAAAAAGAATAGCAATTAGTGCATTACCATCTCCAACCACATAGAGGCAACTCCAAGGCTTTCTCAGGATGGCTGGGTTCTGTCATATCTGAATTCCAAATTATGGCATTATAGCCAAACCCCTATATAAGGCTCTAGATAATTGTTTTTGTGTTTTGTGTGTGTGTGTGTTTTGGCCTCACCGCAGAGCATGTGGGATCTTAGTTCCCTAACCAGGGATAGAACCGTACCCCCTGCAGTGGAAGCACAGAGTCTTAACTACTGGACCACCAGCAAAGTCCCTATAAGGCTCTAAAGGGAAAAGAAAGGGAACTCCTTCACCAGAATAGGGACCACCAATGGGACTTTGAGACTCTAAAGGCTGAGTTAAACAGAACACTAGCACTGGGACTTCCAAATTTGGACAAGCCAAATATGCTCAACAACCAATATGCTCATGAGAAGTCAGGGATAGCGCTAGGAGTCCTGACCCAAAAGCTGGGATCAGATGTGGGACCAGATCAGAGACCAGTGGCTTACTTTTCAAAACAACTGGACTCAATAACCCTGGGATGGCCCAGCAACCTGGATGTGCCCCTACTCTCACTCCATTTAAGGGACCAGCTCGGAGCCACCCTCCCCCAAACCCTTGTTCCCCCAGCAAGCAAGCAAGGGCACCTGTTGCTTGTTGGGCACCTGTTTCTTATTTTCACGGGCAATACCAGCCACAGGTCTCTTAGTTAATGAGGCTTCCAAGCTCAACCTGGGACAACACTTAGATGTATTAATCCGTCATCAAGTACAATCTGTACTGGACGTCAAAGGACATCATTGGTTGACTGGAGGAAGACTGACAAGATATCAGGCTCTCCTCATGGACACCCTTGACATAAAGGTGTGCCAAACCCTGAACCCGGCAACCCTCCTTCCAGTTGTCGGGAGTAGAGATTTACTGCATCACTGTATAGAGATCATAGAACAAACTTACTCCAGCAGGTCTGATCTTCTACATGAACCTCTTGACAGCCCTGAGGTCAAATGGTTTACTGACGGGAGCAGTGTTATAGAGATGGGAACTCGGAAGGCAGGGTATGCCATAGTTGGTCTAGATGAAGTCAGAGAAACCAAGGCCCTGCCACCACAGACATTGGCCCAGAATGCTGAGCTAACTGCATTAACAAGAGCTTTGCAGGAGTTCTCTGGTGGCCTAGTGGTTAGGATTCCAGGCTTTCACTGCTGTGGCCCGGGTTCAATATCTGGTCGGGGAACTGAGATCCCACACAGCCAAAGATAAAAATAAAAGAGAGAGAGAGATTCTTATAACATCATATGATCTAAATTACCAATAACAGTTTGCTGTCCCCCCCTAGTCGAACAGGTAGTAGCAACAGCTATGTCCTTCAAGGACTATCAAATCTTAACCCCTGTGAGACAGACGTTCAGGCCTGCACCCCTGAAGGGTTTGTTTTCCTCTGTGGACATCCAAACCATCATATGTTAGAAAATTTATGGCCAGACCCTGTCCTTCTCCAACCAAACTCTGGCCTATAAGTGCACTGATAATGTCCACTTCATAGGAGAGTGCCCTCTAGGAACTACAGGGCTAAGAGGGATTGTGATCTATAACAGGACCACTCTAGCTCACCACCAAACCCGGAGAGCACTAGGAATGATCTTAGCAGGGGCAGCGCTGGCCACAGGACTGGCAGCTCCATGGGGAGGCTTCCCTTATCATGAAGCAACACTGAGAAATCTCACCAGACAGCTTGGTTATGTGATAACACAGACAGGGCAAGTCTTAACAGGACTTAAGACCTCCCGTTACTTTGGTTAATGCAGCTCTTGATAATCATCTAGCTCTTGATTACCTTCTGACAGAACAAGGCACAATCTGTGGGATAACTATTACTTCCTGCTGCACCTAAATCAGTGTCACAGGACAGACAGAAGTTAATATTAAAGAAATATACACCCAAGCAGAATGGCTTCACAATTTTGGCAGGGGTGATATCGCCTCCGTTGTCTGGTCAGCAGTTAGGGAAGCCCTCCCAAAGTTAACATGATTCCTTCCCTTCCTAGGCTCTCTTGTGGCTATTATTGTTCTTCTCCTTTTTGGCCCTTGTCTGTTTAAGCTTTTGGTTGTTTGTGTTTTCTAGGCTCCAACAGTTTCAAGGAAGGCTCATGATGGCTCAAGGATTTCAACCCATTCCAGACAAGGGTAACCCAGGTCCCTAAAACAGTCAGCAAGGGACTTCTATACCTCTAGGGCACGTTAGGATCTGCAGCCCCTGTCCAGCAGGAAGACATTTCAGAAGAAGAGACCTTCGGTCCCTTAATCCTTAAAAATAAAGGGTGTAGAATCCCTCAGGGGGGAATGAGACAGGCTGGGACCTGGGTCCCTTTGCTGCAGTGCTTACACCTGGACAAACATCTCCTGGAGCAACAGAATACAAGAAACTATAAGGGACTAAAAATAACCACACACACCTGCAACTGGGGCAAATTATGAGCAAGACGCAAAAAAACCAAAAACCCAACTGCCACTTCTGAGGTGTTGGGAGAAAAGCAGGGGACTACTCATATTTCCTGCACACGACACCACCAAGACGGTGGGTAGACAACCTAAGCCACCCCTCTGGCCTGACCCATGGATGTGCCCCTACTCTCACTCAAGGAACCAGCTCGGAGCCACCCTCCCCCAAACCCTTGTTCCCCCAGCAAGCAAGCAAGGGCACCTGTTGCTTGTTGGGCACCTGTTTCTTATTTTCACTCCCTTGTGCTGCAGCATGAGCCCCAATAAAGCCTTGCCCGAATTTCTCATCTGACCTCTTACCAACTTCTATTGATTAAAGAGTCCAAGAACCTGGGTCAGTAACACTAAGACCAGCGGCTGTCTGATGGGGCCGTTCCAGCTTCAGCTGATAACATGTTTATTGCATTAGTACAGTCGGCCTGCCCCACCCCCACCCCCCCCAGCCTGTTCACAGCTTTCTGCTCACTGCCCAAAGAGGTGGCCCTTACCCCAGGGTGGGCATTCTGGGCACCTCCCCCACCCAGGTCGTTGCTCGGGGACCCTGATTCTCTGCCTCCTCCTGACCAGCTGGACCCTGTGCGCAGCCTGGGCCGCCCCTATCGGGGTTACATTCAAGGATTATTCTCTGTTAATAAATAAGCCGGCATGGCTGCCTCTTGGCCAGGGCCTGTCGGGTCGGTGTCTTCCCTCCACCAGGAACCGCTGTGTGCCGGGCCCCTAGCTGCTTCCCAGGGTCTGACCGCCCCCTCTCCCTGCTGCTGCCACCTCTCCAGTCCCCAGCGTGAGGACGGCCGAGTCACCAGTGCGCTGCGCTGCGCGGCCCCCGCTCAGCACGCGGTTCTGGGGCGTGTGTCCTCCGGTTGCGGCCCTTCCTCCGCGACTCGGGAGGCGGTGGGCGCAGCGCGGGCTGCGGACGACACATTCGCAGGGAGTTCGTACCACCGCCGCCCGGCTCCACCAGCTGCAGGAAGTCCCGGTACCAGAGCTTGGGGCCCGGCGGCGCGACGGGCGCAGCGTCCTCGGTACGGGCCAGCCTTTCAGCCTGAGCAGCACTCAGCACGTGCAGCACCAGGCGACGCATTGGCTGCGAAAAGCCCTGCTCCACGGCTGCGCACAGGTACACGCCTGAGTCCCCACGCCGCAACCAGCGAAGCAGCAAGCCCCGCGTCGTGCGTTCTGCTCGCTCCTCTGCGGGTACCTGCGGGCCGGATCAGCGTGAGGCGGGGCGTTAGGAAACGGGGCGGGGCTCGCCTTATCGTGGGGGCGCGTCAGAGACCCCTCCCAGTGGGCGGGGCAAGGGCGGGGCTTCCTTCAGACTGGGCTGGGGCGCGGGCGTCAGGAGCCTAGTTAGAGGAATGGGGCCTCACCAGGATGCGGAGTGCAGGCAAGGGGCCAAACTAGGCGTTAGGGGTCTGGTTGGGCGGAGACTCACTGGGCGGAGCTGGATCGCATCTAGATGTGCGGAGCAGGCCAAGGGCCTCATTAATCAGGGCGGGCACTTCCTGGACGTAGGCGTCGGAACAAGGGCCTGGTTGGGAGGGGAGTGACGGGAGGCTCACCTGAGTGTAGGCCGCCTCCCCCGCGCGCTGGAAGGTCCACTCCACGCGCGCCTGCAGCGAGCGGGGCTCACACTCCAGGAAGGCGCTACCTCCCTCCACACCGAACACCTTCCGCTCCAGCAGCGCAGGATGGGATGAGTCTTGGGGCAAAGGGAATGTCAGATTCAGACAAGGCAGGGCAGGGTGGGGCAATCTTTAAGGGTTGGGGGGTGGGAGCAGCTGGGACACTCACCCCCGGTGCACAGTGTGCTGGGGTCGCCGTTCCTTACATCCTGCCGTCGGAACCTCCTGGGGAGGGGGGACATTAGAGCCTCCGTGAGCCCTTCTTTTAGCCAGGGGCGGATAAAGACTCCCTCCAGGCAGCCCGACCCTGATCCTACCCACCTCTTGCCACTGGCCTGGAAGCGCGTGCACGCGGCCCCATCCCAGGCACAGTAAGGGTCACGTGCCAGACAGCATTCGGCACAGGCGCGGCCGTGGGCAGCGCAGCGGTGCAACGGGATCTGGGCCACCCCGCTCCGAGAGGCTACGTACAGTTGGTGCTAGGGGTACAAGGGGCTCCAGGCTGACCGAGGGTGGCCCCGTGCCCGCCTCCCATAGGTCAGGGATCCCTTCCCCCATTTGACAAAAGGGAACACTGAGGTCTCAGGTCCCACAGTCTAGTGAGGGCAGAGCCTGTACTGGAAACTGGGGCTTGTAATTACCAAGAGAAGAATGGGGGTGGGGGCACCTGGGAACAGGCTGGGTCCATTCCACCCCCAAGCCTTCTGGTCACTTACCCTCTTGGAGGAGATTTGCATGCTGGTGACAGCAGCTGAGTCCTGAGAGGGAGGAGGGGTGCTGGGGTCAGGGCTCCGTGGGGTGGGGGTACCCCAGGCAACGGGGGCTAGGCCTCACCTCAAACATGTGCAGCTCCTCCAGGAGCAGCCCCTCAGCATTAGGCCGGCCACCCCTGGGGACGGAGATCACCTTCAGCACGGTGCCAGCATCTGCAGGGATGAGAAGGGTGAGTGACTCCTTGTGTTCCCTGAGAGCCAGGGCCAGGGGTCTCCTCACCTCTGAGGCCTCCACCCTCTGCATGGTTGGGATGGTGAAGAATGTGGGTTGGAGCAATCAGAGCAGCATCCAGAAGGAGATGGGGGCATAGCCCCCAGAAAAATATGGAGATGGGACTGAACAGGGGGAGCTTCCACTAACAGGCCAAAGAGCCTGGGCTGGGTCTTGTGGGTGGTCATGGCAGGACACTGACCTGTGCCAATGAAGAGGACGTCGTAGTATCCGTCAACAGCTGCTACACGGTCCGCGGTGATCTGGGTGAAGGTGTACCCGGCACCCACTTGTTGGAAGAGGGGGCGCCCCCCCATGGGCAGGACCGAATTGTACATGAGGGGGTGGTTCCGGGCAAACTGGATGACATCATCAGGAAAGTCCTTGGTGGAACTGAAGGTGCCAAAGGTCTTGCTGGGGCACTGGGGGGTGGGAAGGAGGCATGACAAGGATGTGGATGTGAAGGCCTGGTGGGCAGCCGTCCACAGGACACCTCCCGGAACCTGGAGCATGTGTGAGTGTGTGTGTGCGCACGTGCGCACAGGGGGCGGGTGTTGGACAGAACCCTGCCCTGGGAATCTGAAGAGGAACTCCAGCCTTGCCTTTGGGGGTCTGAGGGGAAAACATGGCCTTCCCCTGAGGAGCCCTGTCTAATGAAGATGATGTTTTCCCACCCATAAAAAAAAGAAGACACAACATTCACCAAGAAAACCCCAGGCCAAGTTCTCCACCCCTGAAGCTTTAAGTGGGTTGTGGTGGGAGTCCCTGGGCTACGCACCATGCCAGGTCGGGGGTAGGGGACACGGCCCTGGTAGGACACCCACTGGTGCATGGGCCCCTCCTTGTGTGCAAAGGGTCCCAGGAAGGCCCGGCGCACATCATTCATGCTGTACACGCACACTGCGGAGCCCTGGAAGATGCTGCTGCAGGTGAAGATGTAAGTGGAGTAAGGGGCTCAAGTGGGGCCTAGCCAGCCTTGCCCCACTACCTCCCACACCTCACCTGGTCGTGGAGAAGACAGCATAGAGCAGCGGGGTCCAGCGATCCCGCGAGGACAGCAGGAACACGTCCTCTGCAGGGAAGGGACCGAGTTGGGGGAGGGTGCACAGCCAGGCTCAGGGTCTGCGCCCCTGCATCCCCTCCCCACACCCCCATCCTCCACTCCTGGCACTTACGGAGCTGGTCAAAGTTCGTATCGCCCTCAGCACCGGGCACTGAGCACACCAGCCGCGCCTTCAGGAACGTAGTCCACTTGTTGACCAGGCTGCGCTGGCCACCCACGTCGTTCTGCGGGGTCAGTAGGAGGGGATGAGGGCGAGGCCCCGACAGACAGGCAAAGGGGCGGTGGCAAGATCACCAAATGTGGCCCAGGGACTCCTCACCCTGCAGATCTGGCCAACGCGGGACACAGACAGGCGTCCCAGGGCCGGCGTGGCCTCCACTGCCGACTCACGGAAGAAGAAGTAGATCTTGTCGTCGTCCGGGTTCTCACTCTCCGGGATCCAAAAGACCTTGACAAACTTGGGCTCTGGCCACAGCAGGAGGCGTGGGGTCAGCAAGGTCCTGGCCCTGCCCCCTGCTAGGAGGCCCAGGCACTGCCTCCCCTTCCTTTCGTGCCGGCAGAAGCCCTCAGGGCAGCAGCTGACCACCCAGCCTCTAGGACCAAGTTCAGATGGTGCTCCCGGAGGACACAATCGAAAGGAAGAGGGCCTGCGAGTCAAGAAGCAGCCACGAGAGGGCAGCAGAGACCATGGCTACCTGGCCCCACAGGCAGGCCGACCCTGGCCAGTGGTGGGCCTCTCGCCTCTCCCCTGGCAGTTCTCTATGCCAGTGGGCCAAGAAAGGAGGGATATGGGGTATCTGGTTTTACCTTCACTCATGAATCTTCCTCTCTGCAGGAAGTAGATGCCCCCACTCCTGCTTCAAATACTCTGCTGGGTCTCATCACTCTTAGAATAATCTACCCTGGCCCTACCCTGTGCTGACAGTCCGGACCCCTTATCATTGCTCCCTTCATGAGTCTGTTCCTTGGCTTGTTCCTGCCCCCAGGGTCTTTGCACTAATTATTCCCTCTGCTTGGAATAGTCTTATGCTCTTCCCGCAATCCTGCTGTGTTTTGGGCATTAGCGCATACCTTTTCTCAGCAGGGTGGCTTCCTTTCCCCAACCCTCCCACCACCACCACAGCTGCCTAGTCTCCTTTTCCCTTCCTCTCCATTCTGTCATTATATCTCCTGGCCATTGGAACTGATCTTATTGTGTATTCATTCTGAGGTCTGTGAACTCAAAGAGGGCACGGGCCATACCTATCTTGTCCGCCCTGCGACCCAGTGCCTAGTGCAGGGCTTGACCCAGGGTAGCTACCTGGTGAGCACTCATTGCTCACTCCCTTTATGAGCCTTACTCAGCACCTGCTCTGTTGGAGATGAGGGCCCCCTCCCAACAGTCCCACCAGCCTTTCACCGTTGAGCCAGCGGGAATCGTGTGGTTCTGTTCGGAGACTTGGACGCTGACCCAAGCTGCGGAAGATGGTAAAATCCCGGCCCATGAGGTCTGCGGCTACTCCCGAGTACAACTCTTCCCCTGTAGACATGGCAAGGCTGCTTAGTGAAACCAAAGGCTCTTGTGGTGGGTTGGGGGCACTATGGAGCTCTGGGGGCTCTTGGGGAGCCAGTGAGGCTATGGGGGATCCCTGGGGCTCTAGGGAGGGTCTTGGGACTTTGTGAGATACTAGAGTCTCTGAGGGGTTCCAGGAGCTCTCTTGGGGCCCCAGCCTTTGGACTCACCCACCAGCACGGAGGCAGCCCGATGCCTGGGGTCATAAGGACTCTTGCCCTTGCCATCCTCTAGCCTTTGAAGGTCCAGCCGAAGCATGGGCTCCTGGGAGGCAGGGGGCAGTTGTTACTGCAGGCCCTTCCTTACCCTCCCAACCTCCCTCCCTGACCAGACCTGGCCTTACCTCCAGCCGCTGGCCCACCTCCACAAATGCACAGGTTGGGTGGAAGGCCCCTGTGCCACAGGCCAGCAAGTGGGTGCGGTTGTAGGCGTGCAGCAACTTCACGAAGTTCATGCACTCAGTCTAGCGTGCACGCGGGCAGGGGCAGGAACAATGAGGCCTCCCCCAGGGAGGTGGCCTTAAGGGCTCCCAGCTCACCAGTGGCACTCCCACCCCTTCTTCTTTTCTGCATTAGTCCAGGCAAGTACTAACATGGGCTCTAGGGACTCAGGTGCCCTTGGTGACCAGCCCGGCTCACCTCTCACCAGAATGGGTTCATTGGGAAGCATGCCTGCATTGCCCCCCATGACGCAGAGGCCTCCAAGAAGAATCACATAGCCCCCACCCTGACTCACTACCTCTGGACCTCAGCCACCTCAACCCTCCTGCCCCCATCATAGCCAGAACAGGCAGGCCTCTGTTTTAGCACTGCCCATCTCTAGAGTGAGGGGCTGACCCTCCCCACTCCCACCCAGGCAGCCAACACTCACGCCAATGTCCTTCCCTGCCCAGTTGCACTCCTCTCGCCATTCCACAGGGGCCGGCCAGGCCAGCTATGGGGAGGGTGGGGGAGGGAGAACACAGGTCAGGGACTCGGGATGTTCTCTATGCTGAGGGTGTCCACTCAGGGGGCCCTTCCTCCAGGAAGCCTGGAGTGGGGTCCCGGGGCAGTGCTGAGGCTGGGGGTCCCTGGCACCTTCTTGGCCCGCTTGCTAATGTTGTCCAGGCTGAGGGAGGCCACATGGTTCTCGGCGCCCACAAACAGGCGCCCACGCTCCTCATCCAGCAGCAAAGCTTCATAGCAGCACGTCCTCTCCAGCCTGAAGGTCCGGAGACCGTGCTGGGCCTGGAGCTCTGTGGGGTGGGGACACCACTGAGGATTCGCCAGTCATGCTAGAAGCTTCTCCCAGGCCCTGCCTGTTGTCTCTCTCACAGGCCAAGGTTGTACATGTGACCTGGCCCACACACATGTGAATTTACACGCGTGTGAGTTTACACTCAGGGGGACAGGCCCACCCAGGGGCAGAGCTTCCAGGGTGGGCAGTGCAGCCCACCCCTGCCCCCAGGGGGGAAGCAGGTGGAGCTTCTAGGGCAACCTCAGACAAGTAGTGTCTCCAGGCGAGCGCACGAGGAGGCAAGGGTTCTGGGGTAGGCCTGCATGTTGGGACAGCCAGAACCCCAACCCCAAAGTCAGGCTGAGGGTTCTCTGCCACCAGCCTAGGTTCAGTATGATGCCACTGCCTAGTAACCACCCTGTGTAGGGGGTGTGGGAAGGGGGCTCTAATGGTCCCCACATCTCAACTTCCCTGGGAGCAGGGGATGGAACAGAGGCAGGATCTGTTGCCATGCTTCCTGGGAAAGCATGAGGAGAATGTGGGCAGAGAGCTTGGGGACTGAGGCCAGGAAAGGGTTAATTGGAGATGGCCTGAGCGTGCCCCCAATCCAACCCAGCCGGTGGCACACACACAGTGCAACAGCAAACACAATGCCCCCTACCCACACTGGGCCCCTTTCCTGCCCACGCTGAGGTGGGCCCTCCCGCCTGCCAGGTGCACCTACCTTGGAAGGAGAGGCGAAGGCGTGGCATGCTGGGGGCAGCACCCCCCAGCACTGCCACCCAGAGCAGGGCCAGGCCTGGGATCATGGCGGCGGCCTCAGCCCGCCCCATCCCTGCAGCTCAGGGAGCTCAGGGTTCAGCGGGCGTGTGTGGAGGAGCCTTGAGCCACCCTGGACTCTGCCCCGGGATCTGGAAGAGAAGGAGCTGCAGCGAGGGCGAGGGAGGGAGGCTGGGGGGAGTCCCCAGGGATCAGATTACAGCCCCTAGGGGAAAGAGGCTGGGGGGTCGCATTCCACTTGCAAGCCCTCCTCTCCCTTGGAGGGTGCCCTGCCTGGCCATAATCACAGACACACCCACGCTGGGCACACCCTCGGGGTCAACCCCACACTGGCAGGCGCCTGCCCCACCACGTCACCCTCCCCAGTAACCCGCCCTCCTGTACACACACTCACAGACATTAATTCACAAACTCTGCGTGCCTACGTCATGCCAGCCTGGGACTGGGGCTGGGGGCAGTGGGGCACACAGACAAGGTCCTCCTGCAGGAGGGGGCAGAGTACCAACAAGGACTCAGATTGGTGTAGTCATTGCAGTGGTGCCAAGTGTAATGAGCAAAACAAGACAGTCATGGGCGTGAGGGTAACAGGAGGGGGGTCAGGCCTCTGGAGGTAGCTGTGCACCCACGGGCCCACAGAGGAACAGAAGCACATTTGGAGCTGGAGCCAATGGTGTGGGCGTCTTTGAGTGTGAATGTGCTTCTAAGGATCCCTTTGTGTATCTGTATTCCGCAGTGTGTATGTATGTGTGTGTGTAGTGTGTATGCAGTCATATGTGTACATATCTATGTGAAACCATGTGGCGTGTGCGTTGTATTACACACGTAGGTGTGGCATGCATGTGTGCACACACGGCATTGTATGCATGTCTACACAGTGTGTACATGTCTGGGGGTGTGTACACTTTGTAAGAATATACGTGTTTGTGTTGCACATGTGTGTATGTGTTTGTGCACAAGTGTACAAGTCTCTCTGGACATGCAGGTGAGCAAATTATAACTGCAGCGTCAATCACTGCCTTCAACTCTGAGACACCCCAGAAACCCACTTCTCAGAGGGAGAAGTGCAGCCGGGAGACCCAGGGCTGGGCAGACGCCTCAGTTTCTGATTTGGGAGCTGCTCCCACTTGGATCCAGCAGCCCCAGCTTTGTGCTTGACCTCTCTCTCCCCACCCCAGAGGGTGGGAGGGGCTGGTCACACACAGAAATTCTGTGAGCTCAGACTTCAGACCCAAGAGGAATCAAGTGGGGAGAGCCAAGGTCCTGAAGCAGATTCTCACCCCCAGCTCGGGTGAGCTGCCCTTCCCTCTCCAGCCTCCAGAGTCTCCCTGAGCCTCTCCATCCCGTCTTCGCCCTCAGGGTTTCCCCATCTTTGAGACCCTCCACTTCTCTGAGCCAGAGCCCTTCCCTGGACCTCTCAGATGGGGCCAGGCTCTGGCTGCAATGCCCACCCTCCTTCCCAGAAGTTAGCTGGGCAGGTGCCGGGCACAGTAGCCCTGGCGTGGGGCTAGGTCCTGGGGTGCATTCAAGCAAGGGGCACAGCTGCCGGGGCACGTTCCAGACTGCTCTCCCCAAACCCCCGCCTAGCTCCGCCGCTTCCAGACCCCTCCCACCCTAGGACTCCCACCTCCCTCCTTCCTTCCACTGACACTTGCCGCTGCCTCTTCTAGGCCCGTGAGGTCTGCGACGTCACAAAACACCAGATTGCCTTCCCACACTCCACCGAGAGCTCCGGCAGCAGCGGCTCCTCACCCTGGCCCCTTCTCACCCTGCAGAAGGGGAGAAGCCGAGGGGCCCCAGGGCACCCTCTGACGGCTCCTTTAAGGAGCAGCCCCCGCCCCCACCAAGCCAGCCGCGCCCCGCCGTCAAGTTTACGGGGCGGATCGGGTGACTGGGCAGGCAGCCGGACCGGCTGGAGTTGGTGGCCAGAGCGGAGCGGGCACAAGGGAGGGGCGGGTAGGGCCGACCCCTCCCCCGTAGGGCTTCAGAGCAGGATGCCCCACGCAGCGGTCCTGGAAGTGGGGCCGGCAGTCAAGGCAAATAAGGAAGAAGCAATAGAGACCCCCTAGCCCCAGGCAGCTCCGGCAGAGGGATTGGTCAGACGGGGCACCCCCAGGGACTCGTTTCTTCACTTGTCCCTCCATAGCTGGGGAGCTGGAGGTGGGTAATGAGGGGCTCAGCTGCCACCTCAGTCCCCAGGAGCCAGCTGGGAAGGGCCGGTCAGAGGTCGGAGAGGGGGTTCTCAAGTGGAGGTTTGATGGGCCCCCAAGACCCTGCCCCAGTCCTTCCTTAGGGCTTGGGCCACTTAGTACTTCTGTCACCTGGCTGGCAGTGGCTTTGATGACAGCCAGTCTGGGGCGGGAGAAGAGGGCCAGAGGGGCAGGCAGGGCAGGGAGGCAGGCAGCAAGTCTCACTTCTGCACTGCAGGGTGTGGGACCATCCAGAGACCCGTCCTGACCGGTGGTCCCATGTCTCTGCTGGGAGGTGAGGGGCATTCTATGCCATCTCCATGAACTCCAGTCGTTCTTCCAAGGTTGAAGGTGGGAGGAACTGCCCCACCAAATACAGAGTGAGGTACCCAAGGGGGCTTCAAAGATAGGATGGGGCTCCTACACCTCAGCGCCTCATTTGGGAAGGGTCTGGGGTCTTGGCCTAAAGGTGAGTCTGGTGGACACACCCTGTTTGTACTGCCAGGGCTACTTCCTTGGAGGGATTGAATGTTGACAATGGTCAAGGGGGGCCCTCAGGTCCACCTGGGTGAACATACCAGGGCTTGAAGGTGGGCTTCCACCCCTCAATCCCCCCAAAATGCATCCTCCTACATCCTCCCCAAGGCTATCAGCAGCTCCTCAGGGGTCTGTGAGGGAGGCCATGTGGGCACTTCAAGTGTGCGTGGTTCTGCTGCCCATCTCCTGCCAAGTCCCTGGAGTAGAAGTGTCTGTGCCCATCCAGGGTGGGGCCATGCCCCTCTTTCCTGAACTTCAGGCCTGGTGTTTCTGGCCCTGCCTGGCTGGCTGATGGGCAGGTGAAGGGTGGGGGTTAGTGGGAGGACCAGGGGCCTTCAGGAGGGGGAGTGGGGGTGACATACCCCTGCCTGAGCTCCTGGGCTTCCAGGATGTGGCCTCTCCCTCCTCCCAGGCTCTTTTGCCTTGGACCTGGGCAGCGTCCCCTGGCCTCATGCAAGCAAACAAAATTCTTTGGCTGTTTACAATTTTCCACCCAAGCAGCCAAGATCAGCAAGTGCTTTTGAGGTCCCTACCCAACTGCACGGTACCCCCTACTTGCCCCCACTGCTTTTAGTTCTTCAGGCCCAGGGTCCCAGCCTCTGTTTCATCCCCACCCCCAACCCAGTGTCCATACTGGAAAATGGGACCAGGACCCCCCCCCCCCATCTGTCCAACACCCTGGGACTCAACCCCCAGCCGAAGGGACTGGGCTGTTCCTGGCCCACCTGAGCCCTTGGCATTGCCTTCCCACTTCCAGATGTGTCCCCCTCCCTGGAGCAGGAAGGGAGATCCCCAGGAGTGGGAGCTCAAGTTGTCCCCATCCCACAAGGTCTCCTTTCTGCTCCTCAGCCCCAGGTCCCAGCGTATGCAGACCCTGGGTAGGAAACTTATGGAGGCAGCCCTCTAGGGGCAGGGTCACTGGCTGTGGGTCACACTGGGCTCTGGAAGTCCCCAAGGATTCTGGAATCATGCAGCCTGGGCCTGGGTCTCGACAGAATGGAACAAACCAGGGGAGGCAGCTTGGGTCTCTGGTGCTGCCTATCAGTGGCACAGCCTGCCAAGGCCTTGGTTTTTCCTTCTGGAAATAAGTGGATTGTGCCAAGTCCCAGCACCTGCCTCCCCAGGCCTCATCGCCAGCTGGGCCTGCCCCTTGCACCCTGCCTGGACTCTGGGTGGTGCGACTGGGCTGGGGTGAGACATCCATTTGAGGAAGGCTACAGCCAACACTCCCAGTGCCCAGCCTGGGCTGGGTTGGGCCTTGGCTCCCCACTCACACCTGCTTTAGCCATCAGGGCTGGTGGCTCCAAAGTCTCGACCTTTCCCTCTTCCGGTCACGTGGGTACTAGGACGTGCTACCCTGAGGACTTAGGCATGGGGGGAGGGAAGCGGTGGAAAGTGGGCCCTGGAAAGCCCAGCTGAGGCCTAACTTCCCTGACAATCTGCTACCCACTCCAGGGGATCTCCCGGGAAGGGTCTTTCTGGCATTTCCCCCATCCACCCCCCACCTGGTTTCCAGGCTCCCCGAGGACCCCCAGCCCACCTTTTCGGAAAGATGAGCTCCTCCCCTCCTTCCTTGCCTGTTCCCTTCTGAGGGCCAAGTCAGAGCTGAGGTGGAGGGGCTGAGGGAGGGGCCACCCAGAACCCTGGGCCTCTAGCTGGGGCCCTACCCCCACCCGCTCCGCCCCTGCCCTCCGCCTCCTGCACATTCCTCCCTGGCTGAGGTCAGCCCCTCCGGGATGGGGGAGCCCCCCCCACCAGCCACATCACAGCTCTTCACTCACTTCTGTTTTCTTCGTTGCCCAGCGGGGCGGGGGGAAGAGGGGCCTGGGGGTGGGGCCTCCCTCTCCCCTCCTTCTCCATTGCCTGGGGGAGGGGGGGAGGAGGTGTCAGGAATGCGGCAAAGTAGACTCCGGAGGCACCCTGTACTCATTAACATACATTAACATAAATGCTACAATCCCTTACTAGTCAGGGGGAGAGACTCCCAGGAGTACTGGCTGGGGGCTCGGGATGCTCTGGGAGGGCAGACCAGAGCCCGCCCCAAGAATCCTCTCCCCAGTAGCCAGAAAGGGGTGGGGTTGAATCCTGACTCTGCTGCTCACCAGCTGTGTGTCCCTAGGGGGAGACTGAACCTCTCAGATCACTCTCCTCACTTGCCCCGCCGTTGAAAATGGCGGGCCAGGCAGGTCTGGCACACCGTGGGGTACACAGGTGTGCACTCCAGTTGCCATCTCAGTGCTGGGCATCCTGTGGCATGCAGGCCTGGAGGCCTCGAGGGAGTCACTGCTGCCTCTTCCAGCCCAGCTTCATGGGGCCCTTTCTCAGGCTTGACTCCCCTCCTGCCCCCTTCCCTCCCCCCCCCCGCCCCCCCCACCCCCGGCCACAAGTCCAGCCCCCAGCACAACACCCTGACCTTCCACCTGAACCTCCTTCTCTCCCCAGCTGCTGGGGATTCCTCAGTCTTCTTACTCCACAGGTCTCCAACCCACCCCCAGCAGTGCCCAAGCCCACACCCTCCTCCCTCCAGAGAGCCCCCAACTCAGGGAGGACTTCTGTCTCCTTTAAGATAGAACAAGTCCCCAGCTCCTTTCCCTGCAGTTTGAAGCCTGACCCCTTCCCCAGGTACCCAGCCTGGGGGTCCCCGTGGTCCTTCTGCCAGTTCTCCTCCCAGTGCCTCCCCACTGCAGTACCCTGCCTCCCCAGCTCCTCACTCAGAGAACCTGCTGAAGCCCGGGGACATCCCAGGCTCTTAGCCAGGCATTCACACACCCCTCCCTGGCTCGGCCCTGGCTAACCCTGCCAGCGCTCCAGCTACCCCATCTCTGGGAGGTGGCATCTGTTCCTTTGCTAGGACTTAGCTTGGGCTGTGCCCTCTGCCCTTTTGCCACCTGCTGGACTTTTCCTCATCACCCACTACCCACTTTTCTCTGTGAAGCCCCAGGTGCTTATAACACCAGGTCCAAGCCTCTCTGCAGGGCTCTGGGTTCCCCAGCAGCCACCATCCCTTGGGGGCCCCAGGCACACGGAAGCAAGAGATAGAGTGCCCGCAGGAAGCCCTGCCACCTTCCTGGGCCTGCTGAACCTGGGTGAGGATGGGGGGTTGACGGAGAAGAGAGACTTCAGGCCCCTTCAGGCTTCAGTCACTCAGGCCTTGACTCCCTCCACCCACAATGAGGTCAGAAAACAGAGTAAATGCCAAAGAATGTCAAACCGATTTTTCTCCTAAATAAGATCACCTGTGAGGTCAAGTCTCCTGTAAGGGGGGAAACCAAAGCAGGGAAAAGAAAGAGATCCATGGCCTTGACCCCTGCCCCCTTGGATACCAGTGCCCGTCGTCGCTGTGTGGTTAACTGAGGAGCTGATTGGCTGGCAGGCATGGACATACTTGGGGTCACACAGCTGCACGCAGACCTCAGCTGGCTTGAGGCTCTCCTTGGGGGTGTGCTGGGAGCTGGCTTCCACTTTGGGGGTTCAAGGGGGACTTGGGGGGCTTCCCTGGTGGTGCAGTGGTTAAGAATCCGCCTGCAAATGCAGGGGACACAGGTTCGAGCCCTGGTCCGGGAAGATCCCACATGCCGTAGAACAACTAAGCCCGTGTGCCACAGCTACTGAGCCTGCGCTCTAGAGCCCGCGAACCACAACTACGGAAGCCTGCGTGCCTAGAGCCCATGCTCCGCAACAAGAGAAGCCACCGCAATGAGAAGCCCGCGCACAGCAACTAAGACCCAACGCAGCCAAAAATAAATAAATAAAATTAATCTTTTTAAAAGGCGGGGGGGGACGGACTTGGGGGAATGCACAGCCTCACGGCAGGGATGAGGTCGCCTAGGATCTCTTTTAGGGAAACAGACCCAAGGATTGGGGTCAGTGGTTTGGGAGTGGGCCTGGACCCAGAACTCAGCCAAGAGAAGCTGCAGTCCCGTCCCTGACTCCCAGGGCAAGTAGGACCTGGCTGGCCATGCCACAGGCCAGGTGGCTGGAGTCAGGACCTGTATTCTACAGCCTTCATGGCTGGCTTGGCACTCTGGGGTAGGGGGGGATGACTCTGAGGGGCTCTGAGGGGAGTGGGAGGATTTCCTGACCTCAGGAGGAGCTATGGGGCTGCCCTGAAACATGGTAAGGGGTTATTCTAGGTCTTGGAATCTCCCGCAGCCTCAGAGGCTCCAGTCCTAATGGGGCCCCCTCCCCTTTCTGCACCTGGCATCTGGGCCTCCACCCCCCTGCTGGGGGTGGGAGGTCTGGCCCAGGGGAGCTGGCAAGTGGCTGCAGGCCAGGACTGGCTTCTCCCCACAGGGTCTCCCTACATCCTTCCCTCTTCAGAACTCTCTCTCAGAGCTTGTCTCTTTCTCTCTTCCCAGCCATTTCCCCACCCACCCCACCCTCCCAAATGGGTTAAAAATAGCAAGGCTTCTACCACATCAGTAGCCTGAGCAACTATTTGGAGTGGGGCGGGCCCTCTGGGAGATGGATCAGCCTTGTGGTGGTCCCCACTGGCTGGAGACAGCCTACCTCAAACTGGGATCCACGGCTTGGTCTGGGAGCAGGAGCCTGGGTCCTTTGCCTGGCTCTGCCTGTCTAAGGGTCCTGAGCCTCGTAGTTGCAGCTACCCATGGGTGGGGCCAGGAAGATGGGCCTTCTTAGGCTGGGAGAACGCTGGGGGACACACAGCCAAGGAGCACTGAATCTCTGGCTCTCCTCACCCAGGGATGCGGGATGGCTGAGGTACAGCCCTGAACAGTTCTAGGCAATGGGGGGATCCCCAGGTGTCACTTTCATTGAGTCCCTCTTGTTGGGGTGCAGGACACCTGGGATGCACCCCCCTGCCTACCGCCCCCCATGGCTGGGAATTTCCCAACCAAGAAAGACAAGGATGAATTGAGAGGCCGCCCCAGCCAGTGCTGGGACAATGAAGCTTTATGCTCTCAAAATCAGAGCAGGGGTAGGAAGGCCAAGGGCAGGTGGGGGCCTAGCTGTCTGCCCGCAGGGAAGTACTGCTTGCCAGGACCCCACCCAGACCCACTGCCAAGCCGGGTACAAGGGGATCCTGGCCAGAATCCTGCGTGGCCCACTCAGGGAGGGAGACACTGGGTTCATCAGGCAGACAATGCCAGCTCCTCAATGGTCCCTCTGTGCGGCGGGGTTCTCCCTCAGGACGGAAGGAAGGAACCATCTCTGTCTCCCGCTTCCTGCTGGGCGGATATCAGGGCACCGGAGCTCCCACCCCGCCCGCATATCTGGGGTTCAGCGCGATCCAGGGCTGACCGCTGAGGGCAGGAAGGGATCCTGGCTTGGGCGTGGGATTCTGTTCTCCTTGTCAGTCGGCGATCCTCAGCCCTCAGTGGCAGGGGTAGCAGGAAAGGCCCGAGGGACTGGGGCGGGGACGGGGGGTGGGGACCGTTGAACTCCTTCCGAGGGGGCGGCCACAGCCTCTCATCTCTCGCCAGGACTCGGGGCCCCGAGGCCGAAGGGGGACTGGCAGGTGTGCGGAGGAGGGGTCCCAGGTCCCCGGCCCTACCCTCCCACCCGCCCCGCCCTCTCCGCCTCCGCGGCGCCGACCCCGGCCCAGGCCGCTTTGTCCCGCCGAGGGCGCGGGGCCGCCGCCGCCCTACAAAGCTGCCTTTGTGCCCGGCGGCCTCCGCAGGACTCGATGACGTCAGCCTCCGCGACCGGCCCGGCGGGGCCCAGCACGGGCTGCTGCGCCCTCTGGCGGCCGAAGGCGGAAGAGCTCGCCTAGGGGCCCCGCCCAGCAGAGGAGGGCCTTTTACCGAGCCCTTCCCACAGGCTCAGAGGGCTGCAGATCCCTAGGTCCAGGTGCCTTGCCTGGAGCTAGGGGCTCACCCCACAGGCACCTCGGCCCTGTCATCTGCTGCTCCCTCCTCCAGCAATGCACGAGCACTTCCCATAGCCTCATGGAAGGCTCTGCACTCTGAGAGCCCTGGTCCCAACATAGCCATAGCCCTGCAGCTATCCAGCTGCCCTGCCGGTGGCTACAGTCACACTGAAGTGTAGCCACCTGCCTGTCCCTGCCCTCCTCAGGTTTGGAGGGGGACCTCTGGGTCAGAGACCTTTCTGAACATGTCTCAAGGCCCCTGCTGTCCTCAACTTTCTGTTTAGTCAAGCCCAAGGGGCCTCAGTTCTGGGCAGGGCTCTGGGCAATGTCTCAGAGAGGAAGAAGGGAGGGTATGCAGGGGGCTGCAGCCCACCTGGCTGTGTGGCCTCAGCAACACACACTGTCCCTGGGCCCTGGGCCTGGGAGGTCAGAAGTCACATTTCCTTCTGCACTAGACTCACTGGACACTCCTCCTGCTCCCAATGTGGAAGAATCCGTTAGGAGAAGAGCTCCTTAAGAAATCTGCCCCACTGTTCCAGAAGGCTGCCCCAGACCCAAGACTGCAGAGGTGCTGAGGGAAGAGGGGGAGACACAGAGGCCCCAACATGTAAGATGACTAGTCCAAGGGGGAAAACTAAAGTGATGAGTACTGGGCCTGAGTATGACTTGCGAGCTGAGTGCCCAGGGCCCTGCCACAAGTGAGGATCCAGGTCCAGACTACCATCACCTTGGCACATCTTAGCCTGGGTCTCTGCCCCCTGGAGAGAAGAATGCCGAGCAGTTCTTGGTATTTTTTCTTTCTACATTTTATTATTTCAAACCAGGTGAACAATTCCATAAAACATGTGAAAAAAGCAAGGAAGTGTTCAACGCTGAAGGACCCGGGCCTGGGGTGAGGGCATGAGGGGCATGGCCCCTCAGCAGGCAGCGGCGGTTCCTAGGTTAGCGCTAAGGAGCTACATTTAGGTTAATGGAGCCAGGGCCCAGGGCCGCTGGGGCGGGGCCCTCAGTGACGTTGGCAGTTGTCTGGAACAGCCCTTGAAACCCAATTCTGTAGAGGGCAGGGCAGGGGCGCCGCCCGCACAGGGGGCAACCAGCAGAGGGATGGGTGTAAACACGCAGACACACTCAAGGCACGGAATCACGGGAAGGGTGTTGGGTGGGTGCTGGTCAGGACCTGACAGTTTTAAATAGTTTTTTTTCTAAAAAGTGTTCTAGGTTTGCAGTTTTCTCTCTCTTTTTTTTTTTTTCCCTTTGCCTTTCTTTTTTTTAAAAAAAAGCTACGAGAATGAGCCAGTGGACTGTGGTCTCCAGGAATGGTGGCGTCTCACGCTTCTTGTGCTTTTTCCTTTGGGGCCTCCGAGTGTCTTGGGGGCGGGGGGGCGGGGGGGTTGGTGGGGGCAGGAGGCTCCCTGTAAACATTTGGACTTGGGTTGGGCCATGGGCTGGTGCTGGGCGAAGCCAGGGGTCCCAGGCTGGAGAAGTGGGTGCCCCTCCAAACACAGGCCTTGGGAGACTCAGCATGTGCTCCCCTCCCCCATCACAGAACAAGACAACAGTTAAAACCAGAACAGATGCCAGGAGGGGGTACGGCGGCCATTCCCTGCACCTGGGATAAGGGCAGGCTTCAAACAGGGAGGCCTGTGGCAACCCTTCCCCCAAGTCTCTGGAGCTGAGGGAGGGGAGAGGGGGAGCCAAGAACAGAGAGAGGAGAGAAGGGGAAAAGCGGCCAGGGGGACAGGCGGGGAGCGTGGTCCTCTTGCCCCCATCTTCCTCAGGGGCTGGGGGGAGCAGAGTCGGCGGTGGCCCTGGAGGTGGGGGACAGTCAGGGCATGGGTCGGGAGGGAGGGAGGTAGCCAGTGTGTGTCTCTCCTCCCGCCTCCCTAGACAATGACCCTTCTCCTTTTTCCCCACCCACTCGTTACCAGGGACACAGTGGCCGCCCAGAAGCCAGTATGTGTTGCTGGGTTACGTGGGGGCGGGGAGTCTGTAGCACTGGCAGAATCCTCCCCACCTCTCCCAGGGCTGGTGGGGCCAGCCTCAGACCAGGGCCCTCAGATAGGTCCGAGGGGAATACAGCAGGGATGAGTGCAGAGCTGGTCATACTGAGTGGTGGGCAGCTGGGGCAGCTGGGCCCCCTCTGTCATCTAGATCCTTCAGGCTAGGCCAGTGGCCTGGTGGGTGAGAAGTGAGTTTTCTCCAAGGAAAATCGGGACAGCTCTCTAGTTCTGTCCTAGGACACAACCAGGCATTTCTGCTGTCTGGACCAATGGGCAGAACGGAGCCCAAGCTTACCTGTGCCACCTCCTCAGTGCCCTGCACTCCATCACCCTCCTGATTCAGCACCCTGTGCCTCCCTCCCCTTGCCCTCTGGTCTCCTAGTGGGTGTCCAAGTTCACCACCCCCACCTGGACCTTCCCCAGCCCCAACCGTGTCCCTTCTCTGGGCTCAGTGGCCCCACTTTGTTCCTCCCTGCCCGGCCCCCTCTGGCTCACCATCCTGCCAGGCCCCGCTGCCCCTCAGAAGAGGCCGCAGTCCTTCAGGTTGTTCTTGATGATGACATCGGTGACAGCATCGAACACGAACTGCACGTTCTTGGTGTCGGTGGCGCACGTGAAGTGCGTGTAGATCTCCTTGGTGTCCTTGCGCTTGTTCAGGTCCTCGAACTTGCTCTGGATGTAGCTGGCTGCCTCATCGTACTTGTTGGCCCCTGTGGGAGACAAAATGGTGAGGACTCGTGCTGCATGTGCGGCAGGCAGGCCTGTCCCACAGGTACAGCGAGGTACTATGCGTGTGAACTGACAAGCATATAACGTGTGACAATCGTGAGAGGGCACAGGCACGTCTGAGTGTGCAAAGAGGGGCACCTGATTGTGTGAAGGAGGATGCTCAGTGACGTACAGAGTACATGCCTGAGTGTGTTAAAAAGGGCCCTGGGGTGTACAGACACAAGTATCGATATATAAGCCTGTGAGGCACCAGCCCTTGCGTGTGTCCCACAGTTACCCTTCTGTCCAGCAGGGGGCGCCCGTGGGCCACCTGGTCACCACCAGCTCCTCCCCAGAGGCCCAGACCCCACACCTGTATACTCAGGGAAGCAGATGGTCAGGGGGCTGTGTGTGATCTTCTCCTCGAACAGGTCCTTCTTGTTGAGGAAGAGGATGATGGACGTGTCCGTGAACCACTTGTTGTTGCAGATACTGTCAAACAGCTTCATGCTCTCGTGCATGCGGTTCTGGGGGCAGGACAGCGCCTTCAGCACCAGCCCCTGCCCCCACCCCGGCCCCCGCCCTCCCCCAGTGGCCTCTGGGCCTCTCACCATCTCCTCGTCCTCGGCTAGCACCAGGTCATAGGCGCTTAAAGCTACGCAGAAGATGATGGCTGTGACGCCCTCAAAGCAGTGGATCCACTTCTTCCGCTCAGACCGCTGACCGCCCACATCAAACATCCTGCAGACACAGCACCTTAGCTCCAGAGAAGGGAGTTCTGGGAGAAGGTCCCTGCCCCATTTCACAGGTTGACCGACTGAGGACAGAGGCCTGCTCAGAGTATGGCAGCTGCCTCCATGGAATCATCCACACTGGCCCACCTTACCCCTGGGGTTCTAGGCCAGGGCATGTCTGGCCCAGCAGGGTCAGGCTGGTCAGCAGGGTAGGCTGCCTCCACATGGGGCAGGGTCAGCAGAGGCTGTGAGCTGCTGGCAACCACAAAGCCTTGAGAAACTTCAGAGTGGGGCTGCAGATCCTGGACCAGCCCTCTTTCCCAACAGCCATTGGCAGGCCCTGGAGTGAGGATCTCTACCCTGTCACCTGCAAGGCTGGCAGCTCCTGCCCCATTACCCTGCCCACATGCTCGCTCACTTGAAGTGTAGGTCTTTGAAGGTGAAGTGCGTCTCCACGATGCCCGTGGTCTTCACGCGAGTCCGCAGCACATCCTGCTGCGTGGGGATGTAGTCACTCTGTGCGATGCGCTCCAGGTCATTCAGGTAGCTGGGATCGGGGGTGGGGGATCAGTGGGGGCCACCGGGCCCCTTTCCCTCCCATCCCCTCATTTCCCAGGCATAGCCCTTGCCTCTTTAACACTTGCCTGCACTGCATTCACTGCTCAGATGAGGAAACCTGCACTAGAACCCCTGCCTCCCGCCTGTGGAATGGGCCTGGGAGGAGGGGCAGCTCTGTGGCTAGCCAGCCAAGCCCCAGCACCCAGGTCTGAGGCAGGCCTGAGTCAGACAAGATCCAGGGTGGTGGAACTACAGGCAAGGGCGGTGGGAGGGGGCAAATTAGTCCTTCAGTGAGAGATTCAGGATGCTAATCGGCGTAATTACGGCACCCGCCACAGAGCAGCCTGGCGTGCCCTTCGATGCAGGGCTGGACAGGTTGGGGCCTGCCAGGCCCAGTGGGCTCTGTGCCCAGTAAAATTTGGGCTCCTCAGGGGGAAGGCATCAACACTCGCTTGGCAG
The DNA here is from genome assembly GCF_028023285.1 of Balaenoptera ricei. Classification (NCBI taxonomy): domain Eukaryota; kingdom Metazoa; phylum Chordata; class Mammalia; order Artiodactyla; family Balaenopteridae; genus Balaenoptera; species Balaenoptera ricei. The sequence continues at coordinate 68,769,742 of NC_082649.1, read as the reverse complement.
GGGTCCCAGGGGCTCTTCATTTCCAGCTCTCTTAATTAGAATCCAAGCCGCCCCGGCCAAGCCCTGAGACCAGCTCTGCTGCCTGCCTCAATATCCTTGCTGCGTCCTGGGGGATGGGTCCAGGCCTCCCAGCCACTGCCCAGTACCAGTGTCTTGCTCTTGGGGCAGGGCTGCTGGGGCCAGCCCTTGGCTCCCACCAGCAGCTAGGCCAGAGGGAAATGACCTCAGAGATGCAGAGACAGAACAGAAAAACAGGAAGGGCTATGGGGGACCATGACGCATGTGCTGTGACCTGCAAACTGTACCCTGCCCCCTACTGAGAGCCTCCAGCCCAGAGGCCTCATGGTGGGTTCCACACTAGTTTTTCCCTTGTCCCCAACAGGTGGGCTCACCCCAGGGACCCACTGCCCCACAGCAGCCTTGGAGGATTGCTGTGAGGAGGGGCTGGAGTATGCCTGGTCCCTGGAGTGTTCCAATCTGCTCCCCACCTCTGGGTGATCTTGTCATGGCATAAACCTGCCTGGGAGGGCAGGGCCCACATTCACGGCTGAATCCCCACACCCAGAACGGTGCTGGGCACAAGGTGGGTACTTAATGTCTGGTGAATGAAGAATAGGGATGAGGATGATGGAGGAGTGGGAAGCAGCCGGAAGGTGGCCCTAACCCTGCCCTCCTTGAGTATCCTGGGCACTGAGATGGCAGTGGTTGATAGGACCCACCCCTCCTTGCCTCCAGGACCCAAAAGCTCTGCTGGCACTGAGCCTGTGACCTCTGGGGAGTTCCCCCGCAGTGTTTGGCTGTGACTCTGCAGCTCCTGCGGGGGGCGTGCACTCACAAGGGCATTCAGGCCCCTGCAGGGAGAGTGGGGCGGCTGTCCATGTGACGGGCAGGGCTCAGGCGCCATGGCCAGGCAAGACCAGCCTCCCACCCACTTTCACAGAGGTCCAGCCCTCTCTGGGTGGGCTCAGGATGGGATGGGCAGTGGGACTGGGAAAGCTGTTCAGACAGAGGGACTGGCTTAAGCTGAGGTAGGAGAGGAGAGATGAGAGTACAGGGCCAGCAGCCTATCTGGGTGGCACCATCTGTTTGGATGTCCCTCCACAGCCCTGCACCAGGCCAAACCCAAGATCACCAAGACCTTGGCTGACAGTCAGCAGCTTCACGAACAGAGGCTGGCAGTATCTTTTTAAGGGTGCTCAGGCCCTCTGGTTCAGGCTATAGTCCAGGTTTCCCCACACTGCACCCCCAGCCCAGCCCCTTGGAGTACTCACTAGGCGGCAGAGTCGTTGAGCTGGTACTCGCGCGAGCGGCCAAAGCAGGCCTGCACACCATGGTCAGCCCAGAGCCTCCGGATGACACCGGACAGATCCTCAGGGAGCACGCCCTGCTCCTCAGCCGTGCACGACAGTGCAAACAGCTGCCTGGCGTCGTCCTGGGCACAGCAGTGAGTGGTCAGCTAGTCGCAGGAGCACACCCCCACCCCACCTGTCAGAGGCAGGGAGGCCTCCGGAATGAGGCCCATATTGGGGTGTTCTCAGCTTCCCCAGGACAAGACTTGCGCTGAAGCCTTATGGGAGGGAGGCAGGGTTGGGGAGTCCACATACCGCGCGGGAGGGGTCGGCAAAGTCAATCTGCAGATTGCCCATGGCTTTAACAATGGCCATGATGGACTGGATGGTGTTGCTGTAGACGACTGCCCGGTACTGCCGGCATTCCTCCTCTGAGTAGCCATCCTCATGGATGATCCTGGCAGCCAGGAGTCAGGAGTTAGGGTGTACAGGGCACAGGGACCTCACATGGCTGCCTGGGGCTGCTGGGGCCTGGAGAGACCTACTTCAGAAAGGAGGAAACTGGACTTCCCTGGTAGCGCAGTGGTTAAGAATCCGCCTGCCAATGCAGGGGACACGAGTTCAAGCCCTGGTCCGGGAAGATCCCACATGCCGCGGAGCAACTAAGCCCGTACGCCACAACTACTGAGCCTGCGTGCCGCAACTACTGAAGCCCGCATCGCCTAGAGCCTGTGCTCCGCAACAAGAGAAGCCACCGCAATGAGTAGCCCGCGCACCGCAATGAAGAGTGGCCCCCACTCGCTGCAACTAGAGAAAGCCCGTGTGCAGCAACGGAGACCCAATGCAGCCAAAAATAAAATATAATATTTTATATATATAATATAATATAATAAATTAAAAAAAAAAAAAGAAAGGAGGAAACTGCCTCTAAACCACTGGGACCTGAGGATGGATGCTGCCTCTGGGAAGGTCCTGGACCTGGCTGACACGGCTGGGCCTATACTTGGGCTGGGTATACTGGACCCAGTACAGGCCCAGAGGAAGAAGAGGGGAAATCAAGGTTTGGAGGCTGCCTCCCGCACACAGCACTTACTTCATCTGCTTGACAATGGTGCTCTTCCCTGACTCCCCAGCACCTGGAACAAAGGGCACAGTTGGTCAGGGGGCAGGCCCAGTGGGGTTACAGAGGTAAGCCAGCCACGCGGCCTGGAGGCAGAACTCACCCTCCCCATCAATTGCACAGTGAGATGGAGGCAGTCGGGCCTGGTGGGCAGCAGAGCTACCAGGGGTGCAGCTGGCAGGGCCACAGGGGTGAAGGCAACCTCGGCCACCTGGACCCCATGGTGGACTCACTCCAGGCTTTCGCTTCCCACAAGGTCCATTGCCCACCATGGCTCCCCACTGCCCTGGTTGAGTTCAGGGGCTTCGGCTGGAGACTTGAGGCTCAGGAGTCACCCTGCCATCCTCACACATGCAGGCTTGCCACTCTGCGGCTAACGCTCCCCAACATGGCGCCTAGGCACAGCTAGCAGAGGAGCCCTGCTCACTCCAGCAGGGCAGCAGCCCTCTCTCCCTCCACTCTGAGCCGCAGCTGCCAAGGGGCCTGGATCCGGGCACGGCGTCATACCCCTGCCTCCCAGACATGGCCCAAGGCCCAGCGCCCTGCTCACTGGGCCCAGGTCTGCTCTGAGCAGATAGAGACCAGGACTTGGGAAACATGCAGTGTCACTCACACAAACACACACACCCACACACACACCCCTACCTGTACTGACTCAAGATGCTTCCCTGGCAGAGCCCCATCCTGTATTTCTCTTTGGCCATTGCTGAGGGATTTGCTGGCACTCTCTTGTGACTGTCATAGCAGCCCCAGAGATAGGTACTGTTTCTCCCATTTTACAGACAAGGACACTGAGGCTCAGAAAATTAAAGTCTTGGCCCAAGATCATGTAGCCAGGATTCAGAAAGGCAGGGAGACATGTACGACGATGATGCCTGGCCTGCCCAGCCCTTCTCAAAATGTGGCTCAGATGCTGCAGGACGATGCCTCGGGAGGGTGTTTTTTTTTTTTTTTTTTTGTCTTTTTAAAAGCAGATTCCCAGGCCCCATCCCAGGCACACAGCCAGATCTCGAGGGGTGCAGCCCAGAAATCTGCATTCCCCAGGGAGTCTGCAGGGAAGTGTGAGACCAGAAAGGCCACTCAACTCCTGGCTGGGGGATGGAGGGGTTGGAGGCAGGGTCTCACCTCTTCCCTTTGCGGCTCGCTCCCTGTCCTGAGCTCCAAGTAGAGTGCACCTCAGCTGGGCCTGGCTTTCCCTCCCAGCCTTTGCCCAGACTGTTTGCTCTGCCCCATCACCGCCAGGCATCTCCTCTTGCCAACTCCAGGCCTTTGCCCATGCAGTTCTCTTTGCTGGGCACACCTGCCCCATGCTCCACCTACGTGTGTCCCAACCCTCCTGATCACTGTGGCGGGTCTGTCCCTCTGAGCAGCTCAGCAGGGTGTGTGGTGGGGTCTGTGGGGAAGTCACACTTGAGGACTCTGGCCCCCATATCCCTCAGGGTTGGTTAAGACAACCTCAGAGGATGAAGGTGCTAACACACAAACTACCATGAGCAGCAAGCAATAACATCAGCAATGATGATCACGGCCGAGCTGTGAATGGTGCTCCCTACGTGTCAGATGCTATTCTACGCCTATCACGCCCACTAAGTAACCTCACAACAAGCCCCGGGGGTAGCTCTACTCTCACCACCACCTCGAAAATGAGGAAACTGAGGGACTTCTCTGGTAGGCCAGTGGTTAAGACCCGCGCTTCCAATGTAGGGGCACAGGTTCGATCCCTGGTCGGAGAACTAAGATCCCGCAAGCCGCAGGGCATGGCCAAAAAGTAAAATTAAAAAATTAAAAAAAAAAAAAAAAAGGAAACTGAGAGAGGCTGCTGTCACACGGTTATAGCCCCTCTGCAGGTGGCCCACCCTGCAATGTTGCATGCCTGGTACTGTGGCTGGGCCACACAGTCCTTGCCACTGGGTTTATTTCCCAGGCAGACACAGGTCTGAGTCTCTGCAGTGCCCTCCGAGAAGCAGCAGACCCTGCTGAGGCCCTGCCTGCATCCCCCTACCTCCCACCCCAGATCCACATTGACCAGGAGGAACCTGAGGTGCAGCTGCGGCCCTCACAGCTGTGAGCCTGGGCATGTCCACAACCCAGGGGCCTCCCTGAGGAGGCCTCACAAACACCACCAGCTGCCTGGAATCACTGGGCTTGACTGTCCCAGGCCTGCTTCCCAGGATAGGGGAGCACTGGGGGTGGCACAAATGGGAAGGCTCTGGGCAGGCTGGGGCACGAGCCCCTCTATCGGTCCGGCCCCTGGGCACTAGTGGCCCCAGTCCCAGTGCATTCCCCTGGGTGTGGGCTCTGGTCAATGGCAACATCCCTCCCTTTCCCTTGGGCTGTGCATGGCAGGGGAACAGCTAGGACCCCTCACACTAACACTTCCCACCTGCAGAGTGGGGACATGGGGAGAGGGCCTGGGAAGGCCTGATGGTGATGCCTAATCACTGAGGCCCTTTTCCCAGGGCCCAGAATATCCACGGGGCAGGGAGGACAGCACTGGACTGGCTAACCACGAGGGCCAGGTGACCGCCTGGCTGTCCTTCCCACCTAGTCACTTGCTCCCACAGAGCAGGAGGGAGGGAACACATCCTGGAGCAAAGGAAGACCCCGGAGCCACAAATCTCAGCCAGGACTGGGGGCCCAGTGCAAGAGTGGAGGCCAAGGATACAAAGTGATGGGTCATATCGATCATGCCGTCCCCAGCCAGGCGAACTGAGATTCAGAGCGGGTAGATCTCCAGGGCGTAGGGGACCACAGGTGAGGGTGATTTTGGGACCACCGTCCACGTGAGGCACCAGTCTCCTTGTCTGGCCCTTTGATTACTCTCTTGGTAAAGGGTGTGGGCCACTCCATGACCCTGCCCAGAGATGGGGATGACAGCACAAACTTGCTTTGCATCTGATTTTCCTAGCCGCGGCAGACCTGGCAGACACTGAGGTTCCCTTCCCTGTCCCCTTCGAGCCTCAGTCTCCCTTCCTCTCCCTTTAAAGAGTTAGGAGGACATTCTCTGCCCCCAGCAGGGGTCATTGCAGAACAACTCCCATTTGACAGGTGGACAAACCAAGGTCATGGAGCCCCCATCCCTGGACTCAAAGCAGTCCCGTTGTCCTTCCAGCAGCTGTGACTCAAGAGGGAAGGAGTTAATTGGCAGGACAAGGGTGTGGTGCTGGCAGCCAAGCAGAAAGCAGGGGAGAACACCAGGACAGAATCAGAGGCATGGCCCAGGAGCAGCTACAGCAAGCAGATCAGGGGACAGAGGTGGGTGGGGCCACAGCATGATATCCAGGTGGACACTCTGGTTCTCGGGCAGCCCACAAGCTAGATGCCCCAGGAACTCCTTTTCCATCGGGGCCTGATGATGTCCCCCTGTTAGATAGGCTGGTACCTGGAGCAGAGTTTGCTTGTACCTTGCTAATCCTAGGCACCCAGTTCTCCCCACCCAGCCCTGCACCTTCCCTTCAGAGAAGGGGTCTTCACTAGCTGGATCCGGATTGCTGCAAAGGTGCTGGGTGGGGGGAACTCAGCCAGTAGAAGGTGCCAGGAGTCTCCTACCCACAGCGGGCCCACCAGGCGTTCCTTCTCCAGCTGAGACCAGAGGGACCCACAGAGGATCCCTGGGGTGCCCTCAGTGTTCCCACTGGGCCATACCTCTTCCCACCAAGGAAGAAGCCTCTGCAGCCCTTGCCCCGGGGCGCAGCTGCTGGGCCCCCAGCGGGCAGGCAGTAATTGCCGAGATGTGCTGGGCGACAGCGGCTGCTCTGCATTAGAACATCTGCTTCCACTCTGGGAGCGCTGGGCCCCAACAGAGGAGGGAACAGATGGGGGAAGGGAGAAAGAACGGCTCCACCTGCCTGAACAAGGCCAGCAGGGCCTCTGCAGCAGAGACAGGGCCACTGGTCCAATGGCTTGATGCTGATCCCAAGCCCCAACATCAGGTCTCTGCTGTGGTCTATCTTGAACCCTCTACCTCCCAGACAAGCCTTTGTCCTGCAGGGAGGCCCTGACATGCCACTTCCCTCTCTGGCCCCACTTTCCCTTCTGCAGAAGCTGTGAAGCCTCGAGTGACCAGCAGGCCCATCTCTCACTTTCAGATCCTCTCCCAGAGGGAGGTCCAGACCTGCCAGAGCCCTGGTGTCCACCCCGATTCTCCCTGAGATCTCCAAGAGCTGCAGCCCTATCCTGCCCTTCCTCTGGCACCTCATCTGTGAAACAGGATACCACCATTATCTCGTCCGAGGAGACGGGTGAGTGCCCGGCACACGGTGAGCATTCAGATCAAAGTTATTATCACTATTTCTTTTACCCTTTGGAAGATGACAGATTTCCCCAAACCTCTCATTTCCTACAACCCACAGTGACCACGCTGCATAGGTCACTACAACCGCAGCCTGCAGAGGGGCCTGCTGTGACCATCTCATTTTGAAGGCGAGTTTCTGAGGCTTTCAGACAAAGCACAGCACAGGGCAATGACCAGTGGCTAAGAGGCTGACTCAGCAGCGGTGGTTCCCTGGCGGGACTTGTGTAACCTGGGACCAGAGTCAGAGCCACTCACTCCTTTGCTGGCTTTTTGCTCTTAGTTGTCACTTCCCTTCACAACCCGGCACTTCTCCACAGCGGGGTACTCCTTCCCGCCCAGCAGCCTCACGGCAGACACTGCTCACTGGCTCTCCTCACCCAGAAGGCTGGGCAGGCTGGGTAACAGGCCTCCCTGCAGAGGCTTTTGTGCTGGTGGGCTCCCCTGGAACATGTGGGGCTTGGGAGAGCAGCCAACTGACGTGGCAGGCCTGAGGGCAGAGATTCTCAGAAGCGGCAGTGGCTGGGACCACAGGGTAGACTTGGGCAGCAGCCCAGCTCAAACCCACAGCACGGGCCCGCCCCCTCGCCCCCACCGCCCCCCTCCCAACCCCCTCCACTGGCCTACCCTGGGGGGAGGGCACTGGGGGAAGGTAGGGGTGAGCCCTGGGAAGCCCACCCCTAAGGCAGCCCTGGCAGCACCTCCCACGGTCATCCCAGGAAGGTGCCACGTCTCCAGCGCAGCCTGCGGTTCTGGGGCCCCATAGCTCCCGCCCCTCCCCTGCAGCCTTAGGGTCCCGCCCCGCCACCACCAGGGGGAGCCCGTCAGCCAGAGGCCCGGTGGAGGAGGTGGGGGCTGGGCGGCGCAGAGGAGCGTTGGTTTCTGGAAAGCAGCCGCGGCTAGGGGCAGCTGGGGGAGGTGCCGCAGCCACTGCCCCCTCCGGAGCCTGGGAAGCCCTCGGCCCGCAGAGACGCAGCACGCCAGGGAACAATGGAGACGGCAGGGAGGGGGAGAGGGCCCCGCCAGACAAAGGCCCTCCAAGCCCCGCCCCTGGCGTCTCTTCCTTCCTCCAGGTGCTGCTCTTTGGCCCCCTCACTCCCGCCAAGGAGGCTCAGCTGGGGTCTGGCACTGTGAGGGGCTGGGCAGTGGGTCTTGGATGGACCCTGTGACACCCCCACCCACGTGCGTGGCCTTGGCTTCCTCCAGGTGCCCCAACAAACCCGGAACCTCCCTCCCTCCAGTCTCTGCCACTTGGGAAGCCTCCAGCGGCTTCCACGCCTTCATGATGCCCATCAGGGAAGCACCAACAACCAGGGCCTGGCCTGCTACTGCCAAGTCAGAGCTCTCTGTGCAAGGGAAACAGGCCTCGGGTTCTGCCAGACATGGAGAGGGCTTTCCAGGGCAGGGCTGTGTCTCCCTCAGTGGGGCCCTGCCCACTGTACAGAGGGAAACTGAGGCACCGTGTAAGGAAGGCCACCCTGGAGGAGAGGAGGCCCTGAGACCTGTGCACTGTTGGCCACTCAGGCTACAGGTCTCACCCTCCACAGGAGCCAGGCGGTGCTGGACAGGGCCCAGGTCATACAAGGAGCCAGGCCACTGGCACACCCCTCTTCTTGAGGCTTCTTCATTTAAGGAATCGCTTTGCTGTTTTCAAAGAATCTGAATAACCCCTACCTTTCTTCCTGATTCACTGTGGTAGACCCTGGGTGAGATGCCCATGCCTGGGCCCCAGTGTCCCCATCTATGAAATGTACCCCTCAGGGGAGTGTGCCAAGCCCAACGCCTGCCCTGAGCAGCCTCCCTTGGGTCCTCACACCCACCCCAAACTGTCCAGCCCAAGCGGGCAGTTTGCCTATGTGCTCACAAGCCATGGACCATGCTGAGAATCAAGACATCACAGGTCCCAGCACTGGGCACAGAGAGAGGAGAGGACAGCCTGAGGTCACACAGTGAGGAAGACGGGGGAGTGGGCGCTCTGGGCCCCGAAGTCTTAACTGGCCATGAGGATGCATGTTCTCAGCTTTGTGTGTGGCCTCACGGCCCACTGACACCTTGATGCTTCTGCTGCTTCTGCTCTAGCTCTCCTAAGTCTTTTTAGGCTCCTCAGTTCCCTAGGGCCTGGCCTGACAACCCAGAGCAAAACCCTGGGAACCTCCGTGGGGGAAGGCAAGGCAAGAAAACTTGGATTTTGGAGGCCAAGTAGCATGAGGACCGGCCTCACCACGTCTCATGCTGTAGCCAGCCCACACCACAGACATATCAGTCGCCACACAGTACCGTACACGGGCTTTGCTCTTAGTGGGGACCCTCTGCTGAAACACTCTTCCCTGCTCCTCATCTGGACAACTCCCAGTCTTCAGACCAGGCTCAGGGGCCCCCATGCTGGACTCTGACAGCCTCTGAGCTTTCCTCAGGCCTGGTCTCAGTCCAAGCCTGGGGGTTGTGGGAAGCACAAGCGTAATGTTAGGGGAAGAGCGAAGCGCTAAGCTGCCTGACTGTGATCTAAGTATTCCTGTGAGGGGACACGGGCCAGATATATTAGGACGAGGTCACCCCATGGCCACACAGCAGATTTCTGGCTTTAAGCAGGAGAAAGATTCACGCACAGAGTCTTGGGTCCCATCCTCCTGGGCAGATGGTCCCCTTTCAATCTCCTAAAAGAAGAATTGAGGTCCCCCCTCCAGGCATATGCAGAACACACGAGCACCCAGAGCATCTGCCTGTCATCCTGACTGAGCAGTTCTTGCCAACTGGGCACAGGCTCCTGAGGGGTGACAATAGTTGGGGGCAGGTGCTCAGGGTCACTACCTGGGTCGCATTTTGGTGTCTCCACTTATTGGGTAAGTCACATGATGTCCCAGACCCTCCGTTTCTGCATCAGTGAAATGGATGTAATGTCAGTCCCAGCCTTGCAGGGTTAAATACGATGAGACCAGCCCTACACGATAGTCATCAATCAGAGGCAGCTGCTGTTATCACCAGAGGGGAAACTGAGGCCCAGTGAAGGCACCCCCAGGCCCAGTGAGTAGTGGGGTGGGGGGAATCCTTAGGCTGGATCAAGGGCCCCTCTGTCTACCCCCAGGCAGGGGAAACCCAGAGTGAGCTAATCCCCGGGCTGCTGCTCCATTTCCGGGTATTCATCTGGGCCTGCAGCCGGCCTTCCGGCTTTGGAGGGCAATGGCTGCTCGGGAACACAGGAGCAGCCCTCTGCTTTCCTGCTAGCCCCCCTGCCGGCATCCCTCTCCCATCCACCACTTCCTGTGGTCAAAGGAGGGGCCTGGAATCCTTCTCAGAGGCGCCACCTTCTCTGAGATCTTGGGCCCAGTGGTTGCTGGGACAGGACGAGGGACAGAGCTGTCTAGATTGACTCCAACCCAGTGACTACCAGTAGGGTCGACCATAGGGATATGCAGATGAGCCTGCACAGGTGGGGCTCACCTTCTAAATCCCCCAGTTGACCTGGCTCACACTCCGCACCCCAGTGCAGAGTGTGAGCGGCTCTCTAGCCTCTTCCCCTTTTGGGCTCCTCCTCCTCCAGCTGCTTCCTCCTTTTCCTCTGGTGTGGACACCACTTCCCTGAAAGGCCCAGCCCTGCCATGCAGACTTCACTGCCCCTCCTCCAGCCTGGGGCACAGTAGGTGCTGCCATCAACACCCCCTCTGGATATTCTGAGGCTGTAGCAGCCTTGGCACCCCGGAATCCTCCGAGCCATAAGGACACCTTCTCAACAAGCCTTATATGATCCCACCTCTAGGCTTTGGCTCAAACTGGCCTGGCATTTACTGCCAAACCTTGGAAGTGTACCCAGAAGGCCAACACTGAAGGTCCAGCCCAGTTTAGGGAATGTGTGGTTATTCCAGGGAGATTATTCCTCCAACCACCAAGATGATCATAGCCCCAAAAGCAGCATCGGGGTGAGGGTGGAGTGTTTGGGGTTTAGTAAGAACAAGAGCTACAGGCTAGAGAGGCTGGGTGGGGCTGGGCAGAGGGGGCCCCACCCTGCACCTGTGGCTGAGGGAGGGGCTGCCTGAGAGCAGCAGGTAGTAGGGCCACCATCAAAGGGCCTAGTCCTTGCCCTCCCCAGGGCATTCTTAGGCAGGCCCATCAGCTGTGGCCTGGCCAGAACCTGTTAACTCCTTTCCCTCACTGAACTTTTAGGTTAGGACTCCTGCCCTGAGATACTGGGAAGGTGAGACAGAAGCTGGCCTGCACCCTGCCCCCATCCTACTGGGGAGACAGCACTTAGGCTCTGGGTCGGACTGTCTCGTCCTCTGCTGGGGATGTGGTGAGGCAAGTCCCTGGTCCCTCAGAGGCTAAGGGCTTATGTGGACAAAGCTTCCTCCATCCTGTTCCTGCCAAAAGAATGGGTGGCTTCTAGTGATAGAGACCGAGAGAGACACATCTAGGGACTTAGATCGAGCGCAGGGTGTACAGGACCAGTGTGCCTGCCTCTGGCCCAAGCTGTCCCAACTGCCAGTCCCTGCTCTGCTGGAGCCTAGGGACCTCACTGGGATCCCATCAGGCCCCACCCCCAGTGCTACCTGCTGTCACTTGCTGGGCAACTGGGCAACGTTTGCAGGCCTGGGTATCGATGATGCTACCCAGGGTATCGATGATGCTACCCAGGGATCCTGCAGCTCAGGCCAGCCCAGGGCCAACCCTGGGCCAACCCAAAGAGGTCCTTGACCATGCCAGTCCCCATCTGGCAGCCTAGGCTCCAACTCAAGCACAGTGGGTGGCTTAACGCTGCCTCAGGGCCTGGCATGGAAGCCTGAGCTCCCCAACTGGCTTGACTTCCACCTCCGGCCACAGTGGCAGGCATTCCCTCTGTCCTTACCACCCGCTCTGACCTCTGTCTGGGGTTCTCCAACCCCCAACCCTCCTGGGATACCCTCAGCTGAGCTCCAGTGTCACTTCATTTGCAAAACTGCCCTTATTCACCCAGTCTCCCAGCTCAGGGGTATCACTTGAAGGACCCAGTTTCACTCCTATCCTAGAGGTACAACTTTTCATGTTGGCTGCACCAACACTGGAGTCATGGGCAGGGGCTGAGCCCAGGAGGCCTGAGCAGGACCCAGGCAGAGGGGGTCAGAAATGGCTTAGACCCCTACTCACTCCCTAACTTGGGAGCCCCAGCACTGCACTACCGACTCAGGAAGACAAAGCCTGGCTTAGCCTGGGGGAGGGGTGGGAAGAAGAGACTCAGAGGCCCAAGCTGCCCCGCCCCCCATTCAAGTGCTAATGAGCTCCAGCCCAACGGCGGGATAGCGGGATAGCGGGATGGTGGGATGGTGAAGGCTATGGGGAGAATAGGGAGGCTGGAGGCTGGCCTGGGTACCAGCCCACGTGGTACCCAGGGTCCTGCCACACCCCCAACCCTAGACCCCCAGGAAGGTGGCTCAGTCCCCAGAGGTTGGGCCTAAGGTCCCCAGGACAGTGTGTCACTCCAGATGGCACCCAATGTCTGCAAGCCTCAGTCTCCCACTTGCTGTGAGCAGCTGCCTAAGGGAAAGGGAGGGGGTTCCCAGGGGCTCCATATTGTGGCCAGGCAGCCTCCAGGCTGGGGAGATCCCTCCCCACCAAACTCTCAGCTCTGCGTGAGTCAGCAGAGGGTCCCCCACCTGTTTTCACACCCCCAGACTTTGGTGTACTGTCCCCACAACACCTGTGGCTATAGGCAGGCACCACGTCCCAGGTTATGGATGGAGAGCAGGTCACCTACTAGGATTTCTCCTGTCACTGGGTTTCTCAGCCAGTACACTAGGTGGAGCTGGGATTTGAACCTAGGTCTGTGTGACCCCAAGAGCCAGTCTAAGGAGGGTGAGCCCTCCTCGCCACAGGCCAGGAAACACCCACCCAAAGGCTTGGGAACCGAGTTGGTCCCTCTGCCCCCAATGCCTGAGCCTGGCAAATGTTGCTAATTTTTCAAGGCTACCCAGAGGACCCCTTCTCCAGGAAGCAACCCCCCTGCACTCATAGGCATCATTAGCCTCTACCCATTACCCAGCCAGCCAGGATCCTGGGCTAGCCCTTCCCACTAACTCCAGCTACACCAAGCTCCAAGCAGCAGCCCCAGAATTATTTATCCCTGTTCACGGATGTTCGCAATAGTTTCACTCTTTTCATACACACTGAACAGGCACCTACAGTGTGCCAGGCCCCTTGTGAGAGACACAGACAGGACAAAGGTCACAAAACTCCCCTCCTTTTCATTTGATAAACCTAATTGAGCCCCTGTATGTGCAGTCTCCGCACTGGCCAGGCCAAGAACTCCTGCAGCATTACTCTGGTCTGAGCCACATGACTATGGGGCAGCTCCAGCCCTAAGAGCTAGACAGGCTCTATTGGAGTGGCAGAGATGGCGGGCCTGCAACAGTCCCCAAACAGCCTGAGCTGAAAGGAAGAATGTAAAGCCAGTCTCCCATATGAACAGTTGAAGTCCCTACTGTGTGCTGCGTCCTGTGACAGGCTGCACACTCGTCAGCAAGAGATCTGCATGGAGTGGGATAAGGGCTGTCTCCGAGGTGCCAGCATAGCCTGATGAGACCAGGAGGAAACAGCCTGAAGAACTTTTCCCTCAGTCTCCCCCCCACCCAGTCCTGGTCATTGGCCCTACACTGAGCCCTTGCCACCTGCCCATGATATGGCAGGCGATGGCTCAGTGACCGCCATCTTGCTCCTCCATCTACCCATCCCCAAGACCAAGTTCACACCAGTAGCACTTCTTTCATTCAACAAACAGACAAGAAGCACCCAACAGGTACCAGGCTCCATGCTGGCACAGAAGGCTCAGAAATGAACACGACGCAGCCCTGCCCCTGTCGCAAGGGAGGGCAGCTGTGACACGGACAAATACCACGCTCTGATGGGGGTAGCGCTGGGGGTGGTGGTGGCGGGGGGCAGAGGAGCCTTGGAGAAGGGGGTCTGTCAAAGAAGGATCCTGGGAGGCGATCCCTGAGCAGAGTCTTGAAGAACAATCAAGTAGGAGTGAAAAGGTGGAAAAGTACATCAAGTGAAGGGAACAGATACAAAGTCCCAGGGGCAAGAGAGAACTGCTGTATTTATACCCTGAAGCCTTCCTGGGGCCAGCGATGGGCACTGTCTCTCCTTTCTCTGTAGACTGCCCACACGAGCCCAAACAAATCAGAGTCACTCCCTAAACACACACACTCTGGTTTACTTTCCCCTAAGTGCCCAGCCTGAGTCCCCAAATTCTACCTGGGGATAGCTGGTCAGTCAAGTTGAACTGGGTAGAGGCGGGGGTATCGCTGAAGTAGGGGTGGTATCAGCAACTCTGCTCCCCCTACCAAGCTGCCAGAAAAAACCCTCTCACCAGTTAGTGTGTACCACATCTGCCTTTGCCTTGGTGACGGTGACAGTGACTATGCCTGCTTGCTGGCGGGGCAACCCAGGACGGGAAGGAGCCAGTATGCGGGTGGGGCAGCAGGCGTGGTTCTGGCTGGGAGGCAAGGCTGGCAATTGCCCAGCCTGAGTTCCGTTGCCTGGACAGAGTCTTTCCGCTACGTGGGACAGGCACCCAGCTCTCTGAAGCTGCCTCAGCTAGGCTCCCATCACCTCCTTGTACCTGGATAGGAAAGGGATGGCCAGCCAGGATCCTCCTCCAGGCAGTCCTGGCAGATTGAGTCCTCAATTTCAGGCAAAGTTTGGTCTCCCAGCCCCTTACAGTGCATCCTCTGCAGGGTTTTAGCCCCCACTTCCCACTCCCAACAGGAACCTCCACGAGGTCCCTGGTCCCCCCATCCTGGGCACAGCACTCCTCTGGCCCAAACCCAGGAAGCCCATTTCACAGAGGAAGCAAAGGCCAGAAGGGCAGAATGCTGAGATGGACTCCCCAGTCTAGAAAATGCTGAGCATTTCTAGGGGACCCTGCACCCCTGGTTGCTGCCGGCCCAGCATGGGAGGGGTGGCCAGGCCTAAAACCTGAGTGGGGCTCCAAGGAGCAAGTCTGGTGGGATGGGGTCAGGACACAGAACAGGCCAGGAGCCCCATGGCCCAGTCCCACATCTTCTCGGGCACTGCCATAACTGCAATCGGCCTGGGAAGGGGCTGGCTAGAGACCCCCTGGCCGGGCACTGGGAGGCAGCAGTACCGGAAGCACCCTCCCCAGGCCCAGCGGGCAGCAGCGATGGGCATTCCGCCGCGTCGACGACACCCACTCGCTGCCGCTGCCGCACTCGCAGCAGAGACAGGAAGAGGCAAGCGCCCAACGCAAAACAGCCCAGGAGGCTGGGCCGCCGCCCCTTCCCGCCCCTTCTCTTCCTCCCCGCAGTGGCAGAGGAGCGGATGCCATTTTGAAACCTCCGGGGCTGTGCCCCTGAGGCCAGGCCCCCAGGGACAGTCAACAGATGGGCCCGGGATGGAAGACACGCTGTCCCTCGGCCAAACGCTCAGCATGAAAAGCCCCTATTTTCACAGCCTGGGGACCCCACGCGGCTCTGGGGCTGAGGGGCCACACCCCCCCCACATACAGGTCCAGCCTCCAACGCTGCCGCGAGGGCCTCCCTCACCCCCATGCCTGAAACCCCCCCAAATCAGGCCGCCACTGGGCACCACACCTGCTCCCAGGGGGAGGCTGGACAGGGACAACTACCAGGCCCGCAGCCTTTGCACAAATCCATTTCAGAAGTCCACCCCCAGCAGGCCCCCAACTACTCAACCAGCAGGTCCACCACTCCCCCCTCACAGGGCCTCAAGATCCAACAGGCCCACCCACCCCCGGAGGCCACGTCCCAGGCCTTTGGGCCCAGAAAGGGTGCAGGAAGACTAGCACCCATCAGCAAATCTCCTTGGCCCGCCCGCCGGGGGCAGCAATATGTCGGCTGTCTCACCACTTCCACTTCCCCCCACCCCTCAAGCAGCCACCATCTTCCCTGGCCTTGGAGGCAACGCAACCCAAACTCCTCCACACTCCCTCCTACTCCCAGACGCCCCCCTCACTGGCCCAGACAGGGTTTAGAAACTGGGAAACAGATAGCCAGCAGAACTCCCTGGGAAGCTTGAGGCCAGGTCCCCTCCCCCAACATGACCAGTGGAGCCTCAGTCCAGCCCCTTAGAGGTCTGGGACCAGTCCTCTCAGCCCGGCCCACCTGGTGTAGGAGGGGTGGGGGAACCTGGAGAAGGCCAGAGTGTGGGAGAGGACTTAAGAGCAAGGGAGCAGAGGGTTTGAGGAGAGATGTGTGCAGAGAGGGAGCTACTGGGCCAGATGCAGGGAGCAGGGGTCTCTAAAGGTTTGGGGGTTCTGGCTGGAGAGAGAGATTATAAGCAGTCATCCCACTTGAGAGGTCCCTTGGGGTCAAGGTGCACAGATGGAGGATATAAGGTCCAGAGTAGGGATGGGGCACAGAGGGGGAAGGAGGGAGTGAGTGGGGGCTTGGGAGGGGCCCTGGAGATACTCATGCCCAATAGGAATAGGGGTAGCAGGTGAGGGAACAGGTGGTGCCTGAAGGTGGGGGCCGAGTGGGATTCTGGGGGGTTGGGTAAAGTCTAGGGAAGTATGGAAGGACAGGCAGGGGCTCTGAGGATCTGTGAGGTTGGTCAGCAAGGGTGGATGGTGAAGCAGAGTTCTGGGCAGCGGGTGTTGGGGCACTGGTGGCTGTATTTGGGGGTTTGGGGTCTGGGATGAGTTGAGGATGTGATCTAAGAGTCTGGGCTATGGATCACAGGTCTAGGCCAACCCAGAGTTTTGATCCATTATTTGTATGTCCTTGCCAGGCGGGTTTGGGGGGATTCAAGTCCAGGTGTGGGGGTCCAGGCCGAGTCTGAGAGTTCGAAGCCCTAGTGCTCAGGTCAAAGTCGGGGATTTGGGCGGGGAATCGGGGGTCCCAGCGCAGGGTGCGGCCTCACCCAACAGCAGCAACTTCACCTCCCGCGCCGCCTTCTCGCCGTCTTCCCGCAGGTTCTTGTCGATCATCTTGGAGCGCTCGGCCGCCGCCTTGTCCTCGGCGCTCACGGTGCAGCCCATCCCGCCGTCCGCCGGCCCGGCCGCTGCCCGGCCCCCACACGGCCCCGGCCCGGCTCGGCCCCGCCCGACCCACTCCGCTCCCGCCGCCGGCCCTCTACGGGTAGCTCCCAGGTCGACAGTTCCGAGCGTCTGCGGGCGGTGCCTTCCAGGCCGCCGCGCACCGACCGCAGGGCGGGCAGGGGGTGGGGCCGGAGCGAGTCAGGCCCGGGACTGGGCCGGGGCGGGGTCGGAGGTGGGGGCCATAGGAGATTTGGGGCCGGTGATTGGCGAAGGCGAAGTTAGGGCGGAGCGAAGGCGAAGTTAGGTGCGGCCCAAGCTCGGCTCGGGCTGGAGGCGGAGCCACGCCAAGGGATAGCGGTAGGGGTAGAGCCTAGCCCAGAAGGATTGAGCGCAGGACGGGCTGTAGGCGGGGCCGGGCTCCGATTGGGTGCAGGGCGTCTGGAGCTCCGCGGCCCGACGGCGGGGGCGGGCTGATCTCGTAGCCTGAGGATGGGGATCCTGTGCACCTCAGGGGCCGAGCAGGAACCAGTCCTCTGAGTTGGGCGAGCAGAGCAGAGGGGGCGTGTCTTCGTCACTTGTTAAAGTTAATGAACCCAATAAACTTGTTTCAGGATCCACAGAGCCCCGGAGACTCTCTGGACTGCGGCTTTCTTAGTCTTAAAGCAGGGTTGGCCCCTTCTTTCTCTAGGTTGCAGTTAAAAAAAAGGTTTACTGCCACCTCAACACCTTTGCCCAGGCTGTCTCCCTCAGCTGGGGTACCTTCTCTAATCATCCAAGCCTTATCCATCCTTCTCTGATCTTCTAGGAGGTATTCTCCTGCAGGTAGTCATCCTGGACTCCATCATGGGACCCAGCAACCATGACCCAAGGGAGAGAAAGAGAGAGAGAGAGAGAGAGAGAGAGAGGTGCCCCCTGACTTCTGGGAACATAAGTGGCCATGATCTTATGGCCTGTCACCCCTGGACAGTGGCTGAAACCCCATGGCTGGACAAAGGTGGGGTGGAGGCAGCAGCATTTTTAGGGGGACATTTCAGTCTTTCTGATCCTGTTCTCCAGGAGGAGGCCACAGCCCTGACCTCCGATGGACATTTAAAAAGTCTGCCAAGGGTTACCCAGGAAGGTGTCCTGTGTGGCCCTAGTGCCATGAGTTGGGGAGGCCCCAGTCCAAAGACAAGGAAGGTCCACAAAGCTGGGAAGGGAGCTGGCCACCAATGCTTGGTCATCAATGCTTAGCCACCCACAGTCCCCTGTTCAGCACAGACTCCCTCCTTACCACCTTGATACACACCTTGTTTCCACTCCCAATCCTCAGTCTGCTCTCCCTGGAATGTCCATGTGTCCCTCTCTGAATGGCTCCCTTGTTGAGGGGGCATCGGCCTGTAAGTCCTCAAATGGTTCCCGCAGGGCTCCCTCCTGCCTGGAGCCAAAGCTCAGGCAGGCCCTGCCATGAGCACTCAGCGCAACTGTTGAAAACACACAATGCCCACCCAGGGACACAGACATTCAGAGATATGCTCTATACATCCATACATAGGCTCAGCCTCCAAAATGCTTCAAATCCACAGAACACACTGTAAAAATGGGAGCACACAGCCAAGAACACAGCCTGTCCACACAGACTACAAACCCAGCTCCAAGGCGGGCCTCTTCCCCTGTCAGCCCTGCCCCTCGCTTGAGAGCTGATCCTCCCTCCTTGGGCCTCCCCAGCCTGCTCCTAGCAACAGGCAACAGCTCTAGCAGTTGCCAGGCAACAGGGAGAACCTGTCCGCCCCTTGGAGGCCAGGCTCACCAGAGGTAGGTAGACACAGACCCCAGTCAATGGAGGCGAGGCAGGACAGGGCCACTGGGAGGCATGGCTTCCCCCAGCCCCAAGCCAGTTCCTGTGGTATTTGCACCCTTCCCACCAGTTAGCCACCCGCTTCCAGTTAAGTGCTCTTCCTACAGAGTCCAGCAACCTCTGCATCCAGTGCTCCTGGCTGCTCCCTCACCATTTTCATGGGGGTCCCCGGGGCTACTGCGAAGTCTCTGCTCCTCCAGTCACACACCTCCCACTCCAGGGGCTCAGAGCCCCACAGGCCCAACTTCTCCCCCGATCACCAGCCCCATGTCCACTGCTGCCCTGAAGCCCAGACACTTCGGGTACCCCCAATAACCCATGTTCCTGGGCTTTCCACTTTGTGACCTCCCACCAGCCAGAGCCATGACCCTTGCTCCCCACCCCTACATCCTGTTAGTTTCTTCCCCTCCTGAACTCCCCCTCAAATACGTCCCCATTCTCTATCCCCACTGTCCCTTATTCTAGGCCTCCAGCCTCCTCCCTGGCTCTCCTGTTTTTCTACAATCCATCCTCTACATGGCAGTCAAGGGGATCCTGCTGAAAGAAACCATATCACTCTCTTGCACACAAACCTTCTGTGGCTCCCCAATACCCTGAGGATAAAGCCCACACACACTGCTTTGGACTGTGCAGGGGCAGAGGTGGTACAGTGGTGGTTGACAGCAAGGACTCTGAGGAGCACTCCACAAACTTGCCGGCTGCATATTACTTTGGACAAGTACCAGAAACGCCTTGTGTCTCTGTTTTTTGTTGTTTTGTTTTGTTTTAATTTTTTTTTTTTAATTTGGCTGCACTGGGTCTTAGTTGCAGCACGCAGGATCCAGTTCCCTGACCAGGGATCGAACCCGGTCCCCCTGCATTGGGAGCTCGGAGTCTTTTTTTTTATAAATTTATTATTTATTCTTTTGTTTTATTGTTGGCTGTGTTGGGTCTTTGTTGCTGTGCATGGGGCTTTCTTTAGTTGCAGCCAGCTGGGGCTACTCTTCGTTGCGGTGCGCAGGCTTCTCATTGTCATGGCTTCTCTTGTTGCAGAGCATGGGCTCTAGGCGCATGGGCTTCAGTAGTTGTGGCACACGGGCTTAGTTGCTCCGAGGCATGTGGGATCTTCCCAGACCAGGGATCGAACCTGTGTCCCCTGCATTGGCAGGCGGATTCTTAACCACTGAGCCACCAGGGAAGCCCAGGAGCTCGGAGTCTTAACCACTGGACCACCAGGAAATTCCCGTGTCTCAGTTTTTTTTATCAGTAAAATGGACCTAACAGTAATAGCTCTCCACTACACTGGCTGAGGTCACGGCTAAGGGAGGAAATGTAGGTAAATGTTCAGAATGTGCATGGTACACAAAACGCCCTCAGTAGGGGTGAGTTGTTATAACAGTTATTGCTGCCAGGCCCCGTAGGGGCTGTCCCCGACCAAGGCCCACCTCATCTCCCTCCATTTGCAACACACCAGCACTCCAGCCATCTGATTTGCCTTGCTCTCCCCATTCTCTTGCACGTCCCCCATTCCCTTCCCCCACTTCCCTCCTCCCAATCTTTCATTCCCTGGCTGTGAGCTGGGCATCTCTGACTCCCATTGTCCTGGGGCTTCCCCTCCCCAGCCAGATCCCACTATCCCAGCGGTGAGTCTCTCCCACCCACCCAGATCTCTGATTCCAGACCCCTTACAGCATAATCCTTGAGGGTAGCAGGTAAATATTTGTCAAATGAAACGAATGAATCACACAAAGTTTAACCCACCCTTCCAGGGGTTCCCCCTGGAGCGGGGAGAGGTGTAAACACTAATCCTGCCATCACTATAAAAATATTCGCCATAGTTGTTTGTGCAGAGACGGGAGAAACTCATGGTGCCTGGGAAGGTCAGGGAGCCTTCTTGGTGGAGGTGGTGTGGGGAGTATTAGAGGGAGAGGATCACTGAGGGAAGTGGGAACAGGGACTGGGAGGGTGGGTTCGGGAACGGGCTGGGGAGAAAATCAACGGTCAGAGCTAGAGAAACACCTGGCTTTGCAGCTGAGGCCACTGAGACCCAGAAGGGGTCAGGACGCAACCACTGTCATCCAGTGAGGGACATCACAGGCATGCTGCTTCCTTTACACTTGGGAACCCAGGAGTCCTTTCATCCTTTCAAGAGACATTGTTCTGGGGGCAGAGGATGGTTGCCCAGTCAGGGCTTCATGGGCACCAAAGGAGGCATGACTTGTGTCTGTGCATGCTGGTCCAGCAGCACCTGAACTAGACCGTAAAGGACAGTAAAATGACATTCGGCAGAACTGAGGATGGCATCCCAGCTGGAATGGAGAAGTGGCAGCTACTGGCTTACCTGGACAGCTAGGATAACTTCGAGGCTCACCACAGGCCACAGAGCAAGTCCAGCTTGTCCTGAGCTCCTGTCGTGCACCAGGCTGAACAGGGTGAGGAACGGAGACCCCCTCAGTGGGCTGCGACACCCCGGCCCACAGACTCCAGGAAGGTGAAGCTGCCAGAACTTCCCCAAAGGCAGTTTCGGGGTGGGTGTGTCTGCCCCTACCAGAGTCCAGGAACAGGCAGTACCCCACAGGGATGCCAAGTCCAGGATCCTGGCCACTCCACCTCCATGGCTCTCAGATGGCAGGGAGTCCCCAGCTAGACCCTGTACAACCAAATCACAGCTTTGCAGATAGGGCCGTCCCTCCCTACAACCCGGAGCCAGGCTCCACCTCCTAGTATATCCCCTGCACTTCCCCTTTCCTGCTTCTGAGCCCAGCAGCACTTCTGAGATTGGAGTCAGCCACCTTGCACTCTCTGCCCCTTCCTTCCAAACCGCTATTCCCAGGCTTCTCTTACCCCCAGAGAAACAGTCCCAAGCCTGGCAGGCCTTGGGGTCCAGGGTCCACTTTCACAGTCATCCACCTCCTTCAATTGGCTTTGGCCTGGAGAACTCAGGGCCCAGCACTCCATGCTCAAGTTTCTGGGGGCCAGGGGATTCCACCTGACATGGGCAGGAGGCTCTGAGAGGAGGAGTCCTCTGTTCAACTACTGTTTGCTGTGAAACTACTGTGTGCCATTGTGCACTGCCCTTCAGGAGTACACCAAACATGTAAACAGGGAAATGAACTCCACTGTTTTGGAGTAACTCAACAGGGTGACACGAGAGCCACTGGGAGGTGTATGCAGGAGGAACAGTCCAGGGGCTTCCCTGGTGGCACAGTGGTTAAGAATCCACCTGCCAATGCAGGGGACACGGGTTCGAGCCCTGGTCCGGGAAGATCCCACATGCCGTGGAGCAACTAAGCCCGTGCGCCACAACTACTGAGCCTGCGTTCCAGAGCCTGCGAGCCACAACTACTGAGCCCACGCGCCTAGAGCCTGTGCTCTGCCACAAGAGAAGCCACTGCGATGAGAAGCCCATGCACCGCAACGAAGAGGAGCCCCTGCTCACCGCAACTAGAGAAAGCCCGCGCGCAGCAAAGAGGACCCAACGCAGCCAAAAATAAATAAATTAAATAAATAAATTAAAAAAAAAAAAGGAGGAACAGTCCAAGGAGGGGAACTCTGAATGATGGGAAGGGACCAACCATGTGACAAGCCAAGAGAAGAGAGCGATAGGCAGAGGCAACAGCAAGTGCAAAGACCTTGGGGCGGGAAGGGCCTGAGTGTTCCTGGAACAGAAAGGCCAGCCTGGCCAGAACAGCAGCCAGAGCAAGAGGGACTGTGAGGTGAGGGAGGACAGCCATGAGGCATCAGTGAGGCATAGGGCAGGCAGGGGGCTCCCAAGTGCCCAAGAGATGCTGAGGTAGGAGTTCATATGAGCCTGCAGAGGACACCAGCATCTCCAAGCCAGTGACCCATGTCTGGCCCTGAAAATCCAACTGATCCTGGCACTCAGGGTGCTGCTGATGTGACTGGGGGAGAACTGTCCAGTGACTTAGCAGGGGACCCAGGGAGCTTTCAAGGCTTTGGGTCTAAGACTGAGCTGAGCCCCCCTCCACGTCCTTGAAAAGCTCTTGTCCAACTTGCCACTGTGTCTGTTACCTACGCAGCCTCTGAAGGCCACCTCCCCTGGGTAACCCAGGGTCCTTAGAGGGCCTGGGAAATGATAATCAGCCCTATCCCTGGGAGCCACTCCTCTGCTCACCTTGTTGCCTAGACTTCCCTGCCATGCTGTCCAAAGGCTGGGGCTGGTAGCTTCTCCTGCAACTCGTTAGGGCCTTCATTAGCACTGCTTCCTGGAATTTAATTTAATGAAGGAGCAAAAACAGCCCTGATGAAGGTAATGCAACAGCAAGCAGCCCATGAGATGCCTCCAAGGCCCAGCCACCAGGGCTCAGGAGCTTCCTGTAGATGGTGACCAGGAGTAGAGGGGGAAGAGAAAGGGGACCTGTTCTGGGAGAGATGCCGGTCACTGAACCCTGGAAGCATGGGACATTGCTCTGCAGTACTGCAGGGAACAAACGCTGCCACTGAAGCCAACTAGACAGAGTTAGAGGAATAAGCCTGGTTGGGGATGGCTTCAGGCTGCTGGAGAAAAGCTTTTGAGATGCCCTGGGCCAGCACCGTCTGTCAGAGCACAGGCCCAGCTATGGGCCAGCGCCAGTCGGTAGTCAGGAGGGGCCAGATCATCAGGGCCAAGGGCAGGGAAGAGTTTAAATTTTATTCCAAATGTGATGGAAACAATTGGAGGGTTTTGGGGAATTCCCTGGCAGTCCAGTGGTTAGGACTTGGAACTTTCACTGCTGGGGCTCAGGTTCAATCCCTGGTCAGGGAACTAAGATTCCACAAGCTGTGCAGCCTAAAAAAAAAAAAAAAAAAAAAAAAAATTGGAGGGTTTTTAAGGGCAGGTGACATGATCTACTTTTCTAAAGTTCCCTCTGACTATTATGGAGAGTGTGGCCCCTGTGGACAAGAGGAAAGGCAGGGAAGGAGGCACGGGGTGACCACCATGTGGTGCAGGAGATGAGGGTGATGGAGTGACGCCTATGGGGACAGGGCTGTCCCACATCCTCTAGGAGAGGCTAGCTGGGGACATGTGGGAGGCAGGGCATATATAACTGGACTGAGCTAGCTTCCTTCCAGCAGGTTTGGGCTGACTAGTCCCCTTTCAGCCTTCTCCACAGGCTTGGCCTCTTCTCCAAATAGACATGGCTCAAACATTTAAAGAAAATCTGTTTAAAGGGTTCCCCAGGCCCCTATAGCTGTTTCCCCAGCTCTGTGCACCTCTCTACTCCGCTGCTGGAGTTCCCTTCCCATTTCTCCATCGCTGGGAAGCCTTCCTTGCCCTGCACCCAGGTCTCGGGCAAAGCCAAGCTTCCCAGGAGCTCCAGGACTGTATTTCACAAGGGAAAATGCCGGAGGCTCAGATGTGGGGCGAGCCTCAAAGACCAGAGCCTGTCCCTCAGCTTTCGGCCTCTTGCCACCCTGTTCCCACCCCTGCCCTAGTACCCCTTAACACTGCCTGCCCTCGGCCCACCGCAGGCCCCTCGTTCCCTCCCCGCTCCCTATTCGTGACTTCCCTCCCCAAGTTTACCACCCCCACCTCGCGGCCAAGCTGAAACCGGAAGCGGCCTCTGAGCGCGCCGCCCCGCCTCTTCCGGGGCTTCTTTAGGCGGGAGTGCGGGGTTTGGGTGGCGCTAGAGGCAGGGCACGGCTTCGCGGGGCAGCGGCGCCTCCTAGCGGGTCTTTGGCGCAACGCCGGAGCCGAGGCGGGCCCAGAGCCCGCACCTCCCCGCAGTCCTCTCCTCTCCCGACTGGCGCTCGCCATTACCCCCACCAGGCCTGCCTTCCCGTTTCGTTCTGCCTCCAGCCCTGGCCCCCGCCTCCATCGATCTGCCCACTCGGTGGCCAGCGAGGCCCTCCCTTCATAGGGCAATAGCCGTTCGGTGTCCTCTGGCTCAGAGCCGTCCGTGGCGCCCCATGGCCCTTGCCCTGCTCTGACCCCATCCCTCCTGGCCTTCCTCCAGCCTTAGCCTCCCTCCCGGCCCATCCTCAGAACGTGCCACGACACATGCCTTCCTGCTTCTTCTGGTCCTGGCATCTTCACCGCCTCCGTTCCAGGATGTTCTGTAGCCTCCACCCGCCAAATTCACAGTGGAGATTAGACGCTGATTTGGTTGACTATCCCGGTGGGCACTTCCCCTGCTTCCTGAAGCTGGGGTGGCTCAGTGCCCATAGTCTGCGCTGAGCCTGGGGCCGCGTGCCGGTGTGATTTGGGGGCTCCGGGTGCCTTGCTGAGCTTGACCCCAGAATAGATGTGGGCAGCATAAGGAGAGGAGCTGGGCGATGCTTGGTGGGGCTCCCAGAACGCTTGGTCAAGGGTGGGGCTGGGACTCGGCCCCTTCCTCCGCACCAGGAACCCCTCCAAGGTCAGGCAGCTCATGGGGGGCCCAGGCCTGGCTCCCTGAGGACCCGGCCAAGTGTGGGACTGGCAGTTCCTCACCTGCCCAGGATGCCCAGTGTTGAAGCCCCGGCCCTTCCCTTGGCGACCTCACCCTCCCGCCCCGCCCCGCCCGGAGCCTTCCTGCCTGCCCTCTTCCCATGCGCCAGCCAGGACGCCTTCCTGGACAGCCTTGGAGCCTCAGGGTCCCGCTTCACAGCCATAGCTGACCATCCCCACCACCAGGTCCTGTAACGTGTAGGGTGGGTCACTGCGCCGCCCAGACTCTGGCCATTGACCGCCAGGGGGCAGCAGAGGCCGCCTTCTGTGGATCTTCTGGGGCGGGGGTGGGGGTGGGGCGGGGGCGGGGGCGGGGCGGGGTGGGGGTGGGGTGTGCGGGTTAAGTCTAATCCTGTTCAGGTCCCGCTGTGCGTGGCAGGGCAGGTTTGCAGCCTTGTATGGTTTTGAAAGCAGTTTTGTTCTTTCCGATTTTTCCCAGGGCTACTTTTTCTTCCTAAGTAGCTTGCAGTCTATTATTACTGTTTCACGTTGTTTGAAAGTTAGTTGCTGGATGACTTTAAACTGAGGTCAAGGCAGAGATCTGAAAGAGTCTTCTGGGTCCCTGCATATGCTCCTTGATGTCCTTGGCTTCATCGTGGACCCATGATGTTCCTAGCTACCAGCAATTGGCTTGGCCAGGCCAGGCTGTGGCCACCCTGCATGCTCCCTGATACGACTGCCCAACCTCCGCGTACTGTCTTCCAGCTCAGTACTTCCAGGGCTCTGGCCCAGAAGTCCTTCACCTGCCTCCAACCTACCACCCTGCCAGCTTCTTCCAATCTCTTACCCTCAATAGCTGCTTCTTCCCAGTCTTCCTTAAATGCCTCTGTTGGCCCTGCTCCTCTCACTTCACACAAACTGTCTACACTTTTTCTTTTCTTTTCTACCTCTCTTTCCTCTACCCTCTCCAGGCAGGCTTGCCCCTCCCTCCACAAAAAAGCCCTGGTCACGGTCCTTAGTGACCTACACGTTGCTGGACCCAGTGGTCTGTGCTCCACCCTCTCCTCCTTGAGCAGCTGATGCTCGTCTGGTTCCCAGGAGCCCGCATTCTCCTGGGTTTCCTCCCACCTCCTGGCTGCTCCCTCCAGCTTTTTTGCTGGTTCCACCTCATCTCTACCTCCTAACAGAGGAATGTTCCAGGGCTCAGTCCCTACTGCTGCCCTCCTCCTTCCAAACCCATCTGCCCCCATCACATCCAGGAGCCTGGCTTTAAGTACCAACCCACACTCTTTACCTCCCAGATCCAAAGCTCCAGCACTGGTCACTCTAATGAACTTGAGTCACACACCTAGCAGCAAACATGGCATTTCCACTTTGATGTCCAGTCAGTGTTTTAAACTTTTCATGGGCAAAACTGATCTCCCTCCCAAGCCTACTCCTCCCCCCGCCTCCCTCAGCAGATACAGTGGCAAGTTGGAGTCACTCTGGACTTGTCTCTGCCCTTCCCGTCATACGTACCCAAGCCATCAGGGAACCCTTCAGGATATGCCCAGCGTCTCACCCCAACTCTGCCGCTACCTGGGCTGAGACACCTG
Organism: Balaenoptera ricei; assembly: GCF_028023285.1. Lineage (NCBI taxonomy): Eukaryota > Metazoa > Chordata > Mammalia > Artiodactyla > Balaenopteridae > Balaenoptera > Balaenoptera ricei. The sequence goes on along the minus strand of NC_082649.1, from coordinate 68,743,279 downwards.
ATATGTCTGTCTGGAACAACTGTAGTAGCCCTTGTGTCAGTGTCACCCTTGGCTCCCCATCTCCCACCCCAGAGTCTAGTCTCAATGCAGCAGCCAGAATAATCCATTTAAAACCTAGAGTTGCTACTGAGTCAGATCCTGCCCCATCCTCTGTTCAGGACCTGGCATTGGCTCTTGCCTTTTCCACAGAAAAATCCAAAGTCCTATGGTGGCTGGCATGGTCCCACAACATCCCCTCATTAGCCCCCAATCGCCCCTTCTACCCTCTCCCACTTCTCTCAGCATCAGCCTCCATGGCTTCCTGGCTGCTCCTCTCCCAAGCCCGGCACGTTCTGCCTCAGGGCTTTGCATTGGCTGATCCCTCTGGCTGGATGTTCCCTGCAGACATCTACATGGCTTCCTCCCTCTCCAAGTTCTCATCAAACATCCCTTCCTCAGTGAGGCCCACCCTGACCCACCTCCCAACCCTTGTTCTTTTTAAATTTTATTTGGCTGCACCACGTGGCATGTGGGATCTTAGTTCCCCGACCAGGGATCAAACCCGTGTCCCCTGCATTGGGAGCACGGAGTCTTAACCACTGGACCGCCAGGGAAGTCCTCTAACCCTTATTCTTCATTGCCCTTACCATGCCATTTTTACTCCCTATACTACTGATCATCTGCCAACAAATGATATAACTTACTGATTATGTTTCATGTTTCTGGTCTGAATCCAATCCCCCACCTGTAAGTCCAAGGAAGGCAGGGCTCTTCACTTTGTTCATTGCTGTACATACAGGTGCTAGAAGAGCGCCTGGCACATAGGAAATCTTAATAAATACTTGTCAAATGAATGAACAATGAATTCCTTTTCAGTTGATAGGCGAATGTGTGCATGTGCACACAGGTGAGAAGGGTGCAGGCAGGGGCAACTGCTGGTCAGGGAGACCAAGGCCTATGCTTTGGCCCTTTTTCCTGGTCTGTATTATCTTATTTTTCTGTTACAAGCAGTCATAAGAAAAGCGGTGAAAAGAAATATTGACGACCTCTGTGCTGCTCTAATTTTGGGTTTTTTTTTTTTTGGCTGCACCACACGGCTTGTGGGATCTTAGTTCCCCGACCAGGAATTGAACCTGGGCCCTCAGCAGTGAGAGCACAGAGTCCTAACCACTGGACTGCCAGGGAATTCCTGCTCTAATTTGTTAACATTTCAGATTTAAAAAATTTTTTTCAGAGCAAATTAAAAAAAGCAAACCAGAAGAAAAAAGACCTGGGAAATTCTTCAAAACATACAAAAATGCTTAGTGATGACCAAGGGCCTGCAGACCCATCCTCGCGGAGGCCAAATGGCTGGAACTTGACAGCCAGAGATACTCATTTTCAAACAGTCTTGTGGGCACTTGACTTTTTGATATAGTGTAGTGGCCACACTGCCTGCCCCCTTCCCCCTGGAGCCTGCTGACCAGCAATCAGTCTGGAGGAGAACTTGCTTGGCAGGCAGAGATGGCCTCCAGGGGCCAGGGTCCTTCCTCCACCCCAGCAGTGTATATATGGGTGAGTGTGTAAGTGTGTGGCAGCGGGGACGGGTGGGTGGAGCGACTGTCAGCTCATCCCCCTGGTCTGAGAGGCCTGAAGCCAGGCTTGGGGTCTTAAGAGATTCCAGGCAGTCCTGCTGCTGCTCTGACCTGCAGCCTTCTTTGGATGGAGGGAGGTTGAGAAAAGATACCCGGGGTCTGTCAGCAGGATGGACCCTGCCCTTTATTGCCTCCTACTCCACAGGAGCCAAGGGTCTCAGGCAGGGCCATGGCCTCACCTGACGAGGAAGACGCCAGAGACCCCCAGAGGGCAGCCCTGCATGCCAGGGGCACTCTGGGCTGCGGCCACCTCTAGGCCAGTGTCCAGCTCTTTTCTGGGGCCACGGGGCTCCTGGGTGAGTCCCCAGGCTGGAGTCAGGTGCCTGGGGCTGTTGAGAACCAGACTCAGGAAGCCCCCCTCTGATCAGCTGGCACTGCCATGGGCCTAGCAGCCACCAGCTTGAGGAAGTTCTTTCTTCAGGGTTTTCTCAAGCCGGCAGCTGCCTTGCCAGTTCAAACTGGATTTTTCCTGCTGCCCTTTCCCTGGCCGCCTAGCCGGGTTCGGGGTCTCTCCTAATGAGGGTTTGATGCCAAGGCCTGGGCAGCTCCGTCCTGCTGGGTCCCAGCTGATTCAGGCCTGCCTCGGGCAACGGGCAGCTTCCCAGTCCCACCCAGGCCAGGCCACCTGGGGCTGCCCTGCATGCTTGCAGCTCTTGCCCTGCCTTGGGCTCCCCAGCTCAAAACTCAGGTCCCACATACAGGCACTCACTAACCCACCTTTATTCGTAGCAGGTTTTACTATTAATAAAAGATGAGTCTGACAGGGCACAGGACCCCTGGACTTTTGTCCCCAGACTTAAGGCATTGACAGAGGGTTGACATGGCACCTAGGGAGGGCAGGGGGCCCTTCTGCAGGGCTTCTGCAGGGCTCAGCCGCCCCCAGCTCAGACCCTCCCTGGAAGCTGCTGGGGATGCACCTCACGTTGCCTCCTTCCGGAGGCCTCTCTCTGTCCCATTTCCTGGGGCCTCATTAATTCCTCCCCACCTCACCCCGTGAGAAAGCAGGTCTGTGCTGAGCCTGGCCCAGGCCCAGAGCTGGGTCTCAGCACACCACTGGTTGGTTTGGGAGGCAGGGGGCGGGGTGGAGTAGGGGACTCACCCTGTCCCCACCCTTATCCCAGGGAAAAAGGCAGGGCAGGCTTCCATCACCAACCATGTCCCGGCTCTCACCCCACTTTCCAGGAACCCAGGGACCATGGAGATCAAGAATATAAAGCACAGCTGGTCTTATGTATAATATTTATAAAAGGGGGCAGCCAGCCTCTCCACCCCTGCCCCAGACTGGCCCCTGGGGTCTCTGGCTCCCAGGGGCAGACACGTTCTGGGCCCCAGCTTCTTTCTTCTCCCAGCAGTGGAATGTGAGCTATGGCCTGGGCTTGGGGTCGGGGGAGTCCCAGCCTCCCCAGGACTGGTGAAAGACCAGGGAAGGGGTCCCTTGGGGTGTCCACACCAGTCTCACCCTCAAGTATAGGGTGAGGGGGTTCTGCTCCTGCTGGAGGGGATGGGAAAGAGGACCAGATTATCCAAGGGCCTGAGCCCACGAAAGGGGCCTAGGTGACAGAAGGAGGAAAGGCAAGCAGGTTGAGGGAGATGAAGCCCCAGGGAGCAGACCATGGCCCAGGAGCAAGGTGGGGGGATGACTGCAGGCCTAATTCAGCTCTTTGTGCCCCTATAGGCTATGTGACCTTAGGGGGCAGCTGCTGGGCCTCAGTCTATGCACCTGTGCAAAGAGAATAAGGGGCTTGGGTGGGACCTGAGGCAGCAGGAAGGGAGCAGAGGTACAGCCTCACCCTGCTCCCAGCTCAGGAAGCCCCTGTAGGCCAGGAGCTCAGCAGGGTAGTGGCCCAAGGGCCTTGGTCCTGGCTCTAACAAAAACTTCGACAGAGAGGACATGGGGCAGGGCCAAATGCCATGGTGTTCACCACGTCTTTCTCTTCCCCCTCCAACTGGCCACTGGATGGGAGCAGGGGCTGAAGAGTCTGGGAAGGGGTAGGAGGACGAGTAGACAGAACAGGATGGGGGTCATCCTAGTGGCTTCCTCCGTGCCGACTGGTCCCCGAGATCCAGTCAATAATGATGAAGCTCAAGCTCATGGTCATCAGCAAGAGGCCAAGTGCAGCAAAACAAAGGGCCTGTGGGGTCAGAAGTCAGGGTCAGGTCTGAGGTCAGGGCAGCCCCCTCATCCCCACACCAGCACACCAACCCCCAGGCCCTTCGCACCAGGATTTTGGGGGTAGATCTTGCAGGTTCCTTCTCTGTGGGCATGATGCGAAAGTAGAAGATGGCAGGGAAGATGAAGATGAGGCATGGGGCAGATGTGGCACCTGCAAAGAATAAGGCATGGCCACCACTGGCTCACATCCACCTATTGGCTAAGGTTCAGGGTGGACCCTTTAATGAGATCAAACATTCCTTGATGAGGGAGTCTCATCTTGAGACTCCACTCAAGAGCTCTGTCTGATTCTGGAGAGCCCATCAGCCCCTCCCCTTGTTCTTTGTCTACCAGCATAGAAGGCTAGTGCCTTTGGTGTCAGAAAACTCTGTCAGTGAATGAAGCTGGCAAAGAGAAAAGGCAGGCCAAGAGACAGAGATGAAGTTTGAGGATATTGGGCTCCTGGATATAGCTATTCCTGAAGGCTTTTCCATTAATTGAGCCAATACATTACTTTCTGAATAATTCATTTTGAGTCAGCTTTCAGACATACAGAACCAAGAGTCCTGTCAGTGATATCAATGATACTCAGCCCCCAGGTCTGTGTGTTGGTCCTTGCAGAGCTGGGCTGGGGAGTCGGTCTCCTGAGTTGGGTCACCCCAAAGATGTCTCAGAATTGTTTGATCTTCCCACTCAGAGCCCCAACTGGGACAGTTGGACAGAACCCTAAACCTACAGTCCCATGATCCTGGGGCCCAATCAAGGCTCTCCACTTAACAGCTATATGGCTCTCCCTTAATCACTCTAAACTTCTTCATATGTGAGGTGGGGACAAGAGCCAATGAGATCCTTTGTGAAGGCCCCTTGACCCTTGGGCTCCACTCCATCCTCCAGCACCCCCAGCAAGGGTAACTGACTCGGTGGCTCTGAGCCCTCAAAATGGATTAGGAGAGCCTTAAGAACAAATCTCAGATGGGAGGCCAAGCTGTGCACATGGCCAGCAGCCATCACTTAAACGTAGGTTATGAGCTTAGGAATCTGCCAGGGTTTGCAGAAGGGAAGTTCTCTGGGGCAGTACCCTGCCTCCATTCACAGCAGGGCCAGACCCTTACCGATGACCCCGAAGATGCCCAGGATGTTGGGGGCAAAGATGACCAGCAGGTTGATACAAGTGAGCAGGCCAACAGCAATGAGCACATGCCGCAACCAGCTGAACTCGCGGTCCTGAAACAGCATCTGCTGGAGGGCGCGGCGCACCTGGGAAGCAGGGTGGGGAGAGTCATCAATCTGTCAGCCCCATCAGTCCCACCCCGCCAGTGGCCTGGCCACCTGGCCACCTGCACATTGGCTCACCGGAAACAGAACAATTGGCACTGTGAGTGTGACTGCCGTCAGCACGGCCACGCGCACACACAGGATCAGCACATCAAACGGGTCCACCTTGTTGTAGGTGTGCAGCAGCTCCGACTCCACCCTGTCTGTGGCAGGCAGGGAGGGTGGTCAGCAGGAGGTCCAGGGAGGGGGTTGGGCTCTGAGCCTGGGTTGACCCTGACACTGAGGAGTGGTAACACACCTCCACAGCTGCAGGGCACAGTTAGGCATCACAGACCTAATGAACGCCTATAGTATGCAGGGTGCCATGGCCACTGGCCAGCCCCTTGCCCCCCAGCCTGGCCTCTGCCTCTGCCCCCACGGTCCAGCCATACCGTAGAAGGTGAGGTAGCCGAAGAGGGCGGCCAGGAAGTACATGACATACATGACGGCGATGGACAGGTTGGAGATGTGCTGCATCTTCCTCTTGGAGGGGCTATGGGGCAGCAGGGGAGGGGATTGGTGCCAAGCTGGGCCACACTGGGAAACCCCCATGTGTCCTGGGGTCTCTCTCTGGCACCACACCCTCACCATCTGGTAGCTGAGGGAGCCTCCTTCTTGCCCCCGGTCACCCCTTGTGGCAGCCATGGAGACCTTGGATAAAATGACTTGGCTCCTGTCACTCTTTCCCCCCTTTAGGACCACATCCGTTCTCCCCAAACCAACACAAGGCAGCCCCCTCCCCCTCTCCCAGCCACGGATACCTACTCCTTGAGCTCTGTATAGATGGGCAGCACCTCAGGGTGGCAGACAAAGGCGAAAGCCATGATGGGGATCGTGTATGCCGTCTGGCAAAACAGGGATTCTGTGTCAGAACAGCCCCTGACACTCTCACCAGGCCCACTGCCCCCTCCCTGGTCTGTTGCAACCTGTGTGTTGAGGGTGAAGTAGCTCGGGGTGCAGAAGGCTGCGGCCTCCGTCTCAACCTGCAGCCCTGCCTCTTCCTTGATGACCTCCACGAGGCTGAAGTTGCCTGTCACGTTGGCTAAACTGGGGGACAGCGGGCAGGGCACGTGGAACTTTTTGTAGATGACCTAGGTGGGGGCAGGGAAGGATGAGGGTATCAGGGCCAGGCTAGGCTGCCTGGGAAGTCACTGTGAAGCCACATCTAGATCAGGACTGGAGGAGCTGCCTTCTGACCCAGGCTTCCCAGAAGGACCTGCCCCCCTCCCTCGACCAGTGTGGAGGGTAACTCACTGCAATTAGGAAGAACACCATGCAGCTGAGAGAGAAGCCACTGGAGTAGCCTAGGTAGCCTGCAAAGTTGGGGAGGGGGGATGTGAGACTGAAGGTCCCCTCCCACGCATCCCTCCAAGGCCCTGGCCCCGCCACACTCACCAAGCTGCCGCATCAGTGCCAGAGGCAGAATGACGATGACAGAGACCAGGATCACCAGGTAGTTTCCATTCATGTACCAGTCCCTGCAGGGACGGGAGTGGGGAGCTGATATTAGAGTCCACTCAGCCTTGGGTGATGGGGCCGCCTGACCCCCAGCCGGGGTCACCCGTGGTGCCACTGAGTGATCTCTGAAGAATACTTGTCCACAGCTCTGAGCCTCCCTTTACCCATCTGCAAAATGGGCCCACTCCCAGCACTCTCCTGGACAAGGTGAGGACTAATACACTCAGCTCCTGCTTGGTAACCATTACAATTGCCGTCACTGTGGTTGTTTTTCCTAGAATACATAGGTCTGGGTCCATCCTCCCCATGGAGTGGCCCCAAGGGGCCCGGGAGGTGGGTGGGATGAAAGAACCTGGGTCTGGGGGGTGAGGTATTTTCCATGGGGGTCTCAGGGACTTGCCAACCATCTGAGCTCCTTGTGGTCCCCCCAGCATCTGCATCCTGCATCATCCTGCCCCACGCCCTCAATGGACAGTGGACACAGGGAGCTAAAGGGATGAGGAATGAGACCCTCCTTCAAGGGCAAGCCCAAAGGCCAACTCCTTGGGAAAGACCCCCAGGGCCTGGGGGCAGAATTCTGGCTGTTTCCTTCCTCCCAGAGCTGTTTTCAGCCATGCAGCCTTTCTGCTTGCCGGGGCTGTATTGCCAAGGGCAGGACCTGGCTATCTTCTCTGCTCCTACCCACAAAACATGCTTATGCCACGAGAACTGGCTAAACTGACAATAGGCAACTGGGACGCTGTGGGCTTAATTTCTTGGTTGGGGCGAGGTGGTGGGGAGGCTAACACCCAAGCCACGGTCAGGAATAGCAGGAGCTTAGAGCTAAGCCTGAGGCTCTCAGGTCCTCTGTGCTCACAGGCTGGGTCCACGGCTAGGCGGGGCCGGCTTCCTCAGCCTCAGACTACCCCCTGCCCCACATGGCCCTCCTGGGAGTCTTCCCCAAGGTGCTGCATAAACAACTGTGCACTGAATGGTAGCTCTGCCGGCAGCTCTCTGCCCCCCACCTCCACCCTGTCTTGTCTCTCCCACTAGCCCAGCCTGGGCTCTGCTAGTGGTGGACATAGAGGGTTAGACTAGGGCCTCCCACCCTCACCCAGCCCCGCCCCACCCTGGGGCTCACGAGGTCCGCTCCTCCAGGTTCAGGAAGGTCTGTATGACAAGGGGCAGCTCGGACTTGATGATGTACAGGTAGCTGGACATGGCTGGGGGGAGAGAGGCAGGTCAGCCAAACCAGCCAGCCTTCAGCCTGTCCACCGTCCATCACCTGCCCATCAGCCTCACCTCCGATGTTCTGCAGCACAATGGCCAGGGCTGCCGCCAGCTTTCCTGGGGTCCCAAAGGCACGGTAGCCCAGCTGCTCATAGGCACGGATGCCTGTGAGGACAGGGAATCAGGACAGTCAGGAGTGCTCTCCCCAGCCCACCCCTCCCTGCTACAGGCCAGGTTTGGGGCTCACCCACGATCCCTGAGGACTTGAGTAGCAGGTGGATGGAGTAGCTGGAGAGCAAGGCGACGGCCGTCAACAGGAACCTGGGGAAGGTGGACGAAAAGAGGTCGCTGGGGCTCCCCTGGCAGGCAGGGGGCAATGAGCTCCAGGAGGCCTGGGTGTGCGGGGTCTGTGACCCAGGTGTCTGGACCCCCAACATGTGTGGATGCAAACTCGGCAGGCCCCAGGGGTGGTGAACATCACCTGGGTTGACCCAGGGTGGCCATGACCCAGAAGGGACCCTCTGAGCACCACCTCCCCTTGAGATCTTGGAAGAAACATGTTTTCCATTTAGGCTGCAGGGCAGAGCTCTGAGGTAAGGACACGTGTACCCACATAAGGCCTGGCCATGGGGTTTATCCATCACGTGTAAATGTGGTAGGACAGACTCAGTCCTGTTAGGCTGGCCCCGTGTTGTCATCTCAGCAGGTTTACTGGGAAATGAGGTATATTTGTCTGGCCACGGCTGTTTTTTTCAGCTGTGGTTTGGGTTGAGTGTAAGTGCCCACCCACTGCAGCCTGGGTCTTGTGACAGGAAACTGGCAGGTCCTGGGAGGTCAGGATTGGTGGCCTGTTTAGGGCTCCTATCTTTAGAAGGTTTGCTAAGGGCACTCACAGGAAAAGGATGATGCCCGTATTGGCCATGGCGTAGGCGAGCCCCAGGATGCCACTGCCCATGATGGCGTTACTGAGGTTGAACACTGACATCCCGAACGATGTCTTCCCCTCGAACTGCAGGCACCAGAGTGAGACGGGAGGGGTGGGGTGAGTTAGCAAGTTGTGGAGGTAAATCAGCATTCCCTCGCACTGTCCCTTGGCCTCCCATCGCTGCCCCATAGCACCTCATTACTGCCCTCAAGCTCCCAGGGGTGCCCCCGAGCCCCTGACGGCCACCCTTGCTCACATCGGTGAAGTGTGGCTCCTTGCTGGGACTTTGTGGTAGGAAGCCTTCGCCCTCAACACAGCTCCGTCCGGGGCCCTCAACCCTGCAGGCACAGACCAGCCAGGCAGCTCAGCTCCAGCCCCTTGCCCTGCACCCTGCCCTGCCCTAAGCCATGACTGAGTCCCTCGCTCACCTCTGGTTGCCAGCCGTGGGGGTGGCGACTGGGAGTAGCCCCTCCAAGTGTTTGCCGTTGGGTACCAACTCCACCATCTCCGTCTGCAGAGGTGCCTCCATGGCTCAGGGACCACCACCAGGAACACTGGCTCTCACACTGACGCAGTCAGAAGTCTACAGAGCAGACGGTCCCTCTGGTTATCCCCGCTCCTTGGGCTCACGGCCCAGACTCCCACAGAAGTCTGCAGCTGTAGCACACCTCCCAGAATTTCACTGAGGACATACATGTTCATGCAGCTCTGCCTGCTGCCACCCTGGAACCTGCCATTGAGGGGCAGAGCTCGGATACCTGAGTTCTCCAGGACATTCTGAGGCGACACCTCAGCTAGTACCTAGCACTCCCCTGCCACATATACATATCGACCCAGGCAAGCCCTTGGGGCCTCAGTTTCACCATCTGTGAAATAAAGCTCAGTTGGATGACCTGAGTTCAGAGCCCAGTGGTGCCAGGACCCCAGAAGGCTGAGTCCCAGGCCACCAGACCCCTCTCTGGGGATGGGCCCTGGACTGATTGCCCCTCCCTGATATTAATACTGGGAGACAGTTTCCTGTGCCCTGTGTGCCAGGGGCCTCCTAGCCAACCTAGAATGGCACTGCCTGACGGCTGGAGGCCTCGGGAGAGGGCGAGGGCTGTGGGCCCTGTTCCCAGCCACCCGGCGGGCTTTGCTGGCAGCCGGAACAAAGGTCCCTCTGTGGGCTAAGAGCTGGCGCTGGGAACGGCAGGCGCAGAGGCTACTCCCCCGGAGCCAGGAGGCCTAAGGCGGTGCTGGGTGGCTGGACACCTGGACCCTGCCCGCTTGGCTGCAAAGGGCCCTCAGGGGCCTTCCAGGAAATGGGTGCCCTGGGGCCCAGTTCTTTGGGCCACGCAGGCCTCACCCTCCGCACAGCTCTGGCCTCAGGGCCATGTTCTCTTTCAAGCCTCTCCTCCCCTGCTGGGGAACCACCCCACCCTTAGGTGCCCACCCTTTGAGGAGACTCCCCACTTCCTGGAGCCCCAGGTCAGGAACTCAGAACCTTGGCCAGCTGTAGATGGGCCTGGACCACTGGATCAGTCTTCCCTTCCCTGCGCTCAAGGCATAGCTCAGCTGGACCCCAAAGGGATCAGCTCCCCTCCTCCCCATGCCCAACTCTGCCCACTGCCCAGACAACTTGCTAGCCCCTCTCCCATCACTGGCGCTGGGAGCCACCTACCCCATGCCCAGAAGGTACCTGGGCATAGTGTCCCCAGGATCTACAAGGACATCCTGAAGGCCAGACAGGCCAGCAGGAGATCTGAAGCCAGAGTGGAGACCAGGGAGGGGGCAGCACTGCCAGGCAGGTCAGCCAGAGCCTAGTTTTGATGTCATGGCACCCCCTCCACTTGGGAACCCTGAATCCTGCCCCAAATCCCCCATCCCCACTCCAGATCCTGATGGTCTCAGGTCTGCTCCTGAAGCTGGAGCACCAGGGGTCTCAAACTCAGCATTCAGGGCTAGGGTGGGTAGGGGAGGCTAGGCTCAGGACTTGGGCCTCAGGCCACAGGCCCTGGTGTTCTGGAGGCAGCAGCCACACAGAACTGACTAGAGGACCTCCCTGCAATGGCCCCAGGCAGCCCCAAGCCAGAGTTCAGATCCTAGGTACCTCAGTCCTGAGTACCCCATACCTGGCACCCTTGGACCCCTCAACCTACCTCTCCTTCCTCTGATGCTGGCATCTGAACCCTTCTCTCCTCCAGCCTGTCCACATAGGACCATGACAATTTGAGCATCTCTTCTAACACCCTCTTCCCCTGGACCAGAGTCCCTAAGGTAAGCCTGTCTTCTTCATGCCCCTGCCCTGAGCCTCACCAACAGCACCCCTCCAAGGATACCAGCACCTGGTCTCCAGAGTCACTCCAGAGTGCCCCCTGGCTCTCAGCTGGGGTTGCCCTTGCCTGGCCTTCCGCCCGGGGCAGGCTTGGACAGGCCCTCAGAGTGTGCTGAGTCAGCAGCCTGGACAAAGCACTCTTCTCTGCCTTAATATTCTTCCCTAGCAGCCAGGCACTGCCTCCAGGGAGACCACAGCCATGGCATGGTCATGGCCAAAGTGCCTGAGGCCCTGGCTCCAGGTTCCCCATCCCCTCAAGCAGGACCTGGGCCTAGACCTTCCGGTCCTGCCTATTACTCATGACCAGTCACTGCTGGGTCTCAGGCTGGCGCGAGATCCCAGAGAGGACATGGAATACCCCTCCTCAAGTGGCTTCCAGTCTGGAAGGGACAAAACCCACACAGACATCCCCCACCCTATGGCTCCTGCAGGGGAACCCCAGCACATAGTGTGGTTTTTAACCAAGCCACATAGTGCTGGGACTCAAAAAAGGAGAGAGAGGGACATCAAGGAAGGCTTCCTGGAGGAGGAGGTGAGGGAGCCAGTTCTGAAATTCCAGCAGAAGCCCCCAGAATGTGGAAACAAAAAAGAGTACCTCAAGCAGAGTGCACAGCATAGGCAAAGGCCCTGAGGCATGGTATAAGGCAGGCTCTGAGGATAGAATGAAGGTTCCGTGGCCATAGACAAGCCTGACAGGGCCTTGAAGTCGAGGTAAAGGAATCTATACTTCAGTTAGGGCAAGGCTAAGGGCTGGAGGGCCAGGGTAGAGATTAGTACTGGCCTGACATGTGGACCTCCAGGCATTTCCTGAGGCTGGCAGCCCATTTTTGACAGTTCCTGTCTCTCTGGCCTGCCGCCTGCCAGGCTCCTTTGCATCAGGTATCGGAGTAGACTCAGGGGATAGCCCCTGCCTGAGGAAAGCTGCCAGCAGATTCTGACCCACTGTGGGGAAAGTCCAGAGTGGACACTCTGGGTCTGAGGCCTGACCTGGCCCTGCCTCACCATGTGACCATGGACAAAGTATTCCCCACTCAGGACCTCAGTGTCCTCCTGTCCTCCGGGGGTTCCGTAAGTTTTGACCAAAGGTGGGGACAGAGTGAGGAGCCTCCCTGAGCACTTCGCCCCCAGAGCAGACCACAGGCTCCCAGAGAGCGGTCAGGATCTTGGGTGGGGAGATCACTGCAACCTTGGGCAGATCATCAGAATGGCATCTGTCATGGGTGTAGCATCGGTTCAGGCAGTAAATCGATGGTCCAGGCCACTGCCCTGGGGCCTGTTTGCTCTGTGGAGAGATAAGGGGGGGGCGGTGCAGAAGCCACGGGGATAGCATAGCAGGTAATGTCCGCCCACGCAGACATCACAGGGTGAGAATTCGTCAGGCACACCTCCTTGACAGGCGTTGAGTTTGGCTAATTAAAGATGTCGATATCCAGGAATCCAGGCCACCGTGGGGCCACTGCTCGTGTCAGCTGCTATGGGAAGCACACCTCTCTGTCCCCACATCCAGGTCCTTGGAGCCACCAGGGCTCTGAGCCCGGCTTTCCTCCCCAATGTTCAGGGACGTGAGTGGGTCTGCAGTAGCAGGCTAACTACAGGGAGACAGCCACACTGTCCTTCTACCCTCGGTCCTGTGGCCACATGTGCTGGTGGAGGCACAGACCCCACAGAGCTTGCTGCCATGGCCCCCAGGCTCCTTGTGCCTGGGAAACCCTCACCTCAGCTCAGATCTCAGGTGAGAGGCGGCTGGCCTGGCTTAAGGGTCCACTGTGGTCATCCCTGGGGGCCCATGGATGAGGGCTGCCCCCAGTTCTAGTTCACCGGTCCTTACCACTCCCCTCATTAGCTGAGAGAAGGTGTCCCTCCCTAGAGCCCCTTTGCCCACCTGCTTCTCCAGGCTTCAGAAGGAAAACACCCTCCTCGGACAAGCTATCAGTTAACAGGGAAACTGGATTCAGCAGACACATCTGGATTGTATGTTCTCAAGGCACAGCAACAGGGATTGGTGCGGAGCTGATTGCTGAGGTCAGGGGTCTAGGGACAGGGTGTGTGGGCGGGTGTTCGGGACGCGGGAGGATACTAAAACAAACCCCTTGCCCCTCCCCCAGACCCACAACTCCAGATTTTGACCTCAGCAGATCCAGTCTTCCATCCGCTACTCCCCCATTGCCAACAACACTGAGTAAGTGGCTAGTGTGTGGCCAACATCCGGCTGGTACTGAGGGGGTAGCATGCAGGAGGGGAAGGCAAATGGTGCAGAGCACTGATGTGTTGGCCACACCAACCCCTCATCCCCTAGCTCTCTGGCCCGGTGCTTCTGTGTTCCGGGTATCCGGAAGTGTCTAGGAGGATCTGAGGGCCCCAGCTGGGGCCGGAAGATGGACTTTCCTGTGACAGGGTACATTTTCTAAACCTAACAGACGCTTAGCATTGGGCCTATCCCCAGACACCTAGGCCTCCCCTTCTGCCCACCCCTGGACCCTCCTTGCTCAGATTGCCCCCAGTGGAAGCTGCAGTCGGAACCTCTTGCCTCAAGACTGGGCCAGAGCCAGCAGCAGCCCCCTCCCCCCCACTGCCAGCCTGCTGAGAAGGACGTGCAGCCCGAGGCTCAGCTGAGGCAAAGGACAGGACATCACGTGCCTGTGGCCCCCCCAGGGGCAGGGGAGACCCCGAGCCAGCCAGCCCATCCTCCTCCCTGCTGACTCGGAATCCCCTGGAGGCGGCCAAATATTTGGACAGCCGGACTTCTGGCCCCAAAGAAAGCTGGAGCAGGGGCCTGGGGCAGCTCAGGACTCACTGGAGACCCCAATGGGGAGGCAGAAGGCAAGGTCAGCCCAGAGGAGAGGCGCCATCCAATGTCAGGAAGAAGCAGAGTCAGAGGGAGGGAAGAGAGAGACAGGGAGAGAAAACACACACACATGATATCTGTGTCCATGCATACTGATCCAGACCAAGAGACAGGCACGGGGAGATAAAGAAATGCAGATGGATCTAGAGGGACACAAATAGAGAAGAATACACAGAGAGATGGGTGGATAGACATTCAGACAGGGAGACAGACAACCAGATAAGTGAGAGACAGATCGACAGAGATGGCCAACCATTTAGAGATAGCCAGATGGAGAAAGAGACAGAGAGACAGCAAGACAAGACAGAGCATCCCAGAAGGCGCAAGAAGTAGAGGGAGCCAGAGGCCCAGGTGAGGGGGCAGCAGGCCCAGTGGGCACTGCAGGGATGCCACAGCATTTCCAGGTTCCTACAAGGGCAGGTTATGCTCCCATTAGTCAGGTGCAGACATCCAGAGGGTGGGACTGAACCCACTGGGGCCACAGGCCAGGCCCAGCTGGAAAGCTCACAGCCCCGTAGTCCAGCACCCATGGTTTGTCTACCCACACAATAGGAAAGGTATACGGAGAGGACAGTCAGTTGAAGTGACCCCCATCCTCAGCAGCCATGCACGTGTGCAGACGTGCTGGCTGAGAGGCTGTGTACAGGACGTGGCCCGCAGAGCGGAAATTCAAATCCAAGCCACCCCAGGCCGCTGGCCGGAAAGCCCCTCCTGCCCAGCAGCTGGTCCTTCCCTTTGGCCCCCAGAAGCCCTGCCCGGTCCTCTAGAGCGCCCCCACCATGCATCTGTTTTATCCAAAGTCCAGCCCTCCATCCAGCAGACTGAGTGTGCACAGGGCACACAGTAGGTACTCAGTAAATATTAAATGAATGGAATGGGTTCAAGGTCTTTGGCAAGCCTCCACCCCATTTCACCTGCTCCAAGTGGCGCCTGGCTCCCCGGCCATGTCTGCACTAGAACATCCTCCTGCAGTGCCCCTATCCTATTATGGTATAGACTGCACATCCCGCCCCAGCTTTCTGTGCACACAGATGCCAAAACTGTACCTCTCTTGTAGCCAACCACTCCCCCAAAACATTTTCCCCCTCAGACTGAGTGCCTGCACCCTGCCCAGCCCAGACTTTCAGGGTGCACTCAGTTCGGCTCAGAAACCTTCCCTGCCCCCACCCAGAGACCAGGAACCACCCAGCTTGTCCTATTGCACGTGTTTCTCCATTCGTCCAGGCCTCCAAGGCTACTTGCTAGGGCAGCAGGCACTAGGACAGGAGCAACCAGCCCTCATGGTCTTGCCACCTGGAGCCTGGATGCGGGGGGTGTTTGTGACATGGGCCCAAAGAACCAGTACAGAACAAAGGGTGGCTTGGGAAGCCAGTGAGGACGGTGGCTCTATGGGCCCAGGCAGAACAAAGTTTTGAGATGTACACCCCCACCCTCCCCCGAGACACAGCCCCCAGCCCTCAGCCTCAAGGAGTCCGAGATTCTCATTCCTGATCCCAGCATTCCAGCCCTCTTAGGAATGTGCCAGGCCTGGCCTCATCCACCCCTGATTTCTCCCACCTTTGGTGCTTCCTGCAGGAAGCCTTCCATGTTTGTGCAGAACCTCCCCCTCTCAAAATGGACCTGTCCTTGGATCTCTCCAACTTGCTATGCTCCAGACTGAGAACCTCTGAGGCATTTGCTTACTTTCCAGAAGGAAGTGAGCCCCCATGCCAGACTGTGTACTAAAGAGGAAGGGCCCCTTTCAGGGCCAGCACAGTGGCTGAAGGCAGTCATGGAAGGAAGGACAGCACTGGCAGGCTGAAAGAAGGATGGGCCTGGGTCGAGGTGGCCCCCACGGTGCAAGGACCTTTAACTTAGTCCCCCTCAGACCTGTCCCAGAGCCTACACCTGGGCTCAGGACTCGGGTCACTGTGGGGGAGAGGGTGGATTCCCACAGACCCCGCCCCTGGCCTCCCCCTCCCCGGGTGTAAACAAACGCACGCACTCGCTGTGGCCAATCGAAGGGGCCAATCGGGTGGGGGCGGGTTCCTGCAAACCTAGTCCTGGTCCTTTCCCTCCGCCCCTGCGCGCACTGTCAGCTCTAGGAGCTCAGACCGAGCCACGCCCTCAATCCAGGGAGCCACGCTCGCCCTGTGCCCGCCGTGCCCGCTGGCCTGGCTGCAAATGGCACGGACTCTGGGACCAACATGTGCCACGCGGCCCCTCAGGCAGCCTGGCCCGATCTGCCTTCAAGCCCCTGCCTAACGCAGCGGGATAAATATACCCTGACGCCCGGCGTGCCAGCGGGCCGATTGTCAGGCGCCCGTCGGGGCAGCGCTCCAGGGCCTGCTCCCCGGCCCTCTTAGGCCCCCGTCCGGGCCCTCTCGAGCTCGCCCCCATGGACCGTGCCTCGGGAAGCCCATCGCGTGCCACTCTAGCCCCCAACAAGGCGTCCTGTGACCCCAGCCCCGGGTGCCGCCGACCTCCTGCTATCCCGCCCGGCCCTGCGAGAGGCCCCGAGACCACGAGGTGCTCCTCCCAGGACACTAGCTCAAGCTGGGAGCTGGCGGGTCCCCAGACCTGCGCCTGGAGCGCTCGGGGCTTTGGCTCCCCAGAGGCTGGGGCGCCTGCCCGGAGCCAGGGCGGGCGAGGGGACCTGCCCAGAGCCCAGCTCCGGACGCGAAAGTGGACAGTAGGGCTCCGCCCGCTCGGTGCCCCTGGGCGGGGGGTCGGCGCCCCAGCAGTACCTGGCCTCGCGGGTGAGGACGCGCGGTGCTCCGCTCGGGCCGGTGCTGTCCGCTCTGCTCCCGGCTGAGCGCAGCGGCAGGGGATGAAGGGCGCTCGGCCCCGCCCCCGGCCCGCCCCCGGCCCGCCAATCCCCCGCGGCCCGCAGGAGGAGGGGCAGGTCTGCGGAGAGGCGGGGGCCCTCCACTGGCCTGGAGCAAAGGGGCAGCTAGAGCGCTAAGGAGGCTTAGGTAGGAGAGCAGCGGCTCCGGGAGGGGCTCAGTTGAATCTTGTTGGGGGAATGCTTTAGTCCAAAGCAGATTCTCTCTGAGGTCTCTGAGCGCCCCCTAACCCCTGAAATGCTCTGCCCTCACTTCCCTCAAGCCAGAAGGAGCTCTTCAGCTAAGAGGAATGGGAACAGGGCCATGCTTAACCTCAGCGAAGGATGCCTTGAATGGGGGACTTTCACATCACTTAGGCACAAGATGTCTTTTCTGCCTGCCTCACCCTTCCCAAGCAGAGATGGGATAGGGTGAGGACAGGGGCTCCCTGCATCAATTCTGTCTTCACCCCAGATATTCAGAAGAGATTGAGGGTAGACAAGGGTAGGGGCAGTGAGGATGGGGCGGGGGCGGGCAAGGGTGCGGGGAGCAAGTCTTGGCTCACGCTGAGCCTTGTCTGGATCTCCCTGGCCATGCCCCCATTTCCTTATTTCTAAAGAGTAGGAGACAGCTGTGTCTGCCCCTGGGAAGTAGGGCCTGGGACTTGGTGCCTCAGGGAAAGGGGTTTTAGGGTGACCCCATTCCTGGCTGAGGGCTCCTATCCTGCCCCTGCCTGCTTCCCACCCAAGGCCTTAGTGCTCAGTGGTGGGTGGTGAGTGTTAAGGCCCACCAGCCCAGGAGCAACCAGCAGGGAGCTGGGGGAGGCCTTGACCTTGGGGGTGAGCTGGGGGAGGGTGTTTGCAGAACAGCTGTGGCCCTTGCTTCTCAGCCACTGGCTCTGATCCGATTAATCCATGGCCTCTGCTGTTCCTAGTCAAGCTGGATGTCTCTGTGTCATGTCTGCCCCCCTCCCTGGTATTGGGGAGAATGCCCTCAGAGGACAGGCCTCACCCCTTCCCTGTCCTGGGCTGGGAGTCAGGACTCCAGGATTCTCTTCCGCCTGACTCACAGCACCCCCGCAGCCAAGCCCTAGCGTACCTCAGTTTCCCTCTGCGTCACAAGGAAATGGCTCTGGCTTTTCCCCTGGCCTGAAGGGAGTGGGTTAAGGGGAAGCTGTGAGCCAAGGGGACTCAGCTTTGGCTGGGAGTACCAGGGGATGGGAGGACTAAAGAGAAAGGCATTGGGATGGTGGCAATCCTTGAAAACCTCAAACCATCTAAGCTCCCTCCCTGCTGATGGCTGAAAAATAGGAAGGGACACTGGCCCTCCCCCTTGATCTGGGGCTGGTGTAATCCCAGATCACAGCTTACTTTGGTCATGAGAGACCCTAAGACTCTCACCCTTCGAAGGGGCTTGAGGACTGCCCGTGGGACAGAGTCAGGTAGGAGAGGTGTTGACCGGGGTCTCAGGTCTGCCCCCCACCTCCCAACTCCAGACATCCTGGATTCTCACAGAAGCCATTTGCAAAGGGCTGGGTGCTCCTATTGGCAGTTCCTGAGGAGCCAGGCCTGGCTTCAAGGTCACCCAGCATGTGGGTATTGGGGTCCTCAATCCAGACTGGAGGGAGCAGGGGCCAGCTGGGCTGGGCTGCTGTGGGAGCCATGAGGGTGGTGTGAGGTGGGGTCCCTGGGCCAGGCCAGTTGTGGCCAGGCTGGGGGAGGGGCTGCCCGATTGTTGATGCTAGGCCTGGGCCCCAGGAAGGGCAGACACAGCTCAGAGGCCTTTCCCACCACCTGCCAAATCTCCCAGCCCAGCCTGAGGTGGCTGGACAGTTGGCAGCCATTATGGGGCTCTGAGAGGTACCAGGCACCTTCTCCCAGAGGCTGGAGGGAATGTCTATCCACGCAGCTGCTGTGCTGGGGGCAGCCACCTGGAGTGGAAGGTGGGGGGAGCTTTATCTCAACCTTCGGCCCAGTCCCCTACCTCCACTCCCCCATCTCCAGAATCTGAGACACAGGCCCAAGAAACTGTCAGATATATGAGACAGAACTTAGGATCCCAGGATCACTCAGACCCTCCTTCCAGGGTCCTGGCAGCCCTTTGCTCTGTTCCTCCCTCTTTAGCCTCCAGCTAGGCAGCCCCCTCTCACCACACCAGCACCTCCCCTGGCACACCGTCTACACAGTGTCTCAAGACCCTCTTTTACAGTGAGGCCCCATCTTCACCTCCAACCCAGTCCTCCCCAGAGCCTAGCATCTGTATCCACTGATTCCTCGGACACCCTGCAGGCACCTGCCTCACACCCAGCTGGCCTGCCTGACATCCTCCCAACCTGCTCCTCTTCCCAGTTGGCCTCTTCACCTCCCCCACTGCCCGGCTGTTCCAAGGACGTGCCAGCCTTCACCTCCCTGTGCCTCTGCCCTCCTGGTTCCCCATCCTGTCCCACCTCCTTGGCAAACTCTCACTTGTCCCTCTACATGCAAATGAAAGATCGCCTCTGAGAACCGTGCCTGAGCCCCTGGAAGAGCCAGCTCGTCCTGCCCTGACTGTGGCTGCTCTTGCCGCCCCACCACACAGCCCCAGGCTCAGTGTCTCCAAGCGCTCTGTGTGGGCCCTCTAGACAGGAAAACTCCTGCCAGGTTAGAATGTGCGGATCAGGAAAAGCCTGATGCAGAAGCAATCCATGGGCTTGACTCTGCCAAGGGGAAGAAAGGCACATGCCAGGGTGGGGAAGAGAGGGTACTGTGGCTGGAAGGAACAGCTTGGCCACAGGGAACCTTGAGTGCATGTGGGATTGGCACTGATAGGCAGAGGGCTGTGTGCAGGGGCAGGACCCTTGGCCTGGAGGCATGTTGGGGCTTTCAAGGCCTCACAGGAGAGGGTGGTTCTCACCTCCATACTCCAGGGTTGAGGACCCACACCCATAGCTCCTGAATACACTCTGCCCACCTTGGTGTCTGGAAAGCTCCTCTTTGGGCACTAGCAGGGGTGCGGGGTTGTGGAAGTATAGAGGGCATCCATAGGCAAACCTTCCTGTCTGATTCTCCCCTGGCCTGAGTCCACAGAGCTGGTGACCTCCAGGCTGGAGCCTGCCCCCACAGTCCCGGAGGGCCCCCCTCTCTCCCCTGAGATCTGGCACCCAGTTTCTCTGGCCACTGAAGCGGCTTAGTGCGCCCAGGTCACGTGGGCCGTGCTACTGCCCGTGGGGAGGGCCCAAGCCCCCACCCAGTAGCCACCAGACCAGGCCCTGACGTCAGCAGCATTAACGGTTCGCCAGGTCTGTCTAATCTCTGTTCCGTGGCTGGGCCAGGTTAGTCCCGCCAGAGCCAGAGTCGAAGGCTGGGAAGGCCCCCAGGGGCACCTTGAGGTTGAGGTCAGGCAGGGATGGTGGAGGCTGGAGGTGCCCACAGTAAATGCCCCCTGCCTACAAAACTAGAGTGTGGTCACTGTGCCGACTCTGGGCCAGCTCTCTCTGATCCTCTGCCCTGGACTGTGAATCAGGCATTAGGCACCCATTGATCCTGCTCGTTAGGGTGCAATTACACAGGTGTGGTAAGCGGGGCTGAGGAGGCTTCAGGCCAGGAGACTCGACCCCCCACCCCCGTACTTGCTGGCCATGAACAGGGCAGCTTGAGGC
This sequence comes from Balaenoptera ricei, assembly GCF_028023285.1. Lineage (NCBI taxonomy): Eukaryota > Metazoa > Chordata > Mammalia > Artiodactyla > Balaenopteridae > Balaenoptera > Balaenoptera ricei. The sequence goes on along the minus strand of NC_082649.1, from coordinate 68,723,008 downwards.
CAGGCAGTGTCCTCAGTCCATGGGATCCAAGAATATTGGTTCAGAATCCCAGTCCCTAGGGTCAGAACCTGGAGCGTGGGGTCCAGCCCCTGCATGGTGTTTGGCCTCCTCTCTGTCCCTTGCCTAGGAAGGCTGGGGAGCTCATTACCTTCCTTCCAAGACAAGGTGGCCATGCGGAAGACCCCATTAGCCCACCTCTCCCGCAGCTTCCTCTGTCTCAAGCCTGCCAACTCCAGCTTCTCAAAGCCTTCTGTCTTCCACCTTGCCCTTCCCCATAAATCCCGCCATCACTCATTCTCCCCTGCCCCACCTCACTCCAGTAAATTGTTTGGGCAGAGGGTCCTTAACAGGGATGAGCAGCCCAGCTCAGCCAGGCCCAAAACCACCCAGTGAGGTCCTGAACCACTGGCCTGAGCCTCATCCTCCCCTCAGGACTCTGAGCAGCACCATTGTGGCTGCCCATGTGTCCTGGGCTCTCTAACCCATCCAGTGTCCCCCCCTCCACCCCATGCTCAGGCCTGGGTACGCTCACTCTCCCCTTCTAGCCCCGCACAGGCTCACAGTGCCACTTCCACCTGGACGTGGAGGATGCTGCCCACATGCTGCCTCCTGCCCAGCCCCAAGTATCTGTCTGACTCCTGGACCTCTCCCCCAAGCGGCCACAGGTCCAGAAAACTCAGTGCCCTCAACACTCCTGTGCAGTCCCAGCTTGGTGGGGGCATCACATGCACGTGGTCACTGCACAGATCCAGACCCTTGTCAATGAGTCCCAGTCCTTGCAGATCCTGGCCCCACGGGGTAATGACATAAGTCTCTTCCTCATGGACCCTCCCAGCCCCACTCCTCTCCTACCCCATGCCCAGCCCCCAGGAAAAATATGTGCCCCTATATACATGTTTTTATGAAAAATTTTAATGATTATTTTTTCCAGAAACAGATTTGGAAAATATCATTGATGATTTTATTTCCATTAAAGCCAAGAAAATAAAATTATAAATTCTGTTTTAGGTATAAATAAAATATTTAATCTTAAAGTAATATTGTGGGTTTTAATATACCTACTTACAATTTGTTCGATGTTTTTTCAACTACTTTAATGTTCTGTAAAAAAAAAATTAACCTTTAAAAATACATAAAAACATATATAGGAGTGGACATTTTTCCTTTTGCTTCAGGGTCCAATATGGCTCTGCAGGGCTCTCTTGGATCTTGTCTTTATTTAAAATTTTGATATTCTGTTCATTATGGATTTTTTGGCGTAACTTCGATTTTTGAAAGTATTGCATTAATATTTACCTTGATTACTGATTTTTTTGGCATCACCTTAAATCTTACACCTGAGGTGAGTGCCTCATTTGCCTCACCCTAATCACAGCCCTGCAATTATGTTCTAGCTTCAAGGGCTTCCTGGACCCATCATCTTCTGGAGGAAGCACAGGCCCTTAGGCTGGCGTTTGGCACCTGCCCAGTCTCCCCACCCCATCTCCCCTTCCCTGCTCCTGCTCCACTGAACTCCTGTGGTCCACCAGCCCATGTTCCCGGGCCTTATACACACTACAGTCCCTGCCAGAATGAGCTTCCACCTCACAACCCCCTCTTGATCCAACATCGTCCTTGTGAACATTTCCCATGGCTCCTTTCCCCCTCTCAACCCCTCTCAAGACCCCAAATTGATCCCATGCCCCCAAGAGTGCCCCCTGCCATGTTAGGTCAGATGCTTCTCCCTGGAAAGGACCACTTTCCCACTCACGTCCAGCCCAGCACTGGGCACTTAATAAATTTGCATGACTCATGATCATTAACACTCTCCCCCTCCCCCCAAGAAAGGACAGCTGGGGCCTGATGCAAAGATTTATTGCTGAGTCTGTGTATCTAGCTGAAGGGAGTGCAAATTATGCCCTGGTCTTGTTAGACGGATGCTCCTTGCCCTCGACTACAGCACAGGCCCCAGCCCACGAGCATCAGCGAGGACTTGGTGCTTGATGAGGAAGTAGGGAGCAGGGGTGTGGGGACATGGATGCCTTTGTCACTGATGGTTCAGGCATGGACCTCAGTTTTTCCCACCAGGGAATGGGCCCTGAATGGGAAGGATGAGAGAAGCTGCTGGCAGGGACAAGAGGGTCACCTGGGTTTGCTTATGACCCTACCTGGGGCAGACCCCTCTGGGCACAATCTGGGCCTCCTTCCTGTCCCAAATCCCCTGCCTGGGGCTGATCGATGGGAGCTGGACTCTGCTCCCAGCCACCCCTCAGGACAGTTCAGCCATTGGCCACAGCTGGTGTCAACAGTACCCTCCCTCAACAGACTGGCCTGGAGTACTGTGGGTGTGTAAGTTAGTAGGACATGAATACAGTGTCCAAGCATGGAGGGGGCAGAGCCTGTGGGTGAAGGGGTTAGGATATGTGGGGAAGGGTCCAGCTTGAGTCTCTTCCTGGCACCAGGAGCTCCCAGGCTTGCCCCCACTCACTAATTCGTCTATATATGAGTTTCACAGGCCAGAGCTAGCTTGGACTTTGGACCCCTAAAGCTGCTGGGTGGGGCAGTCACTGGCCACTGGGCAGATGGGTGTCAGACTCGTCACATGGAGGTGGTAAGGCTAGAATGGGCTGATGGTAAGCAGCAGGGCTGCTTGGAGGAGGGTTCCCTTCCTGCCCCCCTGCCCTTCATGAAACTCTGGGAGGGAGGGCTGTTTGCTGAACCCAGACCCACCAGGTGAATCACTGGCCTCCTGGGGCAGGAGAGCAGCAGGAGATTGGTCAGTGGGGTACTGCTGAGTCACCGTGAGCTGTAGCTGCCCCAAGTCCTGCTTGCTCCTAGCTGGGGCTGGCTGTGGTGGGTCTTGGAGGCCAGTGCAGCCAGGCCGTGAAGGGCAGTGCTGGGGTGGCTGGGGGCACCGGACTCTGGGAGACCTGGGGATCCTGGGAGCCATGGGGGAGGGTCAGTCCCTCAAGGTTAGCAGGGCTTAGGGTTTTGAATCTGTGGCTGGTGGGGCCACAGGCTGGAGCCCAGGAGTCCTGGGGGGCTGATAGGGGTCATGCGGATTGGGGCTACAAGGCGGCAAGGGCTACAGGGTCTCAGGAACGCTTGAGTTCAGGCACCTGTGAAGAGAAAAAGGAACAGAGTCAACATTCCTAAGCACTCAAATAATTGGGTTTAGGCTGAGAGACAGGTGGAGGTGGGCTTGGAAGCAGTGACACCTGGGGAGTTGGGGCGGGGTCAAAAGAGCTTGAGTGGGTGGGGCTTGTGAGCCAAGGGAGGGGCCTATGGCCATGGGGTGGAGCCTGAGGAGTCAGGGTGGGGCCTGGAAGCAATAGGGTCTGGAAGTTGGGGGCCAGACGGCAGGCAGTGGAGTGGATCTGGAGAGCTGGGGAGGGGCCTGCAGTCGAGAGGTGGGATGGGGAGCAGGGGATGGGGCTTGGGGTACTGAGACCAAGAGGCACGACAAGGGAGCATCCCGGCCCGCGAGGAGCCACCTCAGAAGAGGCCGCAGTCTTTGAGGTTCTCCTTGATGATAATGTCGGTGACAGCGTCGAAGACAAACTTGACGTTCTGTGTGTCGGTGGCGCACGTCATGTGGGAATAGATCTCCTTCACGTCGCGTCTCATGTTGAGCTCGAGGAATTGCACCTTGATGTAATTGCCCGCGTCCTCATATGTGTTGGGCCCTGGCGGGGAAGGGGGAGTTCTCACTCCCGGTAGCAAATCCTCCCCGCGGCGGGAGGAGCGCAGGCCGAGATCGTGGGTTTGAGACGCCGCCTGGCGGCGGGCCGAGGGTCTCACCATTGTAGTCCGGAAAGCAGATGCTGAGGTGCGCCTTTTTTATCTTCTCCGAGAAAACGTCCTTCTTGTTGAGGAAGAGCACGATGGACGTGGTGGCGAAGTAGCGGTGGTTGCAGATACTGTTGAATAGGTGCAGGCTCTCGTGCATGCGGTTCTGAGGAGGGCAGAGGCTGTCGGGCACCGGGGACTGCGGCCGCAGCCCCCACCTGGCTGCGGCCGGCGGGCAGACCCCTGCTCTCTGGGCTCCGGGGCCTCCCTGCCCAGACAGCTCCAAGACCGTCTCCCCCTTCGCCCCCCTGAGCAGGGCAGCAGGCTGCCTCATCTCCTCCTTCAGACCGCTCTGGGTCGAATGTCCTCTCTCAGATGCTCCCCGCGCCCGCAGCGCTGTCTCTGCTTTCCGCTCTCCTCCTCCCCGCTCAAACGCTCAGGCCCTGCTGGAGCACTCACCACTTCGTCGTCCTCCACAAGCACCATGTCGTAGGCGCTGAGCGCCGCGATGAAGATGATGCAGGTCACACCCTCGAAGCAGTGGATCCACTTCTTGCGTTCTGAGCGCTGCCCGCCCACATCGAACATCCTGCGGGGCCGTGGGAACCTGAGCCGGCGCATCGAGTCCCCTGGACGTGCCCACAGGCATCCCCTGGTTTCCTAATGCTGGCTGGGAGGCACCCCGATGGGAGTGGCATCCGGAGGGGCCGGGCATTTCTGCGGGCGGGTTGTCCGAGAAGGGGCAGGGTCTCTCGTAGGGATGGGGCCTCTGGGATCAGCCGGGGCCTCAGGCAGTGAACTTGCGGGCAGGCCCCCGGAGAGCGAGAGCTAGGGCGCGGGGTCGTACCGGAAGTTGAGGTCCTTGAAGGAGAACTGCGTCTCAATGATACCAGTGGTCTTGACACGCGAGCGCAGCACGTCCTGTTCAGTGGGCACGTAGCCCGGGGTTACCAGGCGCTCCAGGTCCGAGAGGTAGCTGCGGGAGATCCGGGGTGTGGGTAGGGTTGGGTGGAGAGGCGTGGCAGGGCCCCGCCCGCCCCGCGCCCCGCCTGTGCTCTCACTAGCCAGCAGAGTCGTTGAGCTGGTACTCCGAGGCGCGATCGAAACAGGCCTGGATACCCGAGTCCTTCCACAGACGCTGGATGATGTCTGACATCTCCTTGGGCATCGTGCCCTCCTCGATGGTGTCCGCCATGTGCATCAGCTTCCGGGCATCGTCCTGGGGGGGGGGCAGGGGAGTGGTTGGTGGTGACCATAGACTTGAGCCCAGCCTCGCACCTCGAGTCCCCAGAAACCCTGTTCAGCTAGACTCTTGGCACACCTGGCGCGCGGAGTCTCCATACTGGATATTGAGCGTGGTCATGGCGCGCACGATGGCCAAGATGGACTGTAGCGTGTTGCCATATATGATGGCAATGAACTCGAGGCACTCTTCCAGCGAGTACCCATCCTGGTGGATGATCCTGCGGCCGTGGGGAGCCGGGTCAGCGCCTCTTGGGTAGGTGGGGAAGGACAGACCTCGTGCGTGTGCCCACCCCCAGGGGCCTCGGGAAGGGCAGGGGCACTCACTTCATCTGCTTGACAATGGTACTCTTCCCGGACTCACCGGCACCTGGAATGGAAACCCTACCTCAGAGACGCGCTGACCGCACTGCCCCCTCTATCACACCTGTTTTCCCCCCAACCCCCAAAGTCAGGTCATGATGCCCTGGCGGCAAAACGTAAACGTCGGGAGTGACAGAAGGGGGCTGACGAGGGGAATCGACAGCCTCGACTGTGCTGAGGAGACTTCAAGACCCTGGTATTTTCAGTCTTTTATTATTCTGAGGACAAAAATAAAGAAACCTGGAGCTCCACCTTGTGGAAGATTCTGGTACTGCATGCATGGGACTATTTGAGCCAGGTCAACCCCTGCTTTTCACCTGTGGTGGGAGGAAGTGTCTCCAAGAGGCTCAGAGGGAATTAACACCTTTTGCTGGGGGAGAGGACAGAGCTAACAGCCCCTCTGAGCCTGTTCTCATGCGGGTGTTGGGCACAGTTAACGGAATTTCTGGCTTAGCCTCTCTCTCTTCCCTGCGGTACTCTGGCTTGGTCCCTCTGCCCACATCCAGCTGTCTGGCTGGACCCTGGAGAGCCTGGGTAGAGCCTGCACTGCCCTCTCAAAGCAGCTCCTTCTTCCCTTGGGGAGAGGAAGTGGCCTTGGGGTACTAGATCAGCCCCATCTCCCCTCACTACCCATGGGACCAAGGACATGGCTTTATCTATTCCTGGCTGGGCCTTAGTACCCCCTACCCCCTTTAATTGTTCTGCAGGTCTGTCAACAATAAAGCTCGGGAAACTGAGGGTCATTGTCTGTGGATCTGGGTGGTCCTACAGGCTGCCCACTCTCAGGAGGACTGTGACCTTCTCCTTCCCAAGGGAGCAGCCTTGTTGTGGGGCTCCCAAGGAGGCCCCTGGTTTCTGAGCCCTGCCCAGCAGGCCCATCAAGCCAAAGGCTGGTGTTTGAGGGAGCGCAGCCAGGGCAAAACTAGGCCTCGTACACACATCTCTACAAAAGTGAGATTGGCACACACTTCTTGGGAGGGGAGGTTGCCTGAGGCTGGGCCCTCTGGAGAGGGGTTCTGTGGGATACCCAGCCTTAGGGAGCCAAGGCAACACTTGTCAAGGCTTGGCCAGGGCTTGCTTGGCCAGGGCTCCCACTCTGTTCCCTGCCAGGTTGCAGGCTCATTCTGTCTCCCAAGTCACACCTACTTCACAGAAGGGCCACCTGCCTGCCCCTGGGCCTCTGATTAGTAGCAGTGGCCTCACCTCAGCCCACACCCTTACCCAGAAGCAGCAGTTTCACGGTTCGAGCATCCTTCTCGGCATCTTCTTTCAGCTTCTTTTCCAGCTCCCTTGAGTGCTTCTCCTCAGCGCTGGCCCCAGCCCCCATGGTCCCGGGAGGAGATGAAGGAACAGGGTGGTCAGTTGGCTCTTCTGGATGCAGGGGATCCCCAGAGCCAGGCTCAGGCCAGCCTCTGGCCTCCCCAGACACCCTTCTGACCTCAGAACTGGCAATCAACTGGCTGTCCACAGACCTGTGCAGGCCCTATTGGGGCTGCTTAGTAGGATTTGGGGGTTGTTGGTACCCAAGAGCCAATCAGAGACAAGGACAGGTGAATCCAGCTCAGCCCCCAGCCGCCCTAATCAGGCTGGCATGGCCCCAATCCCTCAACTGCTGACTCCGCAGCCCCTGTACGCTGCCCCCCAAACCCTCTGGGAGAGACTCTGGAGGTAGTCCTGCCCTGCTCCAGAGCAGGGAGACATGTTCCACAGGATCCAGGCTCAGAAAGGGGAGGAGAGGGCCTCAAGTTCCAGGGTGGGGGCATTGGGGGGTAGGCCTGGCAGCAGGGAGTAGAGGGAGAAGCATGCAAGGAGCACCTGACCCCTGCCCAGCACTGGGCTCAGCACTGCTCCTTACCTAGCTCACACCAGCCCTGGCGGATGGGTACCCACATCATTTTACTGATGAGGAAGTGGAGGCTCAGAGGGTCACACAGCAGGACGTAGTTGAGAAGGGCTGGTGACTCTGAACCAGGGTTCCATGCTCAGCAGGGAGTCAAGAGGGAAAGGTGGACATTGCATTTGCCCTGTACCAAGGTCTGGATCTGACCTGGTCAAGGCCTCTACATGCCTCCATGATTCCAATGGACTTGGGTGGGTGTGCATGTCTGCTACGTGTACTGGGTGTGTGCATGTATACTTTACTGGTACCAAGCAAGGCAATGACATGACACGTTTGTCTATGTATACTTGTGTGTTTATGTCTGCATTTTTATGCCTTTGTGAATGCATGTGTGTGTCTATGCTTGCCTGTTTGTGTACTGTGTGTGCATGTGCATGGATGTGGTTTTGTGCATTTCTCTTCATGTGCAGATGTGTTTGTATGTGTACTTTATTGTGCTAAAGTGGGTTAATATGTGCGTGTGTGTGCATGAATGTATAAGTGCATGTATATGTGCATGTGTGTGTGCACTTGCCTGTGTACATGTACATTTATGCATGTGTCTGCCTGTATGTGTGCACACTTGCACATACCTGTGTCTACGTGTACCCATGGTGCAACACTCTGACCTGCGGAGGTGGCCAGGCTCTTCCAGGGAATGTTTTGCAGGCCTGTTATCAGATGGGAAAACTGAGTCCTGAAGCAGGTCTGGTGTTCCCAGGGGAGGAGCAGATGAGCCCCACTCCTCTTCTGTCCCCTGTCGGTAATCCAGGACCTGCCTAGGGGTATCTCCAGGGCATGCCGCCTCAGTTTAGGGTCAGAGGTCTCTGTGGGGGTTTAGATGGGACAGGACGTGCTGCTGAGTGGAAGTGGTTCAACTGAGCATGTAATGTTGAGTTCCAGCCTCTGGAGATTTGCCACCTCCCATCAGAAGACCCAAATCCTGGGCTCTCAAGGCCCCTTCTGGCTGAACTCCCCGGAAACCTGGCTGTCTTAGGACTCAACTCTTGCGGACCTGGGGTGCCAGGGCCCCAGATACTGAGCATTGAAGACTGTCCCTAGTGTTGGGAAAGCTGGACAGGTGCATGTAAATCAATGAAGTTAGAACACACCCTTACACTATACACAAAAATCAACTCAAAATGGCTTAAAGACTTAAACACGACACCATAAAACTCCTAGAAGAGAACATAGGCAAAACATTCTGACATAAATTGTACCAATATTTTCTCAGGTCAGTCTCCCAAAGGAATAGAAATAAAAGGAAAAATGAACAAAGGTGACCTAATCAAACTTAAAAGCTTTTGCACAGCAGAAGCAAGAACAACTACAATTCTGCAGCCTGTGGAAGGAAAACCACACTCACAGAAAGATAGACAAAATGAAAAGGCAGAGGACTTTGTACCAGATGAAGGAACAAGATAAAAACCCCAGAAAAACAACTAAATGAAGTGGAGATAGGCAACCTTCTAGAAAAAGAATTCAGAATAATGATAGTGAAGATGATCCAGGACCTCGAAAAAAGAATGGAGGCAAAGATCGAGAAGATGCAAGAAATGTTTAACAAAGACCTAGAAGAATTAAAGAACAAACACCTAGAAGAATTAAAGAACAAACAGAGATGAACAATACAATAACTGAAATGAAAACTACACTAGAAGGAATCAATAGCAGAATAACTGAGGCAGAAGAACAGATAAGTGACCTGGAACACAGAATAGTGGAATTCACTGCTGCGGAACAGAATAAAGAAAAAAGAATGAAAAGAAAGGAAGACAGCCTAAGGGACCTCTGGGACAACATTAAACGCAACAACATTCGCATCATAGGGGTCCCAGAAGGAGAAGAGAGAGAGAAAGGACCCAAGAAAATATTTGAAGAGATTATAGTCGAAAACTTCCCTAACATGGGAAAGGAAATAGCCACCCAAGTCCAGGAAGCACAGAGAGTCCCAGGCAGGATAAACCCAAGGAGAAACACAGCGAGACACATAGTAATCAAATTGATAAAAATTAAAGACAAAGAAAAATTATTGAAAGCAGCAAGGGAAAAACAACAAATAACATACAAGGGAACTCCCATAAGGTTAACAGCTGATTTCTCAGCAGAAACTCTACAAGCCAGGAGGGAGTGGCACGACATATTTAAAGTGATGAAAGGGAAGAACTTACAACCAAGATTACTCTACCTGCAAGGATCTCATTCAGATTCGACGGAGAAATCAAAAGCTTTACAGACAAGCAAAAGCTAAGAGAATTCAGCACCACCAAACCAGCTCTACAACAAATGCTACAGGAACTTCTCTAAGTGGGAATCACAAGAGAAGAAAAGGACCTACAAAAACAAACCTATAACAAGTAAGAAAATGGTAATAGGAACATACATGTCGATAACTACCTTAAATGTGAATGGATTAAATGCTCCAAGCAAGAGACACAGGCTCGCTGAATGGACACAAAAACAAGACCCATATATATGCTGTCTACAAGAGACCCACTTCAGACCTAGGGACACACACAGACTGAAAGTGAGGGGATGGAAAAAGATATTCCATGCAAATGGAAATCAAAAGAAAGCTGGAGTAGCAATATTCATATCAGATAAAAGAGACTTTAAAATAAAGAATGTTGGGGGCTTCCCTGGTGGCGCAGTGGTTGAGAATCTGCCTGCCAATGCAGGGGACACGGGTTCGAGCCCTGGTCTGGGAAGATCCCACATGCCGCGGAGCGACTGGGCCCGTGAGCCACAACTACTGAGCCTGCGCGTCTGGAGCCTGTGCTCCGCAACAAGAGAGACCGCAATAGTGAGAGGCCCGCGCATCACGATGAAGAGTGGCCCCTGCTTGCCGCAACTAGAGAAAGCCCTTGCACAGAAACGAAGACCCAACACAGCCAAAAATAAATAATAAATAAATAATAAATTTTAAAAAATAAATAAATAAAAAATAAAGAATGTTACAAGAGACAAGGAAGGACACTACATAATGATCAAGGGATCAATCCAAGAAGAAGATATAACGATTATAAATATATATGCACCCAACATAGGAGCACCTCAATACATAAGGCAACTGCTAACAGCTATAAAAGAGGAAATCGACAGTAACACAGTAATAGCGGGGGGCTTTAACACATCACTTACACCAATGGACAGATCATCCAGACAGAAAATTAATAAGGAAACACAAGCTTTAAATGACACAATAGACCAGACAGATTTAATTGATATTTATAGGACATTCCATCCAAAAACAGCAGATTACACTTTCTTCTCAAGTGCACACAGAACATTCTCCAGGATAGATCACATCTTGAGTCACAAATCAAGCCTCAGTAAATTTAAGAAAACTGAAATCATATCAAGCATCTTTTCCAGCCGCAACACTATGAGATTAGAAATCAACTACAGGGAAAAAAACATAAAAAACACAAACACATGGAGGCTAAACAATAGGTTACTAAATAACCAAGAGATCACTGAAGAAATCAAAGAGGAAATCAAAAAATACCTAGAGACAAATGACAATGAAAACACGACGATCCAAAACGATCTGGGATGCAGAAAAAGCAGTTCTAAGGGGAAGTTTATAGCAATACAAGCCTACCTCAAGAAACAAGAAAAATCTCAAATAAACAATCTAACCTTACCCCTAAAGGAACTAGAGAAAGAAGAACAAACAAAACCCAAAGTCAGGAGAAGGAAAGAAATCATAAAGATCAGAGCAGAAATAAATGAAATAGAAACAAAGAAAACAATAGCAAAGTCCAGGACCAGATGGCTTCACAGGTGAATCCTATCAAACATTTAGAGAAGAGCTAACACCCATCCTTCTCAAACTCTTCCAAAAAATTTCAGAGGAAGGAACACTCCCAAACTCATTCTATGAGGCCACCATCACCCTGATACCAAAACCAGACAAAGATACTACAAAAAAAGAAAATTACAGACCAATATCACTGATGAATATAGATGCAAAACTCCTTAACAAAATACTAGCAAACAGAATCCAACAACACATTAAAAGGATCATACACCATGATCAAGTGGGATTTATCCCAGGGATGCAAGGATTCTTCAATATACGCAAATCAATCAATGTGATACACCATATTAACAAACTGAAGAAGAAAAACCATATGATTGTCTCAATAGACGCAGAAAAAGCTTTTGACAAAATTCAACACCCATTTATGATAAAAACTCTCCAGAAAGTGGGCATAGAGGGAACCTACCTCAACATAATAAAGGCCATATACAACAAACCCACAGCAAACGTCATTCTCAATGGTGAAAAACTGAAAGCATTTCCTCTAAGATCAGGAACAAGACAAGGATATCCACTCTCACCACTATTATTCAACATAGTTTTGGAAGTCCTAGCCGTGGCAATCAGAGAAGAAAAAGAAATAAAAAGAATACAAATTGGAAAAGAAGAAGTAAAACTGTCACTGTTTGCAGGTGACATGATACTATACATAGAGAATCCTAAAGATGTCACCAGAAAACTACTAGAGCTAATCAATGAATTCGGTAAAGTTGCAGGATACAAAATTAATGCACAGAAATCTCTTGCATTCCTATACACGAACAACGAAAGATCAGAAAGAGAAATTAAGGAAACAATCCTATTCACCATTGCAACAAAAAGAATAAAATACCTAGGAATAAACCTACCTAAGGAAGTAGAAGACCTGTACTCAGAAAACTATAAGACACTGATGAAAGAAATCAAAGATGACACAAACAGATGGGGAGATATACCAAGTTCTTGGATTGGAAGAATCAATATTGTGAAAATGACTATACTACCCAAAGCAGTCTACAGATTCAATGCAATCCCTATCAAATTACCAGTGGCATTCTTTACAGAACTAGAACAAAAAAATCTTAAAATTTGTATGGAGACACAAAAGACCCCGAATAGCCAAAGCAGTCTTGAGGGAAAAAAATGGAGCTGGAGGAATCAGACTCCCTGACTTCAGACTATACTACAAAGCTACAGTAATCAAGACAATATGGTACTGGCACAAAAACAGAAATATAGATCAATGGAACAGGATAGAAAGCCCAGAGATAAACCCATGCACATATGGTCAACTAATCTATGACAAAGGAGGCAAGGATATACAATGGAGAAAAGACAGTCTCTTCAATAAGCGGTGCTGGGAAAACTGGACAGCTACATGTAAAAGAATGAAATTAGAACACGCTCTAACACCATACACAAAAATAAACTCAAAATGGATCAGAGACCGAAATGTAAGACCGGACACTATAAAACTCTTAGAGGAAAACATAGGAAGAACACTCTGACATAAATCACAGCAAGATCTTTTTTTGATCCACCTCCTAGAGTAATGGAAATAAAAACAAAAATAAACAAATGGCACCTAATGAAACTTAAAAGCTCTTGCACAGCAAAGGAAACTACAAACAAGATGAAAAGACAACCCTCAGAATGGGAGAAAATATTTGCAAATGAATCACGAACAAAGGATTAATCTTCAAAATATATAAACAGCTCATGCAGCTCAATATTAAAAAAACAAACAACCCAATCCAAAAATGGGCAGAAGACCTAAATAGACATTTCTCCAAAGAAGACATACAGATGGCCAAGAAGCACATGAAAAGCTGCTCAACATCACTAATTATTAGAGAAATGCAAATCAAAACTACAATGAGGTATCACCTCACACCAGTTAGAATGGGTATCATCAGAAAATCTACAAACAACAAATGCTGGAGAGGGTGTGGAGAAAAGGGAACCCTCTTGCACTGTTGGTGGGAATGTAAATTGATACAGCCACTATGGAGAACAGTATGGAGGTTCCTTAAAAAACTAAAAATAGAACTACCATATGATCCAGCAATCCCACTACTGGGCATATACTCAGAGAAAACCATAATTCAGAAAGACACATGCACCCCAATGTTCATTGCAGCACTATTTACAATAGCCAGGTCATGGAAGCAACCTAAATGCCCATCGACAGACAAATGGATAAAGAAGATGTGGTACATATATACAATGGAATATTAGTCAGCCATAAAAATGAACGAAATTGGGTCATTTGTAGAGACGTGGATGGATCTAGAGACTGTCAAACAGAGTGAAGTAAGTCAGAAAGAGAAAAATATCGTATATTAACGCATATATGTGGAACCTAGAAAAATGGTACAGATGAACTGGTTTGCAGGGCAGAAATAGAGACACAGATGTAGAGAACAAACATATGGACACCAGGGGGGAAAGTGGCGGGGGGTAGTGGTGGTGGTGGTGGGATGAATTGGGAGATCGGGATTGACATGTATACACTAATATGTATAAAATAGATAACTAATAAGAACCTGCTGTATAAAAAAAATAAATAAAATTAAATTTAAAAAATAAAAGCTTTTGCACAACAAAGGAAACCATAAACAAAACAAAAAGACAACCTACAGAATGGGAGAAGATATTTGCAAACGATGCGATCAGCAAGGGCTTAATTTCCAAAATATACAAACAGCTCATGCAGTTCAACAACAAAAAAACAATAATCCAGTTGAAAAATGGGCAGAGGAACTAAGTAGACATTTCTTCAGAGAAGACATACCGATGGCCAACAGGCACATGAAAAGACGCTTAACATCGCTAATTATTAGAGAAATGAAAATCAAAACTACAATGAGGTACCACCTCACACTGGTCAGAATGGCCATCATTAAGAAGTCCTCAAATAACAAGTGCTGGAGAGGGTGTGGAGAAAAGGGAACCCTCCTACACTGTTCGGGGGAATGTAAGTTGGTGCAGCCACTATGGAAAACAGTATGGAGGTTCCTCAAAAAACTAAAAATAGAGTTGCCATATGACCCAGCAATCCCATTCCTGGTCATATATCCAGACAAAACTATAATTCAAAAAGATACATGTACCCCTATGTTCATAGCAGCACTATCCACAATAGCCAAGACATGGAAACAACCTAAATGTCCATCAATAGATGAATGGATAAAGATGGGGTACATATATACACTGGAATACTACTCAGCCATAAAAAGGAACGAAATGATGCCATTTGCAGCAACATGGATGGAACTAGAGATTATAATACTAAGTAAGTCAGAAAGACACTTATATTTCACTTATATGTGGAATCTAAAATATGACACAGATGAACTTTCATGAAACAGAAACAGACTCACAGACACAGAGAACAGACTTGTGGTTGCCAAGGGGGAGTGGAGCGGGAAAGGGATGGAGTGAGAGGTTGGGGTTAGCAGATGCAAACTATTATATACAGAATGGATAAACAACAAGGTCCTACTGTATAGCACAGGGAAATATATTCAATATTCTGTGATAAACCATAATGGAAACGAATATTTAAAAAAAAGAATGTATATATAACTGAATCACTTTGCTCTTCAGCAGAAATTAACACAACATTGTAAATCAACTATACTTCAATAAAAAAATTCACACACACACAAACACACACAAAGGCTGTCCCTAAACGTGTGGGAAGTGGATACTGGCTCTGTGAGCTGGTGGCTTCAACATCTACTCTGTTGGGTGAGGGGGGATCTGTCCAGGAGCAACAGATCATTTGTGCCACTTTCAACCTTTAGGCCCCATTCGTCCTCTACCCCACCACCATGCTGTAAGTGGGCCCCGGGAGTCTCTGCAGCCCCTACACACTGCCCAGGGGGTTGGGGTGGTGCAGGAGCCCAGGTTTGTTAAACCAACAAGAACCTGCTTTCTACATATTGGGTTTACTTAAAGTGGGACCATTCCACTGCCTCCCCATCACCACCTGGCTCCCCTTGCCTGCCAGGTATGGCCCTAAGCCCTGCTGGATCCGTGCGCCTCCATAGCTATTGGCTTCCCCTGCCAGAGCTTGACTCGTTAAATTTGGCCTGGGGCCCCCAGCACCACTTCCTCCTCTCCAGCAGCTCCCCGCATATCCTGGTCTTCCCTGCCTCTGGACATTTGCTTGTGCTGGACCCTCTGCTGAGATCTGGCTGGAAGGATGCAGGAAGAATGGGAATTTTGTTGATTCCCAGGGCAGGGGCAGCTGAACTGTAAGGGCTGTGGATTTGTCTTGCCAATTCTGAGTCCTGAGTTCCTGGCAAGACACAAAGCCAAGTGAGAAAGCAATGTGAACGAATGATCAAACAATTGAGTGAGTGAATGGACGCTGGGCTTGCAAAAGAGACCGTGGGGGAACTGGTGGTCAAGCCACATTGGTGGGTGGCGGGGGGGGCAGGAGGGAGAGAATCTGGGTATGGGCTGAACCCCCGTCCTCCCTCCTTTGCCAAGGAGAAAGCCAAAGTCCAGTCCCAGAGCCAGTGTTTATTAGCAAGATGGAACCCAAGGGCAGGTGTGGCCTGAACAGCAGAGGGCTGCCAGGAGCCCCCACCCACCTACCCAACTGCCCCCCAGAGCTATTTACACCCATCATCTGAAGTGGTGGGCAGAAGGGAGCCCTGGGGAGCCCCTGCAGGCCCCAGGCCTCCACCATGACCCCCTCTCCCCTCAGCCTGGCCCCTCTGCTTTTCTCCCAGCCCCTGCATCACAGCGGCACGGAGAAAGCAAAGAGGTAGAGTGGCCAGGCAGGGAGGGAAGGAGGGGCTGGAGGGGCTGCCCCACCCAGACAGGGCTCCTCTTCTCCTGTCCCCAATAAATAGAGAATAAATACCCAGGAAAGGGCTGGCCTTGACTGAGTGCCCCTCTCCCAGGCAGGAGCCGGCATCCTGTGCCAGCCCCTTCTTCCCTTCTCTGAGCGCATCTGAGCCCTCACCCCCACCCCCGGTCTCCAAAGCAGTCCTCGCATCCACATGTATGCCAACAGCACACATGGGCGAAGGTGTACAGTCCGTGCCCCATCCAGGTAGAGCTTGCTCCCTCCCTGTGTCCTGTAGATCTTGGCGGTGGCTGTCGAGCAGGTAGACTCCCAGCTGAGCCTGGGGACTGTGTGGTCCTGGCCCGGCCCGGCCAACTGGCCGGGCCTGGTTAGGTGGGCTCCGTTTTCTGCCGTCTCTGACCAGCATGGGTCTAAGTTTTGGATGATGCTGCCGCTGAGGCACGCTATTTACAACCCACCAATAAATACTGTCTTTGCAGGGGCAGGGTGTATATAGAATATAGATATTTTATATATATATATATATCTTTTATATTAAAAGGGACGAGGACTAGGCCGGCCCATCGCAGGGCTCAGACAGCAGGCCTCATGTGTCCGGCGGGTGGTGGCGGCGGTTCCGGGGTTTTTTCTGGTCCTGGGGTTCAGGAGGCCTGGGTGCCCCTGGGGCCTCCCTGGGACTGGGGGGCACATGGCGCCAGTAGCCCTGGCAGTACTGGTGGATGAGGCCCACTTCTGGCTGGGCCAGGAGCTGGGCCAGCTCCTGGTAAGGGGGTGTGGGGGGCCCGGCGCCTGGGGGCGGTGGGACGCTCACAGCTGGGGGTGGGAAGAGGGCAGCATGGACGGCGTCCTGGACCAGTACATGCAGCTGCACTCGTGTGATGACATGCTTGAAGTTGTTCTCGGTGGCTGTACAGGAGTAGAGGCCGCGATCACCAAGCTGCAGGGCGCGAAGCAGCAAGCCCTGTTCCGTGCGCAGGAAGCGGTCGTCTGCACGCATCTGTGGGGGCAGGGGCTGGGGCTCAGGGGCTGCAGGACCACCCTGTTGCCCCGGCCAGCTCCCCGATCGGACCACCTCTGGGGCCACCCCATGCAGGGGCACCCATGTAGAATTTCCATATACCAAGAAAAACAAGTTTCCATATAACATCTGAATAATAAACACTTCCATTTCAGGAGGAATGACCATAAGGGGATTCTGTACAATGAGAGAATTCTGGAGCACACACACAATTTCTATTTAATGAGAATAAACAGATGTTGGGGCACCCTCATAGAATTTCCATGTAGAAGGGATTGCCTAGAAGGTATTTCCATAATAGGAAGGCTACCCCACAGAATTTCCATATGCTGGAACTCATCCACGCGACATTTCCATACAATGAGGTATACTGACAAGAAAGTACACATATGGAATTCTCATATAAAAAGGCATGCCTACAAGTAGTTTCCATGTAATATGGACACCCCACAGAGTTTCCATATAACTGGTTTCACCCAAATGATCTCCACATAGGGAAGGGAGCTTGGAAGGACTTTCTTAGAATGAGGGCTGCCCCAGTTTGGTTTCTATACCACATTTCACCCACGTAGAATTTCTACTGTACAAGGGACTCTCCCAACCATGGTGAGGGCTGACTGTGGGGCACAGGAAATCACCTCTCTGCGCCGGTCACTGGGATCTCGCTGGAACAGCCACTTAACGGTAGCCTGGGGCGAGCGGGGCTGGCACTCAAGGAAGGCTGCGCTCCCTGCCACGCCATACTGCACAGACTCCACGGCATTCTTATTGGCTGTAGAACAAGAGGGTGCCACGTGAAAGCAGCACTACCTCTTGGCAGACTGCAGGCTGGCGAGGGCCATATACAGGGATACCCACCCATACAGGCAGGGCTGTGCCATCAGGCAGCCACTCCTTGAGGGGGTGGCCAAGGACATCCCTTCTCCAAAACCCCTCACCCCCTCACCCCCACGGACCATGTGAGAATCCTTCCAGTGGGGGCCCCATGAGCAGCTCTGTGGGCTGCACAGCTCCGCACCGAGGAGCACCCAGTGGTGAGACACAGCACTCACCGTTGGAATTGAACCCACGGCACTGCCTGATGGGGTTCCCGTGCCGGACGTCCTGCCGGCGGCTCCTCCTGGATGAAGATAGCTCCTGAGGGAGTATTCCCAAGAAAACTTGCCCCCCAAGTCTCTATAACCCCGAAACTCCAGGGTAGGATGTCTCACCCATAAAGTCCCCCAGGGTAATATCACATCCACCTCTAGACCTCCAGGACAGAGCCCTGGGTCTGGTGGCCAAAATTCCAAGGGTCTCGGGGTTCACACCTCTTAGAGGACGCTGTATAGCGGGAACAGGCTTGGCCATCCCAGGCACAATAGGGGTCCCGGGCAAGGCAGCAGTCGGCACAGGCGGCCCCATATGCCTGGCAGCGGTGCAGGCTCAGGTGTGTGACTCCCGCGGCTGAGGCCACGTACAGTTGTTGCTGTGGGCAGGGGTAGGAGCTTGTCAGTTCCCTCCCCATAGCCAGCCTTCCATAGGAGCCAGTTGGGCCAGGCTCCTCCCCTTCTTGTTCTGTGCCTCAGTGTCCCCATCTCTTTGCCAAGGGCTTGACCCCAAGGTGAAGCAGCCTCCATCCCTACCCTCAGCCCACCTCACCAAAACTCACCCTCTTGGAAGAGATGGTCATGGTCTTAACAGGTGCTGGGTCCTAGAAGAAGATAGGGATTAGCTTATGACCCTGGGGACCCCCTTCCTTTCCTGACCTGGAGGTCTGAGGTCAGGAGGTGGTACTGAGGAGGGCCATGGTGAGGAGGACAGGACTGGGTGGTGTCACACCCACCTTGAAGACCTCCACCTCCTCTAGCATGAGCTCCTCCATCTCCTGGTCATCCTTAGGCAGCACGATGACCTTCTGCACTGTCCCGCGGTCTGGAACGGGCCGGGCAGGGCCTCAGTGGGGCTGAGGACGCTGGGAAAGGGGCACCAGCCTCAGCCCCTTCCCCCACCAGGGCCCAAACCCCCCAAGGGCAGTGGAGTGGGAGCTCTGTGCCAAGGTTGAAGAGTTGCCCTCAGATGAGGGGAAGAGGTCTAAGGGGACTGGCCCTGGATAAGGGGGGAGTCACAGCTAGAGTCTGCCCCTCTGACCCCAGACCCTCATTTTGGGAAGTTGCGAACAGGCTGCAGGAAGTATTCCCTTATGTTGAGGGCTACTGGAACAGCGGTGTGTGCAGTTTGCATGTGCACACGAGAGCATGTGTGTCAGTATTTGGACCCAGGTATCCTGGAGGTGTCTGGCTCTGTCCTCCCTCTTCCCGCCCAAACATGGGTCCCCAGGCACCCAGTGTCCCTGCTCTCCCGGCCACCAGGGATAGGGATGAAAATGGGGTTTCGCCATCCCCATTCTCAGTTATCCTGGTAATAGAGAGAAGCCTCCAAAGGATGAAGGCGGCAGAGCTGACACTGACAACCCTGTAGTAACCCCCTAGCAGGGCAGGGCCCAGCCCTATGGATCAGTACCCTCCACCCAGTGGGCCCAGTGTCGGAGGGGCCGGGAGCAGCAGTGGGTACCTGTGCCCAGGAAAAGCACCTCATAGCGCCCGTCGGCTGCATCCACCTGGTCCACGGCAACAGTGGTGAGACGGTAGGGAGCGCCTGTGCGGACCACTAGGGGCCGCCGCTGCAGAGGGTAAACGGCCTGGTACATGAGTGGGTGGGTGCGCATGAAGTTGATCACTTCATCAGGATAGTCCTTGGTGGACTTCATGGATGGCGTGAAGGTTCCACCAGGGCACTGCAGGCAGGTGATGAGCGTCAGGCCCAGGCTGCCCAGGGCACTCTGGACCCATTAGCTTCAGAAGAGGTCTCCGCTGTCTGTCCCCACCAGCTCCACCTGCTCCGCTTCTCAGAACACCCATCTGGGCTTTTGCCCAATACCCAACCTCTCTGCAGGTCCGGCACCAGCTGAGGTCCCAAGGTCTCACACGGTCACATCCCATGGCCATCTCCCCAGCTTCACGTGCCATGACTTTGTGGCAGCGTTTGGCAGAGCTGACAATGGCCTTTCTAGGTCCTCATCCCCACCCCCTTGTCTCCTTCCTCTGACTGTTCTTCCAGTTCGCCCCTTCCCCAGCTCCACCGCTGCTCAGCAGGAGGGCAGGCCCGGAGCTCCTTTAACACCCTAGGCATGTGATCAGATTATGAAGCTCTCCTGCTTAGACTCCCGCAGTGGTCCATGTCACACCAAGATCAGGTGGATCGCCTCCCACTACTGCAGGGGCTCCTGCCCACCCCCACCTCCAGCCTGCCTGGGAGACTTCCCTACAACCTTCAGCTTCCAACAGCCTCCCAGAGGGAGCAGCCTGCCACACCCAGCCACCATCTTTGTTTCAGGATCCTAACTGGATTCTTTCACAGCCCGACACTGTGTGTAAATGGTGTTTTCCTTATGGTGTGTTTTGTTTTAACTTCAGCTTTATTGAGGGTGAATGGTGAGTTTATATGTGTGTATGGTCCACCTCCGCCCCCGCCCCCGCCAACTTGGCTGTGAGTGCCACGATGGTGCGGCCCATGTCTGCAAAGGGCCTGACCCAGCACAGTTCTCGTGGAAAGAGAGGAAAGGGAAAGGTGGAGTGAGTGGGGTCCTCACCGTGCCGGGCCGTGGGTAGGGCATCTTCCCTGAGAAGGGCATCCATTGGTAGTTGGGGCCCTCCTTGTGGGCAAAGGGCCCATTGAAGACCATGCGAATGTCAGCCATGGAGTAGACACACACGGCAGAGCCTCGGAACACAGAGCTGCGGGCAAGGCAGGCTGCTGCTGCGGGTGGGGCAGACCCTTGGCCCAGGGTCCCTCCCCAGCCTGCCCTCACCCACAGCTCCCCACCAGGATGGGGTCCTCCACAAATCATAGCCCCCCAACTCAGTCACACCCTGCCACTGCCGGCCCCAGCCCCAGTCTCACCCCGAGGAGGTAAAGACAGCATAAATGACTGGGTTCCTCACATCCTGGGTCTGCTGAACAAACACATCCTCTGGGGACAGAAGGAGAGGGGGCTGGGAGGGTACCTTGGCCACGAGCCCCAAGGCCCTGCCCACTCCTGGGTGGGGGGCACCAGGCTTCCCCTGACCACCCATCCGGCCGCCATCCCCTGCGGTAGCCATAGGCCCCCGCCCGCCTGCCGGGTGCTCACGGAGCTCGTCAAAGTGGGTCTCGATGCCATCCTCGCCTGGCACAGAGCAGACCAGCCTTGCCTTCAGGAATGTGCTCCACTTGTTGACCAGGCAGCAGTGGCCGCCGTCATCGTTCTGGGGGGCAGGGGGCAGGGGCTGGGTCAGATCAGCTCACTCACCCCAAAGACTCTGCCAGAGCAGGGCTGATGGAACCAGGACTGGGCCTGGGGAGGGGGCAGCAAGGCGCCTCATACCAGGCAGATCCGCCCGATGCGGGCATACACGGCGGGGCTCTGCGGTGCCTCCGCGGACCGCTCACGGAAGAAGAAGTAGAGCTTGTCGTCGTTGCGCTCGGCGCTGTCAGGGATGAGCTCGGCATGGATGAATGAAGGGTCTGCAGGCGGGCAGGCGTCAGTGGACCGCACCTTCCTTGGACAAGGCCTCTTTCCCGGGCCAGGTACAAGAAGACCCCCAAGTCTTCCGGGGATAAGAAACTACCCCCGCCCCAGCCAGTCAAGGGCCAAAAATTCTCCCACGAGTGTTTCTTTATGATCTCTGTGCCACACCCCAGACATGCTGCCTGCCGGAGGTGTTGCGGGCTCTGCTCACCATTGAGCCACCGAGAGTTGTACTGATCCGTGCGCATGGCCGTCTGCTTTCCAAGCGTGCGGAAGATGGCTGCGTCGGTGCCCATGAAGTCGATGTACACACCTGCATAGAGCTCCTCATCTGTGGGTGGGTCAGTGGGTCAGTCAGGGGGGCGCCCTTGGCTAAGGCCGGTGCACAGCAGAGATGACCTCCAGGGCAGGGTCCCATCTCCCCCTCAGGTTCTCCAGGGCAATTGTATCACCAGTGGGGCGTTGGTGAATGTTTTAACAACTGGCTCTGGGAGGACTGGGATTAGTAGCAGTTGGCTCTGATTAGCAGCCAGAGCCAATTTCTGTGGTGTAAATACTCCCACCATGGCTGATTTCAAGCTACTAACCTGAGGTCACTGAAAATAGAGTTGGGAAGACCTGCCAAAACCATTGTCTAGTATTTCCACCCCATAGATACGAGAGATGTAAATAATCTCAAGAACATAGATAATAATAAAATATAGTAAAATAATTAGGAAGTAATGAGTTTTGAGTATTTTTACCTTTGTTTTTAAAGTAATTTATTTAACTGTAAGTGTATATAATTTACTTTCTAATAATAGCTGTGTTTAACAGCTGCCCCACAGAATACTTGAAAATTTAAACAGAAAATTTGACAAACACACTGCCTCCAGCACACCACTCCAAGTCTTCCCTCTAGACTCCCCCAGGGCAGGCCCTGTCTTCCCCCATCAGACTCCCTGGTCGGGACCCTGCCATCCGGCTAGGACCTTCTTACTCACTAAGAGTGAGAGGATAATGCCCACCCTCTGCCTTTCCCAGGCTTGGAGGTGGCACACTGCCCAGCAGCTGCTGAGAGGCAGACTCGGTTGGGCAGCCAGAAAGTAGGCAGAGTGCAGGGACCTGGGTCAGCAGTGGGCTCGCCCAACCTGGGGGTAGGGGCAGCAGCTGCTTCTGAGGTCCCAGGCAGGACTCCTCCTCAGAGAACATTCTCCCAACTCTCCCAGACACTTGGCCAGACCAGAAACAAACTCCCCTAGCTAGTCTCTGGGCCAGGACTCTCCATTGGTGCTGCCTTGTGGGCCTCTCCCAGCCTCCCAGACAATCCGAGAACAGGCTATGGGTCCACCGCCTCATACCACCCTCAGTACAGACTCCGCTTGTCTTCTCTTCCAGGAAGCCCGTGGCCGGGAGGGTTCTGGCCTTTGCATGGACCACACTGTGGATTTCAGGGTAGAATCTGCCCCCTGAGCCCACCACATCCCCATTCGAGGGGTGGGATGGAGGCTCATACCACCTAGTCTCTGCCCCCTCAGCGCACACTGGGGTCTGGTCTGTACCCTTCCCCTTGCCAAGTGGGGCCACATTGCGGGGGTGATGGGGGGGCAGGTTTCAGACACAGCAATTTCATGGTCTCTTCCCTGGGGTAAAGTGTTGTTGCCATGCTCCCTGCTCCAGAGGCAGAGGTCACACCTTTAGGTTTTAGAACCAGGGTGGGGTGGGAGCACTCACTGATGAGGGCTGAGGCTGTGTCCAGCTTGGGGTCGTAGGGACACTTGCCCTTTCCTGACTCGAGTTTCTCAGGCTCCAGGTAGAAGATGTAATCCTGCAAGGCAGAGAGGGGCTCAGCATCATCCAAGCCATCCCGCACAGGAAAGGCAAGGGTCATCAGGCTCCCAGGGTGAGAGCGAGCCCCCAGGGAAACCCTGAAGCCACCCTGCTTCACTCCCCAGATCTCATTGGGTTTTAACTCTATCTTGCCAGGTCTCCCAGGGCAGGGCGGTGCTGAGGGTTCCCAGGGAGGTGCTTCCTGGTCTAGATCTCAGATAAGACCTGGGAATCACGTCTCAGAGGACTCTGCTTTGGGGACCATGAGAGGGGCATCAGGTGGCCTTATAGGGGCTGAAGCCCCTCCATGCCAACTGGTTCAGGAAGACTCTGGCCGGGGCCCCCTTGGGCCACAGAGGCACAACTCTTTGAGCTGTGGCTGCCTGTCTTGGGCCACAAAGGGCAGGGGTACTGGCCAAGGGCCTGGGATCCTGTCCTTTGCCATTAGGTCCCACCAGGCCAGAGGGCTCTGAGGTTATTGTGTCGCCAGGTTTTGTGCCCTACCTGTGGTCCTCAGAATAGACTAATAGGCCAGGGCCTTTTCCCTGCCCCTCAGCAGAGCCCCCAGCTCCACATGTCTCCACAGGGAGCCGGGAGTTGAGGGGTCCAGCCCAGACCACATGGAATTCACAAAGCCTCCCCCATGCCTCCCAGCCCATCCCTGAAGATGCTAGGAGGAAGGCTGGTGAAGGCACTGGGACCAGGAAGAGCTCATGAGTAGGTTAAGGGAGGAAGAGGAGAGAGGCACAGAGGCAGGAAGGAGGTGGCAGCAGGTGGCAGAGATGGTGATGGGAAGGTGTACACAGGCCTGCTTCCAGTTACACTCTGCACACATGACTTCCTGCACACATGGGGCTGCACACACAGCTCGGCACGCATCACTGCCAACACACGGAACCCACTGTCCACACCTTGGGCACACACACGCAGAGTCTGAGCGGCCCCACTTCTCAGCACTCCCTGCCACAGACACGCGAGCTCAAGTGACCACTTGCTCTATCACTCACCGGCAGCCCCTGCCCAGCCCCAGCGCCCCCCAGCCCCGGCCCAGCCCCTCAGCCCTGTCCTGGGTCAAGTCTAGTAGACACACAGCTCTGCCCCTCCCACCCCAGGGGTTAACCCGTGCCCCAAGCAAGGCATGGGGCAGGGACACCTAAGAGCTATGTGTCAGGCTGCACACATGTGCCATTTTCCCACGCTGGGTGCTAAGCAAGGTGTGGGTTGGAGAGTGCCCAACGCGTGCCCACGCATGTCTACACACGTGTTCTGAGGGCGGAGGCATGGCTGTCCCCAGGGCTCCTGTCTTTCCCACCTGATGGCTTCATGATTTCTTGTCACACTGAGGCTGACATGAGTCCAACTGGGAATGCCTTCAGAGGCTGAGGGCACTGCAGGGGAAGGGGTGGGAGGGGGGCACAGAGGTGGACGGAAGACCCTGGGGAGGCTGGCCTGGGGTGCAGGCTCCTGGCTGGAAGGCCAGGCCCAGGAAGAGTTCGGTTCAGAGGCAGTGCTGCCTGGCAAGAGCCTGGAGGGATGAGGCCCACCTGGCGTGGGGCTGTGGGCGTCGGGTGGAGGGCATCATCAGTGGCTCTGCTGCCTCGGCCTCTGACCACCTGCATCTGGGTCCAGGGCGTGGCCTGAGAAGACGAGGAATATGGGTTAGAGCCAGGGGTGGCAGGGGCTGGGGGAGCGGGCTTGGGCTGCCAGCTTCTCACACCACACATGCCAGGAACACATGGGAGCACCTGAGCCCCCAGAGCACATATATGCGCCCCTGTGTGAACACATACACACAGCTGGGGCACACCTGCACACACCTGTGCCCCTTAGGTCCAATCATTCTCACACACTCCCTACAAGGTCACACCAGCTCACACACATGCCCACATGGAAATGGAGGAGGGCAAAAGCGGGCAGGGTGGGGCAGAGCTGAGGAAGGGGCAGCTCTCCCCCAGGCCGTATGGCAGAAGCTGACCCAGGCGTCCAGCCTCCTGATGCTGAGGCCCCCGCCAGGCCCTCTGGCTTTGGCTGCAGGGGCACTGTCCACATATGGAGGAAGCGCTCACTACATGCCAGGCACAGTGCTAAGAGCTCTGAGAGCGTTAGCTCACTGCCTCCTCCTCACACCGACCTGTGAGAAAGGCAGCTATTAGCCCCATTTTCAGGAGAGGAAACTGAGGCTCTGAGAGGTGGAAGAAGTCACTCACCCAAGGTCACAGGGCCGGGAAGTGGCAGGGCTGGGGCTCAAGCCCATCCTCCCATCAGAACCCTGGAAGGTAGCTATCAGTGGGGGCAGCACAGGGCCAGGGTGGGCGAGGCTTACCTGCGCGCGGCGGCCGCGGTTTACATAGGTGCACATGGGGTTGTAGGCGCCGGTCCCGCACACATACAGGTGTGTTCGGTTCCAGGGCTGGATGAGCCTGACGAAGTTCCCGCACTCACCCTGGGGCCAGAGGGAAAGCCAAGGAGGTGCCCAGATGCCTGCCTGGCCCCAGTGCCTTCCTGGAGTCCCCTGTCCCCCGCCGCCACCTCCCGCCACCCCACCTGTGACCCCACTGCACTCACGTTGCCATCCTTGCCTGAGAGCACGCACTCCTCAATGCGCTGTGGGGAGGCTGCCCAGTGGATCTGCCAGAGATGGAGGTCAGAGGGCCTGATGGAAGGGCTCCCAGCCCTGGGGCGCGCGTCCCTCACCCCCCCCACCACATCTGGGCTGGCCCTTACAATGAGGGGCTCGCGGTTGATGTCATGCAGGTCCAGGGACAGCACGTAGTCCTTGCTGCCCACATACATGCGGTCATGGTCCTCATCCTTGAGCAGGATTCGGTAATCAGTTGTGTTGAGCAGGAAGTTGAAGAAGTGGGCCGTGCCTGTGGCCTTAAGCTCTGTGGGCAGAGGGCAGAGCAGCAGTGAGGGCTCTTGGAGACCATCCAGCCGTACCCCCTTTGACAGAGGGGGTAGCCCCACCACACGGTCATCTTAAACCTCCAGCTTCCCCTCCAGGGCCTGCTTGGTTCCCTCTCTAGTCCCTGACATTCTGGGAGGAGAAAGTGGGACAGGTGGGCAGGGCAGGGAAGGGGCCACACCCAAAGCTGGGGCCCTGATTCATGGGCAGCCCAGCCAGTCTCTGGGTCTCAATGAAAGGGCAGCGGGCGTGGGCCAGGGTGCATGATGGCATCAAAGACTCTCTGCTCAGGTTGGGGGTTAATGCTCCCATGCTCATGGTGGGGCCAGCTTCCCACAGGGGCCTAAAAGGGTTAATGAGCAGGGGGGTGGGGGGCAGGTGCATCCAGGACAGCTCACAAATGCTGGCACAGGGCCAGGGTGCCCTGTCCTCACCCCAGCTGCCAACAAGACAGAGGGCAAAGCTGGCACACAGCAAGGTCCCCACCTTGTCTGAAGCAGGTTAGCCAGGACACCAGAAAGCCCTGCTGGAGCCAAACTGCCCAACAGACCTTGGGCTTCCCCCAGACCCCACAGGGTTGCTGACGGTGGAATCCTCAGGCCACTCTGAACCATCCAGGAAGTCTTTCCCAGGAAAGAGGCCCTCCCCCTAGTGCTGCAGAGTCCCTGGGGCTGGGGACAGGGTCCAGCTGAGTCCTCAGTTTCCCTTCTGCGTGAGTCTGGCAGCCCTGGCCCTCTCACCCTCAGGTTGCTGGGGGAAAGTCCTCCTTTCTGGGGATGAAAGACAGGAGGAAACTTGGCTAGTGATAGGCCAATGACAGAGGATTCTGGGAAACTTGGTCACCTTCCTCTGGGAGAGGGAGTTCCAAGGGGTCCCCTTGGCAAATCACTCCTCTACCCACCCCCCAGCTAACTTTAGCTCCGCAGGAGAGAAGAGATTGCAATGAGGGTGATGAATATTCACCAGCACAGGAGGCCTGAGACGGCAGCACACAGAAGCGTATGTATGCATGCACATGGCCCAGGTATACACACACGCACATATGTGTCCTACATCAGATGACGCATCCACCAAGGGGAACATACACATCGCATCTCCCTGCCCCACATCAGGTGGGGCGATCAAGGGGGAGGCCTGGAGAGGGAGAATCTGAGCCCTGGGATCTGAGGTCACTGAGAGCCATAGATGCTGCCTGAAGGTGGAACCAGCAGGTGGCCCCATCCCATTAGTCAAGGCCGCTGTCTCTGACTGGCCTGGCTGACCCTGACCCCTGCTGTGTGCTGGAGACCAGGGAATGGAGCTGGAGGGGCTGTGCCTGAGAGCAGCTTTGAATGGGAGCTTCAGGATGTGCTGAGATGGGTGTGTGAGGTGGGCTGGGAGCCAGGGGAGTCCCACAGCAGACCCAGAGCCCACATCTGAGGGCTGGGCAGGGCAAAGGCCTTGCCCTGCCCAGCTCTGACTATGGCAGCAAGAGAATACAGGTGATGACCTTGGCCCACCACTGGGACACAGGGACGCCAAGGGATCAAAGGGCCGATCCCTGCCTGGCTAAAGCCTCATCGGCGGTGCCTCTGAAGTCCTGGGCAGGGCACCCTGGGCACCTGTCCTGCACCTGTTGTTGGGCCACTCGGAGTCCCCCGCCTGGCCACCCGGCCATAGTGACAACAGGAAAGTAAACACTCCCCCCCACCCCGACCCAGGGCCAGGAAGTGGCCAGAGAGGAAGTGGGGCTGCCAGCGGAGCCCCCCCAGGCTGGGACAGCCCGCCAGGGGTTATTTATACCCTGGCTGGGGGCATGGCCTTGACTGTGCCCTTACCCGTCCTGCTGGGCTAGGGGGCATTTGGGGGGCAACGGGGGGACGGGAGGCGAGGCTGAAGTGGGCACCTTCAGACGCAGGCACCTAAGGTGGGGGGAGCTCCAAATATCTAGCCCCAGGGATGCAACCAGCCATAATGCCTACCCTCCCATCCCTGCCTAGCCTTGGGTCCCTATAATCCAGACCCTCCCCCTCTACAGTGCCACGACCCCCAAGTCCAAGTCCCCCTCCCAAGTACAGAGGAGACACCATTCAGCAGATGAGGAAACTGAGACCTACATGAGGAGCAGGAGACCAGCCTTGATCTGACATCCTCCCTCTCAACTCTCCGTGCCCGTGCCCTTTGGTAGAGATGGGAATGGAGGGAGCCTCTCACTTAGTCATCCAGTACCTATTATGTGCAAAGCCCTGTGCTCATTAACATCCAAATTACAGATGAAGGGCACAGAGCAGTGAAGTGACATGTCAGTGTGCATGGAGCGTGATATTCCCACCCAGGTCCATGGCCTTTTGGGCTAAAGGAGAGGCAGGTGCCAGCAGAGCCAGTCCTGGTGGTGGGGACTGCCTGTTGGGAGGGCCAGGGCCGGAAGGTGACTCGTCCTCCATTGACAGGACACATGACTCAGGACCCTCGGGACCCCTCCCAGTGGCCACGGGATATGGCGTCAATGGCTCTGTTGTCACAGGATGTGATGTTTTGGTCTCTGTGGAAACTAAGGCGGGTGTGGGGAGCCCCCATAAGGCTGTGTGGGGTAGGAAATGGGTGGGAGCAAGGGTGAGGAATCTTTGGATCTGGCATGGGCTTCATGACCCCAGTTGCGGTCTCGGAGCACTCATTTCCCTCATGCCAGATTGTAGTAAAGAATTAAAATAAGGGTCCCCATGACAGCCCTGCACCCCCAGCTCCAGACAGGAAGACTGAGGCCCAGGGGAGAGTGGTGCTCACCTTAGGTCACAGGGTGAGAAGTGAAACTGGTGTGCTGCCCCCACCTCCTCACTCTGCCGCAGGGTAGAGGAACAGGGGGCCTTCACTCCTCCAAGAAGCCCGGGTCAGCGCAGATGGTGGTTGAGTAGCCCTGGGCATCCTGCTCTGACACCTGCAGTGTCAGCAGGGCTAGAGCCTACTGGCCCCCAGCCCCACTGAGGAGCAGGGACTTGGGCCAAGGGGACCTGGGGGCCTGAGGGGGCATGGATGTATGTGGGGGAGCTGACACGGACTGAGGTTGCTCCTGTCCTCAGGCCAGTCCCACCTCTGCTCCACTTGCCCCAGGCCCAGCTCAGATAGCAGGAGTGTCGCCCCTCCCCCACCCCCAGGACAATACAGAGGGAGGGGCTGGGGCACAACCAAAGGCTCTGTGGGTGTCAGGGATTCAAGTTTGTATAAGCTTTGACCTTGGGGAGGGAGGGTGGTGTGCCTGAGTGATGCTCCAGGGAAGAGCTCCCCACCCCCATGCCCTCATCCAGGCTGGGCACAGGTTGGGTGGGGTGACATCCGGGAAGGCTTTTCCCGTCATGGGGAAGGAAGAGCCTTTTCTGGCATCAGACACCTCATTTCCGCAGTCGTTTCCAGCCTCTAGCACTCTCCCATGGCCATTAGACACTTGGGGTCCTGGCCCAGAACGGCCTGGCAAAAGTCCAGAGGCAGGAATTTTCTCAGTGTATAGGAGGCTTAATCCTGGGGGTCTCTGTTTCCTCCTCTCTGGGAAGCAGCTGATGATGCCTTACTTTAAAGGAGGTGGTGGGCGAGGACAGCACTGAGGAGGCGTGTCTGCAGCCCTCACCCGAAGACCCCGAGTGGGCGGCCCCCGACCCCTGCTGCCCGTCTCTAGGACACCAGGTCTGTTGCCAGTGAGGCAGGGGCTGCTGCAAAAGGGGGGTCTTGGATCAGAGATGGGTACCCCGCCCCCTTGGTTACAGCCCTACAAAGCAGCAGGCCCTGACTGACAGTGTCACCTCTCTGGGCTGTGCTTGGGTACTGGGAGGTGATAGACAGGTCCCGGCAGCTCAGCCCTGACCTCTGACTTCATGTGGGCTGGTCCAGCCTTAATCCCTAAGATGAAGAGAAATGAGGCTGGGGGTGAAGGGTGGGGGTGCTGGCCAGGGTCTCTGGTCAGTACTTTATCCCCCTGCCCTTCTGAGGAGGGAAACTGAGGTGGATAAGGAGATGGTAGCAGTGGCAGCAGCAGGAATGGCAGGGTCCCTCCTGGACACCCCCGTGGGCTCTAGGGAGGGTTGGCCCCCAGCCCCTTTACCACTCCCTCAAGCTGTGAGGGGCCCCAGAGGAAGGCCCAGGGGCAGGGCTGACCCACTGGCTCCTGGCCTAATCCTCTTTTAATGAGCGGCCAGCCGGAAGGCCTCAGCCCCTGGCCACAGCCTTGCAACCCTGGAGCCCCAGCCAGGCGAGCTGGGGGCAGGGCCTCCCTAAAGCCTTTGCATGCACCTTTCTCCCTGCTCAGCACACCCACCTCACTCATACCTCAATGCCAAGACTCCAACCCTGGCCAGGCCAATCCAGGGCCCCAGCATCTGCCTTGACATACCAGGGTGACATCTGCCTTGTGCTCCCATGGACCCTCTCCTAGGCATTTACCATTTGTTCAGGTCCAGGTCCCACATGGGGCTGGGCAGGAGAGGCTGTCACCTTTGATTCAGGGGCTGGCTCTCCCAGTCCCACCTCCCACCACACCCCTAGGGATGTTCTAGATGGGAACCCCTAGAAGCCAGACCCAGGGTTTTGCCTGGGGTTTAAGCTGCCTCCTCCCTGGGGGGTAGGCTTCAGGTTCCTCTGGCCCCAAGCCCCTCAAAATCTGTCCTCTTCAATCCCATCTCTGGATCAGGCTGTCCAGATTGGAGACCCAGAAGCCTCCCTAGGAGCCATCCATACTCGCCCCTCTTCCCCCTAGGCAGGTGAGCCAGGTCAGTGCCAAAAAAGCCAATTACAGCCGCCCTCACCCAATTAGCAACTAATTATGGCCTCATAGTCCATTCAACATAATTAACATGTAAATGACTCCACGTGTTTATATTCAATAACGGCTCTGATTGAATTTAATTTAAAAGTCTGAACTGGGGACCCAGTTACCGTATTTCATCACTTAGAGCTGCCACTTCCTGGG
The DNA here is from genome assembly GCF_028023285.1 of Balaenoptera ricei. Classification (NCBI taxonomy): domain Eukaryota; kingdom Metazoa; phylum Chordata; class Mammalia; order Artiodactyla; family Balaenopteridae; genus Balaenoptera; species Balaenoptera ricei. The sequence continues at coordinate 68,691,912 of NC_082649.1, read as the reverse complement.
AATGTCAGCTCCTCTAGGGGAGAGGGACCCAAGGCCAGAGTGAATGGTGGAGGGGCAGGTGCCAAGACACTGGCCCAGCGCTGGAGAGGGTGGAGATGGTTGTAGTCCCTGCCACCCTGACATGCCTATCCCAGGGGTGCGGGGAGGTGGTGAGGTCAGAAGAGCCCCCAGTGGGACCCGCAAGATGGGAAATCCTCTGGAACAAGGGGCCCCTTCTTAAGGGCTACTGTAAACATCGCAGCTGTTCAGTAAACACCAAGCTGGAGCCGAGCTGGAGCAGCCCAGCTGGGCTAAGCTCTGCTGCAGGCTTCCCTCCCATTTTGGGGGCTAAGGGCTGGGGGTTGGGGGTTGGGGCCTGGGGCCTGGGACCGGCAGGCCTAGGCATGCTGTTCCCACGCCCGTTCCGCCCCAGCGCCCACCTGCTCCGCCCAGGAGAAGACAGGCTGGGGGCACAGCTCATCCTGACCCGGGAAAAAGCCAGGTGGGAAGGGGCAGCAGAGTCACTCCCTGGCACACACACCTGGTGGAGAGCAAAGGTTCTACACCTCTCCCCACTAAGGATGTCCAGTGACTTTCGACCATTGTGTCCCAGCAGGTAGGGAGCCCTCCAGCCTCGGTGCCTCCATTGATCCCTGCCCACCCCCAGGACCACATGGTGCCTGACTGTTCTAGGTCTGGGCTGGTGGCTCAGGGGGTCAGGATGTCCTACCTGGACCCGAATGGCGTGCACGGCTGCCTAGGAGGACACCTTTGCGCATCTGCAGGCCAGGCAAAGTTCAGAGCTCTTGCCCAGCTTGGAAAAGACACAGTGTGGTCAAGGAGGCTGGTGTGAAGGGGCAAGGCGGTCCCTGAGCCTGGGGTGGGAGGAGGGGGCCTGGGCCAGGCAAGCAGCTCACACTGGAATGTGCCCCAAGAAGTGGGAAGGGGGTGGGAAGAGGGGCTGGTCCTGAGGGGAGGGTGGCACCAATCCATTTCTCAGGTGGGCAGAGTGGATCAGAGCCTCCAGTTCCACAGGCCTCGGGGGCCCACCCCTCCTCCCACATTCCAGACCTGGCCCGGAAACTCCTCACTCCTTCCTCCACCACCTCCTCCTCCCTGTGACTGCAAAAGACAACAAACTCTCCATGGCTCATTTACTCTGATAAATCAACCAGACGGACAGGCCAGGATGGGACCAACAGGCTGGTGGGTGTCAAGACCCTCCCCCTGCCCTGGGCCCAGCCCCCATCTCTGCCCTCCTCAGACTCCTGGGGTCCCTGCAGCCCCTTCACATCACCTACCCAGAGATTCCCAGGATGTCCCAGACAGTCTTCGCGCTCCCCCCCAATATTCAGATGGGGAAACTGAGGCACCGCACAGACAGATGTGTGCTCAGGGTCAGCCTTGAGGGATGTGGTGAGGCTGTCTCAGGACTCCAGGCATGACTTAGCTGGTCGCCAGTCCAGAAAGGCAGCGAGTACTCCACACAGGCCTGGTGCTAGGACTGGAGGGTGCTAAGCAAAATGACAGCGTGAGCAGCCTTGAGCAGAGGAGCCTGGAGTGCCACCCATTCCACCTCAGGTGCTGCAGGAGCCCAGGAGGCCCCCACATTCTAGCTGTTGCTCTGCAGTTGTAGTGCAGGACCGACAGGAGCCACCCAGGCTGGTGGACCAGCAGGTCCACACAGTGGACTCTGCCCCTGGAAGGAAATGAGGGCATCAGCACTGAGCCCTAAATGGGAAGAAACAAGGCTCTTGGCTGGGTGCAGAGACCTTAGAGGAAAGAGCATGTCCGGGTAGGAAGCCACGGAGGGGTCATGGTAGTGATGGGAGGAGATGCAGACAAGGGGGGATCAGGGGAAGGAAGGAAGGAAGAAGACTGGGGGAAGGGGGGTGGAGCCGAGGCCTCACGCCCCAAAGGCCTCCTGGTCCCTGGAGGGGCCTGCTGCTTCGGGGTTGTCCCTGCCCTGCAGAGATATAGCAGATAGGCAATACTTGCCAGCAGCCCCAGTGAGAATGCCACAGGTCAGCCTAGCTGAGTCTCACTCCGCCACTGGCTGGCCTCCTGGAACCTAGGCCAGCAGCCACCGCCCAGACCCCATTCTTTGCCGGGTCAGGATCAGTAAGCAACCCCAGGAGGCCTCCACCCTCTCCCAGGGGCTGCTCAGCAGCCTGGGGGGCGGGGGCCTGCAGGCCTGCCAAGCTCAGGCACCCACGTGAGCTGGGCTTTGGATTCAGATCGGAGCCTTCTGGCACCCAGGCCTCTGGCAAAGGCCCTCTTGCTATTTCTAAGAAAAATGCAGCAGGAATCTTCTCTGCTTCTCCAAAGCTCCAAGGGCTCCCTTGAGGCAGGGCTCAGATTCCCAGAACAGTGCCAGGTCAGGCCAAGAAAACATACTCTCGGGCCAGTTGCGTAGATGCCCAAGTGACAACCCAGGTCTGGTCACCCCTAGCACAAGCTGTAGGAGCTAGAACAGTGCAGGGCCGGGTGGTGGGTGGGGGTGGGTTGCGGGCTGTGTCACTAAAGCTGATCGTGGGCCCCAACCAGACTGGGACACTCATCTCCGGGAGAGCCCCCTCCATGGCATCCCTTCCCCAAATGCATTATCTTTTCCCAGCATGTATTTGGTACCTCTGCCATGAAAAAAAGAGCTCAAAAACAACACGGAGAAAGTGCAAACTCTATATCCTAGCACCAGGAGCAAGACTCCATGTAGCATCTTGCCCTTTCCCCAGTTGCTGCACCCCACACACCCCGCCTCCGCTCCTGCTCTTCCCGCTCCCGAAATCTCCCTTCCCCTGTTTGTGATGTAGCCTCCTCCACAAATCCTGTCCAGATGCCCATGGTAGGAATCCTCCTCCTCCTGACCCCACTCTACCCACAGGGCTCAGGGTCCCTCTTGCAGTCCTTTCCAAACACCACCTGCTTTACCAAAGGTTAGAAATCTAGAGGGAGAGGTAAGGCAGTGCGGACTCCTTGGGCACTCCCAGGATCAGCCCTCAGCCCTCTGAGGGTGCCTGCCACCCTCAGAGTAGCTCTTAGTTTCTGAGACTTGCTTCGCCAGAGCCATAACTGTATTCACAAAAAGTTAATGCACAAAACACAATGAAGTCAACACCATTTTTGTCCCCATTTTACAGATGAGGCAGCAAGGACACAGAGGGACTTCACTACGCAAGGTCTACCCATGGCCAGGACGCAAGCTAGGCAGCTTGAGACCTCAGGATGCTGCTTCCATGGGGCCACTGCCATCCCTACCTTACATGGAGAAACCGGGGGTGGGAGAGCCTAAGCTGCTTGTCTAAGATCACACAGCTGACAAGGTAGGATAGAGGTTTGCCTGCCTTCAGGGCCAGCTCTCTCAACCACCACAGCACCACCTCTTCATTCTACCAAATTAAGTGTCCCACTGCCTGCCCTGGGGGAGGAGCTGGAGGTCTCCCAGGCGTCAGAGGCCAAGTACCCACGGCTCTGAAGACACCCTCTGGGCTCCACACCGCCTCTGGAGAGGTCACAGGGTTGGAGGTGCACACACACAGGTGCAGACAGCCAGGAGCCCACTCTGAGGCTGCCACCTCCCAAGCCACAGGGTGAAAGATGCCTTTATGGGCCAGGATGAGATTTTTATCTTGGTGGTTTCTCTTTAAATTCTTTACGATTACGAAGCAGTGGGGGCTGCCAAGGAACATGATTTACTCCTTGAGCATGCACCAGCTCCTCACTCCGTGCCAAGGGAAGCTGGAGCCAGGGAGGGAGGGGTGGGCGTCGTGCCAGGGAACCAGAGACAAGGCCTGTGCTGCGGAGGCCCAGCCAGTGGCGGTCCCATCTGAAGCTTGGCTGGACCTGGAAGGACCACAGCTGAGAGCCTCAGGTCCTGGCCTGGCTGACCCAGGCTGGGCCTCAGGCAGGCTCTCGGCAAGCACAAGGACCTGCCCGGCTCGCTCCGAGGGCTGATCCCTGGCCAGCTGAGGGGCAGCCAACCAGCACCCAGGACCTCCCAACTCCCAAAGCGGCCATTTCCAAGTCCCCTCTCAGGAGTGAGGCGGCTCCCATTTCCAGGAAAACTGAGATCCCAAACGCAGGGATCTCAGCTCAAGTTCATGCTTTGGGTCTTCCTTCCTCCCTCAACAGGCTCATCCTGGAATACCCACGCCTCCCCAGTTTGCTAGCTCCAAGTCCCCCTGTAGCTGTCAAAGCCACCTACCCAGCTCCCTGGTACCACCCCTGGCCTCCAAGCTCCTGGGCCTTCTCACCTGTCCCTTGCAATCTGAAGCTCCAAGCCTGTTTGGCTGGCCAGGGAGCCCCCCTGGTGGGCAAGGGAGGGTCCTTAAGCTCCCCAGCCCCGCCCCTCACACCGTGCAGTCAGGCCAGCTAAGTAAATGGACTGTGACCCTTCCTAACCTCCAATCTCCTCATTTCCTAATAAGGAGACCTGGCGACTTTGGTTCTCGAATGCCACACACAAACGATGTAAGTGGTGGCACTGTTATGGGCCTAATAGTCCCAGAGGCTCAGGAGCTGGGCTGAGGAGGGCTGGTGGGCAGTGACCAGCACCAACCCGTTCACCCTCCACCTGCAAAACGTCCTTCCCAAAGAGCAAGCCAGATACGCCCAGACTCTTGAGAAGGTTGAACCCCAGGGCTGCTCTGGTCATAGAAGCCCTTTCCTCTCCTGGGCCCTGGTTTTCCTTCTCCGAAGGGAGAGAGCTTCCTAGAGGACTCTGATCAGTGGAGGGGCTGGGGTGATGGACAACTGTATTCATAGGAAATAAGCAAACCCAAGTGCTGTTTCTCCAGTGGTACAGAGCACAAGAAGCCTGACCAGTGCGAACCCAGCCCTTTCCTTGGGAAGTGAGGCTGGGTAGGCTAAAGCCGGCACTGCAGGGTCCTGGAGCTCGAGCTCGAGCTCGAGCCCGAGCCCGAGCCCGAGCCCGAGCCTGAGCCCGAGCCCGAGCCCATGGGAGAGGGCTGTGCCTGCATTCCCAGCCTGCCCTCCACCCCCAGTCCTGGGACAGGTTCAGACATCAGGCAGAGCCAGGCTCCATCTTAGTCCTGCTCCTGAGTGACCCGGGAAAGCCTCTGGGTCTGATTCCTCACAGGATACCCAGGGAGTCCCCTTCCCCAGGCCTTGGAGGGACTACCACTTGGTTATCATCATGGGTACCTATTGTTATTTCTATTATTTTCATCTTTCCTGACCTCCCCTGGCAAGGTGACCTTCCATTCCATCTCCTTACTCCGGCCTCAGTTTCCCCAGTAGCCCAGCCACCTCATGTCATCACAAGATCGCTTTCCCCCTCCAAACACCTCTTGGCCTCAAGTCCTGGCCAAAGCCAGCCCAGGCAGCAGCAGTGTATTGTGGGGGTGGCTTCCTGAGAAAAAGTAAACATTCCCCAAGCTAAACAAAGGACCTGGCAGGGCCCTCACACCTCCCTCTGCAGTGGGAGGTGGTACCCCAGGGCTTGGACCATCTCAGGGTGGGGGAAGGGAGAGTTTTTTTTCTCCCAGACTTGGCCAGTGACTCTGGGGTTAAGGGGACTCCAGGCCCAGGAAAGGATAGGTGGTGAAAAGAGGGTCCTGCTGCCCAGGCTCTCTAGTTCTAAGCATCCATGAGCTCTCAAAGAATACCTCTCCTGCTCCTGAAAATCTTCCTCACTTGACCCCTCATTTCTGCATGACCTTGGCTGTGCTGCTGATGGAAGCTCAGGAGATGGCCCATAGGAGTCTCCCCACTCTGACTGAACCCTGGGCCCCTTCTCCCTTATACCCTCTCTCAGCTTTAGGCCTGGCTGAGGTGCCCAGGCGGATGGGCAGGCAGCAAGCCCAAGCCTGGCCCAGTTCCTGCCTTTGTTCCTTTATCTGCCCTGGGCAGCGTGGCCCCTCATACCAGAACCTCCGGCTTAGAGGGTCTGGCCCGACTAGGCCGGAACTAGCACCTCCCAACTGCAGCGGGACCCAGGCAAGGGAGGGGATGTGCCTAGACTGAGGGAGGCCCTGAGGCCTAGTATGGCAGCTGCTATATCCATCCAAGGCACAGATGGAGAAACTGAGGCATTAAGCCACAGTGACCACCAGGGTTCCCAAGAGCAGCCCTCTCTGTGCTCCTCTTGTATATCCAGGAGAAGAAGCTCCTCCCAGCCCTGGCCACAGCCAGGCCAGGGCCCAGGTTCTGTAGGTGTTGGTCTCTATTCTCACTCCACAAATGATCAGTGAGGGCCTACTCCTCACTGAGGGCCGCATCGTATGCATGAGCTGCCTGAGACCATCCAGCACGAGGGGGGAGAGGGGTGCACAGGGCCTGGTGCACAGTAAGTGCTGAGCTCCCAGGAGGCACCAGCCAGCTGGGTGTCCATTGTCTTTTCAGCCACTTTGTCTGTGAGCACCCCCATCTTGTTCACTGCACAGTCCCCAGTGCTCAGCACAGGGCCTGGCACATGGCAGGTACTCAAGAATCTGCTAAACTAAGTGACAGCTAAGCATAAAAGTAGGACAGGAGATCAAGTAGGAAACAGAAAGGTCCTTCAGGACAGGGAAACCTGCCCGTGCAAAAGCACAGAGGCCTGGGGATGGGGTGGCCCCAGGCAGCCTACAGCCCCACCCCAGGCTGCCACAAGAGTCAGCGCCACAGGCTGGCTGCCAGTGAGTTGGGCTTTTAGTCACTGTGGGTGTCAGCTTCAGAGCTAATTGAGGGGGAATCGACCTGACCGATGTGGGCTTCAGGCGTCGGCAAGACCAGAGCACCAGCACTATTTCTGGCCTCTCCTCTGCCTCCTGCCTGACCGTGGCCCTGCCCTTGCCTGAGCCTCGGTTTCTCTCTCTGGAAAAAAGGAACAAAAGCCTTTGCCCCTTTGCCCCTGCAGGTCCAAGAAGGTTTAAAGGAAGTGTACAGAGACCCTCCCAATATCTTGTTTCTCCTGCTTCCTCTCATGGGTCTCCAGGGTGATGACAAAAGTGATACCCAGAGTGGATGCCTTGGTTCCAAGATCCCAGGGGTACGGAAACCAAGTCACCCTCCCTGCCCCTGTGGGGGGAGGGGATGCTCTATTCTCCCTGCTGGCACCCTGGGCTTGGAATGGGGTGAGAGGGGGACCAGGCCCCTTCAATATTTATTAATCAGCTCCGAGGATTTCCACCAGGAAAGGGTAGAGATATCAGCAGAATAAGTATCTCACCTTCTTAGGCCTAGGAGAGGAGTTGTTTTTTACAACCCAAACCAATCAACTCTTCTGCCCATTTCTCAGGCCCTGTGCAGGATTCCTTCCAGGCACATCCTCAGAAATTCACTCCCCACTCCCCCATCAAGTTGCACGGGTAATATAGGGCCAGGAGAGGGGCTCTGCTGGGGGACATGGGAACATGGTGAGGTGGGGGCTGGGCCTCAGCCAAGCCTGAGGAAGGAAAGGTTGGCCCAGCCTTTCACCCTTATAAGTGCACCCGGGAATCTGGTCAGCCAGGGCTGAGTCGGCCCCACCCAGGGCAGGCACCTGGACCAAGTGACCCTGGGCCAGAGGAGGGCCAAGGCTGAGAACTCAGCAGTGACCCCAGGTTCCCCAAGCATGGCTGCTGTCCCTTATCCCAGGCCGAGAGTAGACTCTTGGATCATGCACACCTTCGAGGAGGTGGCTAGTGAGTGAGCCATCGGTACGCCTGGATAGTATGTGTGGCACACATGTTCACCTGCCTAGTGGGTTAACTGCAAAGGTGATGGAGCTGGAGGACTAGCATCTCATTCTGCAGACCCCAACTCATCATTAAAACGTTCCAGTGACTTCAAGCAAAGTGCTCACTGGGGATCTCAGACCTGTAACGACAGCACGTGCTCTCCCTGAACTCACCGGGTGGCCTAGCCTCTAGTCACAGCCAAGAGCCCCCTCCCCAATTCCTGGGAACCCCTCCCACATGGAGACCCATAGGAAGGTTCCTCAAGCACCCAGAGCCCAGCAGAGCAGGTCCTGCTCCTCTAGCTTTCGGAGGCCTCAATGTCTGCCCGATTGTCTCACCAGGCAGGGCAGGACCAGTGGCAGGGAAGGGCTTCTGCAAACACAAGTTTGAAAGGCATGACACCTCTGTCACCCCAGTTATCACACAGAGGGAGATGCTCTGCAGTCCCAAACCCAGAGGCCACACATTCTGGCTCTAGAAGCGGCCTGGGGACTTCCCTGGCGGTCTAGTGGTTGAGACTCCACGCTTCCACTGCAGGTTCGATCCCTGGTCAGGGAACTGAGATCCCTCATGCCATGCAGCCAAAAAACAAAAAACAAAAAAAAGCAGCAGCCAGACTCAGGACCCTTCTCCAAATATCTAAGTAGTCCAGTCTCCAGCCTTTCCCAGCAAGTCACCACCTCCTTTGTCGCCCCCAACACACCCAGTGTGACCCATGTGGCTGCACAATTTGTCCTTTTTTGCTCTGACCTCTCCTCTCTCTCCTGTGCAACAGGGCCAAGTGCTCTGGACAGAGGAGTATGCTGGGGAACAGCAAGGCAGCCTCTTACCTTTAAATGAGAGCCGGACCCGAGGCGTGGCCAGGAGGTAGTCCTGGGTTGGGGTGGCTGGCCAGGCCCCAGTCAGTAGGGAAGCCCAGAGGAGGAGGCCAGCGACAGGCATTGTGGGAGGGGCCTAGGGCCCAGGAATCAGGCAGCCAGCTAGACACCTGGGAGGGGGAGCAAGATTGCAATGTGTGAGGCAGAGTGGGGTACCCTGCCCTACCAACATTTCCCTGTGTAATTCTGCCCAGGTGCCTCAGTTTCCCTATCTGAATAAATAGGGCGATGGGTGTCTCCTTACTCACACCCTCAGACTGGGGCCATGAATGCCTCAGTGTGAAAACCTCATATTCTTTCTTGTCCCTAACAATGGGTCTGAAGACCAAGCCACTGAGTGCAGCCTAGGGTCACCAGGACTAATAGGGGCCATGGGAGACTCAAACCCTCCCCGCATCACAGCTTCCTGACTTCCATTCACAGCGCTCAGCTCAAGCAGGTGATCTTACAGCCCTCTCTAGTTCCCCTGCATCCACCCCCAACCAAATGGGCTGTTCCTTCCCTCTCCCACTTCAAGGAATGAGGGAAGAGATGGGTCCAGTCCTGCTGGCTCCAGCCAAATCTCTCCTTCTAGTATAGGGAAATCTGAACCTGATTATTGGGGTTGGGAGCATGAGGGAGTGGAGGATGAGTGAGACACACATAGATGGCCTAGAGTGAGAGAGAGACAGCAGCCAGAAAAGGAGAGGCAAAGAACAGTAGGGTCTACTTTTACTGAAATCACAGCAGGAGGGATCCAGGTCAGACATACAGAAGGACTTCCTGCCAGGAAAATTTCCAGCTCTGCCTACAGAGGGCAAAGAAGGGGAGTGAGGACGGCCAGCAGGCCTGGGGCAGGGTCTGAGCCAGCCTCAGTATCCCCTGCAGAACTCCCATACCCCAAGCAGGCCCAAGTTTCCATACAATGTTTTTCAAATATTGTCTCCCCAGGCAGACTGGCTGTTGGGTAAACGCAGCCCAGCACCAGTTGTCTGAACATATTGCTCCCTCCAGGCGAAAACCAGTGCCAACTTCCCAACCGCGCCCCCCCCACCCAGATGCACTGGGGGTGGGGGCACCAAGAATGACAATGTGAGCCCCACCCCCCAGATCTGTCTGGCCTACTTCCTTCTCCCATGGGAGACAGGACCCCAGGCCCACTTCTAGGACCCTGAGGTGGGGGTGGGGTGTAAGAGGTATCGTGGCCTGTTAATCCCCTGCACTGGCTAACACAAACTGAGGCAAGGCCCAGGCTCCACATCTGACTGTCCAGCCCCACTCGACAGACCCTGATGCCCTCCCTAGCCCACCTCCCCCGAGACCTTGCCTCTCCTGCCAAGCAAACCACTGGTGGTTCCTCAGACAGGAAGTGCAGCTTCAGGCTGACTGACCCATTCCCCATGTGGTGCCCTCTGTGGGAAAACCCTCTCCTGAGTGCCTGACACACCTCTCATGTTCCTTCAAAATCCCCCATCACAGGTGCTCCCTCCTAGGGAGGATGGCTGAAGGAGGGAGGGGAGAATCAGAACCAGCCCTTCCCCCAGTCTGCTGGGGCACAAAGCTGGTGCTGACTGAATGGCAGGCCCTGATGAGGCAGGCAGGTGGGAGAAAGGGCTGTGCAGCTACCAGCACCCTGGGGTGCACCTGAGAGGCCCCCACTAACAGTTGTGGATATACACACGTCCACACTTACATGCCCGCACTCGTCCTTACAAGCATATGTTTGTTCAAGAACTTGACCTGCTAGTGGGGTGGGGCTCAAGGAAGCTGGGAGACACTGTCCTGGCTTGGGGAGGACAAGATGCAGGCTGGGTCCCTTAGAGAGATTTGATCCTATGTATCAGGGGGCTCAGGGTGACTCGCCTCCCGTCCTCCCTGTGACCTCATTTCTCCTACAGCCATTTTCATGGTGACAAGGTCAGGGTTACCAAGGACAGTGTTGGAGTCCCCCAGGGTGTCCAGAAACGTGGAGGGCTTTGCTCCACTGGGCCCCTACAGGGACCTCCCACAATGCTTTGGCCCTTTAAAAGGGTGAATGGGGGATGTTCAAATCTGTTGGGGCCTCAGGCCCAAGTCTAGGCCCCCTCCTTGGCAGCCTGGGGGATGGAGGGGAGAAGGACAGGGAAGGAAAAAGAGGAAGAGAAGAACAGAGAGAGGAAAGGGGAGGGCATTTCCACAGTTGCTTCCCCTCTGCCAGCCCCTAGATGCATTCCACTCAGCCCCAGCCCCAGAGAAGCCCCCAGTCTGGCCCAGCCCAGGTGGGTGGACAGAGAAGGAACAGCCACCGCCACCTGGGAGCCCACCAGGAGGAGAGCAGAGAAGGAAGGAAAGAAGGCTGGCGGGAGGGAGCAACGGAGGGAGGCAGGCGGGAGGGAGGAGGAGAGAGGGAGGAGAGAGGGAGGGACGGAGGAGAGACGTTCGAACAAAGAACCGAGGAGCTGGGGCTGGCAAGGGGTGCAGGGAAGGGGCGGCCAGACGAGGGGGTCTGGAGGCACCTGGGGGCGGGGCAGGGGGCTAGGAGGTCGAATTGTCCAGACTGATCCAGACTTCTCAGGCTTGGGGGGGTTGTGGGGGACAGCCTGCCTCAGGGAAGGAACGTTGGCTCCTCCAAGCTGAGAACTGCCTGGATGGAAGGGAGGCAGGAGCAAGGGCTGCGGGGGAACATGGTGAAGAAATTATTAACAGCACCCCATCCCCCACCTAGCTGCTCTCATACTACCCCCCAGCAGGCCAGAGCTCCTTCCTGACTCCTTGGCTTCCCCCTCCCCCAACACCCTATGGACCAGGAAGCAGAGACACACCAGCATAGCTAGGATTGAACCCCCCCCCCCTTTCATGGCCAGGGTTTCCCAGTCAAGGTCACCTGGGCTTGGCTCCATCTTCCCCCTCAAGGTATTCCTGGAGCGGCAGGGGGCTGAGGCTGGGTTCCTGGCCTTCTCTCCCCAACCCCCTGCACTTCTGGGCCTGGCTCCTTCAGAACTGAGGGGCAGCAGGGGTAGGCGTGCCCAGTGTCCTCACCTTCCAGGACACCTTACCCCAAGGGTCCAGGCACACTCCCTATGCAGCCTGGGAAAAGGCTCCAGCTCCATCCAACTCCCTGGACTGGAATGAGCCTACCAACCTCTGGGTGCAGTTTCCCTGTATCTCCAACTAGGACAGGGGCTTCTGGGAGACAATCTGGATGAATTCAGGAGGACAGGAACCCCCAACCTCCAGAGCGGACACATCGGTGCCTTCAGTTCCCCCCCCACTCCCCCAGGTGTTCATGGGCTAGTGTTCACAACACAGTTATCTCAAGAATTAGAAGTTATTTATCCAGCCAGGCCTCCAGCCCTACCTCCAGCTGACCCCTCCTGCCAGTCCTGCCTCATTCCTGGGCCACCTTGACACTCTCTGGTCCCACCTGCTCTAAGCAAGTCCACCTAGCTCCTAGTGTCCCCTGCCCACTTCACCACTGGGGCTCCAGCCTGCCCAGATGGGGGGCTTGACTGCAGGCTCTCCCAGCTCACTTACTCCCCACATACAGCAGGGCCCCTAATCCAAGCAAGACTCCCTGCTGGAAAGCAAACCCAAACTAGTAGCGGGGGTCAGGGGGCTGGCACAGAGCTGGGAGAAAAGCCTTGGGGCTGGCAGTCCTGCCCTCCTGATCTTGGAGACCCTCCACGTGGGGGCTGCCAGTATAGCGCTTCCCTTCCAGCAGACGATCCCCAGATCCGGACACTGAGGCAGGGCAGGCGTACCTACTGGGGAAGAACGCTGCCTGAGGCGTTAGTGGGAGAGCTCAGCCAGGAGAAGGGGCATGAGGCCTCCCGCTCCAGGAACAAGGTGGTGGAGGTGTATGGGAGCACCCACCCACCCACCCAGAACCTTTCGCAGAAAAAGTTGCTTTGCACACTTGTGACCCCGCAGGCCACATCCTCCACATCTCCACATCGCTTCGATGCTGAGGGTCGGGGCAGTCCGGCCAGGTATAGGCACCCACTCCAGTCTGGTCAACCCTGCGTCCGCGGGAAGCCCCCTGACTCTCTGAGCCCCAAGCCCCGGACACTTCCGCAGAGTTGCAGTGCCGCGGGTCCCAGAGGGATCGCGGGGTGGCCCGGCTGCCTGACCGCTCCCTCCCGGTTCCCGCCGCACTCACCTCTTCCACGGCGGCGGGGCCTGGGCTCCCGAGCAGCGGCGGCGGCGGCAGCAGAGCCGCTCCCGGTTGAGCCGGTCCGCGCTAGCGGCCCCCCGGGGCCATGGCCCTGCCCGCGCCCTCTCGCCGCTGTGCCTGAGCTCGGGTCGGGGCCGCGGCCCCGGCTTAACGGGTTCTGCGGGCTTCGGGCGCGTCAGCAGTCGAGGCCCCGGGCCCCATCCCGGGCCATGGGAAGGCTCAGGGGCGCTCGGGGCCGCCTCCCCCCGGGTGGGCTGCGGGCGCCCCCTGGCCGGCGCGCCGAGGGCGCATTCCCCGGAGCGGGGCGCGGGCGACGGCGCGCGCTGGGCTTCGGGGAGCTGCGCTCGGCTTGGCTCGGTGGCGCTGTGCTCGCCTGGTCTCTGGACTGGGGCCGGCCGGCCGCGCTGGGCTGCGCTCGGGGCTCACCGCACCGCGGCCGTTCGCTCGCTCGCTTGCTTGCTCTGGTCTCGCGGCCGCCGGCGGGACGGGGCGCTCGGAGCCGCGCGGGGAGCGCCGGCAATTGGCCGCCCGTGGGCGACATTTGCATAGCGCGGCCCCGCCCCGCCCGCCCCGCCCGGCCCCACCCCCAGGGCGGGACCCGCCCGGCCGCCGTCCCGCCTCCTCTCCACCTGTCCACGGGCTGGGCTCGGTGCTCCCAGGCGGTGGGGCAGCCTGCGCCCAGGGAGGCTAATCTGCTCCCGGCACCCCCGCCCTGGCTTCGCAGGCAGGGCCCCCGCCCCGCCCTGGCTTTGTCTCTCCGTGGATACACCGCGCACATCGCGCCTGGTGTTTACCCGGGCACTCAACTCCCTGGCGGGAAGGGCAGGCGCGCCCGGGAGCAACGAGCCTGCGCTCACCTGCACACCCCCTGCCGTGTCCCTCCTTCCCACTCGCTGCCCGCCACGCCTGGCCCGGCGTGAGACCCGCAGCTCAGGGCCCGGGACTGCCCGGGCCGCTCAGCAGGTGGCAGTGCAGCCCCTGGGACGGCTGGCACGGTGGGACCTGCCCGCCGCCTCCAGCCCAAGCCAGGTCACCCTTACAGCTCCGTTCAATCGCTCTAGAGCTCCCTGAGACCCCCTCAGCAGCCAGTCCTATTTCAAGCCAGTAGCCCCACGGATCCACCCCCTTACAGTTCCATACCCCAGAGAAGCCGGATAGGGGTTCCTAAAAGGGACATTTGCTTTCAAATGGCCTCCTGATGAACTGAGGGCCCTGCAACTGATCCGAGGAAGGGACCCTCCACCCAACCTAACCTAACTCCCCTCCACCCAACCTAACCCAACTCCCAAGGCCGTAGCCTCACCAGCCAGGACCACAGCCTCAGCCCGGCCCCATGCACTTTGCCAAGGTCCCAGTGGGCATAGGCCCTCTTTGTCCTCCTTCTCCTCCCTCTTCTCCTATTCCCTCCCCTTCCTCCTCCTCTCTCCTTTCTATCCTCTCTCCTCCTCGCCCTCCCCTCCTCTTCCCCCTCTTTCCTCCCCCTATTTTTCCTTGTCTGCTTCCTCCTTCTCTCCTTTCTCCTCCTCTCCTCCTCTTCCTCTACACTCCTCCTTTCTCTCTTCCTCCTCTTGTTCCCCCTCTCCTCTCTCTTCCTTCTCCCTCTTCTCTTCCTGGCTAACAAGACACCCCCCAAGACATCTCTCACTCTGACCTATTGGCTGGTTGACTGCAAATGTAGGTTGGGGTGGGATGTTAGGGATCCTGCTGAGGGTCTCCTGATCCGGACTTGGACTTGGAGTGCTGGCGCACATGCTCCAAGCAGAGGCTGGTCACTGGATCTAAGGAAACACCAGCCTGCGCGTTTTTTTTGTTTTTTGGCCGCACCGTGTGGCATGCGGGATCTTAGTTCCCTGACCAGGGATTGAACCCTTGCCCCCTGCATTGGGAGTGCAGAGTCTTAACCACTGGACCACCAGGGAAGTCCCTTTGCTTCTTTATTTTTGGCCGCAGCCTGCAGTAATGGTGGCTGCAGTGACAGTGCCTGCATGTCTCTCGCTGTCATGTCTCATTTAAAAACACTGTGTCGGGACTTCCCTGGTGGTGCAGTGGCTAAGAATCCGCCTGCCAATGCAGGAGACACGGGTTCGATCCCTGGTCTGGGAAGATCCCACATGCCGCAGAGCAACTAAGCCCATGTGCCACAACCACTGAGCCTGCGCTCTAGAGCCCGCGAGCCACAACTACTGAGCCCACGTGCTGCAACTACTGTAGCCTGCGCACCTGGAGCCCGTGCTCCACAACAAGAGAAGCCACCACAATGAGAAGCCCGCGCACCACAACGAAGAGTAGCCCCAGCTTGCTACACCTAGAGAAAGCCCATGCGCAACAACGAAGACCCAACGCTGCCAAAAAATTGAAAAAATAAAAAAATAAAAATAAGATCACTCTGTCAGTCATTCCTCCTCATCCCCACTCCTCTGTACCAGGGTCACCCCTGAGGTCACCACCACTGCACCACCATTACCAGTGCAGCATATGACACCATCACTGTGGTTTCCAAAGCCATCAATTCCAACACCACCCCACAGCCTCCCTGGCCTCCTCATAGCCTGGCCTCCTCTGTCACCACCACCAGCATGATCATTATCCTGCTCACTAAAGCAGAACTGTGAGGACTTGCCAAAGACAACTTCAGGGTTCTGGGTTAGGAAGGAAAGAGACTCAATTGATTCGTCCATGGAGCACCTCTCAGACACACAGATTAGGCCCAGCACACAGAGGTCTTTGGTGGCAGGGGGGTGGGAGGAAGGGGACAAGGAGAGGGAGGAGAGCTAGAGCTGGGCTTGGCTACACACAGTGGAGTGATGCCACTTCTCTTCTAATCAGTGTGAGAAGGCTGAGTAATCAATAGAAATCAAAACAATTTTATTATTGCCACAGTGAATCCACAATGCCCCCTCGCCCTGTGTGTGTCATGCTGGGATGAGCATTTTGTATCACTATATGTCATTTTATATATAATATGTATCATTGGAGGAATACTGTAGAGCCTCCTGTGATTTTGCCTTCAACTGCAGGGGTCCAAAGACCCCTTGAAACCAGCCCCTGATGCGGGGTTGGGAGGCCCTGCATGCCAACAGGGTTTATGGTCTTTTGCCGCCTCCCCAGCACTTCACAATCCCACTGAGAAGCAAGTCCTGCTGTCCCCATTGTACAGATGAGGAAGAGGAGACTGGGAGAAGTGGGGTGAGACCTATAACCACCAGGCTGTGGTGTGGGAAATGTGGCATTTTCAGGAGCTATGGGAAGGCTCCAGGAGGGAAGGGCCAGGCAACAGGGCCCACATGAAGCGAAGGGCCTACAACTCAGACCGGTGCTGGGGGGCTGGCAATGAGTGCTAGAGCCACACGCGGCACTTAGGGAGTTCAGTAAATCTTTATTGAATGAATAAGAGGGCAAATCCCTGCAATATCAGATCCAAGAGGGCGCGTGAGCCAAGAGCCCAGGAGCCAACTCCGTGCCTACTACCTAGCTCCTCTGGACTGGCTGCTCCCACCCGACACTCTCCCTGCCACCCAGAGTCCTTCAGTCTTTCCCTCTAAAAGCCACTCTGCTGTGCTAGCTCCATGTGAGAGCCACCCAGGATGCCCTGTGGGGTCGCCTGAACGGACGTCAGACCAGGCTAACACCTGCCTGGCCTCCATCCCTCCCTCCTCTGCAGACACTTGGACCCCACGCATGCTTCTTTTCCAGCTCCCCCATGACCCACCCTAGTACCAGTCTGGACACGAAAGGTGGTAGGGAGCTCAGAGATGGTTACACCAGGTCAGGTTCGCCCACTGACCCCGCCTCTGGAGCAGCCCCCTTTCCCTTCCCAGATGGGGATAGGCCCTTGGGGTGATATCCTGGCTGTGTAGCCTTGGGCTCATGGCTCAGCTTCCCAGAGCTTCTGAGGTGCCACAAAGCCCAACAATGGGGGTTACAACTGGGAAGGAATTGGCCCCCTTTGTCCCAGCCCCCGCCCTGGATGATGGTGCTGCGGTGGGCAGGAAAGCTTTGAAGGTCTTCTCCCCCAAACACCTCCAGCCCTTCCACCTGGCCCAGACTTTGTTTCTGGCAGTGCTCATGCCTGTTTCGTTTCCTTCTGGCTCTTCCAGCCTGTGCTGCTGGGGACTGAAGTGCAGCCCTGGGCCTCCTGATGCCTGTCTATCCTCTGTCTGTCTACACTATTTGTCTCTATCTGGCCTCCCCTGTGGGGAGAGGGCAGCCTGCTGTACTGGGTAACCTTGAGAGAAAACCTGCCCTCCTGGCCTCTGCATCTGGAAGGCTGGACGAGGAAGGCCTGGGCCTCAGGGACCGGCCATGCCCCCTTGATGAAGGTGGCGACTAAACCAGTGCTCTCTCCTCTGGCCCGGTCTCTGGGGAACCTGTTTCCCGGGCCTAGCAGGCTGAGCAAGCCTCGGCCCGCCCAGCCCCAGCGCTGCTGGCTCAGATTTCCCCGCTTTCTGGTTTTCTCATCTCCTCTGCCCCAGGCGCTGCCTGCTTTCTGGCCCAGCCCCCACCCATCCGGAACTGGATCCCAGAGAGGGGGTGTTGGAAAGGGGGCCCGGGAGGGGGCGCGGGGAGGTGCTCGGCCATACCAGGAAGGGGCGGGCCGTGAGGAGTCACCCACAGCCAGGGTGCAGGATGGGGTTCAGCTCAACCTTCCCCTGCCCAGCCTGGCCCAGGAGCTGGCTCTGAGCCCATCAAAAACTGGAATGACCCGCCTCCCTGGCTGCTCCCCAGAGCTGCCTCTAGGTCTTTTCTGCTGTTGTCCCCTCTACCAGGAATGCTCTTCCCGACTTCAGTGCCAGTGTAAACCCTGTGTTTCCTCTAGCCCAGAGCCCTTGGCCACCTCCTCCACCCCCAAACGCTGTCCCTTTCTGCACAAAGGGCCAGCGTCCCTTCTTGAGGCTGCTTCATCCTCCCTTTCCACACCAGAGCCCTGCAGGCATCCCAAGCCTCTTTGAGGAGCTCTGCCCTCTCTTTCGTCTCTGGGTCTTTGCACATGCTGTTCCCCTGTGCCTGGAATGTCTTTCCTATTTCCTTCTAGATTCTGCAGGCTTCTAGGAAGATATTACCTCCCAGAAAGCCAATCCTAATGGCTGGGTCAGGAGCGTCCTTGGGCCCCTTCGGGTCCTGCATCCCCATCCAGACATTAACAGACCCAGGCCTCTCTGCGTTCTCCTGGCTGGGTCCCACGTAGACCCATCAGCAACTGCTTCTCGTGTGCATTCAGACTGAATAAGAGAGGAAGCCACGGGCTCTGAGTTGCCACATACTCCCTCATCCCATATTTGTATTACTGTGTGTGTGTGTGTTTGTATATGTTGAGGGAGGTGGGGGTCGGGTGGGCCCAAGCTTGGCTGGCTGCCAAGTGACCCATGACCGTCAGCCAGCCTGAGCATATCCTGTTTAGATAGAGGCCAGACAGCCATCCCTCACTCACTTGGGCCTGCCCTGCCCCTGCTGGGTAGCCCAGGTCTTGGGCCTAGAGCTCAAACCTTATCTGCTCCAGAGAGGCCTCCTTACTAAGAACTGGGATGGGGATTTTGCATTTCCTCTGCCCCCACGGTACAGGCCTTTTTTCTGGGTGCCTGGGCCCTGGGTCATTTATGGTTGGGCAGCCCCAGCCACTGGCTAGGCGTGGGGGATGTGGAGCTTGGCTGAAAAGACCTTGGATCTGGAGCCCACCTGGGAGGAACCACCAGCCACTCTTTGGCTTTGCTTAACTCAGTTGGGACAGCCCCATTCTTCCAGCTGCTCATGCCAAAAAGTCTTTGAATAAGCCTGGACTCCCTCTCACATCTACATCTAAACCATCAGTAAATACTTTCAACTTCACCTTCAAAATATGCAAAATATCAGGTGACAACTTCCTACCTTCTCCCTGGCCACCAGCTCTGCAGCCATTGCCTCTGCAGCTTCCACCTCCACAGCCAACCTCGTCTCTCGCCTGACAAGTATGGGAGACTCCTTACTGGGCTCCCAGCTTCTGCTCTTGCCTCCTGCTAGCCAGCCAGGATCCAGAGGGACCCTGTTAAGATGGAAGCCAGGGCATGTCTCTTTCTTATATAAGATTTTTAAAAATATTTATTTTTATTTATTACCATTTATTTTTGGCTGCATTGGGTCTTCATTGTTGCGTGCGGGCTTTCTCTACTTGCGGCGAGCGGGAGCTACTGTTCGTTGTGGTGTGCGGACTTCTCATTGCAGTGGCTTCTCTTGCTGCAGAGCACGGGCTCTAGGCGCGCGGGCTTCAGTAGTTGCAGCGCTCAGGCTCAGTAGTTGCGGCACACGGGCTTAGTTGCTCCGTGGTGTGTGGGATCTTCCCGGACCAGGGATCGAACCCATGTCCCCTGCATTGGCAGGCGATTCTTAACCACTGCCCGACCAGGGAAGCCCCATGTCTCTTTCTTGTCCAAAGTTCTCAGTGGCTCCGACTTCGTTGAGAGTCAAAGCCAAGTCCTTGCAGTGGCTGTCTCCCCAGCCTGTTCCCATCTCTGACTCATGTCCTCCTGTTCTTGGCCACAGCCTCCTCCCTCTTCCTCCCACATGAGGCACTTCAGCCTCAGGGCCCCTGAAATGACTGTTCCCTTTGCCTGGATGCCCTTCCCGTAGGCACCTCTATGACTTCTCCTTCACCTCCTTCAGGTTTTTGCTCAGATAGTACCTTCTCAGTAATATCTACCACCACTGCCCCAGCACTCTTGACTTTCCCTTCCCTTTCTCTCTTTTTCTATACGACATCTTTTGCTTCCTTTTATGCTTGTTATTTATTGTCCATTTCCCTACCCCTGCTAGACTATCAGCATCAAGAGGGCAGGAACTGTTTTGTCTGTTTGCTGCTTCCCCAGCACCCAGAATGGAGACTGGTATATACCAGTCTCACTGAATGAGAGAGGGGCTCAACCCAGGGCCTCTCTGTACTCTGATCAGGGACTGGGAGCTACTTTCTACCCTGGTCTTTGGGCCTCTGCTCACACTCCCTGGAGCTGAGGACAGGGCAGGGATGGGTACCCATGTGCTGTTTCCTCCTCTATGGAAGAGCTGGCCTGAGTAGACAGTGTCTCAAGCTACAGCCCCAGAGACTCAAGGTAGACCCTGCCTTGACTTGAAAGGCAGGGAAGCTCCAGCTGTGAGCCCCCCAGGGGCAGGCATAGTCCCTTAGGCAGAGGTGTGTCTCAGAGCTAGGGGAGACCCAGGCAGCCCCCCAACAAAGCTGACTGCGCCGGGCTCTGATCCTGTGGGGTTTCTGGCTGCCTCCCAGGCCCACATCTGCTGCACACACCCCTTCCATGTGTCTGTGTGGCCACAGTCCTGGGAGAGGGGGGCCCAAGGAGGGTCCTGCAGCCAGGCCTGCAAGCTGGGATCTGGACTTACTTAGTTCCAAATGACTGGGGAATGTCCCTTCCGTGACAGCCGCAGCATGGCCTCCCCTGGTCCCTCATTCCCAGCAGGGAAGTGGGGCCCAGATGAAGGCAGCCCCCCGGAAGGGGGAGGGGCAGGTGGGCAGACTGTGGGTACCCTGCCATCCTGGCCCTCTTCCCTAAGCCTGGCTTCAGGTCTTCCCTGAGGAAGGGCTACAATATGAGGTCACTGTCCATACCCTCAGAGCAGAGATCTAAGGCCAGAGCATCCCATCTGTGTCTCCATCCCCCGTGAGCCAGGAAATGGAGGATTTTGGCCAGCACCATTGCCTATTCCGGGCTGTAAGGCATCTGTGGCACAGCAGCACTGGGACTGGCCAAGGAGGAATGCTCCTTGCAGAGAATCTCTCCTTTACAGCTCATAGCCTCATGCCTTAGGGGAGTGTCGGGTAGCAGGGCTAAAGCCAGGCAGTGGGGAGCTGGGCCTGCCCTGGCCAACCTGGTGTCCTAAGCACTCCATCCAGAATGATGAGCCTCTTTGCTCCATGTATGTGGTTGGCAGGGCAATGACGCCGAGCCCACACTCCCTACCCTGGGATAGGGTGCCATCCTGTCCTGTGAGGGTTTGATTTCCAAACATAATTGGGTAGAGTGGACACCTTGGCCTTACCTGGTCTCTGGACCTGCATCCAGGAATTGGGGGCTCCACTTGTGCTATCTGTGGAGTCTTAGGGAGGATGAGGGCCTCTGGCTCACCTTGGCCAGAACACTACTGTGTACCCATTTCATAGAAGGGAATACTGAGACCTTGAGGAGCAGGGCCTGGGCAACCTTTTCTGGGGATTCCAGACTAGGGCCCCCTTGAATATTGGGGTGTAGCCTCTGATTGAGGAAGGACTAGGACTGGCCTGAGGGTAATGAGGCCAGTATAGTCTGATTTAAGATTTTAAAGGATTCCTCTGGCTCCTAGGGGGCCAGAAAGGAAGCTATGAGCCTCCAAGAGAGAGGGGACAGGGACCTGGCTAGATTACTAGGAATGCTGCTGGGTATCCTCAACTCAGCCAAGGTCCCCTCACCTTTCCCTTGAGCCTATGTATCAGATCTGATCCGGGGTTTGGGAATGGGGAAAGAGGCTTCCTTCCTGGCCTCATATACCCTCCACATGTGGTCTGGCTGGCCAGCCTCCCTGCCCCCTCTCCCCTGAAACAGTGGTTTAAGCTTTAATCCGAGGACAAGTTTCTGCAAAGCTCATGTTTGCTGCCGGAAGGAGCAGGGACCAGCTGAGATGGAGGGATAAGGTGGGAGGGGGATTTGAAGGAAGGGAGGGGGCAGGGAGAGATCAGAAATCCACACTCCACCCTCTGCCCTGCCTGTCTCCTGCTCCTCCAGACTAACTTGGGGGGACCTTGTTCTTGCCACCCAGAGGGATGCATTCATGTGTCCACAGCCTGCCTGCGTACCTACTGTGTGCCGCCTCTATCAGTGACATCAACTCAGCTCACAGGGAAGGGTCTCTGGGACCCCAAGCTGCACCCCTTGGCCAGCCCAGCCCTGGACAGGTCCTGATTCCCCAGGACACTGGTCAGGAGCACAGAGGGGCACTACCTCCTCAAAAGGAGGCCGTTGCCATCCCCCCTCCCCAGTTTCTGGTCTCCTCACAATCCCTGAGGGGAAACTGCGGCCTCCAGCATGCCCCCGCCCCTTGTCCTCTCGTGGAGTACCCCTTTTCCTGTCCTCTAGCCCAAGTTGCCCCAACTTCTTTCCATCCCACTCCTCACTGCAGCCCTCCCACACCACCCTCCACCGCGAGGCCGCCTTCTCCTCACTCTTCTCTCTGTGCACCCAGCCCCTGCCCGGGGCACCCACCACTCTGGACTCACTGCAGCTTCCCCACCAGCTGAGTAGCCCCAACAATCAGCACCTCCCAGCCAAGAATATCTGTACCCCAGCCTGAGAGGGATCTTACCCTTGGGGTAGCCCACATATGTATGGCATCTTGGGCAGCAACTCAAAGCCCTGAGTCAACACCGAGCCTCAGGAAGCCCACATTTCCCAGCCAGGGTCTGGCTGGGCCCAGGCTAGGCTATGGGGCCCCATTCCCCAGGAAGGGGCCAGGCAGGGCTGCTGGGGCCCAGCTTCTGGTTAACATGGCGTCCCTTGCTGCACGTTTAGTCACCCAGAGGGGGGACCCAGTCCTGGGTGTTGGCTTGCTCATGTCTCAGGCTCTGCAGTCTTGGGGACACAAGGGTGTCCAGTCCAGGCCTCCATCATCCTGGGGCCTTCAGTTGGGGAAGGCTTCCTGGAGGAGGAGGTAAGGGCTGAGTTTGGGGTGGGGGCACAAAGCATGAGGCCCCCACCCGCCACCGCAGCCAGAGTTTGGGGTTAATTCTGTGTTGAATCCCCCCAAGCACTGCCCCTCCTCATCTGCTGCCGTGGACCGGTGTTTCCTCACAATGGGGCTTGTTGTGGAGGATACCTTGGGGCTTCCAGCTGTCCAGGCGGGGTCAGTTCCCATTCCCTCTGTCACTTGTTGATCAAAGGCACAACCCCTACCCCCCCCCCCCTTCCTCATCAGATAAGACTGCACGCCCTGTGAGTCCTGGGCTCTGGAAAACTCACTCCTACCCATCTGCTCTTCCCACGGGGCCGCCGGATGAGATCTTCACAGCTTCCCATGCCAGCGACCCCTCGCCCCCTACCAGGCCAGACCTCAGACAAACGTGCCACTTCGCAAATGGGGAGAATGAGGGCCCTGAGAGGGTCCCATGGAAAGTCTGAGTCAGAAGCAGCAGAGCCCAGTTTGCCTGCACTGCTCAGTCAGTCAGAGGGGTCTCTACAAGGAGCGGTCTCCCAGGTGAACCTCAGTGCCTGGAAGCCAGGTCCCTATGCCCTAGCCAGACGGCTCCTCGGGTCACTCCAAGGTTCCGGGAGGGCCACTGCCCCATCACACCTAGTACCACGTTGCTCTCAAGCCCTTGCCCAGGCTGTTCTCCCACCAGCAATGTCTTTCCCATCTCCCCAGGGAGGTTCTCCTGGTCCTTCTGGCCTGATTCCAATGTTGTCTCTCCCCAGAAGCCTCCCCTGATTGCCCAGCTAGTCTCTGTCCTCTGAGCTTCTAGGAAAGAACCTCTCTACCTGTGTCTTGGTCAAATGTCATTTATTCATTCATTCTGCAGACATCATGTGTGCCCAGCCCTGTACCAATCGATAGGCCACAGAGGCTGACATCTCCACACATCTCACACTCATTCTGGACCGTGAACTTCAGAGGGCCTGGTGGAGTCTCCTCTGAGCTAAGGGTGCAGAGCTGGTTCTGGGAGGATGGGCAAAATGGGCCGGACTGCCACTGAGCCCCTGCTTACTGTGTGAGTAAGCCCTCAATCCCACCCCCCATGCTGATTCGCCACCCCAGTGTGGCCTGAAATTTTAACAAAATTGTCTCCAAGGAGTGGTAGGCTAGGCTTATAGGCCTGGGGCTGAGGGAAGGGGGTCACCTCAGAAGACCTTAATGGCACAGAGTTTGGGGGATCAAGTCCCTGCAGGGCCCAGGCCCACCCTGGACCCTACACCTTGGAGAGGCCCCATGAGGGCTGGCAGATGGACTAGAGAAGCAGGAGTCCCACAGAAGTGTGGAGACCAGTGTGCAGCCTGGGCAGTGACAGAAGCCCTGCAGCTCTGGCCTTGCTCTCTAAGCAGCCACTAGAGCTCCTGTGGACATGGGAACATGGGCAGATGCAGGCAGGGCCACTGAGCTCTTTGATCTCACTGTGCCTCACTCTGCCTACCCAAACATCAGGGCCAGCAAGGCTGGGGCTGCAGTATGAGTGCACACATGTGTGGGAAGGTCCCCACTGGCCCCATCAAGGACCCTCTGACTCCAAGCCTAGCATCCTGAGGGTCTTACCCACCCATGGCCCATGTGCATTCATTTGCTTATTCTCTGGAGACCAGTTTCCTCATCTGTAAAATGAGAGCAAGTCCCTCATCTCAGGGTGCTGGGAGGATGAAATAAGCCACTAAGAGCAGATTGCTGGGAGCAGCATCCGGTATATAGGGCACACTCTGCCCACGTCATCTTTGTTATGACTCATTGTTTCTCCCCAGTGGATGACAGAGAAACCCAGGGGCATGAGGGCTTACCTGAATTGCTCTGCCACAGGCTGGGGCCCCAGGAGAAAGTAGGTACCCTTCTCATCTAGCAGAAGGGTCCACTCAGGATGGGGCAGCCTTGACCCCCATATCCAGCCACTGCCTCAGCTCCTCAGGCATCCAGGACCTGCAGGGCAGCACACAGGATTGCCCCCACTGGAGCCTCCACCAGTAAAGACTGCCTTACTGTCCTCCTTGGGAGAGGACAGAATGCAAGTTGTCATGGGAATGTGGTGCTAGCAAAGCAGGCCACCTGGGACTCCCAGGCCACACACCTGCTTCCCTCCTTATATCGGCCAGCCCCACTCTGGGCCTGACCCCAATGTCCAACCCACAGTTCCTCCCAACATTTATGAGCCAGGAGCTATTGGAGTTGGCAAGGTGATGAGGCCCCAGATCAGCTCCTAGGTCAGCCAGGGGGTACCCTAGCAAGTGTGTGTACTCAGAGGTCTAAGAGGGTGACTCAGGGAAGCCTGCATAGAGGAGGCGACACTGTCACTGGGTCTTAAAGAACCAATCAGAGATCTCCCAGCTTGAAGGTTGAAGGAACAACTTGGGCAAGAGTCTGGAGGCATAACCTGTCAAGGTGTGTCCTAGAGGCCAGATCATGGGGCTGTCTTGAGCGGGACTCAGTGGCAGAGTCTACTAGAGGTGTGCATGGGCCAGGGGCGGGGGCCAGGGCCAGGGGTAGGGGGTAGGAGAAGTGGCACAAGAGTTCCATTTTGACTGACACAAGAGCCAAGAGGGCCCGAGCTGAGCTCAGCAGAGGCAGAGTGAGGGCAGATGTGGACCCCAGAACAGTCCTTGGGGAGGTGTCAGTCAGAGGAAAAGGCCCAGTGAGGGGACAGCAGGTGGCCCAGACAGCTGGTGAGCTAGTCAGAAGGAGAAGCAGAGGTTCAAGGAACCAGGTCAACCCTTCACAAGGAGCTGGGCTTGGGGGGCTCCTATTTTTTTTTTTAATTAATTAATTAATTAATTAATTAATTAATTTTTGGCTGTGTTGGGTCTTCGTTGTTGCGCGTGGGCTTTCTCGAGTTGCGGCAAGCAGGGGCTACTCTTCGTTGCGGTGCGTGGGCTTCTCACTGCGGTGGCTTCTCTTGTGGAGCACGGGCTCTAGGTGCGTGGGCTTCAGTAGTTGTGGCATGTGGGCTCAGTAGTTGTGGCTCACAGGCTCTAGAGCGCAGGATCAGTAGTTGTGGTGCACGGGCTTAGTCACTCCATGGCATGTGGGATCTTCCTGGACCAGGGCTCGAACCCGTATCCCCTGCATTGGCAGGCAGATTCTCAACCACTCTGCCACCAGGGAAGCCCTGGGGGCTCCTGTTGACTCCCGGCCTGCAGACCTTTCTGCCCCTGAGCATAGTCTATTGGTAGATTGCGAGTTATCCTCCCCAGAGAACTAGGGTGCCTCCTCTGGAGAAGATGCTGCTTTCATTAGGGATGGGCAGCTGGGAGGTTTTGAGATTTCCAGGAGGGCACAAGGCCGTAGGTTGTGTCCCTATCATACCTTCCACCATCCTCAGCTTCCTAGTGTCCATCTCTATACACCTGACTGCCATTCAAGCACAGCCCCAGATGACGCTTGGGCTGGGGCAGGGTCCACCTGTTTCCAAGGAGGTCTGGGCTCCTCCTGTCCTGGTACTCTTGTTCACAAATGGTGAAACTGAAGCCCAGAGGAAGAGTGCCTTGCCCAGCATGCCAAGGGGCTGAGGGCTTCAGTCCTCCGTGGTGTCCATTGGCCTTCCTCCCAGGTTCCCATAAATGAAAATTCCCACCAGAAAGTGGGCTCAGACTGCCTTCCAGAGCCCTCAAACCCTCTCCACCCTCCTTGCTCTGTCCCCTCCTCGGGGGCCCCAAGCTTAGCTGAGCTTCCCTATCCAGGGCGCTGTTCCTGGAGGGTTCCAGGCTGCCTACTTTTCCCTGTAAAGACCCTCCACCTTGCCCCCTTGCCTGCTTCCTGTGGGCGCCAGTCCCTGACCACCGCTCTGCCAACCCTGCCTGGGGACTCCAGGGATGGGGTCTGATGGGTTGTGGCTCCTCCAAGGGCTTTTCCAGGAAGTAAATGTGCTGAACCAGGTCCAACGAGAGACGGGGAAGTGTGGGGAGAGGGGGCCCAGTGGGGTTGCAGGGCAGGAATCGCAGGAAGACAGACGCCCAGCCTCAGTCTCCCCCAGGGGTTGCCTGTGTTCTGGGTGTCAGACAAGGCTCTTGGCTGCCCGACCCCCACCAGGTGTGGGGCTTCCAGCAACTCAGAGGTCCCTTTGTCCCTTATCTTTTCTGCCTCCTAGGTGGCGGTATCCAGATAAGCATCCCATTCGGGGCTGAAATTCCAGCCCGGCTGCCCACTTCCCCACCTGGGGGTCTGAGACCTGCCAGCTGCACACTTTCCCCAGGACCCACCCAGAGTGTACAGTCTACCCAGGATGCCCCAGCTGCACATTTTCCCCGGGACCCCCTCCCCCATCTGCACGCTTTTGGACCTGCACCCACACCACTTGGCCGTGCAGATCCGTGCCCCCCACACACACACTCATGCACTCACTGTGGGCCACTTTGAGGCCCCTCCCCTTCCCCCATTTCCACCCTACATAGCTGGGTGTGGAGAGGTTTGTGGAGGAGCCCCTGACCTAAAAGCAGGAGGTTGAAGCTGAAGAGCTGACCCCTGTGTGATCCCAAAGACCCCCAGGCAACCCCCAGACACACACACATCCCTGAGCTTCCTGGACCACCCTCTCAGGGACTCTGTCTCCATCTCCCAGCCCCACTCAGCTTCTCTTCTTCCCCATCTCCCAGCCCCACTCAGCTTCTCTTCTTCCCCATCTCCCCCCTCCCCCTTCATTAAGCCTCCTAAACCTGCCAGCTCCCTGAAGCAGGAAATTGCATTCTGCCAAGATTAAATGGACTTGAACGCCCTGCCTCTGCCCGAGCGGGAGGGGAGCTGAAAGGAGCCAAGTTTGCTGGGGGGTGGGCGCCCCAGGACACCGAATCCCAGGTTGGGGAGGGGGATCCAAAAGGGTGGGGGTATTTCAGGATGGGGTGGGGGCTTCCTGAAGGGCAGAGGGGAGAGGAGAGGGACTACAGGGAGGCAGGGGGCCGGGATGCTGGCCTCTCCCCGAGGCGGTGGGAATGAGACCACGCGGAGAGAGGAAGCCACTCTGTGGGGGTGGACCGCGTCCCGATTAGGTAGGGGGAAGGGGTGGGTAATAGAACAGGGGCAGGGGGAGGGGTGGGAGGCATGGTGATTGCGAGGTGAGAGGGAATGCCTGTCAGGTTGAGATCCGACCTACAGGAAATGGAAAATGAACCTTGGGGGATGTACTTACTGCTTTATCCAGAGGGAGGGTCACCCTCTCCCTGGCCCAAGATATCATAGCAAGGATACAGTCAGGCCAGTTAGGGACCCCTGCGTACCCTCGGGTCGCCGGGGAGCCCCGTGTGTAGTCCTACAGGCACGCAGGACCGCACAGTCCCTGCCCCCGCACTATCTGGAAGTCCCCCATCAGGAGACAGAGAGCACTGACAGTCCATCATGGGAAAGATGCATGAAGGTTGATGTGCCCCCTGCCCCCACCCCTAGGTAGCAGGGGAAGTGGAGGGGCTGAAGCCTTCTGAGGGGTGCCAGGCACAGAGTGCCCAGACCCTATGTCTGCAGCGGCCCCATACCCCATAGATGGGGCACTATCATCCCCATTTCTCAGGTGAGAGCTCCGAGGCCCAGAGAGCCTGCTCCTCCCAGGTCACAGGGCTCCACCCACCAAGGCCAATGCCAGATAAGAGGGGCATGGGAGAGGAGCCATGCCAGTCCCCTTTCCCCAGGTAGGCAGGGACAGGGACAGCTGGACCGAGTGTGGGCCTCACATGGGCAGCTCCCACCCGGGGGCCCAGCCCAGCCCAGCCCAGCCCAGCTCTGCATCTGGGTCACGCCTTCAGCACCTGATCAAGCCACGTGAGCTGGAGGAGCAGGAAGAACAGCTGGTCCAAACTGGTCAGGCATTATCCCTGGGACCACTCACCCCACAGTCATGACCACGGGCAGCAATACTTACTGAGCACCCACTGTGTGCCAGCCTGTCCTTGGCATCGGAACAGTGGTGGACACTGGGAAGGACAGCCCAGCTCGACTGGCATGGTGGCAGGGAATGGAGGGCCATGGGCAGAGGCCCTTCATGTACCAGGAAGAGAAGACAGGTTGTCTGGGGAGGGCCCGGGAGAGCTTCAGCCTGGCTGAACATGGGCAGGCAGTGGTTAGCCATGGGGCTGAGGGGTGGGAGGTCCATGTGGTCATCAAGCAGGACTGTGACAAAGGCAGCTGTGGGACTCTTGTGAGCTCCAGCGCAGGGCTGGGGGCACTGCCTCCCCACCACCACCACCCCCAGCCCCACCCCACTCAGGGCTGTTTGTTCAGATGTTGGTGCCCATTTCAGGCAACCTGAGCTGGGCAGATGGTTTCCCAGGAAGGAGGCTGGCTCCTGGCTCCATTCTGGCGGCTGGTGAAAAATGGGCTTCACCTGTCCAGATGTGGGGGAACTGATCCCTGTGTCCCGGTGAGGTGGGGCAGGTGTATGCCTAGCTAGTGCCTCAGGGGTCACCCTGGGAGGCCCTGGGGGAGGCAAACCAGTCCCTGGGAATAGGGTGCCTGCTGGGAAGGAAGACAGCTGAGTCCAGATAAGGCCAAGGGGACAAGTAACCGCCCCACCCACCAGTCTGCTCCTCAGTGTTCCTGGCCAGAATGTCCCTGGTCACTTCCTGGTTGGGTTTTCAGTCTCCAGTCAGATTAGTGGAGCCAGCTGCCCGGGAGATCTGAGTTGGCCTGTCCTTCAGGTCAGTGACAGGCAGTGACCTGAGGCCCTGCCACTGCCTCATCCTGGCTTCATGTCCCCAGGCTATCCATTATGAACAAGAGGTGCCCCCTTCACTCCCCTCTGATCTCCCCTCTCAACACCCTCCCCTGAGACCTCTCTCAGGGAAAGCCAGTCAAGACAGCTCCAGCTCTGAGGGGTTCTTCCCGGGTCCTATTGTGCCTCCTCCTCTGGCCTGCAGTTTGGAGGCCCTGGGACCCGGCCAGCTCAGCCCAGGGACCTCTCCTCAAAGAAGATAGCCTAGTCCCTCCTCCTTGGGATCCCATGTGTCCTGCATCCCTTATCACAGGTCCAACCACTGGATCGGCTTTGTCCTCCTTACCCATGGGACTGTGAGCTCTGGGAGGATGGAGACCACAACTGTCTCAGTCACACTTGGTCCCCAGGTCCTGGAAGCACTGGGTAACAGCTCAGTCAACCGATTGACCACAAAGCACAGGTACATTTCCAATGCTTTAAGGCAAAATCATTCATTGCCTCACACATACAACAACTCCGTGTGCCCCTCTCTTTCCCAGGCCCCAATGTGGCAGGGTGGATGAGCATTAGCATTAGTATGGTTTCTGCCTGCCCAGAGCTCAGACTCTTCTTGGAGGACAGGGCTGGGACTGAGGAAATAGGAGCCATGCCCCTGGGCCTCACAGAATCCTAAGATGAATGGGCTGTCAGAGCATCAGGAGACCAGGTGGGATGGGAAGTTGGGTCTTAGGGGTGCTTCCTGTAGGGGCTCCATGGAGCCCCTACAGGAAGGTGGGTGGGTTGGGAGGGCTTCCTAAGCTTCTAATCTCCAGTCTGCTCAGCCAGCAGTGGGGACCAGCCTCCATGACACCCAGTGCCCCCCATACTTCCAGCTCTGATCTGCTCCTTGCCCATGTGGCTGGGTCGCCTAAGCAGCTGACAGGACAATTCATATCCTCCACTTCTTAGCAACCACCCCTATAGATAGCCAGACAGCCTTAGCTCCACGCAGAGGGAACTGGACTCCACTCCCCTCACAGGAGGCCTATTCAACCACCCTTTGCTGTTGACCAGGCCTGCCCATCCTGGCCTGGGCTGAGAGCCCTGCCCTGGCCTTCTGAGTATATGTTTCCATCCCAGTGCCCCTCCCCAGCTACGCTGTGCCCTGAGTTAGGCATTGCCCCTGTCCTCACCGTCCAGCTCCCAGGGCTGTGCAGATCGTGAGCTGTGGGATTTCAGATAGGTCTGCTCTCTCTGAACCTTTGGGGTCTCCTGCTCTAGTTCAGGGATGCTTACCCCGTGGCTGGCAGGTGGCTGGCAGGAGAATGAGGGCATGCATCCTGGGTTGGGGCTGGCATATCCCACAGGTTATAAATAGTCGCTGGCATTTCCTCAGCTTCTCTTTTAAATGCCCCCTGGGGAGTCAGGCTTCTAGGCCCCGATTCTTGGTTCTAAAGCCCCAGGGACCCCTTTCCACTGAGGCAGGGCAATTTGGGTTCTCTTCATATTCAGGCATTGGGATGGTCCAGGGATACCACCCATGGAACGTGAGGCCTGCTCCCTGCCTGATGTGAGTACACAGGATGTGGGGGAGAGGGTGCTGTCTCTGACCCTAGAGAAGGTGCCCAGAAACTAGGCCATCAGGTGTCCCAGGATGGGGTGGTCTCTATTCCCATGCCACGGACACCCATCCTGCCCTGCCCTGCTGTTCCCCCTCTCACCTGCACCCCTCCTCTGACTCTGGATGGGGGCTCCAGTGCTGCACAAGACTGCCAGGGCCAGCAGGCCTTCTTGGAGGGTCTGCCCAGCTGGGCAGTCCTCTAGCTGATGCCAAGCCCCCACCAGCAGCTCGCACTGAGTGTGGCTCGCTGGACGCCTGCTGCTCACAAGAGAAACCTCGGGCAGCGCTTCTCCTTAGTATTTCAGCTGCAGGTTCTCAAGTGTGGAGGCCCTGACGGAGCTGTAGTGTGGTTCAGTATCAGTTCTCTAATACTAGGAAGCTCTTCAGGAGCCTAGGAGCCACAAGTGGCTGGGAGAGAGAGGGGTCTAGCTTTCTCTGGGTCCCATAACGCTGGGAGGGGATCACAGGCTGTAGAGAGGAGGTGCCTTGGTGATTAGCAGAGAGATTTCAGGTGTCCACCAGCTGAGTGTGGAGCAGGGTGCCCCACCTGTGACATCCCCACTCTCACCTAGGGCTTGGGCTGGTTTCCCTCCTCCCCAGACTAGCCTGGGGCTTCCCTGGTCTGGGAGCCTGGAAGGAGCAGAGACTGAAAGAAAAGTGGGCAGGTGGGGGTAGGGTGGCCACAACACTCCTCTATCCTCTTCCTCTCCAACCCCTGCCCCATCACCTCCTTCCCAGAAGTCTCTGGTTTAACCCCTCCTCCCCCCGCTCTCCCACCAGCTGACAGGAGAACAGAAAAGAGTTAGCCATACTTGCTATGGAGAACCCTGTGGCTTTGTCTGGGCCAGTGGAGCCTACAGGGCTGGTGGGAATAGTAAGTCATGAAAAGTGTCAAACACAGACTTTATTATTATCCTGCACGTGGGGGGCCACAGACCCAGGTGTTCAGGCACTTGTGGACTCTGTAGGATCTTGTGGGTCCTTGGTGGGAAGGGCGTGAGTGACCCCCACCCCTAGGTGGCGTGGACCCTGGGGCTGGGGCTACTGTTTAATAGAGGAGATTGGGAAAGGCAATGCTAACCCAAACAAACCTTCCCTGCCTGGGGTGAGGGAGGAGCAGGAGGGAGCAGGCCCTCAGGCAGCCTGAGCCTCAACCTGGGGGGGGTTCTCTGTAGTCTCCCAAGGTTGGCCTGCGCATCTATGGCCTCAGAAGGGCTGTTGCTATAGGGTCTCGGCCCTTGAGCTCAAGGGACAGGTAAGCTGGAAGTGACTTCCCTTTGGCCTTGGCACCCACCTGCTGTCCCTGCAGTGCTTGGCTTTGGCACTCCACATCCATCCTGGGGGAGAAGGGCCCCTCTACCCAACTGACTGATGGAGTAGGAGAACAGGCATAGGGAGAGAACAGGGGAGGTGGGGAGGGTGCCCTTGCTACAGGACTCTCCCCAACTTCTCCTTCCTCGAAACCCCTTCTTTGGGGGAAGCTCTGCCTGTGGGGCACGAACCTGCTACAGAGATAAGTCAAAGAATGAAGGAATTACATGCACACGAGGCATGATGGGGCAGTGTGTGGGGCTTGGGGTCCCATCATCCCCTGTACCCAGTCTACTCTGATCAGGGGGGCATCCACCTGTCTGTCCTGGGCTATTGACTCCTCTTCTCCCAGCCAGGAGGCAGGCTGGGGCAGGGAGGGGTTGCTGGGCCTCATGAATTTACAATGACCAGACTAATGAAGCGGGTTCCTGGGGAAAGAGGACACTAGTGGGGAGGGGGAGGGGGAGGTACTGGACAGAGTCGGCATCCCTCTCCCTCCATCCTTCTCAGATGCCCTCTGCCCAAATCTGGCCAGCACAGCGTTCCACTAAGCTAAGCTCCTTAGCACCAGGACACAGCATAAACAACATCTGTCCCCTATTGTCCTGGGGTCTGGGTCCTGGTGCCTTGAGATCCTCACATGAGCCTTGGAGATACAGCAGGGAGGTCTGGGAGGGTCCCTGCTGACTCTCTCTGCTCCTGCATAGCCACACAGGCTGTACCCTCAATCAGGCCTCCCAAGTGTGCTGGCCTCTGCCTGCCCAGCCATGCAAAGCCCTCATATTCCCACCGTGGACCTGGATCTGGACAGGGAATGGGGAAGAGGCTGCCCTATTCTCTGAGGTCTAGTCTGCATGGAGGAATCAGGGAGGAATGGGGCCCAAGTCTTCCCACCAGCCCCTCTGACCCTCCACCTCTGACTGGTGGCTGTGGGCCCCCCTCCCTTCTAAGACTCAGAGAAGAAAAGAGAAGAATGAGGTGTCTGAGGATGAGGATTCAGGGGTGGAAATTACCTCAACTGAATTTTAAAAACCCCTGGCTGGTTGCCATGGTAACAAAAAAGGTGCATCCCATTGCCATGGCAACAATCAAACACCGAGGTTTGCTGCTGGGATTGGGGATTTGGGAGGTGGCCGGAGTGGGTAGGTGGAGGAGGCTGAGCCTGGGCTGGAGCAATCTGGGGGGGTGGTTTGCTATCCAGCCTGGGATCACCTACCCCCACACTTCCAGAAGGCCAGGCTGGGTGCTTTTTCCTGGCAGTGGGGTCAGAGGAGAAAATATTGTCAGGAATAATCCCCGAACCCCTACCACCCACTCCTTTCTCAAATGCCTCTGGCCTATAGGAGCCCTGAGTGGGATCTTGAGCCTGCTTAACCGAGCTCTTAACTGGGCACAGCCTTGGGCTTGGAGACCATCCAAGTCTGCGCCTGACCTCAGGGAGTGGCAGTCTGGGAATCACCATCACAGTCACTGGTCCCCAAGATAGAAAAGTGTATAGCCAGGAATTAGTTCCATGAGGCCTGGAGGACAACTATGTAGTATACCCTGAGGACAGCTATACACACCTGGAGGGTTGCTATGTACACCTGGAAGATGACCAAACATACGTGGAGGATGGCTTCTCAAGGTGACAGTCCTCTCCTTCAAGAGCCTATAGCCTCCAGGACTCCAGACCTATCACCAGAAACTTGGTTTAATGTAAGGGTTCAGGGAGGGACAGAAAGGCTCCTGTTCTGTCACCACTGAGGACACTCTCAGGAACCCCAGGACAGCCTGGCAACCAGAAGCACAAGTCCCATTCAGTAGTTCCTGGTGTGGGCTCAGGACTGACCTGTGCAGCCACTGGGTCCCAACTGACCCTCTCACACCACAGGCTCCATGCAAGGGGCTGGGCATTCAGGTTTACTGGCCCCATGGCCTGACATCCTACCCTCAGAGTCGGTCTCTGGGGTTCCCAGTGACGCCAGAAGATGTTTGTTAGACACACCTGGGAGCATCTTGGCTCCTGGAGTCTCAGGCTTTTCCATTAATGCATTAGTGTAGCCAAGTTCAGAGATTATATGGGCTGCCAGTGGCCTTGGAGACGTGTGTGTGTGTGTGTGTGTGTGAGTGTGTGTGTGCAGGTCAGCAGAGGAGGTGGGGGTGTCTACCATCCCAGTCTGTCAGCCTCAAGCAGGCTTGTTACATTCTAGATTCCCAGACCCACGCCCAGAATTCCCTTCTGCTGAGAACATGGCACAAGAGTTCTGAGGAGACACAAGGGAGCATCAGGGAGGCTGTGTAGCCCCATGTGACTACCTGGGGTGGGTGGAGAGAGGAATGAGTCTGTCTAGGGGAAAAGCACCTCTCAGGCAGGTAAGAAATGCCTCCCGCCGCTGGAGAAGCAAGAACCCAAGGCACTCTGATGACTCTTGCCCCTCCTCACAGCTGCCTTGGCCTGGTCTTCCAGGAGACTGGGTACTACTGGGTGAAAGAGAGGCATTCCTTCCCTCGCTCCCCGAGCCCAACTGCCCCTCTCACAGGTAGGAAAGCTGAGCCCAGAAAGGGCCTACATCTGCAGAAGCTGCTCCACCCGGCCCTGGGAGGGGAGATCCAGCCCAGGGCTGCCCCCTCAAGATCCTGCCTCCCCACTAGCCCAGCTGGCCCAGGTTAAGGAATTCCGAGGTCTGGACGGTCACGCTAAACACAAAACCACCCTGGCGAAGGCTCCAGGCACCCCGCCACCCACATCCACCCTGCTCAGCCAGTCTGCCGGAAGGAAGTGCCTGACTGGGGTCAGATGGGGCGATTATCGCTCAGCACTGAGAAGGTGGCTAGAACCGCCATGGCAGGAGTTATGACTGGTGGGGAGAGGGCACCGACCCAGACTCCTGAGGGGGCGGCACCTTGCGTGCACCCAGGCCACACCTCTCACTCACACACACGTTGGGCACACACACAGGGACCACAGGAACAATGGAGCTGGCTGGTGGGGACTTTGGGACCTCTTGCCGCCATACACTTTCCCCAAGGTGGCTGTCCTCTCTTCAGAGTAGGGACCCTCAGGCTGCCCCCAGGTGGGGGGGGGCCCAGCCTGCTTCAGGCTCCATCCCCCTCCTCGCCCCGCCCCCCCAGCCAAGTGGGGTGCAGTCGCTGCAGCCCCAGGCCAGTATCTGATGTCCCAGGAGCTCCTGGAGCCACGTGCAAGAGGCCAAACCCTGCTGGTTCACCTGGGACTCTGCCCCGCACCAAAAGGAGCCTGGCCTTTCTCTCAGAGGGCTCAGCCAGGTGGCACCCAGCTCCCGGGAGGGACAGAGATCTGGGGCCCACTAGGCAGGAGCCATAGAGTGAGGGAGATAGGGACTCCTCCCCCAGGCTTCCTTAGGCGGCCCCCGCCCCCTCATCGCCAGCCCTGAGCCCTGCTTGGTGGCCTTGTGAGGGTTACACACTGTAGGCAGGTTTGGAATCCACGGGTGACCCTTTGGATCACCTGGGCCCCACCCCTTTAGCCAGGAATGCCCAGAGTCTCACTGGACTTACCATTAATGGCGTTCATTCATTCCCTCTTCAACTTCAGGGCTTCTTTGAATACTTGAACTCAGGACTGCCCCTAAGTATGGCTTTAACCCTACCCTGGCTACAGCAGTTGTCCACACTGAAGAAGGAATTAAATGGGCTCCAAGTATGGCGTGTACCCTTCCCCCCCTCCCCCCATACAACACCCGCCAGGGTTGGGGAGAGCGACCTTGTTTAGTGTGACACCTTGGAGGAAACTCCTCTCCGCACCCCCTGCTCCAGCCACAGCCCAGCCCAGCCCCCTCATTAGTGTGGAGCTCAGGAGGCCTACCCAGTCAGGCCTGCCCCGGCCCAGAACCAGACACCTAGCTCTGCCCCCAGACACTCAAGTCCTGAGATTTTGACCCTGCCTCTCCCTCTAGCTCCCATGACAAAGGTTTGGGCTGGGAGCTGGCAGATCCTACTTATCTTGTCATAAATATTTATCAGGCTCTAGGGGCCAGAGCCTGCAGCTGACTTGGAGGTGGGGGGCTCGGGGCCGATGCTTCAGGAGGATCTCAAAGCCCTTTCCTAATGAGGGTGCTTCGAGGGGAGAGTGCCACCTGGGCCTTGGGCTCCTCGGGGAGGGGGTGGACAGATGGACAGCGGGACAGAGTCAGAGGGAGCCTGGGGGGACTTGGGCATGCTCCAGCAACCAGACCTCCCCTTGCACCCCAGGAATGTGGGGGGGGAGGAGGAGTCAGAAGAAGCCAAGGCTACCAGAAACATGGCAGCCTTCTTCCTGGACTGTCCTCTGGCAGAATATCCTTGAGAGCTGCGCTCCCCACACACATCAGCCCCCCAGACTATGCTCCCCACACAGTCCTCCCAGAACTGTGCCCCCTCCCGGTCCGTGCTCCCAGCTACATGGTCCTTCCAGAGCTGTGCTCCCTCCCGCACACTGTCCACAAGGAACTGTGCCCCCATGTAAACCTCTCCCCACCATCCCTCCTGACCCCACACCTTCCTCCTAGAGCTGTGCCCCAAATGCTACTCCATACTCTCCGGCCTCCAGAGCTGTGCTCTCCACACATTCAGGAGCACCCCCGTCACCTGCCACGAGCCCCCACTCCTGGTCAAGAGGGACTCCTGACCACAGCTGCTGGGAAGCCCTCTGGCGAGCAGAGCAGACCCCATCCTGGGGCCCCGCAGCGCCTAAATTCCAGCTCTCCCATGAGCCACGGGCGCAACCCCCATCCCACCCCGCCTCCCTCATTGGCATGCTGGTGGGGCCCACAGGTGGAATCAAAGCGCTCTGCTCAGAGCCGAGCTGCACAGCGGGGAGCGGGAGCCTTTGTCTCCCCAGCCCTGTGGGAGGAGGGGAGCTGGGGCCGAGAGGACACATTTTGGGGTCCAGAGCCTCCTCCTCACTGCCACAGGCAGGCACAGCTGCAGATAAGGGGGGGCAGCCTGAGCCAGTGAGCACCCCCAGTAGATAATGAGCGGCTGGGGGGAAGGGACAGCCTCAGGCACAGCCTGTGGGGGGAAGGCTGCCTCCCAAAGCTCAGAGCGCTCATTAGTGGAAGCCTAGGAGGGGAGGCAGCTAAGTGGGTCAGTCTCCCTCCCCCAGCCTGCCTGACAGGTGTGGGTGGGAGGGAGAACCGTCAGCCCATTGTCCCCCATTGAAGTCGGTCCCACTCTGAGTCCCCTGCCCCTCCAACCCACCTCCCAGAGCCCACTTTCCCTCTCTGAGACCCCCAGGTGGCCTCCTCCCCTTCTGGAGCCCCTCCCCTTCTCTGCACTGCCCTCCCCCGCACCAGGTGCCGGCCCCTCAGTCAGCCTCCCCAAGGCATCCTCCAGACTGAGCCACACCTGGGAGAAATTGAAATCTTAGACTCTTCCCCTACCCCCACCGATGAAGCAGACATCCCTGTCCTGGACACGAAAGGCAGTAAAACACGGCTCTACTGGGGCCGGCGGGCGGAGGGGTGTGCCAGAACAAGCATCCAGATTTTGGGGCGGGAGCCAGGCAGGGTGAGGTGTGGGCTCCAGGCCAGGGCTTTGCTGCCCCCCTACCCTCTCAGCCAGTTGTCCCTAGGCACTTCCCCTTGGGTCTCCCGCTTCCCTCTTTGCCCCCGCTTCAGTTATGAAGATAATTGTCCTGGCAGATCTATCACAGGAGTAAGGTGGGCGGAGGAGGGATGGATGGGGGTGCACCACAGAGGCAGGGTCTTCTCCCTGCAGGGTGGGGAGGTTCAAAGAGACAGGGTCTGTTGCCTGGCTCCCCCCTCCCAACACAGGATAGAGCCAGATGAGCACAGGATGGGCAGCCTGGCTGGCGGTTGCCCCCCCGCAACCCCCCTGCCTCTCCAGTCTTTGGCTGGGCCCCTCCTTGATCAAGGACCTTCTAGGGCTTCCTATTTACTGTCAAGGCCACCTTCTTCAAGCTCTGAGAAACCTCTGGACCGCCCAGCTGGTCTCAGGGCAGAGGGTAGATTAAGTATGGTGCTCTGTCAGCCACCTTTGATGTTGCCGGGACACAGTTCTGGGAGGGGCTGAGTGACCGTCCTGGTTCCGCCAAGCCCCCACCGCAGCCTGAGGCCCGAGGGGTCGTTATACAGTCATGAGTCTCCATCTGACTACACAAGGGTTAATCTCAGGGTGCCACCCCCTCCCACCACGTGTGCACAAATTCCAGGAACGCTTTCCATTAAGAACACTGAGAAGATTTCATTTACATTAATAAGAACCAGAAAAATCTGAGAGGGGGGAGGACAGCGGTGTGTGGTTGCCGCCCACATTCTGTATCTGAGTCTGGTAGAGCCTGAGGGGCTCAGGCTGGGGCTCCTAGTCTTAGAGGAGAGGCCCAGCCCAGTCAGTGCTGGGGTACCCAGTCCTAAGGGAGAAGCCATCTAGTCCTAGGAGATCCCAGTCTGAGGGAGGAGGCAGAGCCCAGCTGATTCTGGGCACTCCTAGTCTGAGGAGGTGATCCTAGGGTCTGCCGGCCTGAGGAGATGGCAGAGCCCAGTCTCGGGTGGGAGAGGACACCAACCCACGGAGATGCCTAGGGGCAGGGACGGACAGAGCCCAGGGCTTCCACGAGCTGTGGATGAACCCTATCAGTCAGGGTTTGCGGCAGTCCTTCTCTGAGCCTCAGTTTGCCAGTCTGTTGGAGAAGGCCGCTCAGTCCCCTCCCCACTAAGTGTGGCTGTAAGTAATAGAAGGGAAGGTTTTGAGCTTTGAGCCATTTCAGGAGCACTGTGTCCCCTTCCTCAGCCTCCTCTCCCCCTTCAGCTTCACATTTCGACACTAGAGCTGAGTGGAGGACTCTGTTCAGTAAGCTTGGGAACCTGTTCAGGGTGGAAACCCCCAAGATCCACCTACCTGGGAAGGGGAAGCTGCAGAATGGCTGCGTGCGTGCGTGCGTGCGTGCGTGCGTGAGTGTGCACGCGCACGGGGGGTGCCTCTGTTCTGCCAGTCCGAGCCCCGCCCCACTGCGGCCTGTGAGCTCCCACCTCCTTCCCAGCTGCCAGACCAAGCTTCCTTCCTTCAAGGGTAGCAAGAGTCTGATTCCCGCCCCCTTGGGCCAGAGCAGGCTATAAGTGTGTGCAGGGGTGAGCTTTCATGACTGGACCTGGCCTGCCCATGTACAGGCGGT
The DNA here is from genome assembly GCF_028023285.1 of Balaenoptera ricei. Taxonomy (NCBI): domain Eukaryota; kingdom Metazoa; phylum Chordata; class Mammalia; order Artiodactyla; family Balaenopteridae; genus Balaenoptera; species Balaenoptera ricei. The sequence goes on along the minus strand of NC_082649.1, from coordinate 68,652,883 downwards.
TGGGAAGAGGTGTGTGTGACCGTGCATGCTTCATGCACGGGTGGGGTGGGCGCGGGAGGTTGGGGTCTGCAGGCATCTTCGTGTCCTACCCCCACGCATGTCGAGGGTTCTGGAGAAGCACTCCTGATGCCGCTGGATGACTATCCAGGCCTGTGCGTGCATGTGCATGCAGTGGGCCACCCCTCAGCCCAGCCTAGGATTTGGGGAGAAAGGAGAAGCCCCTGCCCGGGTGCCCCCCAGGATTTGGGCCTAGCCTTGCCTTGCTCCAGGCTGGAGTTCTGGAGTGGGTGACCTGAGGCACTCGGCTGTGCTTAACCCCACCCTTACACAGCAGGCCGGGGCTCCCATATCTTCATCCTCTTCCAGCCCCCTTTCCCCCAATCCTGCCTGAGCAAGGAGATGGTATGGGGACACTTAATTGCATCCATGAATCATTCTCAAAGAGCTCCTGTCCAGCAGCCGAACTCGAACTCGGGGTGCTGGTGCCTGCTTGGAGCGGGAGCCAGGCCTGGTGGGCCAGGCTCTGTGGGGCTGCTCAGTCTGGCAGGAAAGCCGGCAGGGGTTCCGGGCCAGGCCTCCTGGCCCCTCCTCTCTCCCTGGCCGGCTGCGCCTGGCCTCCCCGCTCAGCATGCAGAATTCACCGGCTGCTGCTTGGCTGTCTTATCTCCTCAGCGGCCGGGGGGTGGAGCGGAACCGACTCCCCCAGACCTGGTGGGCTGCCCCCACTCCATGTTATCTTGCCCCACAGCCTCCTCCCGCCCCTTGCAGCCGCTGCAGACCTTTCCTGCTCCTCTTCCTGGCATCCTCTAGGCCTTGCTTTGTCTGCAGTTGTCTTTTTTCCTGCCTCTCCCTGTCTGTCTTCTCTCTCCAGGGTAGTGGTGGGCGGGTGAAGGTGGTGGTCATCCCCAAGGCCGAGCTCGCTCCATCTCTACCGGTCCCTTTGACTGGCCCAGATGTCAGTTGGGCAGAGGTACCTGAGTCAGAACCTAGGCTCAGCACTTGCCAGCCTGGTAATTTACAGCAACTGCTCTGCTTTGAGCCTGTTTCCTCTTTAAACTGGATGAAAATGGTTCAGGGACTAAAAGTGGTTCAGAGACTAATCGGATGCGAGGGCCCTGCCCCTGGCTATGCCTCCTGCTGGAAAGTTCCCCCCTCCTTCCACCTTTTGGGAGGCTGGTTGAGGGCACGTGGGCATCCCCTGCCTCCACCTGAGAGGCCTGGGCAAGCTCAGACCAAACATCCTCTGGCTGCAGAGACAGAGGCTCTGGATCCAATGTGGGCTCTGCCAAGGGAGTATTTCTGTGAGTCAATAATCAGGCAAATGGGTAAAGATAGTTTGAGAGGCAGAAATGCATTTTATCGACCACAGAAATTATTTACCTGGGTTGAAGAGAATTGCTAAGAGACTGAAGCACTTACTGTGCACAGGGCTAGCCTGACCCTTTGTCCCACAGCTGGGTAACAACTTCCCCTTCTAGCCAGTGGTGATCCCTGGGGGTAAGGAACCTGTCAAGAACCTGCAGGGAAACTTCCCTGGTGGCCCAGTGGTAAAGAATCTGCCTTACAATGCAGGGGACACGAGTTCGATCCCTGGTCAGGGAACTAAGATCCCACATGCCACGGGGCAACTAAGCCCGCGCGCCACAACTACTGAGCTTGCGTGCCTCAACGAGAGAGCCCGCATGCCGCAACTACAGAGCCCATGCGCTTTGGAGCCTGCGCGCGCCACAACTAGAGAAGAAAAAACCCGCACACCGCAACTAGAGAGAAGCCCGCGTGCCTCAATGAAGATCCTGCGTGCTGCAACTATGACCCGACGCAGCCAAAAATAAATAATAAATCTTAAAAAAAAAAAAAAAAAGAAACTGCAGGGCCCCAAACTTGTTGCTTATCCCGCTTCACACAGAACTTCGAGGCCCGAGTTCTAGCCAGGTCCCCTTGAATCTCAGAGACCTGGAAGAGGTCCTAGGATCCTCCAGCACGCCAGGACTTGGTGAGACACGCTCCCAACGAGAGCACCTAAACGAGTCCAGCCCATAAATGATGAAGTGCTGCCACCTGGTGGCCACCAGTAGCACAGCCCTTCTCCAGGGTCCAGTCTCCAGGGCAATCTCTCCCCCATACCCCCCATCCCACCTGTCCCTGAGGGCGTTCATCCTTCGGGAATCAGGATGGCCGATGGCTGGACTCCAGGCGCCCTTGAGACCTCCAGCCAAACCGTGCATGCCTGGGGAGCTTAGCTCAGGCCTGGCTGCTCATCTGGGTTTTGAAACTCTTTTGATGCATGGCCACGACATCTGCTCCTGGATGGCCCTCAAAGCCCTGCACATTGCAGCAGCTGTCCCAGCAAAGGGCAGGCTGGACTTGGGATCCCTGGAGGCTCCCTCTAGGTCAGCAAGAGACCCTTCCAAATTCAGAACTTGGGTTTCCCTGATTGGGAACTTTGCACTGCTCTCACAGCACCCCTGTCGGCCATGGCTGGAACAGCGGTCCTATGGTCAGGGTAGGGCAGGGCAGGACATGGCACACTCATCCCTGGGCTTGGGGTTGGAGTAGAACGTGACAGGGCAGCGGGGGATGCCTGGGCCCTTGGGCTTCAGCCTCAGGTCCTCAGGGGGTAAGAGTCATTTAGCACTACTAGCAGGATCTCCCAAATACGGTCTTGTATGAGAGATCTGAGCCAAAGGTACAGCCTGTCAAACTTTAAGAAATTGGTCCATGGGTTCAGATGCAAGATGAGGGCTGCAGTCACCTGGCTAGGTATGCTGGTGACAGGTATAGCTGTGGAACAGGCTGAAAGTGGGAGAGGGAGCCACCAGCTTCTCTGAGGATCTGATCAGAGGATGGACACTAAATTCATGTTTATAGGAAAGCCCATGCCAGTGCAGACAGCAGATGCTGTGGTCCAGAGCTGTCTTCATGGGAGCCTTGAGCAGCTGAGTACGGCAACTATCAGCACCAAGTAGGGCTGGGACTGATTCAAGTGCTCTTCCTGGTGTGGGGAAGTCAGAGGCTCAAGATGGCTGACAGAGGCCTGGCTCTCCTGCCAGGGGTCAGCTGTGGCTTCCCCAGGGAACAGGCTTACACTCACGTGCCCTTTGATGAGCTGGCTATACGTAATTAAGAGCTTCCCAGATCTCATGATGTGTGGCCTCACCTGTGTGGCCTCAGCCTTCCAGGCTGGCTGTCAGATGTGTCTGATTAAGCTGCTTGCGACTGCTGCTCAGATGCTAAGAGAACCAGTGTCTGCAAGGACTCTGGAGGTGGGGATGGTATCTCCCCACGGCTGTCCCTGGAAGATGGGCATATCAGTTGGGCCCTCATTTGTGAGGTTCCCAAGCCTTAGCCCACAGAAGCCCAAGCCTTAGCCCACAGAAGCCCAAGCCTGAGGTTTCTGCATTTGCCTCCACATCTCCCTAGCAAAGCTAGGCTCAACCTCTCCAAGGCACCCCCTAGGAGGCTGGGGTGAGGGCCCGTGCCCTGGAAGCTCCTCCCGAGCATTTTTCATCCTGATTTTATAAGGGCCAGGCCTGCCCGAAAACAGAAAAATATGACCATTCACAAAAGCCATGGAATTCTAGCTTTAAGAACAAGTTCCCCCTCCCTGACTAAATGCCAAACAGGGAGCCCAAGTACTCAGTTCAGCTAGATGGGCAGCATGGGTACCCCACCACCACATCTGGTCCTGGAAACAGCCTCAGACTCACGCACACTTCCTGCCCTTGTCAAGCATGGTCTTGCTGGCCAAATGATGACAAGGATTGGATGACACCACTCAATGGAAAACCCTGCAACGTCCCTGACCACCTCCTCAGCAGCTGAGATGACAGCGGAGAAGCAGAGTGCTTCGGGGGAGAGAGATGGCCTCTCAGCTCCTCCACCTCAGCAGAGAGGTTGCCTGTATTGTGGCCAAAAGCAGGGAGGCTCTTCCTCACAGAGCAGTAACATGCCTACCCCCCACAGGTCTAGGATATAGTCTGTGAAAAGTGAAGAAGCCCAAGTGCTTGCACTCACTTAGGCCTATACAAAGTAAGGAAGTGGAAAAGCCGACTCAGTTATGATGGAGTTTTCATGAAGAATTTTCACACTTCCTTCATCACCCCAAGAATAAAGAGACACAGACACACATTTTTCAAGGTATTTCTTTTGTAAAGGAGCCAGATTTGGCAACTAGACTGAAAATCTTCCAAAATTCTGTACAAATGTGTAATATACAAATATACACAAGGCTTTTGCCGAGAAAAGACAGCACAACAAATGACAGAGGCAGCTTTGGTGTTACATACCACCCTAGGGCATCTCAACACCCCCTAGGAATGCAAGGGGCTGATGGACCACAACATAGGCTACACATGTAAAACACACTACAATTACACTATGTACACTGAAGTATAAAAGACCCACTGTCCCCTTGGCCAGCTCACAAGCCCTCTGGCAGGAAGGCAGGCCATTCACCAGATAACTCATACTAGGGGAACTCCTTTAAGTGGGAGAACCTTGCAGAATGAAGTGGTTTGCCCTAAAAACTATTAACAGCACAAGGCATGCCCTTAAAGAGAAAGGTGGTCAGAGTGAATTCAAGAGATGGAGCACTCCTTGTCATCTCTCTCTCTCTCTCTCTCTCTCATCCTCTCTCTGAGTCTCACTCCATCTCAGTGAACCGGGCAAACATGGCCTTCCGGACAGCATCTTTGTAGGAATCTGCACCAGACAGTCCGTATGCGCTGCCTTTGGCTCCTAGGCCAGCTCCTTTTAGCCGGACTTGAGCCTGGTGGGGATAAAACTGCTGTCAGCAGCTGGCAGGTAGGGTGTGGACTGCTCCCTCTCCCCCTCATCTAACCCACTCCCTACTGAGCTGGACCACCCTCTGGAAGACAGGAGAGGAAGTTTTAAATGAAGACATGGATTTCTATATTGGAGACCTGGAGTAGGTTTAAGGACTGAAGGGATCAAATAGGTAAGGGAGACAGGCAGATAGAACCACACCCTCCCCTACTCCTATGCCTGTTCAGCAAGCATTGTAAGGGCCCCAAAGCACAAAGCATTGCACTGAAGCCCAGGGAAGGTCTGGTAATTTTGGGCACAGATCACAGCAGGACAGCCTGAAGTCAGCAGAACTCGCTTGCACAAATCAACAGTAAGAGTCTGACCTAAGCTATGTTGCCGGGTCAGAGAGGGAGCAATCATTGGCGGTGCTTTTGTCTAGAAGGCCAGTGGTTGAGGGCCTCTGCTCCTGAGCTCTGAGTAAAGGATATCTTATCATGGATGGAAATCCTACTAAATTATAATTTGTTTTATACATAAGCAAAATCACTTAGAAATTAAAGCACAGTACCTTTCTAAAAATCCAATCTAAGCTACACGGGTCTGAATTGGTGTTAAGTTAGGGTTTGTTTATAACAAAGGACATAGACACAGCCCTTAGGAGAAGGTAGGTTTTACCCAAAGATACCAAAAGACCAGAAAAATCAAGTAGGGTGCCACACCCATTCCTTCCAACTGACATCTTCAAAGGAGCGTGAAATATGGGAGGGCTGCAGAGACGACAACTCCCACTGGGTCCTAGGCCCTCTGGGTGCTTCAACCTCATCTCATCTCTGGGATAAGCCTGCAAGCCACTGCTTACCTCAATGGGGGCTGTGATGCCTTGACACTTTCTTCCCAAACCTGAGCCTTCCCGCCAACCCATGGCCTGCAGCATCTTGTTGCCAATGTTACTGTGGTCAATGCCATCTTTGGTGGGCTGCTCGTAATTCCTGCCAGTGGCAAACACACAGTTACTTAAAAAGCCAGAGCCGCGGCTCACAAAGTGGAAAATGTGCACAACACATACACAGTGCCAGCATCAAACTGCTTCTTGCGCTTAGGTTCTGGAGGTTCTGGAATGCCGTACTTCTCCCGTCTTTCTGCAGCTCGATCCCGGTATTTCATCTACGTGGGAGAACAAACATGGTTAGAGATATTCAGACTTCAATCTGTAGCAGTCTCATGCACCCACACTTCAAGATTATCACCTCAAGTGCTTTCTTCATCTGGAGCTTGGCCTTTTAGAGTGCTCTCAAATACCACATGCCCTGTCTCCCTCGCTGCACTCAGTCATATCCAAAACGGCAGGTTTGTAGAGATGAACTGTGTGTGGAACCTGGGGTAGAACTATGTTTCCAACAACCAGTTTTATTTAACGAGTCACCTCTTGTCAAGCTCTTCAACCAGCCGGCTGGGCGTGGGCACAGCTTGCCAAGGTCCTCGAGGGAGAGGAGGGCAGAGCTGCTGTCCCCCCTCAGCATTTGGACAGGCCCACCTCCAGGGAGACAGAGCCAAGGAGACTTCCAGAGACCTGTTCTACAGTCCCTGGGGAGACGGCACCATAAACAGTGGAAAAAAACAGGAAAGCAAAAGCCCTAACTACAGATACTATCTTGGGGTGAGAAATTTCAAGTAACTTGCTCACTGGTTCATCTCTAACTCATAGGCCTCTATTTGTATTTAAAACCCTGCCCAGCTGGCTCTCAACCTGCCTCATCAACTACCAAACGACTGCCCATTAGTGGCCCCACAAGCTTCTCCTGCCCACTGCTTCCTTCCACATCACCTGCAATCATCTTGTGTCCTGCTGTTCCCTGGGCCTCATTTGAAGCTCCTCTCATTGTTCACAAAGGCTTCCCTGGCCAGGCCAAATGAGCTCACTCTCTCCTTGCTAAAATCCAGCATACTTCACCAGCAAGTATTTGGCACTCGGGACTTGTAAGCAGCCTTGAGCACCCTCATTAAGGGTCGGTGCAGGGCTCACAAAGTGCACAGAGTTGGGTCCAGTCTACATGAGCCACAGTGGCCTAGTGACAGGTATGTGGCAAATCCTACCCTGCCCCTGGGACCTGAAACAAGTGCTACAAATAAAAGCCAAAGGCAGTTACCCCAAGACACTCTAGCGGCACATTGACCCCCATTCACCTCTCTCTCCCTCAGCTCCAAGGCTTCCAGCTCCTGCTCGCTCAGCCTGGATCGTCGGTAGATGTCCATGTTTTGCTATACGAGAGATTTTACAGACAGTAAGAATTCATACCTACCTAATTGGAGATATCACAACATTATCGGTACCTATTATATTCTAAGAGTCAAAGCCCAGTTCACTACACTACAGCATGAAAGCCAGAGCCCGCTGCATACGGAGCTGCCATGGTCCTTTCCACTCTATTATCTAGAACATACTATAATCAGGAGCAGCCTTCTAAAAGGCAATCGTTTAATACAGGTATTTACTGAACCTTCACTACTGTCAGGGCACTCACAGCATCTTGCTGCCTCCCCTCCCTGCCTCAGATCAGCTCAGAGAAGCATGGCCACCTTGTGTAGGTCTGAGAGCTGCTGGTGCCTGACCAGGGCGTCTCTGTTTGGGAACTGGCGCCGGCAGAGCAGGCAGGCCATCTTCTTCCAGTCGGCCAGCTTTTCTTCTTCATTCTCAAGTCTCTCCACCAGCTCCTCTTCATTGTCACTGTCACCACTGTAAGCAGCAACCAGACCCCTCTAGGGACAAAAGGAGGGTGGGTCATTGGAAATGTACAACAGGAAGATAGCAATGGCTAAAAGTAACGCCTAACCCAAGCTGTGAGAGTACGCCCATTACCCGTACTGAGTGGAGCAGCCAGGTCCTCCAGGGCTGGGCTCGAGAGCCTCCTGGCACCAACCCTCTTGGGGCCCCAAGAAGAGTTCCTGGATGGCTGTTCTCAAACTACTGACCATGTTTGAAAACCCCAAATACAACAGATCAGAGTAATGGCCCACCCACATTAGTATCTATCAATAAAATAATTTTTTCTTGTCTTAATTTTCTCTTTCCAGTCTGTTAAAACTCTCTATTTACAAATGCAATAAAACTCAATTAACTGAGCTCAGGAATTTGGGCTTCATTCCCTGCTCCATCTCTCCGGCTCTCACACAGGGAAAGCAAAGCCCTGAACATGGATTCTATGTGCAGAAGCTGCTCCAAATACCCACTGACAGGGACCAATTAAGTAGAAATCACATTAGCCAAGATGCAGCTGAGTTTCAAAGTGAGGCACAAAGCACAGATATGGTCTTTAAACACTGGTGGTACTTCCTTACTTTGAGGGGATTCTCCTCGTCTCCATTTCGTACCAATTCGGGGATGAGCTGCTGCCTTTCTGCTAAGGCTCCCTGGGAAACAGAGAACAAGTCATAAGCCTCAAATTTTACCTAAGTTCCCCTCATGAAGTAAGGCCATTCCTGCTACTGTTACCTTCTTCTCAAAGAGAGCAAAGCCAGCATCTGCTGCAGCAGATTCTCTCCTTTCTTCTTCCCTCAAAGAATTTACAGGTTGAAAGCTGTTTTTAAAATTTTCTTTCTGCTTGTTTAAACTCTTAGCCCAGCGTTCCATGTCTTTGGCAATCTAAAGTCAAACAACAATCACAAAAAATACACTTAGGTAGAGGAACTTAGAAAACAGTCTCCTATGCCATGAAAACAAGCCATTATTGTAACAAACTGTAACAAAACCCCTTTTGCCCTTACCTTTATGAGATACTGCATATAACCAAAGTCATTAAAGGTCTCAAAAGTCAATGTATTTTAAATCCCATAAATAGTTTTTATGGATGGCCTCTACCATTGAAGGTAACTGTATAAACGACTTTTTCTCCCTGGACTGAAGCTGGGACTCATGCAGGCTCCTGCACTATGCAGGCTGATTAATGACTCTTTTCTTCTTGCTGCTCCATCAGAGGGAACTCTTCAGTGAATTCTTCTAACCGCCGAAAGGCACAGGAAACCCCATACAGCCTTATACGACCTAAATCTCAGGGACTTCCCTGGTGGTCCAGTGGCTAAGACTCTGTGCTCCCAATGCAGGGGGCTCGGGTTCTATCCCTGGTCAGGGAACTAGATCCCTCATTCCACAACTAAAGACCGTGCACGCAGCAATGAAGATCCCGCGTACCGCAACTATGACACGACGCAGCCAAATAAATAAATATTAAAAAAAAAAAAAGTCTTTGAGTCTTTCAGGATTTTTTTCCCCTAAGTACATAGGCAACTGACAGACAACATATAGTAACACTAAAAAATTGCAAAATGCTCTACAAACTTGATATAAATAAGATGTGTGGCCCCATTTTAAAGAATCCAAATAAAGCAGATATAAATGCCTCGCCCCCGTGCCCCACCTGAAAAAAACATAAAAATTAAGCCCAATATCCCAGAGAGAAAGATGGGTCTGCTGGCTGGGTCATGATCTTACCTGCTGTGCTGTTTTGCTCTTGGGTTTCTCCTTCTTTTCCTTCCCCTCTTTTGCAGGAGGTAGGCCCGTCTGCTGGTGGGAGTTAGACTCTGCAGCCAGCATGTAAGTCTCCTTCTCTCCATCCCAGTACAGGTACTGCTGGGTTAAGGAATTGTAGTAGTACTGGGGAAAAAAATACCATTAATGCAGATTTCTGCTGTGTTGAACCATTATCTTAAAGGAGTATTTTGTCAAAAACCCACATCAAAGTTGTTTTGTCAAAAAAACTAAACATAGGGCTTCCCTGGTGGTGCAGTGGTTAAGAATCTGTCTGCCAATGCAGGGGACACAGGTTCGAACCCTGGTCTGGGAAGATCCCACATGCTGCAGAGCAACTAAGCCTGTGTGCCACAACTACTGAACCTGTGCTCTAGGGCCCGTGTGCCACAACTACTGAGCCCATGTGCCACAGCTACTGAAGCCCGTGTGCCTAGAGCCCGTGCTCCGCAACAAGAGAAGCCACCACAATGAGAAGCCCGTGCACAGCAGAGTATCTCCCGCTGGCCACAACTAGAGAAAGCCTGCATGCAGCAATGAAGACCCAATGCAGCCAAAATAAATAAAATAAATTAAAAAAAAAAACAAAAAAAAACTAAACATAAAAACAAAGCATGTTGCAGACCAGTAATATTTTCTGCATAGAGAAGAGGTGCTGTACACCTTGGTGTAGGTGAGGATGATGAACCAGCCAAGAGGTGTGAAACCTCTTGGGCGAAAGTAGAGTGTGGTTTCTTTTCAAGAGTCTAGTTCCCATTAATTTAATCCCTGGGCCTGGAGGGTACCCAAAGAGAAACACGTCTGACCCCTTTCCATAGACAGACCATTTACACAAACCAAGTGGTCAGAACAGGTGGTTCAGGAGGAGCTTTTTCTCATACGTCCTCCATGACAACCAGTTAACGTCTCATTGTTGGGTTCAACCATACAGAACCCTGCCTGTGGACACCCAGGCAACCAAACAGGTTTGTAAAAGGCTGGCTCGGGAGCCTGGAAGGAGGTGACATGTGAAGGAACTTGATCTGAAATTTGTGGGGAGAACCACAACAGAGAATAGGTAGCAATTATCTCTCCTCTTCTCTATTCTTCAATCACTCACTCTACCTGCTCAACAGGGACCCAGGAGAGACTGCCTGTTCTATCTCTTCCAGGGAAGGTGGTGCGGGTCAGACACAGGAGCCACAACTTCTATGGCCGCCAAGAAGAATGGCCTGGGAAAGGTCAGACTCCACAAGCAAGAGCAGTGGAAGAACCATGCACAGGCTCAGCCTGCTTGGCAGGTCCCACACAGCTTCACACCTGACTCTCAGAAACCACAAGCTCTCAATGCCAAGTTCCTGTTAAAAGCACTTATTTTTACTGCTCTATATATACATACAGCTCCTGGTCATAAATAGCTGTTTATTTATGGAGTGTTAATGTTGCTTTTCCTCTTTAAAAGTTATATACACCACCAAAAATAAAATATCACTCCACACATCTGCTAATTTCTACTCTCAAAAATACAAAAGGTTGCTAAGTAAAAGAAGCTAGACACAAAAGGTTACATATCTGATTCCATTTACACAAAATGTCTAGAATAGGCAAATCCACAGAGACAGAAAGCAGACAGCAGTTGCTGGGGTGGGACGGGATTAGGAAGTGACTGCTTAGTATATAGGGCATAGGGTTTCTTTTCAGGTTGATGAAAAGGTTCTATAATTAGATAGTGATGATGGCTGCACAACACTGTGAACATACCACTGAACTGAACACTCTAAATGGTTAAAATGGTGAATTTTATGTTATGTGAATTTTATCTCAATTAAAAAAAAGAATATATAGTAAGAAAAAAAATCACAATTAAAATTTCTATCTAGGTCTTTACATGAAGGTTAACAGTCACCTATAAATATTAACTTGACAAAATAATCCATGGTTTAGGAGTAAGAATAGTGGCTACGGGTAGGGTTACTGACCGAACAGCAACAGGCACCAGAGAAATGTCCAGCGTGCTAGGAATATTCTCGTTCTTATCTCAGTGCTGGTATATGTATGAACGCATATACATGTAAACATTCAAAGAACTGCAAGAACTGCACGTCAGTTTCATGCATTTTTCCGTATGTACATTATACCTCAAAACATGTATTTTAACCTTTAAATTACCTGCGAGTTGGGGTCATAGTACAGCCCTGTTGTCGGATCATAGTAATACCCTGAAGATTCATCATACTGGTAAGTGGACGTGTCAGGCACTGCTGCAAAAAACAAAATCCAGCATACAGTCATTCCAGGTAAGAAACTGGCTTTACTTCAAATTCTAAGCCACTGAGATGCAGTAGGCCTTAATGGTCTTCTCTCACATCCCCAAGTGTCCCTCTGACACCCACAAAGGGAGAGGAACTCTTATTAAACAAAGACAACAACTAGGACCTTCCAACTGTCAACAGCCCCATGAGGTTTGGCTTACCATATTTGGTACCAGGAACTACACCAGTGGGGGAAGCGGCTGGGGCCTGTGTACTTGTGCTAGTGCTAGGCTGTGCTTCCTCAGTCTGGAAAGAACAGCAGCTTCAATATAATTTCAACTGTAAAGTCTCTCAAGAGAACTAAATCACTGCAATCATCCAGCAGGAAGGGACCCCTGACAGACCCACTGTAGCAACAATCTAAGGCAATCCTTGAGCAAAACACATGTTGACAACTTTCTTCCTAAAGGTCAAGTTGAAGCATGCATAGTATAAATACACCCTGTTTGGAATCTTGCATTTAAAATACACACACAAAATTATTTTATTATCTAATAATATTTGACAGAGAAGTGAGACTGGAATGTGTGTGTATTATTCAATCCTAGCTCATACAGCAGGAAAAGATAATACTAGTATGGCAACACAAAGATCCCCAACAGTCACCAGTTCTGTATCTAAGATGATAGGATTACCGGAGAGCCGGGTGGATTGGACGTCTGATTATATAGCTGGGGACTCTGAGATACTACAGCTGCTGAGGTGGTGGTCACTGCTGTGCCTGATAATAAACACAGGAGTTAGAAGAGCCAACGCACTGAACTCTAAGCCAAACATCCTTATCTGTAATGCCCAATCTAGCGTCTTTGTATATGTCAGTTCTTAACAACCTAATTCCTAATAAGTACTCTTGAACCTACGATATTTTCATTTTTATAATCCTACTAGAATGTGACACACAAAGTCAAACATTCTGTATGATGGCTAAGAAGGAGGAAGAGAAGGAAGTCTCCGTATCTGCTTTGGGGTTGAGAATAGATTTAACTGCCACACCTTTATAATTCTAGAACAAAAACTGAAGCATAAGCTTTCAGAGTGACCATTCTGATTAATGTCTGGACACCAGACTGTAGGGCCACACCGTCTCTGCTTACCTGAACCTACATGGTCACCCATGATTCCTAACAACACAGACAGGGAAAATATTGAATTCCAAGAGTGAACATTCATCACATGGTCTCTAAGAGCTTCTTATCAGCTCCTGATGTACACGAGCAATCCCAATATTCCCCTAGGACCTTAGGCACATGGTGACAACCCTGAATGTGTCCTACCCCCAAGTTTTGCAGGGAAATGGCCCTCATAGATTTATTTGGGTCTAGTGAGAACATCTAGTTCTACTTCCTCAATTGTATTTGCTTAAACAAAAATAAAGGGAATATGAAGTTTATTACCTGATGCAGATGATGCATCAGATTCCAATCCTCCAGCCTGTTGCTGATAAAACTGTTGGTAATCCTGTGAGTACTATAGAAGAGTCCACCATTAAAGCTGCTATTCTCAGACACACTCTGGAGACCAGAAGTTGGATGCTGGTCAAATCTACCTACCTGAGCATACTGGGCGTAGCCATCTTGGCCTGGCTGCAGGTAACTGTAGTCAACATTGCCTCCTTCACCACTCTGAGACTACAAAATATCAAAAGAAGAGGAAACACAGACATCAAGTTTTTAAAATGTCCTTGGAGAGCTTCTAAGGCAAGCACCGCTGGAGAGGTTACTTCTGTGAATCCGGGCAAAGCCACCACACTACTTTGAGCAAAAAGATCCTCCATCTTACCTGGGTGGAAGACCACTGAGCGGCAGCAATGGCTGTACTAGCCACGGAGAAAGCACTGACCCGGTTACCATCTGGGAGGACCAAGTCTCTGAAACCACAATGATCCAATCATGTGATTCTATCTCAGTATGCTTCCAATCACTAACCCCACACTACCCAGAAAACAGCAATTCACTCCAGCCTTTGTTGGAAGGTCTCTAATGCCAGCAAGGCCACATTTCAGATGAGGAAGGGTTTCCATGGGCAAAGCCCTAAGTGGGCAAGTGTCCCTGTAGTATTTCTATTCTCCTTTGTACCCTTCCATCTAATAAGGTGTCTGCTGGATGAGCAATGATACCAGAGAGGGGAAATTTATGTCACTAGAATGAAGCTCTATATACATGAAGCTGCATGTTGTTCTGGAAGTAAAGAATTATATCCAGATGGGTTTGCACCATGCTGAAGCAGTTTGCATAGCACTTATTCTCAACCCATCTGCCATGTCTCTCTTTGTCCTGCTCTGAAGTTTTCTGGCAACTGGTTATTGAGACAGGAGGGAATAAGCTCTAAGAAGACAACTGTATCCTTCCCAGCCAACCAGGAAGGATAGTGTCTCAATGTAGAGAACATGGGCTTTGAGTGCAGTTAGCAAAGCATCCCTGGACAAGCACGCAGATGCAGCGGTTTGAAGTAAGGACAATGAAGCCACTCACTTTCTGGCACTTTTTGCAAAATCAACCCCAATAGTTTTGCCATCAATTTTCAAAGGAGGATGGAGACTCTGTAGTATCTGAAGCAGCTGAGAAGCATCCTGAAGGAGAATGTGAAGAAAAACAATTTTGTCACGTAATTGAAAATCTCTCTCTACTACCTAAGCCCAGTCAAAGAAATATTAAAAAAAGAATAGCAGTTCATTCTTATTTGTGGATATGAAATCATGAGAAAAAAATTAGCCCTCTTTCCTCCAGGACATGAAGGTATCCAGTATTATTAAAAGAGTAAATGCTATAACAGTCTAAAACAAAGCATGATGAAAGGACTAAACTATGGCTCAACCTTCAGTTCGGCCAGTTATCTACAGGTATATATGGTATTTTTACCACTTACTGAAGTCAACAGCCTGTAATTTAGCACTGTAATAACTGTCATTTCTTAAGTCTTGAACTTTGGGCTCCAGGAGCCTTACACACAGTATCACAATTGGATGAACCACATTTGCCTCTTAAATCTCAGTTTCTTTTAAAAGGAAAGATTCAGTGAACATCTCACCATTGCAGAAGACAGCTGCACAAACGCGAAGCCTCTGTTCTGCTGGGTCTGTTTGTCTTTTATGAGGCGAATGTTATTGACAGCTAAGGACGCGTAGGGAGACAGCGCTGTCATGATGGAATCCACCACGGTATGTGGAGCTATGTTTCGAAGTATGATTGCTGCAGGTGAATGAGACAAATGACAGATACATGCATTCCCACCACCAATGCTTTTCAAGGCAGGTTCAAGTACAAACAAACAAGTCCATTTTGGGAGGTTTCTAGCATATCTGACCCTTGAATGCAGGGGGATTAGCGGTGCTGACCCCACCCCCATCCCAGCCACGCAGTCAAAAATCTGTACATAACTTTATAGTCAGTGCTCTATACTGGTAGTTCCACATCCCCAGATTCAACCAGAGGATAATGTACTACTATAGCATTCATTGAAAAAACCCACGTTGTGCAAACCCATGTTGTTCAAGGGTCAACTGCATATCTTTCACACTTTGACATGGAGAAGATTCTAAAAACCAATCTTTTATGAGGTAACCTGAAGCTACTGCTCCTCATTAAAAAACGGCAGGATGGGACTTCCCTGGTGGCGCAGTGGTTAAGAATCCTCCTGCCAATGCAGGGGAACACGGATCTGAGCCCTGGTCCGGAAAGATCCCGCGCGCTGCGAAGCAACTAAGCCCATGCACCACAACTACTGAGCCTCTGCTCTAGAGCCCGCGAGCCACAACTGCTGAGCCTACGTGCCAAAACTACTGAAGACTGCATGCCTAGAGCCCGTGTTCTGCAGCAGGAGAGGCCACCGCAATGAGAAGCCTGCTCACCGCAACTAGAGAAAACCCGTGCGCAGCAACGAAGACCCAGCGCAAGCCAAAAATAAATAAAATAAATGCTAAATAAATAAATAAATAAAATAAAATAAAAAAGGGTAGGAGAACGAAAACATCAAATGGAGGTCAATTTCCAACATAAAGGCCAAAAGATTACATTTGAACTTACTATCACAGTAGTAATCCACAGACTGAACTGATTCTGTGGTTCCAGGGGGCACTTCCTGTTCAGAGTCTACAAGAAAGGAAAGAAAGAGGAAGAATCAGTAACTGAAGACAAACAAACAACAAACCAATATAAAAAATACATTGAAATACCAAAGTTTTAATTTTAAGTAAATGTAGCAGTTATTTTTTCTTTTTTAACCATTTGTGGTTACAGTAAAACCTCATTAATTTTGACATGAATTTTAAAGGTGGAATGCAAAAATTGGGCCAGTGGAGGACTGACATTACCTCTATACTAAAGAAAAGCAGATGCAGAATGTAAACAAGGCGAGCAGACTTAATTTTGGAACATAAAAGAACTATTTGTACTCTCACAATCATCAGCAGGATCTACCTAACCCAAGGTAAGAAGGTTTAAGGAAAATATACAGGTTACTTGTTTAAATGCCCTACAACCTGTACTTTTCCTTAGGTTCACAGACAATCCAATTAGTCAGGGTTTAATACATATTCCCAAACAGCTGAATCTGGGCTTACCAAACTTGTCTGCTCCACATCGGAAGCATTTTAGTCTTTTCCTGAAATTGTTAAGGCAGCACTGGAAAAAAAAAGTTTTATCTTGGTTATTTCTCACAGTAGGCCGGGCTTACTATTAACAATGTGGGTTAGAGCAAGAGGGCCATGGGCAAGTCCCAGTGAGGAACAACAACAAAAAAAAGCAGAAAGTGATACCATGTATCCAAGATAAAGGGATATTAACCTAAAAATTTAGAATGCTTTTACTATGTGAATTCTCCCAAGAAAAACAAATTTTGATGTATTCTGAAGTAGAATTCCATTTTTATCAAGCTGGGGAAAAGTTTTAGTTCACCCCAAAATCCTACAGCAAGCCACTGGTAAAGTTCTCCCTTATATCAGAAGAGCACCATACGGACTTCCCTGGTGGCGCAATGGTTAAGAATCCGCCTGCCAATGCAGGGGACATGGGTTTGAGCCCTGGTCTGGGAAGATCCCACATGCCGCGGAGCAACTAAGCCCGTGCGCCACAACTACTGAGCTTGCGCTGTAGAGCCCACGAGCCACAACTACTGAAGCCCATGCGTCTAGAGCCCGTGCTCTGCAACAAGAGAAGGCACCACGATGAGAAGCCCGCGCACCACAATGAAGAGCAGCCCCCGCTCACCGCAACTAGAGAAAGCCCACGCACAGCAACAAAGACCCAATGCAGCCAAATAATAAATAAATAGAAAGAAAAAAAAAAAAAAGAGAGAAATTGCCAAAAGTTGAGAGCTCTAGAATTCAAGAAACCATAAAGTGAAATAAACTTAAAATCTTAATTGAAACACTGGGCTTAGAACCAGGATCTTAAACAAAATCTCTCATGTTTGAGGGATTCTGTCCTCTAATACCTACTCAGGAGGACCCAAGAAAGTCAGAAAGTACAAAAATCACCTTATGATAAAAGCTGGTGATTGTGTACTTATTCGTTTCCTTGTTTGGACAGTCAAACAAACAAATAGAAAACAACAAAACCCCAAAAGAGTTTTGTCTACTTGGGAAAAACCCATGCTTACCTTGTTACAAAGCCAATCTTCAAACTTAGGTCTGGGATTGCTATAATGCATTGCAATATGCTTTCCTTGAATCACCAGCTTTTTCTGTAAAAAAAGAAGTAATTAGTTATTCCCATTGTGAGGAACATGTGTCCATTTTCCCAGGGCAGAGCACACTTCGGAAAAATCAGTGCTCTGGAATTAAATGGACAACATACGGGGAGGACCAACCACCGCCACCTATACTCTGCCCATCCAATCCTTCAGATAGGCAGTAAGAGAATGGGATGCGGAGTAAAGGTAAACGGAGTCAGGGAGTGCTGAAAAAGCTGCCACACACTAAACGCTGACATGCACCAGGCCGTGTCTCCAGCAGAGACAGAAGTCCTAACATTCATCATTGACAGGCTGCCTGAGAGTGACAGTCTATTTCAAAAAGCAGAAGACACAACTCTCCCAGTTCTGAGGTTGTCTCCTACTTTAGCCCTTAGCATGGTGTCCTTGGGCTTCGCTTCACTTTTGCCCCAGTCCCCCATCCTTACGCAAAGTGAAAGCCTTTACATTTCCCCTTCCCCCAAATTCCTGCTTCAGGATGTGTCCTTTGGGGGACAATGGGAGGGGAACTCATTTTTAAAGGGAATCTGGTTACAATTTTCTCAGGAGGAACTAGTCTGAATGCCATCAACTCTAAAACAGCTAAATGAGATTTCTTCCTGCCAAGTGCAACCACGTGATGTCCTGAGTGACAGATGTGTTTTTCACTGAAATAGATGGTACTCTCCTTCAAGATGAGTAACCAGGAGGCCAATGAAGTTTCTTCAGGGGGTTAGGAAAAGTTTGTAAATGTTCATATACCACCTCATCCTTCAAGTCAACCATGTGACTAAAAGGGACTTAATTTTCAAGGTCAAAACTCCGAGTTGAATCAGTCTACCAAGAGTATACCCAGCACCTGCCCCCAGAGAGCCTTCATTTAACAGGCACATCTTTTCTTTTTATTTTTTTGGGGGGGAGGGGAAGGGAGCAGGATGTTCTGACACTGTCAGAACAGATTTAAGTAGGAGGTTAGATATCCAAATTTTTTTAAAGGAGTCTAACCCCTCTAAACATACATACTGTTGAGTAATTTGGTTCTTGCAAATCCTGGAAGAGTTAAGACATGCTGTGAATGTTGTCTCTGCAATATCTAAAGACAAGACTGCATGTCTGGCCAAGAGGGAAAGAGCTGAAGGCCATCCACTCACTGTGTTGTAAAGAAGCAAAAATAAAGAAGCTGGGAGATATGTCAACAGATCATCCCACTAGGAGGGATGTGTGCTGGGGGAGACTCCAAACTATCACTGAGTCCCTAATCCTACTGGCCTTTTATTTCTGGAGTGAATTTGAACTGTAATGAAATATTACACATTAACATAGCTTTGTATACATTAAAATTGTGGAGATTTTTAAGTGTCTTACAGGTTTTAATTTCCTAGGAGTTTTAAACTCCCAAGCAAGTCATTCTGATACATCCACCATATTAAAAGATGCTGTCATGTAAAGAAAGCAGATTCACATGAAGCTTGTGTATGTTCTGAATTTTATTAGGATGGTGTCCATGGTATGAAATGAATGAAGATCTACCATTATAAGATCAGGCTGTCACCTCTGGGTTAAGGAAATGAGAGGCTTAAAAATCTAACAAGTCAATCAAAATGATACCCTCATTAGTGAGTCTTGTTATAAATGATAATAAATCACCAAAGAATATAACTCTTATTTATGAGTGACAAATCATAAAATGCTGCAGAGAAGCAACGTAGTGAGTTAAGCAGACTTCCCAGAATGCACTTGGTTAAGGCATTCAATACTGTGCTTCGGAATTCTGGCAAAAAACGTTATTTAAGTGCCAAGCACTGAACATTATCTTGACAAACCGTAGAACACTTCAGTTAATGCTTCTTAAAGAATCATCAATGATCTGCTTTGAACAGACTATAAAAGGCATTCTCAGGGAGATTAGAATGTTAATGCCACTCTAACTAGATCAGACAGCAGCAAGACACCAGCTCCCAGGCTAATCTCATCAGATTTATTGTTCAGAAATTCCACTAGGTCCTTATATAGTCCTTGAAGACCCATGTGAGCAGTTACGCCTCCAGAAGGCTTGCAGTCTCCAAGCGAAATAAAAAATTACTTACAAAATGCCTGTAGCAGACTTCAATTATATTCTCTTCACTGTCAAATCGAGAGTTGGATAATCTAAGATTACTCTCAATGGACATAATAGGAATATAATCAGGTAAGGAAAAGGGGAATATTAAAGGTGTCTTGATAACTACCAGACAAATACTCAGTGGTTAACAAGGCCCTGCCAGGTAGCCATGTTTAAAGGCAGAGCAAATTCTGCAGTGTAGTGCTTGGTACTGTATTTATTCTAGTAACAGCAATTTTAATATATACAAAGCTTTTCTTTTTATAAAGTCACTCCTTTGGAACAAACCACTCCTTCAACCTTTTTTTTTTAAATTGTACAGACTTGTTCCATTTTCATGAATATCTAGACTTGGTGAGTGAAGCAACCTGATTGGCTTCCATCCAGCTGGTAGCATCTTGCAAGTGATAAAACTCCACGAAGGCGAAACCACGGCTTACACCTAGAGACAGCATTCAGATATAGACGGGATACTCGTGTTAGTCAGTTCCTTTATAACAGGTGAATCTCTCTCCCACTGCTTCAACACTGCGTGACAAAGCCAATTGGGAAGCAGCTTTACAAATGTGACTTGACTTGGGGATCTTCTTGATACTTTGCCATGGCAAGGAACCAAGCCGCCTGAACTAAATGCCACTCGATTTGATTCCACGCTTAAAAAGTAACCATGCAACCGACTACAAACAGTCAAACAAGGAGTTTATAAATCACTACTTACCGAAGGGAAAAAAAAGCCCCTAAAAACAAAGTTTTTTAAAAGGTCCTCAGATGCTTTCTAACATCGTTTTCAAACAGTCACATTCCTTAGCCATGGCAAACCTTTCATTCTGAATTCATGTGCTTGAAGACTGGGGATATCAGGATGTTCTTTAGGGACTGAGGTGGGAATGGGGAAGAGAACCAGAACAGCAGGAACTAAGCAAGCTCTCACCTGTTTTCCTCTTCATTAGCCTCACGTCCGCAGGCTGAGGGCCTTCAAAGGATTCCATCATTTCTCGAATCTGCACAGACAGGGTTTTACACATTTATAGTTAAAGCTTTAGCCACAAACTATTCCACACTAAAGAGAGGTCAAAGACTAGGGATTACATTAACTGCTTAATTAGGCAAGCTTTTAACTTCTATCATCAAAATGTAATTATTCTAAAAATAGAATAAAAGAAGGAACACTTCTCATAGAAACTGATGTACTGTAACAGCTTTGAAGGCATTCTTTATATGCTGCCTGGGAATTTCCTCAGGCACAATTATTTATGTTGTGATACACAGTCCTGCTCACAGTATGCTGTCCCTCAAGCCTCCCTCCTTTAGTCTAATCTTGTTGTTCTTTGTACTAAAGGACCAGAGAGAAAGATGAGATTTAAAAAATGCAGAAGATATGTCACTGTCTTCTGAAGTATGCAACCAAGTATCAATGCCAAAAAATGAGGAACTCCCTTAAGATAAATATTTTTTGCACAATATCTTAAAGAAATAGCTTCCTTACATTTACATTAATGGTGAAAATTAACAAAGCTCATAACGTTCTTCGGCTCCTAGTAAATCAAAATAAACATTAATTGGGCCTGAAGAAAGACTTCTGGCTGGTAGGTTTGTTATTGATGTCAGATCAAACCCTTACTGCAAAAGGCAAAATACATTAATAAATACATTAGTCTCTTTATCAATCATACCAGGCAGCCATACTCCCAGGGAGAAAACCAGGGCCAAATTTGTGAAACAGAGGTTCTTAGTGGCCTCCACTTTCCATAATTATGTGTAAAGGCTGCAGGATTATATACAGTCAATCCTCATTATTTGGGGATTCTGCACTTGTGGATTTGCCTACGCATTAAAATTCGTTAACTCCAAATCAATACTTGTAGTGCTTTCATGGCCATTTGCAGACACATGCAGAGTAGTAAAAAATTTGAGTCACCTGATGTATGTGTTCCCGGCAGAGGTGATGCTCTGCCTTGTTTCAGCTTTCATACTGTAAACAAGTGTCCTACTCATAGTCTGTTTAGTGCCAAGTTTTTCACATTTTTGTACTTTTTGTTGGTGATTTCACTGTTTAAAATGGCTCTCCAAGTGCAGTGCTGAAGTGCTGTCTAGTGTTCCTAATGCAAGAAGGAAGGCTGTGATGTCCCTTACAGGGAAAATATATTAGAAAATCTTCATTCAGACATAAGTTACAGTGCTATTGGCTGTGAGTTCAATGCTAATGAACCAACAGTATATATTAAATAAGGCACCTATAAACAGAAATACACACGAAACAAGGTCATATATTGATCTGTTAATGAAAATGTTGTGACCAGAGGCTCACAGGAACCTAACTTTGTATTTCCCCTAAGAGCATGGTTCCGTACCCCCAGTGCCTTTATAGACTGTAACTACTACAAATATAAGGAAAATCGACTATTTTTTCACAAAGAGTATGTATGAGAAGCGCTACACTGAGCGGGAGCCAACCACCTGACTCAAGCTCCTGCCTGGTAAC
Organism: Balaenoptera ricei; assembly: GCF_028023285.1. NCBI lineage: Eukaryota > Metazoa > Chordata > Mammalia > Artiodactyla > Balaenopteridae > Balaenoptera > Balaenoptera ricei. The sequence continues at coordinate 68,631,053 of NC_082649.1, read as the reverse complement.
ACAGTAAACGAAAAATCAGTCACGAGAGTAACTAAAAACAGTTTCTATAAAAGTAGCGATACAGTAACATACATAGTAACATAATTAACTAAAGACAGTTACTCTAAGAGTTCACATGTCAGTGGGGGGACTAAAATAAAATGACAATACTGAAAGTGATAAACTGAAATTCAGGAGAAGATTAAATACTATAATTTTTAAATGTTTTAAAGATCCCAATAAGCAAATTTTCTACAAATATTGCACAAAATTTGGCAACCTCAGAAAGTCTACTTTGAAAACCTGCCTTCTTAAGGTAAGCACTTCTAATTCTCTGAGAAGCCTGAAATAAATAAGCATTTCAATCTTGTTTCATTACCAGAAGGGAGTGCCCCCAGAGTCAGCTAAGGCATTGCTCTCCCCATGCCACCCACTTCTTCTGCACGCTCCCAGGGCCACAGGCCTAAAAGACTCAAGGGGACAGTATGATCAACAAGTAAACTTTCCTCAACTGACTCCTGCAAGATTTCTTGTATCCCCTCCTCCCCTACTCCACATGCCCATGGCTGCTGCTACCTGAGCTCAGCTCTGCCTTCTTTCTAGCCCCTACCATTCTCTCCCTCTACCATTCTAACCTACATAGCTTTTGTTACCAGGTAAAAACCTCAGTAGCTTTCTTTTATACTTAGCTGGGCTTTCAAAGACTCCAGCACTGACCCCCAAAGCACCTTCCCATCCACCTCTCTCCTGCCAAAAGCCTTTGATTTCAGTCAAATCAAGTTGATTTGGGCCAGTCCACATCTTATCCTCAGTTCTCCACCAGACCAAAACATTTCTATCCCCCAAGAATCAGCTCAACTAAAATCTCCCTGGAGCTCTTCCTTGCCCTCGACCAGTTAACTCAGCTCCCTTAAAGAATCCTCCAGAGTTACTCCACAGAAGCACTTTCAACAGGACCTCTTCCAACACCTATCCCTTTCTACTCTGCATTGTCTTCATTATCTGCTGACCTTAGCTATTCATCCTTAAGCTTTTATGAGGTAGGATCCATGGTTCTGCATCACTATAGCACAGCAGTACACAGTGTAGCAAGTGTGCTGTGGATCACAAATACCCACTATTAACTCTAACATCCCATCTCACATTTGTCACTTCCAGTGTTTAGAAGACCAAGGCTGTGTGAACTCAGTAGTTATCTTTAGCTCTAAAATTCACTAAACATTAGTCAGAATATTACTCTGAATACTCCAAGAAAATAGATACCGGCACAATGCATGTTTTATAAATGTATTTCAAAACATCACATTCATTTCACAAACAACATTGGCTGAGCAGCCTCCTGCATTCAAGGGTTGGGGATACACTTAAGAAATTCCGCCTGGTAGGTCAAGAAAGGCTTCAGGGACTTCCCTGGCGGTTCAGGGGCTAAGACTCCGTGCTTCCACTGCAGGGAGCACGCGTTCGATCCCTGTTCGATCCCTGGTCGGGGAACTAAGGTCCTGCATGCCGCAGAGAGCTGCCCTCCCAAATAAAAGACAGGAAGGAAGGAAGGGAGGAAGGGAGGGGGGGGGGAGAGAGAAAGAGGAAGGAAGGAAGGGAGGGAGGAAGAAAAGGAAGAAAAGGAAGAGAAGGAAGGAAGGGAGGAAGGAAGAAAAGAAAGAAAGAAAAAGGAAGGAAGGAAGGAAGGAAGGGAGAGAGAAAGGAAAGAAAGAGAAGGAAAGAAAGAAAGAAAGGAAAGGAAGGAAGGAAGAAAGGAAGAAAGAGAAAAAAAGAAAGAAAAGAAAGAAAGAAAGAAAAGAGAGAAAGAGAGAAAGAGAGAGAGAGAGAGGGAGAGAGGGAGAGAGGGAGAGAGGGAGGGAGGGAGAGAGGGAGAGAGAAAGAGAGAAAGAAAGAAAGAGGGCTTCAAGGAGAAAAAAAGGGCACACTGGTAGAATGATGGACATGTCCAAAGTGGCCTGCAGCAGAAGCAAGTGGTGGATGTGGCTGGAAGGAATGGGTGAGGGTCAGAGATACCACTGGAAATCAGGCAGTGCCCAGTACACCAAGGCCGTAGTTGACCAGTCTGAGAAGTGGGGAGCCAGGCTTTTCCACAGGCTTTTCAGAAGTTTCAAATGGATAATATAATTTCCATTAAATCAAAGGATGGCCAAATCATAAAATGTTCTTACAGATACATCCTCACTGAGTAAGTAACCAATTCAATAAAAATGTACTGGCTACCTTCTAATAGCTATTATTGAAGGAATAAGAACTGCTCCCTGTAGTTCTTCTGAAAACTCTACATTGAGCTTCAAAGCCTAAATACAAATGATAATCTATCTGTGAACCAAGCTGAGAGAACTCCACCCTAATTATAGAAATGTATTTCACTAGATATTAGCTTGAGATATAGTAACACAAGAAAGTAATGGTAGAAGCTCAAAGTTCATCGTGCCTATTGGATTGCTCATTAGAACTGTTGGTTTCCCTTACATCGCTCTCCGTGATGGTGATGGGAAGGCCGCGAAGCATGATGGTCTTGCTCTCCCTCTCATCACTGATGTCATGCCTATAGTCATGCTCGCCATAGTCACCATCTGAATGGTAGCCATCTTCGGATCGGTCACTGTTCCTTCTTTCACGTTCTCTCTGATTTACAATAAAGAAAATTGTAATTCAAATCACACTGGGCTTATTTATACCCTCTGATCCAGTCTCTCTGCTTTTAGTAATTTATCTTTAGGCATAGAGATAATACAAGAACTCCATAATGATGTTCACTGCAGTGTCTTCTAAAACAGCATAAAACAAAAACAAAAACAAGGACAGAAACCCCCAAAACTGGCAACAATCATTTAGTTCAGGAAGAATGGTTTAACAACTCACCAAACAGTATAACAACCCACAATGAAACACTATTACCTGTTAAAATAAGATGATTATATGCATAAGAAAAAAAAAAAACAGTGCAAAATTATGTGGGCAGCACAATTACTGCTAAACAAAGCTAATGCATATTGAAAGAAATGTGAAAAAAGCTATGCTACAATGTTTAACTACAACTTTTAGAAACACCATCTGAGGCAAAGGGATGGTATATAATTATGCCCCAATTGTCTCATCTTTAAAATGAGAATAACACCTACCTTATAAGGTTGTAGTGAGACCTGAATGAGTTCATGTAAGTCAAGTGCTCAAAAGAGTGCCTGGTGCATAGTGAGCCCTAAGTAAACCCTGCCCAGTATTTCTATGACTACAGGGCTCAGTCTGTCTTTGAGGGTTATAGTGGACTCAAACAGATTTCAGAATAATAAAGAGTTTGAATATAATACTCCTCTTGAGAGATTTCCACACTTGGTATACTTATTTCAAGAATCTTGGAGGTTCTGTGCATATAATTCATAATTCTAACAACTCTATAAACAGTTGTTGGTCACTCACCTCTGGACTGTCATAGTCTCGGTAGTCATCATATCTATCACCCCTCCGATCATCACTAGATCTTTTGTAATCTGAGTCCCTCCTCCTGCTTCTGGATTCACGCTCATCACGATCATCCCTGTCTATGATGGACCCGTATCTTCCACTGCGTTCTGTTCTACTCACTCTGCCAGGGAAAATAATTTTCATTTACTCTTAAGTAAATCACATTTTGTCCCTTTAGAAAACATGGTTGAAAAAACACACAACCCACATCTCAGTTTATAAGATATCCAACTGGTTCAGTGTATCCCTTAAAATTTATCACCAAATTCCAATTTACAAAGACAATGACTGGGAAAACAGCTATATCCCTAAGTACAAAGGTAGTTTTCAGGAATTCATAATAAATGTAAAAATATAGCTATCAAATGTATGGGTTTAATATTTTTGAGAGAGTCAGGATGCCCAAGTTCCTCCTGCATTTTCCCAAGCCTGTGGCCTACACATCACTCCTTTCATCCCTGATTTCAGATCTTAGTGATCAATCTAGACTGGAAGAATGTAATTATAGTTGTTCCCGCCAGGGACTGGTTCCAGGACCTGCTGCAGATACCAAAACCCATGGATGCTCAAGTCCCACAGTTAGCCCTCTGGTATACGCAGTTCTGCATCTGCAGATTCAACCAACCACGGATCATGTAGTACTGTATTTATTGAAGAAAATCTGCCTATAAGTGGACCTGCAAAATTCAAATCCATGTTGTTCAGGGGTCAACTGTATTAGCATTTCACTCAATTACAAAGGAGGACATGTCCTGAACTCATCCACTCTGAAGGGTATCTCACTACTGAGAAATGGACCAACAAACTGGATAACCTGTCTTTTTTCTCCTATAGGCAGTTAACCAAGTTCATTTGTTAGATATAACTAGTACCATCAGAGAACACTATTTCCTATAATATCTGATTGATTGATTGATTGATTGGCTGCGTTGGGTCTTCATTGCTGTGCGCAGGCTTTCTCTAGTTGCGGTGAGCGGGGGCCACTTCTTGCTGCGGTGCGAGGGCCTTTCACTGCAGTGGCTTCTCTTGTTGCAGAGCACGGGCTCCAGGTGCATGGGCTTCAGTAGTTGTGGCTCACGGGCTCTAAAGCACAGGCTCAGCAGCTGTACACGGGCCTAGTTGCTCCGCGGCATGTGGGATCTTCCCGGACCAGGGCTCGAACCCGTGTCCCCTGCATTGGCAGGCAGACTCCTAACCACTGCGCCACCAGGGAAGCCCCTGATTTATTTTTGATTACTGAGCAGCACTGGGCTTCACAGGAAAACCTAATAGCAAAAGGCTTAAACCCATTTGACCACAGATATAAATAGTTCTTTCATAAATTGTTTACCAGGTTCATAAAACTACTATGTAAGGACAAGACAAAGAGAAGGCTTATAAGGGCCTCATTTAGAGTATACAAATTTCATAAAAAGAAACAAATGAAACAAGTAGTCTAGGACTATTTCGCAATGTTAAGTATGTAGATGAGAGACCCTAAAATGTTAATTTATTTGGAACCAGACTATTGACAAAGCATTAAAACAATGATATCATGTGACATGAACACTTCACGAGTCCCAGTGGGCCATCAATTTGATCTATCACTGGGACTGGACTCAATATTAAGGAGGCAGCTGGATGAATAAATAAAGGTTGTGTGTTTAAATCAAATGGTTTGAGTCGGAGAATCCACAGATGACACAGGAGTCAAATGCTCTCATCTTAATTCTTTACTAATTCTTTAGCAGTTTTTCTTTCTTCTTCTTATTTTTAAAAAATGTAACCCATGGTCCAAAGCTTCTCAGCTCTATAAATCTGGATCATCTTGTCATGCAGGGGACAATAACGAGAACTGGCATTCACTGATTGCTTTCTACAGCCCAGGTACTGTGCAAAGTGACAGACAGTATGATCTCCTAGCTTCTTCCAGAGGCTGTTTGTTATCCACACCAGGAACCCTCATGACTTACTACTCCACCCAGCCCTCCTTTGCCTAATTCTTTCTTACCCTTCAGGCTTCACCTTAGAGAATACTTTCTCCAGGAAGCTTTCCTGGCCGTTTCCAAGAAAACATACGTTCCTAAGTGTTCTAACAGCACCCTCAACTTCTTTTACCATAGCACAGTTCACACAGTATTTTAATTATCTCATTAAACTGTGTGCTTGTGAGAGCAAGTATCATGAAAGTGCTCACAGCAATGCCGGATACAAAACAGACACTCAAATATTTGTTTGATAAATAATTTTTAGGGCTTCCCTGGTGGCGCAGTGGTTGAGAATCTGCCTGCTAATGTAAGGGACACGGGTTCGAGCCATGGTCTGGGAAGATCTCACATGCCGCGGAGCAACTAGGCCCGTGAGCCACAACTACTGAGCCTGCGCGTCTGGAGCCTGTGCTCCGCAACAGGAGAGGCCGCGACAGTGAGAGGCCCACGCACTGCGATGAAGAGTGGCCCCCACTTGCCGCCAACTAGAGAAAGCCCTCGCACGGAAACGAAGACCCAACACAGCCAAAAATAAATTAATTAATTAAAAAAACAAAAGAACAAAAAAACAATTTTTAGGGCTTCCCTGGTGGCGCAGTGGTTGAGAGTCTGCCTGCCAATGCAGGGGACACAGGTTCGAGCCCTGGTCTGGGAGGATCCCGTGTGCTGCGGAGCAGCTGGGTCCGTGAGCCACAGTTGCTGAGCCTGCGCGTCTGGAGCCTGTGCTCCGCAACAAGAGAGGCCGCGATAGTGAGAGGTTCGCGCACCGCGATGAAGAGTGGCCCCCGCTTGCCGCAACTAGAGAGAGCCCTTGCACAGAAACAAAGACCCAACACAGCCATAAATAAATAAATAAATACTAAAAAAAAAAAAAAAAAAAATTCTGATTTAAAAAATGTAATGCTTGTAAGACTAGTCCATTTAAAAAAAAAAAACAATTTTTAACAAATATCTCAGTCCCCATTGAAATGCTGAGATCAAAGGCATGTAACAGTTAATAACTTACCGTTTGTCTGAACCCATTGTCCTGCTGAAGATCTAGCACACTGCTCCAAAAGGTTCAAATTTTGTTTTTCCTAGGAGACAAAAGAGATAGGTTGCTGCAAATCTGAGAGATCACGAAAGTCAACTGTTCCATAGCTGGAACACTACTGAGATTGGAATTTCATTAAACCATTAACAGTGATTATCTAAGGTTTGGGGGGGTGCGGAGGGAAGTGGGGACCAACTGTCAACATTAAAATCAAGCTAACGTTTTGTTAACAGTGAGCATAGCAGGAAGGCGAAGCATAGTGAAAAATATTAGATTCCACATTCAATAACAAACCCATAAAAGGATACGAGCAGAAGGTTCCTTCCCTGCTCCTGCTGTAGGATTACAAAGCAAAAAGGGCACAGCTGCAATCAGCTCCCTGTGTTCTGAATCAAAGCAACTCCATTGGGATAGTTGACCGTTAAAACATTAATCAAAGTGTCTGTATTAATACAAGGAGCGAAACGAAATTCAAAAATTACTTATGAAAAACTTAAAACCTTTCAGAAGCCCGATGCTGAGTTGATTGAAAATCTACTCCATTTAAAACGCAACGGCTGATCCAAAGCTATCACAAACAAGGGTAAACCTCCACACGACTTAATTCCTAGGTAACAATAATCACCACAGGTTCCTGAGGTGGCCAGCCTGGCTCAGCTGCGCACCGGCGGTGATAAAACATCACAGAGCTAGACTGCGTTCGATGCGTGCGCGGTCCGAGAAACTACTTACAGCCGTCCCTGGCGCCTGTTCTAGGCAGGCGCTCAACGAACACTTGCTGAATTAATAAATGGAAGGGAAGCATCCGGGAGAAACCAGGCCCTAGGCAGAACCTCTGATGCCTCCCCTCATCGCCTGGGCAGTGCCCGGACCCACCTCCGCGGGGTGCCCCGGCCGAGATGGCGGCGCCACGGCCTGCGCGACCAACTCAGGCGTCCGGCTTTCTCTTCCTGCCTGCACACCCGCCTCCCGACACCCAAGAGGTTCCCAGCCCGCAGATCAGCCTTCACCGAACAGCTTTCCGGAGAGGGCTGATTCAGGTGAAGCTGCGGGGCGATGGCGGCTAGAGACTGTCAGGGCGCCCCTGAGAAGTACCCGAGGGACAAACGACGGCTTCATGCTCAGCTGGGGTGGGTAGTCGAAAACACGTCCCGACAGGGGCACACTCAAGAGCCCGAAAGAAGCGGGCCTCGGGCTGGGCGGGAGAACGCTCTCTGAAAGCTGACAGCGCTAGCGGCGAGGAGGGGCGCGGCCCTCCAATGCCTCCGGTAGCCCTTCGAGAGATCTGGCTGGAGCTGATCGACCGCCGCCCGCGGCTGACAGGGAGGCTCTACAGGGCGTGCTCCAACAGAAAGAACCGCCGGTCATTACGGGCGGCCGCCGCACTTACCCCCAGGAAGGACGGAAGTAGCAGCAGTAGCGGTTTTGTGCCAAGGGATTCCAACAGGGTACGGCCGCCGCACAAAATGGCGCCTCCGTCGACGGCCGTCTCCTACCCACACTACCTCGCGCCTATCCCCTCCCCCCGCCACACTCTTCCTATGGAGGTGTCCAATCCGCGAAGGCGTCTGGCTGCGCGAGGGCTGCTGGGAAGAGTGGTCGCTAGGGCAACCTGTCACTTAACTACGCCCTGTGTCAATTTCCTGCGTATTTCCCTTTCTTCAAAACCCAGGCCTAATCGCCAGTCTGCTTTTTGCAGATACGGATTAAAGCTTTTACCTTTATTAGGCATAGTAATTATTTGCTTTGCTACAAGGGGCTTAGAGAGTACAGTTTTCTTTCACCGACGCGGTGTAAACCATCACGTTTAATCTGGCTTTAAGGAATGTAGGTCGATCGCCTATTGCATTATTGAATGCTAGATTAGATTATTGGGCTACATGATTTACAAATTTCTATTTTCATTTTCATAACCTATGAGGTGGTTATTAAATCCATTTTGCAAGTAAGAAAATTGAGGTTTATGGAAATTAAGAGGATTTTTAAAAAATATTTATTTGGTTGCATGGGTTCTTAGTTGTGGCAGGCAGGCTCCATAGTTGTGGCACACAGGCCCCTTAGTTGCGGCACATGGGCTCCTTAGTTGTGGCATGCGAACTCTTAGTTGCGGCACGCATGTGAGATCTAGTTCCCTGACCAGGGATTGAACCCGGGCCCCCTGCATTGGGACCATGGAGTGGAGTCTTAACCACGGCGCCACCAGGAAGTCCTTCCAGGGTTAATTTAACAGTTACTACTTGGCTGTCTAATACAATTTCAAAATTAACACAGCCAAAAACCAACCTTGTCTCCTTCACAGCCTTCCCCACCCCATAGTTAGCAACACCCTGCTTCCAGTTACTCAGGACAAAAACCTTGGAGTCATCCATGACTCCTTTTTCCTCGTACTCAATCTATCAGCAAATCCTGTTGACTCTACCTTTAAACTATATCTTGGATCTGACCACTTCTAGCTGGCTCAACTGCCATTCACTTAGTTAAAGCTATTATCACTGTCCTTGTTTTAGAGAGACAGTAGGTCACACTAAAATGTCACACTATAGGTTCCAAACTATAGTGGTGGAACTGGGATTTGAACTAGTAAGTTTGAGTCCACGCCCTCATTCACTAGAATGTAAACTCCAGAAGGGGAGGGACTTTTGTCTGTTTAGTTCACTACTATATCCCCAGTGCCTCTACTGCTGCCAGGCACATGGTATGCACTCAGTAAATATTTGTTGAATGAACAAATGAATCCACTACCAAAGCTAAAAGTGCAATATTTGTGGCAAAAAGAACCAGGGATCCTTCAGCAATTCAGAGAGAGATATTTTGGACCCTCACTCATCAGTCAAATGGTGGTATTTCTATGTATCCAGTTTGCATAACTTGCCCACTGGCATTATTTATAGATATAGATTTAGTGGAACTGATTTTTCAGGTCACATATACAGATTGAATAATTAGACCATGACAAGGCAGAGGAAGATATTAAATGTGGAAAACCACACTTATACTCTTTTCTTTCTGGATAAAAAGAAATCTTTTAAGAATAAGTAGAAGGGGGACTTCCCTGGTGGTCCAGTGGTAAAGAATCCACCTTCCAATGCAGGGGATGTGGGTTCGTTCCCTGGTCAGGGAACTAAGGTCCCACATGCCACAGGGTAACTAAGCCCGCATGCCAGATTGCGCTCGCGCGCCTCAACTGGAGCCCGCGTGCCCCAAACTACAGAGCCCACGTGCCCTGGAGCCCGCACGCCAGAACTAGAGAGAGAAAACCCACGTGCCACAATGAAAGATCCCACGTGCCGAAACTAAGACCCAACGGCAGCCAAAAAATAAATTAATAAAATAAAATAAAAATAAAGAAAAAAAAAGAATAAGTAGAAGGACGTCAAAGAGATTTCAAACCAGAAGCTTCAGATATACTGGAAAATCTTTTCCTTGGAAAAGCATCTTTAAACATGTTCTAACTATGGCTTATCCTTCTACGTCGAGGGCATTAAGTGACTGACACTGGAAACTCTTTGGATAATTAAAAACATGACAATAGATGGAAAGGTAGGAATCTCTGGATTTTAGAATAATGGGTAACTTTTGTTTCTCTCTCTCCTCATCTCTATTTCTATCTTCCTATCTACCTACCTATGTCTCTTCGGGCTGCTATAACAAAATACCACAGACTGGGTAGCTTGTAAACAACAGAAAATTTTTTCTTACAGTTCCAGAGGCTGCGAAGTCCAAGATCTAGGTGCCAGCATGGTTGGGTGAGAGCCCTCTTCCGGGCTGCAAACTTCTTGTTGTATATTCACATGGTGAAAGGGTCTAGGGAGTTCTGTGGGATCTCTTTTATAAGAGCACTAATCCCAGTTATGACAGCTCTGTCTTCATGACCTAATCACTTCCCAAAGGCTTCACCTACTAATACCATCACCTTTGGGGTTTAGGTGTTGGTGGTGGTTGGGGGGAACACAAGCATTCAGACCATAGACTACGTACACACACATATTTTTCTACATTTTCATATGTATGTATGTATCTGTATATAATATCCAACTTATGGGGGAGTGTATATATATGTATATATATACACACATGTATAACTTTTATCATCAGAATAAAGTAAATGTATGTGACCCTCAGAACTCCAATATTAGTTTAATGATATTTAAAACTTAAATATAGATGGGTCATAGCAAACCCTGCAATGGATAATGCAGATGCCGAGAACCCAGAACTTGCTAGACTTAATGGTCACTAGAAGTCTGCTCATTTCCAAAGCAGTTAAACAAGCACTTCTGAGCATCCCTGAGGTGCCTGCTGGGCTGGGCTTGTCACCAGCCATAAAAGCTATATAGCTGTTCATAAATGGTACAAAATCATTCTTAAATACTTGAAGGAGGTGTCTAGAAAAAAAGATGGATTCCACCAGAGCGAAATGCCATCCTCAAAATTCTCTGGTAGCTGACCTTCTTTGTGGACACTACCCTGTTGAGTTCCAGAGCTGTGCCCCCAAAGGCCTGTCTGGCAGCTGATGTGACTCTGGAAAAGTTTAACAAGTTCCTGGCTAATTAAGAAAAACAAAGACAACAGAATGAGTTGGTTTTTTGTTTTAAAGAAAGCACAGATGTTCAATATAGAATAGAAGACAGTCCTTTAAGTTTGCCTTTACTACGTTTTTGATGGGGAAAAAAAAAAGTTCTCTTAATGAAACGATCTTAGGTCTTTTTCTTAATTTCTCACCACTTGACAAAAGAAAAAAAACTAGTTCACATGTTTTGGTCCCAGGCTGGGAACTACTGCTTTAGAATTAGTAAAAAGGCTCATGTGGGGGGGAAAAAAAAAAGACTTATGTGATGAGAACTCTTGCCTATACCAAGAAACCAAAATAATTTGTCAGAGATGGGCTTAAGCTGAGAGAGATATGCAATCAAAACTTAATGCAACAAGTATTTACCATAGACCTATGAGTTCAGCATTATTCACTCATTTATTGGGTGCCAACTGTGTTAGGCCCTGGGCCAGGCCCTAGGGATATAGTAGTGAAGAAAATTACCCAAGATCTCTGCCCTTATGTAGCTGGCATTCTGATCAGAGGCCTCAGGGAACCTCCTAGGGACATCTTAGGGTGACACACTTTTCACACCCATTCCGAGTATCATACAATACCCAAAGTACTGCTTTGAAAATGTATGAAATACTTTAGACCTTATTTCCAACCATAAAATCTCCACTAAAGTGGCAAAATAAAACCAGAAGACAAACCAAAACAAAACTAGGCAGTGGCCTAAACTAGTCCGGAGGTCTGAGTTTAAACACATCAGAGAAGATGCTGCTGCCACCAAATGAGAATTAAGTCCATGTCATACCATCCCAGTAGCTTGCTATACTTCTCCCTTGCATCTCTCGTCACATCAGAAATTGTGCAACGTCCATCTTCCCCAGAGGACTGAGTCCCATGGTCACAGAGACCCACACTGATCTTGCTATAAGCCCCAGTGACAAGTAAAGTAGGCTTTCAAAACATTCAATGACCACTTAATAACTTGATGATGCTACTGCTGGGCAGCCAATAACCTGGGTCAAGCAAGTAGCCTCTACAGGATCTTCAATACTGAAGCATTGGATATGTTTCACAGCTCAGGTTAGGCCAAACAGGGTGACACAAAGTCAGGAGGAAAACCTAGTCTGACCAGTTCAGGACAAACCTGGAAACTTCCAAAAAATGTTTTGACCTATTCAGTGAAGGTCAGACAGAGAGTAATTGGACACACCATAGATGTGCCTGCAGACCATCAGTTAGACCAGAAGGGCTCTTGGAGTGTATCTGTCTGGGGCTGAAAGATCCAAGTAGCCCATCTTCTAAAATGCTGCACTAGTGGTAGCAAGGCCCAGAACTAGGGGCTTTTGATCCCTAAGCCAATGTACTCCTGTTTTCCTTTTTTGGAGGGGTAAAAAGATATATTAAAGATTAAGAGAAAGGGATTATATTTGGACACAGCATGACAAACAATTTAAATTCACATTTACCATTTCTGTTGCTAGAAATGTTTTCTCCTTGGTATACTCCCACCTCTCCTTACCTCTCCCACCCCTCACTGCTCATCCTCTCCAAAATGCCAATACCCCCACTCAATTTTTACAAAACCCTCCTTGGTCCTGCCTTATGTATCCAGACTATGTCGTTAGACCAAGGGTTGGGAAAAACCACCAACCCTGGGCCAATTCTGGCCTGTGACCTGTTTTTGTAAATAAAGTTTTATTGGACCACAGCCAAAATCACTTGTGTATTGCCTGTGGCTGCTTTCTTACTACAAAAGAGCTGAGTAGTTGCAACAGAGATCATATGACCTATAATATGAAGTCTAAAATATTGATTCTCTGGCTCTTTACAGAAAAGTTTACAAACCCCCACCTTATACAATCAAGATGTTCTTCGAAACATGCAGTTCTAAGAAACATTCTTCCCCTGAGATACCTGAAAAGTGCAATTCTTAGTACCATATGTTCCCCTGAGAAATTATTTTTTAAAGTTTTAATAGGTGCATAGGATATAGCAGTCCTTTTAACTACAAAGAATTAAAAACACACAAAAAACTCACTTTTGAAGCAAATTCTGTGAAATGGTATGAGTGATATGGTGGGCAATAAAGATGTGAAAGAGGGCAGACATCTCTTTGGAGAGTTCTAGCCATGGAGGAAAGGAAAAGCTGGGGCAGTGGCTGGAGAGAAGTGGTAATTCTTATTATGCCAACTTGCTGTGGTGACCACAATGTGTGAAGCAGTGAACACCCAGCGGACACTCAGAAAAAGAGCTGTCACAACACTGCCTCCCCCCCGTCCCCCAACAAAGTCAGAAGAGGACTTCTGAAGGTCTAATGACTAGTAAACCAACATATGGAAATATGTTCAGCCTTAGCAGTTACAATAATGAGTGATGCTATTTTCACTGATTATGAAAATAATTTTTAAAAATCTGACAGTATTCATACAAGCCAGAGTTCAAAGGTCACTGCAACCAGTCCACTCACACTGATAGCAGGCACTGTTCCAGGGCTCACTACAGCCCTTGTTGCCATTTCAGCGTCACCTCAAATGGACCCACACCAAGGGACTCTCTTCCTCCTACCATTAGCCCCACCCCCCCACCCATGGGAGAAAAATTTAACCACCAAAAGAAGTCACATTGAAAAAAAGTTTATTTAAAAAAGTTCTAGCAGCAAGAACAGTAACAAAACAAAAGGAGAGACGGGACAAACAAAACAAGAAGGAGGCTGTGTCCTGTGGGACTTGTCTCCACTCTTTAATCGAGTTCTTTATACCGAGCAAACATGACTCTTCGCACAGCGTCTCGGTAAGTCTCATTGGACTGTCTCTTGCTGGTTCTTCCTGGAGCTCCCACATTGGGACCCCTCATCCGGCTTTCAGTCTGTAAAACAAAGACAAACAATGAAGTGGGCTCTATGAATTAATTAGCCTCAGGGCTGGTCTTTGACTATAAGCATTTCTGGACTAGCAAGGAGAAGGATATAGGAGAATTTTTAAAGAATGCTTAATTAATAAACAAACACTCAAGATGAATAAGGAGAGTGGCGATGCCATGATTTCAGGATACAGGATTCAACACCAGAAATGTGAGAAGCCAATCTCCTATATGTGGCATTTTCAGACAGGGACTAAGACAACACAAAATGGACAGGGATCCCTCTTATCACCTTTTCTATCTTCTCTTCTTTTCCTTAAACATGAGGGGTGAGGCCCTTCATGGGACCCAGGACTAACTTCATGCTCCTCAAATTTTAGCCATCAAAGACCTCTAACGACAATTCCTCTCTGAGATGCCTTTGTACCTTTTATTGCTGGTTCCCTGGTTCTTTTCACCAAATGATTCTTCAATCTCAAACTGCCTGATTCCCACACTGCCCCATGTCTTACTCTGTGTAAGAGTGAAATCAGCCCCATTCCAAATTCTCTCTCCCCTTCCCATCGCCAATCAAACAGCAAAGAGCCTAGCATGCCTAGCTACAACCCAGTATCAAGACTGACAGGCTTCTCAGCTCTCATGTTCTTTGCCAGCAGTGGTGAAAGCCCAGCTAATAGGCAAGGACATAGCTCTGGGCCACAGAATGAGAGGAAACTAAGTATATGCCAGGTTCATGCCACCCCTAACAAGATGGAAACCATTTCACCTCCTCTGCTGAAGCCAATCCAGGATGGCCATATCCGAGGCCTGCCCCCTTCCTCCAGCCAGTGGCCTGTTGGACACAGCCTCCTTTGCTGCTATTGTCGATGCTTTCTTTACCAACGGGCTTACGATCACTGCAAAAGAAGCATATATACTTAGACACCAGCACTTTCAAAGTGACATGCTTGTGAGCCCAATAAAAACCTCTGTCCTCTTGATTCAAATTTGCCACCTCTTAAGAATATTAAACAGTATCTTTGAGTGCCTGCTATCTATGAAACCGGCTTTGTCCTGGGGATACAGAGATGACCAAGACCTGACCCTGTTCATGGGGAAGGATGTGAGAAGGATAATATGTCAACAGATGCTTACAGCACACTGAAGAGCTCAGTCATGGATGTAGCAACAGTATATATCTACTATGGAAACACAAACAGGGAACACAAACCTGAAGGGGCATCACCAAAAAGGAGGAATTCTAACAGGAGGGTATACCTGAACCGGGTCTTAACAAATGAGGAGCTTATGAGCTAGAAAAAGCATGGGAGGAAAGGAGGACACAAACAAGGAGAAGTGAAAGAATACAATTTGTCCAGAAGAAGAGTGGCAGGAATTGACAAAAGGCTGCTTGAGCCAGACTGTGAAAAGCCTTGAACATCATGCTAAATCATGACTCTGTACTTCATACTTCAGGCAAAGAATCTCTAGAACCCAGACCTCCCTTTAGGCAAGGTATATGTTCACCAAAAGGCTAGTTTTAGGAGATTTCTGTTTATAAAGGTCATTTTGGTGGTAGGGTAGAGAATGGACAGAAGACTGAAGAGCAAAGATGGAGAGTAAGCAGTCCAGTTTGGAGGTGAGCTAGGAATTGGGGCAAGGCTTAATTATGGATTTGGCCACTAACGATACAGAGGATAAAGGAGGGAGATTGGGACAGACCAGGTGGACCATGATGTGATGATGTTACTACTCTGAAATAGGAATACAGCAGGTTTAGCAGGACTGGACTAGAGAATAATGTGGAATATAATATTGAGTAATTGTTTAGTGTGAGGAGGCTGAGAAGTGGCCAAGAGGATATGCCCAGAAGGTAAACAGAAATAATGATTTTGAGCTCAGAAAACAGAAATGACTTGAGATGGGGCCATAGGACTTGTTAGCCTGTGAGTGGTGGCTAAAGCCTTGGGTACCGTAGGCAGTCCAAGTCAAGAGGATGGAGGAGCAAGAATAAAGGAAAACTGAGGGCAGAGTCCTGGAGAATATCCGGAATTACCCAGAAAAGGAAGAGGAGCAGGAGAGAAGACTTAGAAGGAGGAGAGCCAGTAGAATGTGGTGTGATGGGTGCTGAAAATAGAGAGGCATCTCCTTCTACACCCAGCTACACCCAACTGACTCAGGGCTAAGGTGCTCTTCCTCCTCCTGGCTGACTCCTTCAGTTTTGTCATCGTTCAGTGTATTTCAAATTGCAGAGAATGACCCAATGGGATGCTACATTGATTAAGTGGTCCCAACTTAGCACTTCTTACAAATGCGAATAGAATAGACTAAAATAAAAATACCAGTGTTTAATGCACAGTAAGGAAGTATTTTTCATGAAGATTTCTTTTTCAGTTATTTACACACACACACATATTCTGGGCCATGATTCAAAATAATCTCTTATTGAGGGCTGTGAACAAATAAGTTGGAATGCCAGAGCCCCAGACCCCATCTACACTTCTTAGGGGCCTTTCTCCATCAATCATCTCCCCTTTCCCCACAGGCATACTCTACCCTGGCTACTAGTTCTTTTGCTTACCAATGTAGAGACTTGTTCAAGTTTCACTAGATCAATACCCTGCTTAAAATCATTTCATAACCTCCCACTGCCCTAAGACAAAGTCTTAGCAAGGCATTCAAGGAGCATGAACTTCACGAACGGGACTGTGTCTGTTGAGCCAGCCTCATCTCCTTGTCACTCAAGCACTTATCTTCAGTGTTCAGCCCATCAAGCTACTTACAACTTCTCAAATGCATCATGACCTCTCTCTCTTTCATCCATGAAGCATGCAGTTCCCTCCAATTGAAATGCCCTCCCCTTCTCCACCGGATTTCTGTGTCTGCCCTACAAGACAAAGTATCACCTAAGCCTTCCTATTCTCTGTTCAGACAGTCAAGGATAATACGTGTCTTGTCCACATGAATATTCCTTGCCCTTGGTGCAGTATCTGTACATAGTGGGCTATCAGCAAATTCTGTATAACTCTGGACTCACGACTTGGGAGCTCTCTGACCAGAAACAGCACAGGAAGCTAGAGATCATATATCTCTATCAGCAGCCAACCACTTATTCAGCACCTAATGTGTGAGAATGGAGGTTCCCTAGAGAAAAAAGTCCAAGATTGTGACGTTCTTATCAGGCTAATACGGAGGTACAGCATTACTGATGAGGAGAGAAAGGGTTCCCAACTATAGCCACTCCAGTCCTGGTTTTGAGCAGCTAAGCAGCCAGTGATTCTTATATGCAAACGTACATATTCCGTGTTAAGACAGGTGGTAAAAAGGCTGGGGTGAACTTCATGCTCAAGAGTTCAGACAGAACCTGCTCCCGATAACCTCACTCCCCGAGAGAGAAAAAGGCAGCATGTTGGAGAAAGTGATGGTTTCATCATTAGGCTTTAGACCTAGGCTGAGTGAAGAGTTTCTAGCTTACCTGTCAGTTTCCCTGGAGTATTTAATTCGTTTCCTTTCTGGAGAATCAAAAGATTGGAGCTTTTCCCTGCGATCATTTCCTCTTTCTTTAAACCTTCCCTGTTGGTAAGCAGAAGAACAGATCTGAGACTCCCATCTGAGGGGGCGGGAGAGTGTGAAAGCTTCACTTTATCCCCGATATTTCTTCTAATGTGAAGGGATTCAACTGGTAACTCCTGGAATCTCTCATTCCTTTAAACATTCTTCTTGAGGAAATAGTGGCTTCTCTAACTGGTAAATTTGGGAAGAAGAGGCTATCTTTTCCTCTTCTGAGGAGGAGGTGCTCTCCAATACGCCTCCACAGGTGGATTCTTAACCATCACATAAGACCTGTCATGGGCCGGTGAAGCCTGTAGCTGGGTAAGTGAGTCTGCCTAATTGGTCTAGATAGCAAGTCCATTTGGCTCTCACACTAAGCTACTTCCTCCAACTTGGCCTTTAACAGTAAAAGATGCTATTTCAGCAGCCCTATCCAACACTCCTTCATTGATTTTAAAAGCTGGGCAGGAAAGAGGAATGTTATTTCACCTACCCAGAGACCCTAACACCACCTTTAAAAAAACCAACTTTATTAAGGTATAATTTATAAACTATAAAATGCACCCACTTTAATGTAGTTTGATGAGTTTTGAGAAATGTATACACCATCTTTTGGGGCTTCTTCATTCTTTATCTTCAGCACAGCCTACAAATGCTACACCAGAAAGCAAAAAGAGTTGGGGTCAAGGGAGTAACAAGTCACCAAATCTTACCTCCCGTTCTCTCCTCTCCAGATAGGCTAGCTCCTGCTCAGACTGTTTTATCTTCCGATGGATTTCCAGGTTTTGCTGAGAAGAGAGGGAGTTCTGTGAGTGTAGGTCTAAAACAAGTGGTCCTAGAAATGCTCTAGGTCTTTCCTGATAGCTGCTCTAGGACTGTAGCTCCTTTCACTGACCAACTCTCCCAAGTGATCACTGCACCATGCAAGCAACAATCCCTAACTGGTCTTGCGTTAGCCTCACCAATGGGAACCCAGGTTCTAACACTGGCTTGTCACATAGATTAGTTACATGTTGTGGCACAAGACAGAATTTTATCCTAGTTCTCTCCAAAGTGTAGAAGACACAAATCTGGTTTATATCTCTTTACCTAAGGTAAAAATGGGAGAGGGGAATCTGACTACACCAGTGAAGAAAACCAAAGGCCCACATGCTCTGCCTACCACCACTGCCACCTGCCATCCTCAGACACTATTCTCTGTGGGCACTATTCAAGCCCACAGAGAAACAGGAAAAGGAACTCCAAGGTCACAAAAGAACAGATTGCTCTGAGAGTCCTGAACTCCTTGAGGGTCCTACACTCCTCAAGCGTGGCTCCCTCTGGCATATATAAGAAACTTAAGGTGTCCAGAGCAGCTCTTGTACAGAGAGGAGATTCTTTGCATTGGATTACTGCAAGGAAAGGAAAAGTGCTATAGTCCACATTCCACTGTCCCAGGGCTAGTTCAGTTTGTGGATTCATCAGACCTCTGGCTCCTCTTTCCTGACAACAACTTTTTAATCTCTTTAGCAATTTACTAGCACTTTCATAAGAGAGCTGAATTTTAAATGTGTTGTCTGATGACTCAGAATTCCAGAAGGTCAAAGGAACTTGGGAGGTAGTCTGTTGCAGGGATTGTCAGAAGGAGCCTCTCAGAATCCTAGAAACTTTGCAGAGCCTCAACAGAGGCAGCTGGAAGAAGAAGTGTGCCTATCATCAAAGCAGAGCTTCTCAGCTTTTAGCTACATTAAGACTTTGGGTTTTATATTGAGAGAAAGTCTAAATCTAATCCCCTCATGTGCTCTAGCAACATCGGCTAGAAAAGGAGTGTGAAAGAAATTACTTTATACTGAGAACACGAGTCCACCTAGGGGCTTTACTTGTCCAGAATTTGGCTCCTTGGCCAGTACATATAAATGAGAAGACTGCAAGGGAGGACCAATGTATGTCAGTTTAACACCCCAAGAATAGTTGTTGTGCCATGGCTTATAGCAATAACTCACTACATGAAGAGATGGCAGAATGTGACTCACCCTTGGGGAAAACCGCACACTGTCAGAGCTAGATGGAAGTGATACAGGTGAAGCCACCAAGTATCAAAGAAGAAAAGGGCCTTATCTGAAGTCCAACTGTTAGGTTAATGGTAGAGCTAAGATGAGAAACCCAGCAGGTGAGTTTCCTTTTCCATGACCTCTTCTCCTCCTGTCTTCAGCACAGCTTCCATGTTTGGTGCCCCAGCCCCAGCCATGCTGCTTGCCTTGGGTCTACACTCTGAAGTTTTTTGAAGGTGGGCACCGTCTTAATGCAGAGCAACTCATGAACAAAAGGTGGAGAAACAACTCATTTTTGTCTTTTTTTTTTTTGTGGCCGCACTTTATGGCATGTGGGATCTTAGTTGCCCAACCAGGGATCGAACCTGGGCCCCCTGTGGTGGAAGGCGAAGTCTTAACCACTGGACCATAGGGAAGTCCCAGCAACTCATTTTTGAATTAAACTGATTTAATTAGAGGAGTTGGGGAAGATACAGGCTGAGGAGGACAGCATAAGCTTCTTTAGTCACTGTAATGCTCAACAGTGATAAAGAGTCAAAAGTTCGAAAGGTCAGGGCCCTTCCCCTAATACCTTGTGCAGGTCTGAAAGCTGCTGGTGTTTGATCAGAACTTCTTTATTGGGAAACTGCCTTCTGCAGAGCAGACAAGCCAGTTTATTCCAGTCAGTGAGTTTGTCTTCTTCATTCTCCTTCTTGGTCAGCTCCTCCCGCTGCTGGGGCTGTGCTGTGCGGGGCTGTGGAGGAGGGGTCTGCTCCTCCTCCTCTTCCTCCTCATAGTCACTGTCTCCTCCATATTCACCCAGGAGGCCGATCAGTGGGTTTACCACTTTAGGCTGGTAGGAGAAGGCCAGGGATTAACGCAAACTCAACCTATATTTGGGGCCTGTTTTCTGGATATTCTGATATGGGCATCTCATTTCTTTTAGTTTGAATAATGAACTGGGTGCAGAATAGGCCCACTGACCATGTTGCTCATTTCCCAGATGGAAGCAACATGGCTCGAGCTTGACTTTTCTCCTTGTCCACTGAGATAAGCCAGAAAGTTTCCCTTAGAAGTGACTCTAGCAACAGAACAGTGATGAGAAGGAAGAGAAAGGGAAACTGACAGAGACCACAGGGAGAGTTTAAAAGTTACAAGTTACTTTTGAAGAGGCAGAGATAGCAACCACCTCCAAGTCACTGTAACCCATGGAGAAAAGGAAAGATAACTTTCATCAAGGCTACAGTAACTCCTAGAGCAAAAGAGATTTAGGAGATGGACTAAAAGCAACTGAAGGATAAACACCCAGGTAGACAGATCCAGTTCCTGAGTAAGGTAAAGACAAAGGCATGGTTAGGATAGATGTTACAGTGAACTGAATCAATAATGTAGAGCAGGCAAAAAGCATTTATCAGTAGCTTGTAGGAAATGTTAAATAATGATGCATGATCATTGGCATATGATCAATCAAAATAAAAACAAACAGAGGGTCTCTATTGCTATATATTTATATTTAATCGAAATAACTTGTGATTAGATTGACACTATCACTTAAAGGCATCTAAAAAATGGGTACCAGTGTTAGCATTGTTCACTCTGGCAGGCAAACTATAAAAATGACCATGCATGCACTCGACACCTATGAGATTCTCATGCAGCACCAAAAGGTAGGAAACATCGGGGCCAGGAAAATGGGTTTCCTTGGTCATTTAGAAGAGAAGAATTAACAAGACCGAGATTCTAACTTAAAAAGGGCCAGTCTGGTGGGAATGTCACAAGGCAGAGGGAAAGAGGACAGATAACTGCCTCTGATTCTCCATCAATACCCCTATTAGCAGACAGGAAAATTTACCTCATGCTTATACTCAAGAAGAGTCCTTGTCTGTGAGACACAGAGAGCTAAAGGACCAACACCAAAGTGAGGCATCAACCTTTGAACTTCCTTTCCCATTCGGAACCAGCCCCAGCCCTAGCCCAGTGCATCAGCTTAGCCTTACTGGTGGAGGACTCTCTTCCTTCTTCACAGTGGGAGGCAGAGGCTTCTTAAAGACATCTTCTGGGGGAGGTGTCCCCTCACTGGCATTTTCCTGAAACTGATAAAAATCCCAGATAATTTTTATATGATATTTATAAAAGCTGGGCTTAGAGTTAACCCTGTTGAAATGAGTCTGATTTTCCAAACCTCTTAATTTGTGAAATATCTGTAATGTTACTATAATGATTCCAAAATTAAAAAAAAAAACTTAAAAAACATCACCTTTAGCATATATTGAGTGATTACTATATGTCAGGCACCAGGTGATGCATTTATATACATTATCTCCTTCAGCCTTTACTATAATCCTTCTAAATAGACATTAATATGCTCATTTTACAAATGATTGAGAATATGGTTAGAAAGAATAAGTGGCAAAAGCAGAATCCAAATATTAAGCCAGGGGCTTCCCTGGTGGCACAGTGGTTGAGAATCCGCCTGCCAATGCAGGGGACATGGGTTTGATCCCTGGTCCGGGAAGATCCCATATGCCGCAGAGCAACTAAGCCCATGCGCCACAACTACTGAGCCTGTGTTCTAGAGCCCATGAGCCACAACTACTGAGCCCGCGTGCCGCAACTACTGAAGCCTGCGTGCCCGTGCTCCACAACGAGAGAAGCCACTGCAATGAGAAGCCCGCGCACTGCAACGAAGAGTAGCCCCCGCTTGCCGCAACTAGAGAAAGCCCGCACGCAGCAATGAAGACCCAACACAGCCGAAAATGAATAAATTAAATAAAAAAATTTATAAAGAAAACAAAAAAAACCCCACATATTAAGCCAGTATAACTTTAAAGTTTTTTTTTTTTAATTTATTTATTTATTTATTTATTTTTGGCTGTGTTGGGTCTTCGTTTCTGTGCGAGGGCTTTCTCTAGTTGTGGCAAGTGGGGGCCACTCTTCATCGCGGTGCACGGGCCTCTCACTATCGTGGCCTCTCTTGGGAGCACAGGCTCCAGACGCGCAGGCTCAGTAGTTGTGGCTCACGGGCCTAGTTGCTCCGCAGCATGTGGGATCTTCCCAGACCAGGGCTCGAAGCCGTGTCCCCTGCATTAGCAGGCAGATTCTCAACCACTGTGCCACCAGGGAAGCCCAAGCCAGTATGACTTTAAAGTCTAAGTTTTCAGTGGTGATCATTTTGTAATGTATAGAAATTTTGAATCACTATGTTGTGCACCAAAACTAACAAGTGTTGTAGGGAAACAAAAGAAAAACAAAACAGAACACCCAAACAAACAAACTCACTCAAAGAAAAAGAGATCAGATTTGTGGTTACCAGAGGCAGGGTGGGAGTAGGGGTGGGGAAACTGGATGAAGGTGGTCAAAAGGTAAGAACTTCCAATTATAAGATACATAAATACTAGAGATATAGTGTACAACATGATTAATATAATGAACAGTGCTGTATGTTATATATGAAAGCTGCTAAGAGGGTAAATCAGAAGAGTTCTCATCACAAGGAAAAACAATTTTTTTTCCTTTTATTTTGTTTCTTTATGAGACAATGGATGTTCACTAAACTTACTGTGGTAATCATTTCATCATGTATATAAGTCAAATCATTATGCTGTATACCTTAAACTTATACAGTGCTGTATGTTAATTATATCTCAATAAAATTAGAAGAAAAAAAAGTTCTCAGACAGATTCTTTCTCTCTATATATGTAGCTGCATAAACACTAGTAGTATTAGAAGGGGGGGGAAGAAAAAGACAATTTATGAATTAAGCCACAGGCCAATTCAGCCACTTGCATTAATGCATAACTGGTGTCAGGGTAAATCAATATAATTCTTTGGAAAATAATTTGATTTTATGCCAGGAAATGTAAAAATGTTCATCATCTTTGTTCTTGAAAATTTATCCTAAGGAAGTAATTTAAAAAAGAAAAAAGAAAATGCTAAATGCTGTATATTATAACAGAATAAGATTAGAAAGAGGAGACAAACAATGTAGGAATGATGAAGAAAACAAGGTCACAGTTTTACTATGAATTTTTACCATACAGGCATGGAAGTAATAAAGAGTATTATACAAACATGAAAAAATACTTATGACCAAATATAAAGTGAATAAAGAATAGAAAATGGTATCCCCTGCTACAATTACACCTATAGAAATGCGTATACGGAGTCAAGCACTGAAAAGGGATGTAGGAAAGTGAAACTGTGTGGAGCTGAGGTATTGGGGTTTGAGCTGAGCCACTTTGTTCCACCATCCACAGTTTCTGTATTTAGAAAAGAGAGTGACCACAGGCTGTAAGAGGCTAGTGGACTGCCTGCTTTTTTAGTAACTCTACACCTCAAACCCAGACCTCGTCTATGACTCTTTTCTTTTAATCTGTAATTATGTGGTGAAAAGGGAGCAGATTCACAAGTCCTCTTACCCTTGTCACTCCTCGGTCTTTTTTCTCCTTGCTATCTCTTTTAGACGTTTCCTTCCTGCTGCTTGACCTTCCTTGACTGGTGGGTTTCTTTTCCTTGATGTCTTCTTCCTCAGGTGACCCAGGGTCCTGGGGCACATAGACTTCTTGCTGCAATACAGTTGGAGACAGTTAAGTCTACAGAACGTTTCACTTTCCCAGTAATTCCAGATCTAAGGAGCACAGTTCCCTTCTGAGGGAAAGAACAGCTCTCTCTCTCAAGCCTAAGAAGAGACCATATCAAACAATCTAAAACTCCACTCCAGGGGCCAGGATGTAGCCAGACCACTCACTGTCCATTTTTCCAAGAACAGCACTGTTCTTGCCTGTAATGCCACAAGGCATTGATTTTCTATATGTGCAACAGTTAACATGAAGATTATCATCTTTAAAATCCACCTAAATAAATATAACTCAATATAAAACCTGGACTTTTTAAAACAAGAAGTAGACATGAGGTACACATAGTACAATAGTAGAGCAGCTGCCTTGAATGGAGAAATATTCAGCTTATATAGATTTAAACTTTTACACTTTTCAAGTAATGAGCAACCAGAGAATCCAGGGAATAAAACCTTCAAAGTAACAAATCACAGGTACTTTTCTCAAAAGAATCATTGACAAAATAACAAAGCCAAAAACTCACCTGGGTATTGGGGTCATAATAAGTTCCTGCCAAGGGGTCATAATAGTAGCCAGTAGCAGAATCATATATGTAGCAGTCAGATGAAGCTAGAGGGAATAAAACCAGAGCCAGTGTTAGTCCCTGTCCAATGAAGCCCTTGCTGGGGACTCATCAAGAACAATCTAAGAACAAGGCTGGCCAACCCAAAACGGTACAGAACCTGTAGATGGTGCTCTCTGAGACAGAACCCCTAGTCAATTGCATCTCTTGCCAACTCTGTGACCATAAAGATTTCAATTAATGAGTAGTCAAGCCAGAAAGAACAATAGAAATAAGACAAAGGTCACTCACACTGTTGTCCTTGTCGATTTGTATCTGAAGACCAGTCTGAATTTCTGCCACCTCCCCGCCTATCTCGGAAATATTTTTTACCCTATCACAGAAAGACAAGTTAAAATTATGGAACTTCTGATAGCCATTTACCTTAACAATCACCCACTAGAGAAAATTTAAGATCACTCTTTCAGTCACTTGAGGATTTTAATAGAGCACCCCCGCAACTGCTGAAGCCTACCTGATAGTAGTGCATGTGGTCAGAATGGTCCCCAGCATCATTTCTGCAACAAACAATACAACATGTCTTGAGCCTGCTACCAAAAGCCACTTGAGGAGTGCCCAGCCCTACAGATTTGCTGAGAAACTCTTTTCCCCCTTTTGCACGGAAAGGAACCAACCCAGACAGTAAGCAAGTCTGGTGATGCAGAGACTCCCGAGGGGAGGGGCAGTGGGACTCCTACAAAGCTATCGGCTGAAGCAAAACAGCAATTGAGTTGAGGGTGCCAGAGCAAGATCTGCCCCATCCCTGTAAGCCTGCCTCTCTGATGCAGCCATTTCCCAGTTACCACTCCTGGGTCAAGATGAATGAAGGAGTAAAGAAGAATAAGATTTCCCAGCACTATGGGGGTATGAACAAAGTCAAGACAGCATTTTCTTAGGATTCCAAGGGGCAAGGATATATTGCGATTTTTTCCCTGCACATCCAAGACTGTACCATCACCTGGGACCCAAAGATACCAGAGAATCAAGAGGGAAAAAACAAAAGTACCTAGTACTGCTATTTAAAGGGAAAAACAAAAACCTAGAGTCAGAACAAGGCAAGCTTCAGAAAAAGAAAATATACACACATACCTGAAGCAACTCATACTGGGAAAGCACCACGTTCTACTATCTGTCTCTCCAGCCAGGAATAAGAGTTTCCTCCCAAAAACCTGAGTGGGGGTAGCACCCCTCTGCTTTACCTTCGTTTTCCAGTGGCCAGGTTTACAGCTACCATCTTCCCATCAATGCTAAATGGTGGATCAAGGTTCTGCAAGATCTTCACTACGCGAAGAGCTTCCTGGGGAACCAAAGACTCATTTAAACCCAAAGAGAGAAAAGGACATGTCCCTTGAAAGAAAACTGAACATGGGTTTTCCTTCTCAAAAGAAAAATTTCTAAACATTATGTTCTGGTCATAACTGTAATACTAAGAGCACACTGGCAAAAACAGGCAACTCTTAATGAAGGGTTGATCAGAATAACCGTCAGAGTAGACATCAGTTCTTGGTATAAATTTCAGAAATTCAAATCCTCTTCTTTTAGTCTGCAACTGTCACTGCATCAGATTCAGTTTACAAAATCCCTTGTGATTTCTGAGCGTGAAATCTAAGAAATATCAATGATTTTCATTGCTATCCTCACATTACTTCCATAGAAAAGGGCCCCACAACTAAAAATTCAAGCCACAAGAAATCTATTAAAGCAACACTTTGAGGAAAAAGAGGAAATGCTCTGTTTCCATCAAACATAAAACTGTCTGTGGCCAGGCAAAATGATTTTAAGAAATCAGAAAATTCACTAAAATCTTGAAAAGGTTTAGTCCTCAGATTTTCCACAAGTGACTAAGCTGTCACTTTATTTTAACTGGAAACTGTAAATGCCACAAGACAAAAATGGATCTGGAAAACCACTCAGAGTTCCAACTTTCAAGGGCAGTCATTTCACCTGAATGAACCCCAAGAAAAGAATAAGAGAGGTTATGGTACCAAGTAGCAAATGAGAATTCCAAGATTAAAGTCCTTCAAACCTTCTTGAGGTTTCTATAGCCAGCCATCCCTAGGCTGTTCTGAGGTGGTAGGAGGTGAGGGATCCAGGGGGTGGTGGTGGTGGTGACGGATAACTACGACTCACCGCATGGGAGTCAAGGTCAATAAAGCCATAGGTGTGGCCCATGGGGCCTGTTCTGTTCTTGATGATACGGACGTTAGCAGTAGTAAGGCGGACGTAGGGCTCCAGCACTTCCACTATCACCTCAGGTGGAGTGGAACGATAGATGCGTTTTAGCATGATTGCTGAACAAACCAAGCACAAATGGGAGAGGAGAAAGGAAAGAGTAAGAAAGGTTTACATTTTTGAAGTCCTCAGAGCCTGAGTGTGTATATATATATATATATATATTTTTTTTTTTTACTGCAGATGACTGCAGATGTTACCCTGCTCTACCAAGGCTGGTGCTATAACACATGCTAGTCAAATACTTCATATTTTTCTTCACCAATACTTAGAAATCTAAAGTTATGCTTTGCCGCACCTGAATAGCAACTTGCTATTTGGAGGATATAGATTACTTCAGTGAGGCCAGCAAAAAGCAAGAGCCTCTTCAATCAGGCCGAGCAGTTTTACTAGGGTGTAGGAAGCTGCTGGTCCAGAGCCACAACACAAGCAATCTATGTTCCAACCACGGTGGTCACGGTCTGGTACATGCCCCAACAAACCACTTACTTTTGCTTTCCCCATCCTGGCGTGTCTCCCCAGACCATGGCTCCTTCTCTCGATCTCTTCGGAAGGTGAGCCCTTCCCTCCGCGAAGGAGGGAGATACCTTTCTGCTTCTCTCTTTTGATGTCCCAAGCGTGGTTCTTGTCCTTCTTCCCGCTTCTTGGGTTCAGATTCCTTATCAGCTGACCTTGGTTGGCTGGGTTGTTTTTCTGACGGTGCTGGTATGGATGTTTTCTGAGGCTGAGGGTAGGTTATTAATTCTTGCTTGGCCTCTGTCACTAGAGGAACAGAACAGAAAGAGAATCTCCAACAGGTTTTATCCCCCCAAACACTGTGATTCCTCCTTACCTGCCACCAAATACTCATACTGGTATGCTTTTATTTTGTTTTGTTTGGCTGCACCATGTGGCATGCGAGATCTTAGTTCCCCGACGAGGGACTGAACCCGGGCCACAGCAGTGAAAGCACCAAGTCCTAACCACTGGACCGCCAGGGAATTCCCTGGAATAGTTTTAAAAGTCAAAGAAATACCTACAAAAAAGTCCTCTGACAGACTTTAAGCACGGCTAATAAGACAGCATATAAAATAGTTAAACAGAAGAAACTACCCAGTATTTAAAAAATTTAACCTTAAGAGTTTTCTATCACTTCCCCAACATTTAAATCTTTCATGAGACCCTGAACTTTACTATTATAACCAATGATAGAACAGATCTGGGGACAAAATTACCAAAGATATGGCCCTTGCTAGAAGTTTGCTAGAAACACTTATCTCAAACGTGTATGGCTAGGGGCCTTGCTTCTTCCAGTGTTATGGTACTAAGATAGCTGCTCAAATTCTGTAAGACCAGACACCCTATTCTCTGGAGAAGCTAAGAAGAGACCTACCTGCACACAGCTCATTTATATGCAAATAATTACAATGGGCAAATGTCCTTTAAAATGTAAATGATTCATTTCAAATCTCTTTCTAAAGCAGGATAATTTGTCCAGTTAATTGGAGGTATTTCTGCAATTAATTCATTCTTAGAGGAAGTCATGAGGCTCAAAGAGATATTCTATGGGAGCAGTGTAGAGATTACTTAACAGCAGTGACAGGCGACCAATGAATATTTGCTATGTATGTTTCCATGTTAAAGTTGTGTCAGCCATCTTAGTGGTATGGTGCTCAAGGGTTTTTATAAACCATCTGTTCATTTGTTAGAGTAGACTGAGAAAGAAGTCTTTCTTGAGGGAAAAAGCACAATTTTGCCTAATTGAAGTAATACAACAAGCCAAAGATCTCCAACCTGTCCACGGGGAAGTTATTTACTCACCTTCCCACATGCTGCTTTGGTCTCTAGAGCATGTAGAGCCTTCCCCAAAGATTTTCAGAACACCTGCTTCACAGCCCTCACTAAAGAGTAGAATCTCCACTATAGGCCAAAAGCCGAGCTAAGGAATTCTTTGTAGGCATGCTAAGTTCTAACCTTGGAACAAACAGATCTTTCAGAAGACTAACAGGATCCCAGCACTGAACTGTATTTTATGGTCATGCACTAGCTTCCCTTACAGGATAATATCAGAAAGAGGCACATAACAGTCATTGTTATAGGACTATTGTTACGGATGCCTTTGACAGACTCTTCAAGGTTGTTTACCTACAGGTTCTCAGGAGAAATTAACTTTAAAACCAAGTTACTGAGAAGCTGTTAGGTTTATTACTCCATAAAAATAACACATACCCTCAACCCTGATTATTGTCTCTTGTTTATATTTTTACTGTTACTTTAACAAATGTTTTTGTGTTGAAGATCCTCAAATGTTTAGAACGTAAATGAGAAAATAATAACAAAAGCAAATTATTCCCAATAACTTTAAAGAAGCTGGGGCAGGGTGGGTGGGGTGTCCACATGGACTAATGCCATGTAGACTCTTTCTCAATCTAATATCCTTAAATGTATTCTGAGTAACAATACTACTGACCTCTGGTCAGCTGGGTTATGGGTAAGGAGCCCATAACCCATCTCATTCCCCTGGCAGAACTCTGAGATCCAAAACTATTTACTAACAGGTCACACGAAGTTAGCTATCACATTGCACTTTTAAGAGCTTTACAGATCATCCTGTATTTAGGGATGATCACTCTTTGAAGCCAAGGAAAGCATGAAATTTGTTTTGCTCAGTGCACAAAATAAAAACTACCACCTCCATCTCTACCACCACTCACCTTCCCTTGGGCACTTGCAGAATGAACATGAAGATCGGTGTCCACCAGTGCTGGCCTTACACTACAAGGGAAAGGAAAAGAATTCAAATTGACCAAAAAAAATTTTTTTAAAAATCTTACGTATATCCAACACAGCAACAACTGCCGAAAAATGAAAGAAATAAGCCATATCCCAGATCACCTTAAAACCTAATCAGTCTGATGTCTTCCACTCATCAGAGCTGACATAGACTCTGATGAGCTGCTGTTTGAGAGCTGCCTCTGACAGGGTATATGGACCTTGGGGCAGCCCCAAATGCTTTTGCTCTGGACAAGGATTTCTACAGGAAGTAAACTTGACTAAGAAAACTGGATTATTAAGTGGTTTATAGGATATACTGCCCTAAAGCTGTTACCACTCAGTCTGCATCCAAAATTTGATCCTGAACTGGTTATGACAACCCTATTCAGGCTTGGCTGGAACTGAGAAGAATCCAGTGATCAATTCCTTTTTCAAACACTGATTTTAAAAAGGGCACGGAAGGAGGAAGAAGATCCGTAAGTAGTGTCTCTGGCAGCTATTCTGAGGATGTTAAAAGGAAAAGTTACATTCACTACCCTAGAACAAGGGAAGAGACACTTTGCATTGTGAATGTAGTTCTTCTTGTCTGAACCTATGAACAAAAAGGCAAGTCTATCATTGCCCAACCCCAAACACAGCCCCAAACCTGAACTTTTGCCACTGAGCTCAGAGTGTTAGAAGGGCGGAGTTGACTGGTAAGAAACCAAAAGAGCAGGAACCATGAAAAGGATTCTATATGAGTAGGGCCTTGTAGGTTGAGTAAAAGAATACCAAATGGAGGAGAGAATAATAATAAAAGCAGCAGCAGCTAATGATTAAACAGCACACAGCACGTACTGGACTTACTTTACTTTACATGTGGTCACTTACTGATCCAGACAACTATTATCTCCCCAATTTGTAGATAATGAAACTGAGGCCTGGAGAGGTTAAGTCACTTGAGCAAGGTGATTAAAGTCAATTACTTTATTGTTCCCTTCTCTGTAAGGAGATCATACACACAGCCCTGCCCATTGTCAAGTGACTGTGGTGCCTCCCTGTAGGGTGAGGGACTTCATTGTCAGCCTTGCCACACGTCTTGCTTTGGTCAATGGAGCGTGAGTGAACGTGATCTACACAGGTCTGGCAGAAGCTTTAAGAGCCAATGCTTGTGTAGATGAGCGTCCTGTTCTTTCCCTTGGCCAGGAGTCCCGATGTGGGACTAACTCCTTCCACCTGGGTCCCAGACTGAGCGGCCATGAAGCCAAACTGTAGCAACTGCCCGCAGCCCCTGGACATGTAATGTGAGTGAAGAATATGTTTGTCAATGTAAGTCACTAGGATTTGAGGGCTATTTGTTATTACAGTTGGCCCTCCATATCCACAGGTTCCACATCTGCAGATTAACCAACTACAGATCAAATATATTTGGGGAAAAAAAATTCCAGAAAGTTCCAAAAAACAAAACTTGAATTTGCCACATGCCGGCAGCTATTTACATAGCATTTACATTGTATTATCTACTATAAGTAATCTAGAGATGATTTAAAGTACATGAGAGGATGTGCCTAGGTTATGTGCAAATACTACATCATTTTATACAAGCGACTTGAGCATCTGTGGATTTTGATATCAGCAAGGGGTCTTGGGATCAATCCCCCACAGATACCGTTGGATGACTGTACAGCAGAGCTGTAAGTGGGGGAATCAGGATCCTAACCTGAGTAGGTATAATTTAAATACCATAAAATTCATCAGTTTTAAGTGTCCAATTCAATGATTTCTAGTATATCTATAATACAATCATCACCATAATCTAACTTTAGAACATTTTCTTCATCCCAAAAAGAAACCTGGTGGAGTCATCTCCCATTCTCACCCCCAGTCCTATAGAATTAATCTTTTGCATCTGGCATAGTTTTTTCCCAGTTCATTCATGTTATAGCACCTATCAATACTTCATTCCTTTTCACTGCTAAATAGCATTCCATTGTATGGCTATACCACATTTTGTTTATCCATTCATCAGTTGATGGGCATTTGGGTTGTTTCCACTTTTTGGTTATTATGAGTAATGCTGCTATGAATTTTTTAAAAAGTCAGTGCATTTCACATCAGGCCAAAGATCACATATGCAGGATTGGCACCTCAACTCTTCCAGAAAAGCACAGAAATTACAAAGTACCTCTGAAACAGCTGAACAAGTGGCCTGCCATTTTAGGGAACAATTTAACCAAGCTATTCTTTTCTTTCAAACAACAGCCTTGGCAACAGCTGTATAATTTTGATGTCAGATATTAACATTTTTTTCTGCTGGTTAACAGAAAATAGAGTTCAAAACTTTCCCTTTAATGCTAGCTCCCTCCATCTCTGATTATAAAATAAACAATACGTGTGCATTATAGCTAATAATGGAAAGTTTAAGAGACAGGGGAAAATCACTCATAATTCCAAGACATAGAGGCAATCACTATTAAAATGCAAAATGTTCTCAAAATTCTAATGGCCTTTTTTTGCAGAAATGGAAAAGCAGATCCTCAAATGTATATGAAATTGCAAGGGACCCTGAGTAGCCAAAACAATTTAGAAAAAGAAGAACAAAATCGAAGGACTCACACTTCCCGACTGCAAAACTTACTAAAGAGTTACAGTAATCAAAACAGTGTGGTGGGCTTCCCTGGTGGCGCAGTGGTTAAGAATCTGCCTGCCAATGCAGGGGACGCGGGTTCGAGCCCTGGTCCGGGAAGATCCCACATGCCGTGGAGCGGCTGGGCCTGTGCGCCACAACTACTGAGCTCTCACGAGCCACAACTACTGAGCCCTCACGAGCAACAACTACTGAGCCCACATGCTGCAAATGCTGAGGCCCGCGTGCCTAGAGCCTGTGTGCCACAACAGGAGAAGCCACCGCACCGCAGCGAAGAGTGCTCCTGCTCGCTGCAACTGGAGAAGGCCCATGCGCAGCAACGAAGACCCAACGCAGCCAAAAAAACAAAAACAAAAAACAGTGTGGTACTGGCATAAGGATAAAAACATAGATCAACAGAATAAAACTGAGAGTCTACAGAAATAAACCTATACATCTATGGTCAAATGATTTCCAACAAGAGTACCAAAACCATTCAACAGGGAAATAATTGTTAATTCAACAAATGGTGCTGGGAAAACTGAATATCCACATTCCAAAGAATGAAACTGGACCCTTACCTCATACCCGGAACAAAAATTAACTCAAAATAGACCAAAGATCTAAATATAAAAGCCAAAACTATAAATTTCTTAGAAGAAAACATATGGATAAGTCTTCAAGACCCTGGCTTTGGCAATGGTTTCATGACACCAAAGGACAAGCAATCAAAGAAAAAAAAATAGGGGCTTCCCTGGTGGCGCAGTGGTTAAGAATCCACCTGCCAATGCAGGAGACACAGGTTTGAGCCCTGGTCCAGGAGGATCCCACATGCCGTGGAGCACCTAAGCCCGTGCACCACAACTACTGAGCCTGCGCTCTAGAGCCCGCGAGACACAACTACTGAAGCCCGCACTCTGCAACAAGAGAAGCCACCGCAATGAGAAGTCCACGCACCCCAATGAAGAGCAGCCCCCGCTCACTGCAACTAGAGAAAGCCCGCGCACAGCAACGAAGACCCAACGCAGCCTAAAATAAATAAATATATAAATAAATTTAAAAAAAAGAAAAAGAAAACAAATAGATGAATTGGACTTTATCAAAATTAAAACCTTGTGTATCAAAGGACACTATCAAGAAAGTGAAAGACAACACACAGAATGGGAGAAAATATTTGCAAATCACATATCTGATAAGGGATAAACATCCAGAATATATAAAGAACTCTTACAACTTTTTCTTTCTTTTTTTTTTTTTACTATTTGAAATGCATCCTCTTTATTTATTTATGGCTGTGTTGGGTCTTCGTTTCTGTGCGAGGGCTTTCTCTAGTTGTGGCGAGCGGGGGCCACTCTTCATCGCGGTGCGCGGGCCTCTCACTATCGCGGCCTCTCTTGTTGCGGAACACAGGCTCCAGACGCGCAGGCTCAGTAATTGTGGCTCACGGGCCTAGTCGCTCCGCGGCATGTGGGATCTTCCCAGACCAGGGCTCGAACCCGTGTCCCCTGCATTGGCAGGCAGATTCTCAATCACTGCGCCACCAGGGAAGCCCTCTTTTTTCTTTTTTTTGGCCACACCACACGGCTTGTGGGATCTTAGTTCCCCGACCAAGGACTGCCACTGCAGTCAAAGCGCCAAGTCCTAACCACTGGACCACCAGGGAATTCCCAAGAACTCTTACAACTTAACAAGAAGACAGAGGGGAGGGATATATTGGAAGACTGGGATTGACATACACACACTACTATATATAAAATAGATTAACTAATAAGGACCTACACTGTATAGCACAGGGAACTCTACTCAATACTCTATAATGGCCTATATGGGAAAAGATTCTAAAAAAGAGTGGATATAAGTACATGTATAACTGATTCACTTTCCTGTACACCTGAAACTAACACAACACTGTAAATCAACTATACTCCAAAAAAAAAAAAAAAAAAAGACAATCTAATCAAAAATGGACTTGAATAAACATTTTTCCAAAGAAGATATACTAGTGGCTACAAACACAAGAAAAGATGCTCAACATCATTAGTCATTAGGGGAATGCAAATCATCATCATAATCATGATGATAGGATACTATTTCACACCCACTGGTGGTTGTGAAATAGTTTGATGGCTACTATCAAAAAAAAAAAAAAAGGGAATATAACAAATGTTGGCAAGGATGTGGAGAAATTGGAACCCTCAGACACTGCTGGAGGGAATGCAAAATGGTGCAGCTGCTGTCTGTGGAAAACAGTTTATTGGTTCCTCAAAGAGTTAAAAAATGAAAAGTACCACATGACCCAACAATTCTATTCCTGGGCAGTTCCAAAAGAACTGAAAACAGGTTTTCAAACAAAAACTTGCACATAAATATTCATAGCAGTCTTATTCTCAATAGCCAAGAAGTAGAAACAAATCAAATGTCCATCAACTGATGAATAGATAAGATGTGGTATATCCATATAATATTATTCAGCCATTAAAAATAAATGAAGTACTGATACACATAATAACATGGATGAACCTTGAAAACATGCTAAGTGAAAGAAGGCAGACACAAAAGGTCACATAATATATGGTTCTACTTACATGAAATGTTCAGAATAGGCACATTCATAGAGATAAAAAACAGAATAGTAATAGTGGTTTCCAGAAACTGAGGGAAACGGGAATGGAGAGAGACTGTTTAATAGATATGGGGTTTCTTTTTAGGGTGATGAAAAAGTTCTAGAATTAGATAGTGTTGATGATTGCACTTCATTGTGAATGTACTTAAGGCTACTGAATTATATGCTTTAAAATGGTTAAAATGGTAAATTTAATGTTATGTGTATTTCATCACCTTTTAAAAAATAGTTAAATGTTTTCCTAAATTGACAGCTTAAGGTACTACATCCATGAACTATGAATACTTTGGTCAATGACAATCACAGCTATCCAAATTGTATTCCAAAATGTAAAGCTAAAGCTTTTACTTAATTTTATCAAGTTCTACAACACTTTTAATGAATCTTGGTTCAGAAACTTTATATAGATTTTTCAAACTTATTTTTGAAACTAAATAGTAGCAATGAAAAATGACAAAATATATTTTCATGCTCATTTGCAATCAAACTGGACTTCTAAAAAGAGTATAGCCTAAAATCTTTATATATGCCATTCAAGAACAATATGAAGTTGAACAGAGGAAAAATACCATGGTACCTAAAGTTCTATACCCTTGGAAACCCCTGAATATTCAAAAAAAATGGGTACCTCTCACAGAACCAGCCTCTTTATGTACATCATTCCAAACACTAATAAATCCTCTTTACCCCAGGAAGGGTAACTGGGGAGAGGTTATAAGTCAAGGGACTGTTTTTCTTTCAGTTCGTAATCAACAGAAAGCATGGCATATGCCCTTGGGAAAAGGTCTCCAACTACAGGCCCAGAACCCTCTATGGCCACAGGCAGTAGCTGGGAAGCAGAAATTATAGATGATCTTGCCCTGGCCTCCAGTTCATCTGAAATGAACCAAGGAAGAAGACCTTTGCCCTTGGCAATGCACACTACACCAGGCAGCATTCCTGTAGACATGGAGGAGCTGTGATGCTGGATCCTTACTTCTAAGGAGAGGAATTCTTGGCACTTACCCGTTTGCAGTACCAAAAATCCAGGCTTGGTACATACTCAAGGGTGACCTCTTTGTCATGGATCATTAGAGTTCCCTGTAAAGACAAAGACAGAAGCCATCAACATTAACCTTTGGAGAAACAAAGAGACAGGAAAGCACAGAGAGCCTTTCCAGTCCCCAAGTTGAAACATTTTACAAAGAGTGGGCTTATTCATCGGCAAAAGGAAATGGCTGTTATAAGCCAGAGACTTGGGACAGTGTGGCAGAGCAAGCTTAAGCTTAGGGAAAGGGAACGGGAGAAGGTGAAATCAGTCTTCAGCCTTGGCTCCTGTGGGTTGGGGCGCTGTCTTTGGGCAGTCTACTCCTCCAGAGGTCATGTAGTCCCAGCACGTCCCCCACCTGGCTAGGGAGCTAGCACACTGTCAAGAAGCAAACTCTTTCTTTCTGAAGCACAGAGGCACAGGAGCCCTCTCATTATCTTCTTTTCCATGGCTAACTCAAATCCCCTTGGCAAGGTAGTAAGGGCTCTTAACTTTGGTGCCTGAAAACTTTTTTTGCAATACTGCTGCATGGCAAAAGCACCAAAAGAAAGAGGTACAACACCGAAGACAGGAAGAAAAGAGGAATGTGAAAGCTTCACGGCAGGTCACATCCTTAGAGCAGGAAACTGAATGGCTGGTAGTGGCAGCAGTGGTGGTGGTGGCGGTGGTGGCAGCAGCATCACTGTGGCTTGGAGCCTTCAGAGTGAGCTGGCCATGAGAACTGAGGAGCAACCACTGGCAAATAAGCACTTTGGGAAAGCCTGGCACCAGAATAGGTGGGAAAAGGGGTTCAACAAGCCTGCAGTTACAGAGCTCCTTTGCCTCTGCATTTTGGACAAGACACGAATTCTTTCACATCAAGAAAAAAATAAATTTTGTTTAATAAACACTAGACAGCAGATACGTGTTAGAGCAGAGGAAAAAAAAATCTCTGCCTACTGACAAGGGACCCTCACCCACACTTGCAAGTGAACTAACCGAGGATGCGACTCTGGAACTAGCCCCTGCGCTGTGTTCATTCTCCGCCCTCTAGGGTCCTCTGTGTCTCCTCAGACAGGGCTCTGAGTTATACAAGGCATTTCTTTGCAATTGGACCTCAGTTTCTTGCTTGAATCCATACATCTGTCAAATAATGCTTTACCTCTCTGCTTTTCACACCAAAAGAGTCAAGAGAAATACATAGAATAAAATTATTGTCTTGTGAAAACAAAACAAAACAAAAAAAAAAACCTGCCCACCTACCTAAGTCCTAGAATCTGGTCTCTGAGAAACTGTTTCATGGTTTGTTCTCAAGGCTAGAGGACAATGATAATAAAAATTTGCTAACATTTTTTAAGTGCTTACTCAGAGCCAGAAACTGTTAAGTATGTTATCTCATTTAACCCCTAAATGATCCCATGATCATTATCTCCATTTTACAGATGATGAAACATGCTCAGAGAGGCAAGGTCACCCAGCTGGTGAAAGGCAGAGGCAGATTCACTTCTGTGGCTGTAGATAAGGGACTGCCTGCTGCATTTGGCAACTCCTGCTCACTCTTAGGGATAGGTAATCTGCTCTAGGAGCCAATCCAGGAAAGAGAAAAAGCTCTGCAGACAGGGAGGGTCAGGGGATTATCACTCTGCCAAGCTCTACCTATACAGGAGGTTGGTTAAGATGATACCCTTCCACCCAGAGGCAGTATATCATGTTATTTAAGAATATGGACTCTGGGTCAGGTTCCCTAAACTTGCATCATGCCTCCACTCCATGACCTTCAGCAAGGTCCTTAACTTCTCTGAGCTTCAGTTTCCTCATTTGTAAAGTAGGAATAACAGTACCTACTTCATAAGGTGGTTATGAAGATTAAGTAAATTAATACATGTCAAGTGCTTAGCATGGGATGTAGTTAGGGCTCAATACCTGTATTTTGAGCCCTAAGTGCTAGAAAAGGACTAGTCACTCATTCATCAGATTAGTTACTCACTTCATCTTACTTGCTTATCAGGTGATAATACTTCACACCCCATTTCAATCTACTGAAAGACTAAGC
This sequence comes from Balaenoptera ricei, assembly GCF_028023285.1. NCBI lineage: Eukaryota > Metazoa > Chordata > Mammalia > Artiodactyla > Balaenopteridae > Balaenoptera > Balaenoptera ricei. The sequence continues at coordinate 68,593,215 of NC_082649.1, read as the reverse complement.
TTTCATAAGGGAATGGTCACTGCATGTCAGAACCTGTATCTTTATGACAGCACTTAGTGTTAGTTTTCAAATGCTGGGCCAAATCTGATCAACCAGGCTAAATCTTGCTGGTCTTTTATTATCAGTACCAAGCCCAGTACTTGGTACAGAAAAGGAGCTTAATAAGCAGTTATGGAATGAAAAAAAGACTGAATGGATCCAACTATCCCTGGAAGACTGGAGTGCTTTAGCACACAGTGGCTTTAGAGGAAGGTACTGCTGTCGTGTACACCTGTACACCCAGTCCATAAAACATGTGGGTTGCCACTTGAACAGTGAACAGTGCCATCAGAACAAGGCACTACTGTGAATTGCAGTCAATTGCAAATTCTGATTGCACCACTTGGAGGCATCAGTAGATTCAGGAATTCCTAAGGCAAGGAGCACGTTATACTTATCAGATAACAAATATGATGTTCCAGGAGCCGTTGATGACTTTCTGTCGAGGCTAGGGAACTCCCCCTGCTAGGAGTACTCACAACATATCAATTTGAGAAGATTACCTTCAATTCATGTGTTACAAAGGCATGCATGATTTCTTTTTTTTTTTGGCAGCACCACGAGGCTTTCGGGATCCTAGTTCCCGGACCAGGGATTGAACCCGTACCCCCTGCAACGGAAGTGCAGAGTCCTAACCACTGGTTTCTTATTCCTCAGAGTCCCCTACAACTAAGGCGGCCCTTTCTTTTCAATCTGCACATAGTTAGACATGAGGCTACCAGACACCACTGCTAAAGAATACAAAATGGTTGTTAAACCCATCACTATTGAAGAACAGAGACAATTGTTTTTTTATAGATTTATTTATTTATGGCTGCGTGGGGTCTTCTCATTGCGGTGGCCTCTCTTGTTGTGGAGCACGGGCTCTAGGAGGGCGGGCTTCAGTAGCTGTGGCTCAAAGGCTCTAGAGCGCAGGTTCAGTAGTTGTGGCGCACGGGCTTAGCTGCTCCGCAGCATGTGGGATCCTCCCAGACCAGGGCTCAAACCCACGTCTCCTGCATTGGCAGGCACATTCTTAACCACTGCGCCACCAGGGAAGCCCGGGAGCCAACTGTTTTAATAAGAATAAACAGACACGGGACTTCCCTGGTGGTCCAATGGTTAAGAATCTGCCTTCCAATGCAGGGGACACAGGTTCGATCCCTGGTAGGGGAACTAAAATCCCACTGCCTCGGGGCAACTAAGCCCACGCCCCGCAACTACTGAGCTCACGCACCACAACTAGAGAAGCCCACACCCCGCAACGAGGAGCCTGTGTGCCGCAGTGGAGAATCCCACGTACTGCAACTAAGACCCAATGCAGCCCAAAACAAATAAATAAATAAATATGTTTTTAAAAAAATTCTAAAAAAAAAAAGAATAAACAGACACAAAAAACTCGAATGAGAACAATCAGGTTGATTTATGATTTGATTCCCCAGGTGTTATCATACAGCGGCTGCCCAGATGTACCAAGCACAGGCGTGACTTATACTGTACTCCTCCCCATTCCTGCCAGGTCTTTTGTTCAGATTTCATAGAGTAAAGATATGCCAGTGTCTCCTAGGGAAATAACCTGTGGGGAGTTGGATTAATAAGTGGGTAGGATGATTTCGTAACTTTTTGGTTGACCACTTTTAATTGTCTATTACCTACCACCTTCACACACTAGAATTTTTATTCATCATTTGAATTATTGGGTTATTTATTAAGCCACTGGAAGCAAAGGTACCATGAAGACAAGTCTGGTTAACCACATCTGGCTTCTAAAGATGTACCACCATATATTTGAAAGTAAAACCAAAGACACCCCCTTTCTCAGTCGTGTTAGATTAGGCGTAAATTAGATTAAAACCTGCTAGAATCCTCCCAAGCCCAAAGCTCTCACTTGACAAAGTCACATATATGCGTCCCTAAGTATATTTCAAAGGGTCTTAATGTGAAGAAGCTGCAAGCAGCGAGAGATAATCACACTCCTGAACAGCAAAGCAAGTCCTTACTCTCCACCTCAGGGACACTAGAGAGTAGCATATGCTGGGTCTGAGGGCTGCTAAATTCAACATTCACATTTCCATTTCCCTTTTCATCTGCTGCTCTTGGAGACTTCATAACTCCATTTTGTGACTGTTAACCTGTGAAAAGGACTTGGGTCAGAGAATTGAGACTCTATCGTAACTTCCAGCTGGCTTATAACCAAGCCCAAGGATTCTTAAGGTACTGGAGAGGTACAAGAGAAAATGGAAAGGAAAGAACCTTTCTGGCCAGCAGCTTTGCATCTTTTCTGAAGATCTCCCACAAGCACAGTCACAGTTATACTCTGTATTGAGAATATGATTGCCGTGTGACATAACAGATCACCCCATTCAAGTATGGAGAGAGACGGAGACAGACAGGATCAAAGGCAGGGGGAAAGTATGTGAGCCTTGTGAATACAACTCACTCTGAAAAATGAGCAAGCCCTCTTTGTAGATTTGTGCTTCTTCCAAACACAGGATGGGAGAATCAAGTTACTGGTGGCTGAGAACTGGTACTGTCTATCAGAGATAGTAATCTTTATTCACAAAGTAATTACAGTTTATAAACGCATTCTTCACAAATGTCATCTTGATAAATCCTCACAATAGGACATATATAATACCTATTTCCACATGGGAAAGTATGGCTGAGATACATGGAGCACGCTGCCCAAGGTTATAGAGCTAGTTAGCAACTTATACGGGACTGAATGTCAGGTTTTCTTTTCACCATATTGCTTTTCTTCGTTTTTAAACTTCCAGGGTGTCAGCCAACTCATAATATTTGCCACACCAAAGAGGTGGCTTCTCTACTGAAGCCCGCGTGCTGCAACTAGTGAGCCCACGTGCTGCAACTACTGAAGCACGTGCGCCTAGAGCCCATGCTACACAAGAGAAGCCACCGCAATGAGAAGCCTGCACACCACAATGAAGAGTAGGCCCCGCTCGCCACAACTAGATAAAGTCTGCGTGCAGCAACAAAGACCCAACGCAGCCAAAAAAAAAAAAAAAAAAAAAGAGGTGGTTTCTGATGAAAAGGTGCCCAAGGTAAGTCTAAAGAAATTCACAGGCAATGGCCCCACAGGGAGTTTTTAGAGAGACTGCCATAAAGACTCTGTTTCTTGATAGCACTGCCAATCCTCCAACAGGCCTGCTCAAGGTGCTCTTTATGTTCTTAAAGCACCTACAATTACTTTAGGTGCTGTGTCTAAGACAAAGAGGGCTGCTAATAAGTACACTACCAGGAATTTCAACACCAACAGCAATCAAATGGACCTGCTGAAAGAGTAAAGCAAGAGGAACAAAATAACAGGTTTAAAACAGATGTATCTCTTGGTAACTGTGGGAGATTGGTTCCAGGACCCCCACGGATACCAAAATCCAAGGATGCTGAAGTCTCATCTAAAATGGTTTAGTAGGGCTTCCCTGGTGGCGCAGTGGTTAAGAATCCGCCTGCCAATGCAGGAGACAGGGGTTCGAGACCTGGTCCAGGAAGATCCCACATGCCGCAGAGCAACTAAGCCCGTGAGCCACAACTACTGAGCTTGCGCTCTAGAGCCCGCGAACCACAACTACTGAAGCCCGTGCGCCTAGAGCCCATTCTCCGCAACAAGAGAAGCCACAGCAGTAAGCCTGTGCACCACAAGGAAGAGTAGCCCCCGCTCGCTGCAACTAGAGAAAAGCCCGTGTGCAGCAACGAAGACCCAACGCAGCCAAAAATAGATAAAATAAATAAATTTATACAAAAAATAAAATAAAATAAAATAAAACAAAATAAAATGGTGTAGTATAGCTGGTCTTCTGTATCTGCAGATGCAGAACCTGTGCATATGGAGGGCTGACCATATGTCATTCCCCTCAGTATAAAAGGGTAGTTTTTATAGAACTCTTTTGCAAAGCAGCTAGGCTCATTCCTTCTGGTACAAGGATATGTTACAGTTCAAACATCTTGTAAAATTCAGTATCCCCAAAGGCCAAAACCAGAATGAGACAGAAAGAGAAAAGGAAAGGAAGGAAGGAGGGAAGCAGAGGCCAAAAATCCTGAAGGAAGTACACAGAATGCTCTGTGACAACTCTAGCTTGGTCCACTGACAACAACTCTAGCTTGGTCCACTGACTGCCGTGTACCCTCTGCTTAGAATGGCCTTTCACCCAACAGAAACCGAGTTGCCCTCTGAGCAACCAGGAGGTGAGGCCCTGATGGAAACTCCACCAGAAACAGAACAGCACTTGAGGGTCGAATTAATATTGAGGAGCAAAAATAGAACTACCACACGACCCAGCAATCCCATTACTGGGCATATACCCTGAGAAAACCACAATTCAAAAAGAGTCATGTACCACAATGTTCACTGCAGCTCTATTTACAACAGCCAGGACATGGAAGCAACCTAAGTGTCCATCGATAGATGAATGGATAAAGAAGATGTGACACATATATACAATGGAATATTACTCAGCCATAAAAAGAAATGAAATTGAGTTATTTGTAGGGAGGCGGATGGACCTAGAGTCTGTCATACAGAGTGAAGTAAGTCAGAAAGAGAAAAACAAATACTGTATGCTAACACATATATATGGAACCAAAAAAAAAAAATTGGTTATGAAGAACCTAGGGGCAGGACAGGAATAAAGATGCAGATAGAGAATGGACTTGAGGACATGGGGAGGGGGAAGGGTAAGCTGGGACGAAGTGAGAGAGTGGCATGGACATATATACACTACCAAATGTAAAATAGAGAGCTAGTGGGAAGCTGCCGCAGAGCACAGGGAGATCAGCTCGCTGCTCTGTGACCACCTATAGGGGTGGGATAGAGAGGGTGGGAGGGAGACGCAAGAGGGAGGAGATATGAGGATATATTTATATGTATAGCTGATTCACTTGTAAAGCAATTATACTCCAATAAAGATGTTAAAAAAAAAAAAAAAAAAAGATTGAGGAGCAAGGAGACACTGCCCTCTGGGCGGCTACTTATCTTGATATCTTTTCTTGTCCAGACAAAAGCACAACAAACATGTTTTCTAAAATGCTCCTTAATAACACTGTTTACTGCCTGACCAGTTTATCTGTCATTTCCTAGGAGGACACAACCCACCTCTTGCTAAAACTAAAACCTTATTTGTGCTCTTTGAAGCAGTATGGCTGACCTGTGTTTCACTGGGCCCTACTCACCAGGCTCAGAGTTGGTGGAAGTAAGGTCTCTGTTCCCGAAACACAACACAGGAGCTGACGACACAGGCACCTGGTGCTGAGAATATATTCCACCCACTCCACCACCATTCCCTGCCATTCTTTTGTGTATTTTAAAGTAAGATCCCAGAAAATGCCTCTATCATTGTGAAAGAAAATCAGTGATCTGCAGTCTTGGAGATGATTTCATTAACTTAGGTCCTGGAAGACTTAGGAAAGATAGTCTACCAGGGGATCTATGAGAGACTTCCATTCTAAGAGTCATCTGAGTCAAAAACAAAGAGGCAAAATATAAACAAACAAATAAATAAATGAAAAAGCAAATAAATAAATAATCAAAACAGCCAAAAGTCTTTTCGTTCCTTGTGAGAAAATGAGGTTCTATTACAGAGACTGAGACTGCCAGGCAGATGGGGCACTCAGCAAATTCCTTCACCACAAATATCTTACCATAAAGAAACAATTTACAAGCTCCAGTTAACAGTGCTTAGAATAATCAAACAACTGTGAACCACTAAAATGCAAATATTTTTGAAACTTTCAGTTTGTTACAATTTTGTATGTTTTAGAACAATGTTTCAGCCAATGTTTATAAAGACCTCAGTTTAGTTAAGATTTCCCTGATTATTCAATTATTTATTTCCAAATAAAGATATCATCTAGTTCTTAGTGGAAGTAGAAAATTAGGTTTGAACATATCTTACTGATATCCTCAGAATTCCTTTCAGAATTCAGGTTTCTATAACCTCCATTTTATTCTTTCATATTCTAAGACGACTATTGTTCTAGATCCCCTGGCTCTTTTCTTCTGGGAAAAGTGGACCCTAAATTCAACATATACTCATGCTTCATTGTCTAGGTCTCTAAACTGAGTCACCACAGGGGAAGAAAAAGGAAGTTGCTAAAATCAATGCAGAAAATATACAGCTTCTTATTTTGCTTTGTTTGCTGAATAATGTTCAAACCATTTCTCTCTCATTTCTTTTTCTTACAGAGCTGACGACTGGAGGTAGCAGGAACAGCCACGAGAGCAGATGAGGCCCACAAGTCCTAAGACACTGCACAGGCCACGCTGCTGAGCCTACCACAAAGGCTGCACAATATTCCCCAGGCATCCCCCAAAGAACCAGCAGCTATTCTTCTGGCCTCACCATTGAAAAGAGATTATTTCTCCTGGCTCTTTATCTACTACCTCCCACCCAAGAATCTTAGCTCTCTTGAAGGTGGTCTCTATTAGCCTCTCTGGTTTCAGTGTCCTGGGCTAAGACATTTCAGAGAACCCTGCTAACATACCTTCTGCAGAAACAGGGCCTTGAAAAGATGAATAAAATACAAAGCTGCCAGACTTCTGAACACTCACTGTTCAACTGCCATTTTAGCGGAAGTAACCACCCACCATTCTTTATTTCTTAGTCAAAAAACTATAGACCCAATGCCACTCTCACAGAAGCTACAAGACTAACAATGGAAGTTTCAAGTCAGAAAAGGTCCACTGGAACAAGCTGGATCCCTAACTCTTTTAATTAATTAATTAATTGATTGATTTTTGGCTGTGTTGGGTCTTCATTGCTGCGCCCGGGCTTTCTCTAGTTGCGGTGAGCAGGGGCTACTCTTCGTTGCGGTGCGTGGGCTTCTCATTGTGGTGGCTTCTCCTGTTGTGGAGCATGGGCTCTAGGCGCACGGGCTTCAGTAGTTGTGGCACATGGGCTTAGTTGCTCCGCGGCATGTGGGATATTCCCGGACCAGGGTTCAAACCCGTGTCCCCTGCAATGGCAGGTGGATTCTTAACCACTGCACCACCAGGGAAGTCCTCCTAACTCTTAGATCTACTTTTTCTCACATGCAAATAACAGAATTATCAAACTTCAGCCCCGAATAAAAACAAAGGATGGCTTTTCACATGAAAGATGTGCCCACATTAAATTAGTCCATACTGAGGAAGCAACATCTGCTGAGCTGTAATATCATGGCTGCCATTGCAACAGATATGTATAGAGAATGGGGGAATGATCTCTGCACAGGGCAGAAATCTCTGGTAATCCAGGAGTTTGGGAGAAGACAAAGTCAGTGGGTCTCTAACACTATCCCAGCTAGAGGTACTATCAAGTGCTACAAAGGCACAGCCTCTGGCCATGAAGAAACCCTCCTGGTCAGACCTGTATGCCCTGGAAATATAACAGAGACTTAACCCTTGGATGCCTTGAAACACTCTCAAGACCTAAGATACACCATCCCGTGTATTAAAAGGCATCCCTTATATTTGTTTGAAGACCACCAAAATAACCAAGATAAGTGATCATATAATTGAAAATTTCTCCTCTTTGTAAGAAAAACTGGGGAAAAAAACACATTAAAAAGGGGAGAGCCTTGAGCAGTGTCAGGAAGCATCTTGAGGTTTCTAGCACACAGAATAGCAGGCACATCTAGATTTTTTTAGGAAAGTTCCAACTTCACGTTTTGTCCTATCAAAAGGCTATGTGTCAGGCAATGCAAACCAATTTGACGTTTGAAGATGGTTAAAGTTACAACACAGCTGGCTCCTCTCCAAAAGATTTCAGTTCAATACAAGATTATTTCTTCTTGTGGAAAGACTTCTAGAGTTTTATAGATTAAAAAATGCCTTTACCCGTTCCCTACTGCCTCCTCATCCCCCAAAATCAGTAGCCAGAACAGGCTATGTATTCATTATTCAAGAACAACTATTTTCTCACAGCAGACTAGGCATGGGGGGGTTCAGTGGTGAACAAAACCTAGCAATGGTCTCATGAAGATTATTTTTTAAAGCACTAGGACAACAAACAAGTACAGTTTTAAACAAATAAGCAGCACATATCTCTATCTGAAATTCTTATCAGGAGAAATACAGAATGGAAAGTGTTCTTTAATATTGCCAGAAGTGGAGAGGGACAAAAGGAGAGTGAGAAAGTTTATGCTAAGAGGTCAGCTGTGTGACACAGTTCACCAGGTATAAAGTGCACTGTGAGCAGCATGTACAATGGACAAAGCTGGATGTGACCCAGAGAGAAGAAAATGATAAACCACATTTAAGAAAAGTGAGATAGGCTGGCTTCCCTGGTGGCGCAGTGGTCAGGAGTCCGCCTGCCAATGCAGGGGAAATGGGTTCGAGCCCTGGTCCGGGAAGATCCCACATGCCGCAGAGCAACTAAGCCTGTGCGCCACAACTACTGAGCCTGAACTCTAGAGTCTGCGAGCCACAACTACTGAGCCCTTGTGCTGCAACTACTGAAGCCCATGCGCCTAGAGTCCGTGCTCCGCAACAAGAGAAGCCACCGCAATGAGAAGCCCACGCACTGCAACGAAGAGTAGTCCCTGCTTGCTGCAACTAGAGAAAGCCCGCAAGCAGCAATGAAGACCCAACACAGCCAAAAATAAAATAAATAAATTTATATTAAAAAAAAAAAAAAAGTGAGAGAGGGACTTCCCTGGTGGTTCAGTGGTAAAGAATCCGCCTTCCAACACAGGGGACGCGGGTTAGAACCCTGGTCAGGGAACTAAGATCCCACATGCTGCGGGGCAACTAGGCCCGCACGCCACAACTACTGAGCTCGTGCGTGTCAACAAGAGAGCCTGCATGCCGCAAACTACAGAGCCTACATTGCTCTGAAGCCCATGCACCCTGGAGCCTCCGCGCCACAACTAGAGAAGAGAAAACCCGCATGCTACAGCTAGAGAGAAGCCTGCGCGCTGCAACAAAAGATCCCACATGCCTCAACTAAGACCCGACACAGCCAAAAATAAATAATAAAATAAATAAATAATACATCTTAAAAAAAAGAAAGAAAGAAAGAAGAGTAAGAGAGCCAGAAATAAATAAGATCAAGGTATATTCTTTTTCTTGCTAAGATGGGCCTGGCAGAAATGCTAGCGCCTTCAGGGATGGGGCATTCTACTTCTGCCCTCTATAAATCTTACAGTTTACATATAATAAGTTGTAGAATAACTCATACAGAAAAACTACATCCAAAGCTGCCTCGGTAAAATATGGTCTTTATCATACTATAACTTCTCTAGCTTCTGAATCTACTGATCTTATATTCAAATTTTAGACACTGATATCAACACTGGTCTATTCCACATCATAAGCTTTAGCTACTAGTTGTAAGTCTTTGTGACATTTTAAAAAATACAAAAACAGAAGCATACATTTTAATTATATTTTATTTATATAGTTTATTATTGTTTAGTATATTTATTATTATTATCAGGATAACTAAAGTTTGAAGAAATAAATTCCATAACCTAAAAGAATCTGGAATCTGGTTCTTAGCCTGGAAAATTAAGAGACTCCAAGTAGTCTCCCAATGCCTATTTGCTTCCTTTTTCTTGGAAGCAAACCCTTGATTTTTAACTGGGTACATGGCTGCCTGAAATGAAGTTTTCCAGCCCTCCCTGCAGTTAAGTGAAGCCATAAATTCTAATATACTGGACATAAGCAGAAATAGTACTTGCAAAGTTCAGGAACTATTCTTAAAGGGAGAACCATGTCCATTTTCATCCCTTCTTCTTTTCCACTCGTCGGCAAGTCAAAGTGATGGCTAACACTCAAGCAGCCACCTTGGACAAGCAGGTAGAAGTCACAGGTTGAGGATGATAGGGTTACACAACTAAAAGAGCCTGGGTCCCTGATGATCATACCACCATAAGAAAACCTGGATGGCTTAGACTTCATTTACGGTAAAGAGAAATAAATCGCCTCATTTTAAGCCACCGTTATTTCTAGTGTTTTGTCACTCACCAAATCTAATCCTAACTGATATAGATGCTTTTGGAAATTATTGGTGATAGGCAGAGGTAGGTATTTTGCCGTAAAGACTATGAAATAAAAAGAAAGCTGTTAAATAGTGAAACAAAAGATACAAAAAATGACAGTGAAAAAACTGCATGTTTATTCTGCCAGGCACCAGTCCTGTATCTCTATCAGTTACCTAAAGGTCCTGCTGTCACTTCACACTCAACAACCATCTTCGTCCCTCCCTTCCAAACGCCTTCCTCTTCCAGATGTTTTATTTCTGTTCAAGGTACTACCGTTCTTCTAACCTCTGAGTGGCCTCTGAGTCTGCCCTCCCTCTTGCCCCTCTGTCCAATACCCAGTGTTACCAAACCTCAGAGAGTCTTCTTTCAAACCTGACTTCTTCATTACATACCTGCTCCCAGCCCCTAGTGGAAGCCATCGTCTCCGCACATCTCAATTTCTGCTCCAGATTCTAACAGACCTTTTCCTCTTCAGTTTCACCCCTCTAGTCAAGTCTATATACTACCACAAGAAGAGTTTCCCTAAAGTGTCATTTTGACTTTGTTACATTCTTGTGGTTCCCTCATGTTTTTAAATTAAAGACTAAATGTAAGGCCCTTGACAACCTACCTTGCACTTTCCAAGCTATTCTTTTCACTACTTCTTGGAGTATGAGGACAAGAATCAAACAGAAACTTGGAAATTAGAACAAACAAGATGTGGCAACCTCTGTTAGAACAGAAATAGTATATTACTATCTGCTATCAAAGATAACAAGGTAGAAGCCTAATAGAAGTACCAGAATCTGGCAACTCAGGTTGGGAGGACAAGAGACTTCTGCATTATGCAGAAACTAAAAAGATCACTAAAGGCTTATGAAGAAGGAATACAGAGTCAGAAACTACTTTTAAGTTGTATTAATATCCAGAAACAAATATTTATTTAGCACACCATGTGTTGCCAGTTATAGGTCTAAACCATTTAGGCAGTGAAGGAAATGAAAGTGAAAAAAAGAAACAGTCTCTGCCCTCTTGGATCTTTAAATCCAGAGATATCTATTTCTGGTAACACCTGCTTTACTGTACATAGATCTTTGTTAGTCATGACCTGGGCACTTTGTCTGGTTTAGCTATTTACTCCTTTATTCCGTATTTCTCAGGGTTCCAGTACTATCTTGAAACTACCTAAGCAAACGCCTGACAACGCAGAGTCCCGTTCCTCCCAAGCACTCAAAAGAGCCACAAGAAGCATTTTCCTAGGCAAGGTGCCCAAACTAATGTTTTCTTACCTTAAAGAGGTCCAGCTGAGCTTAGAAACCAGATAGGAACAAACACAAACATTTCTCTGAGCTGGCACTCCTCCAGTTTATAGGGAACCGAACATATCCTGCATTGCTCTGGATTCACAGTGCACAAGAATCACATCAAAGAAGAAGAAAGAAAAAGACCTTTATATCTTTAAAATACTTCAGGAATTAGACAACCTGAGCATTATCAGATGCATAGGCAGATATAATAAATGTGCCATTTAACAGTTGACTATGAGAAGGAGAACCTATAAGGAATGGAAAGAAGAAAACTAGCTGTTCAACCATCAACTGCAAATCCTGGATATGCTCAAAACCCAAATAACAAAGGCTGATCTATGTCCAGGGCAACAAGTGCCCTGAGGCATCTGGCTTCAAATAACAGAACAAAACAACACGAAACAAGACAAAAAACCCAACAACAACAAAAAAACAATCCATAGTCCCAGGGAGAATTCAAAATGGCAGCATGAATGCCCAAAGGCATCCAAAACAGAACTGAAACCTGGCCATTGGAACTGTGAGTATTCCATGTTTTCAATACCACACCACTCCAATATGGGGCCTAATCCATTTGGAGAAAGCCCTTGAAAAAAAAACCTGAAAACTTTAGCATTTCCACTCCTAGACATACATCCAAGAGAACTGAAAATGTATGTTTACACAAAAATTTGTACATGAATATTCATAGTAGCATTATTCATAATAGCCAAAAGTGGAAACAACCCAAATGTCTATCAACTAACTAACGGATAAAGAAAATGTGTTACAACCGTACAATGGAATATTCAACTATAAAAAGAAATGAAGTACTAATTCATACTACAACATGAATGAACTCTGAAAGCTTTATGCTAAGTGAAAGAAGTCAGTCACAAAAAAGTGTATGATCCCATTTATATGAAACATCTCAAACAGGCAAATCTATAGAGACAGAAAGTAGATTAGGGGACTTCCCTGGCAGTCCAGTGTTTAAGACTCCATGCTTCCACTTCAGGGGGCGTGGGTACGATCCCTGGTCTGGGAACTAAGATCCAGCATGCCATGCACAGCACAGCCGAAAAAAGAAAAAAAGAAAGTAGATCAGTGGATGTTAAAAGCGTGAAACAGGGGAAGGTGAAGGGAAATGGGAGCAACTGCTAATGCGTGCAGGTTTCTTTTGGGGTGATGAAAGTGTTCACGAGTTAGATAGTGGTGATGGCTGCATAACTCTGTGACTATATTATACTAAATGCCACTAAACTGAACACTTTAAAATGGTGAATTTTAAGATATGTGGACTATATCTTAATTAAGACAAACAAAACAAAACAAAAAAAGCTTTCAGGGCTGCAAGACTATTGCCAGAACAAAGACATTCAGTTATTTCATTCCTCTCTCTCTGCCATACCCTGGCCCACTTAACCTGTCCCCACCCCACAGCCTCTCAGTGAGTACTCTGCCCCCAGCCTTTTCTCTAACTGTGCATACCACTGCCACACTCATCCTCCTTAGCACACCTCAATTCTTGCCCAAAGCTCTGGTTCCCAATGACCATACATAACTGAAAATTAGAGAACTCTAACTAGAAGGGAACATCCATTTTCCCAACAAAAAGATGGCCAAAAGGCAATTTGACCAACTTTTTTTTTAAATTTATTTATTTATTTTTGGCTGCACTGGGTCTTTATTTTTGGCTGCAAAAGGCAATTTGACCAACTTTTTTTTTTTAAATAAATTTATTTTTGGCTGCATTGGGTCTTTGTTGCTGTGTGCGGGCTTTCTCTTAGTTGGGGCAAGCGGGGGCTACTCTTGGTTGCGGTGCGCGGGCTTTTTGTCGTGGTGGCTTCTCTTGTTGTGGAGCACGGGCCCCAGGTGCACGGACTTCAGTAGTTGTGGTACGTGGGCTCAGTAGCTGTGGCTCGCGGGTTCTAGAGTGCAGGCTCAGTAGTTGTGGCGCATGGACTTAGCTGCTCCGCGGCATGTCGGATCTTCCCGGACCAGGGCTTGAACCCGTGTCCCCTGTGTTGGCAGGCAAGTTCCCAACCACTGCGCCACCAGGGAAGCCCAATTTGACCAACCTTGAATGAATAAACTTTAGGGATATGAAATAGCCAAATGTCTACTTAATTTATTAATTAATTAGTTTTATATGTTTACATTATAAAACAACATGGTCTGAATTACAACTGTACCCCCAATACCTATACACTGGCAGGCATATAAACACAGCAAGGAGCTCAATAGCTACTGAATGACTTATCTAGGCAGCAATCAATGAAGTTTAAACTACTAGGTGACAGACTGAGGATACACTCAAAATCCAAGTCCACCGATGGGTATATGTTAACAGGAATGAGTGTACCTATTCACCAGGAGAAGTAACAACTATGAAATAGCCCCAAATGGAAAAAAAAACAACAAAACCCAACCCTCCGTGTTCTTTGACAGTGGAACCAATGAATAAATTGTGGTATGTTCTTTTTTTTTTTGGTTAAATATTTGTTTGTTTATTTATTTATTTAATTTTTGGCTACACTGGGTCTTAGTCGCGGCAGGCAGGATCTTTGTTGTGGCATGCAGGATTCCCCACTGTGGCACGCGGGCTCAGTAGGTACAGTGCAAGGGCTCTCTAGTTGCGACATGCAGGCTCCAGAGCACGTGGGCTCTGTAGTTGTGGCACACAGGCTCTCTAGTTGTGGCCCGAGTGCTCAGTAGTTGTGGCACACGAGCTTAGTTGCCCTGTGGCATGTGGGATCTCAGTTCCCCGACCAGAGATAGAACCTGTGTCCCCTGCATTGGAAGGGGGATTCTTAACCACTGGACTGCCAGGGAAATCCCTGTGGTATGTTCTTATACTGAAAGACCGTACAGCAATGAAAATGAACACATCCCACTTAAACACAAAATGAATTTTAAAAACAATACTCAGTATAAAAGTCAGGTAGAAGAATACATCATGTGTGATTCCATATACATAAGGATCAAAAGCAAGTCAAAGGACTCTACAGAATGACAACTTAGGACAGTGACTACCTCTGGGAAGGGTAGAAAGATTAATGACCAGGAGAGGCTTCTTCATATGGAGCAGCATCCTGTTTATTAACCTGAGCTGCAGTTACATAGGTCCTTGGACAGAATGTTTGTGTCCACCCCCCTACCCCAATTCATATGTTGAAGCCCTAATCCCCAATGTGATGGTATTTGGAGGTAGGATGTAATTAGGTCATGAAGGTAGAGCCTTCATGAATGAGATTAGTACTCTAAGAGACAAACAAGAGAGAATCTTTCTCTCTACCATGTGAGGATACACAACAAGGCAGCAGTCTGCAAACCAGGAAGAGGGCCCTCAAAGGGAAACATACTGGCTGGCACCTTGATCTTGGACTTTCCAGCCTCCAAAACTGTGACAAATTTCTACTATTTAAGTACCATAACCAGTCTATGATATTTTGTTATAGCACCCAAACTAAGACAATAGGTGTATTCGACTTGTGAAAATTCACTGAACAGTACGCTTATGATCTCTGCTCTTTACTGTAAGTATGTGATACTTCAAAAAGAAAAGAGAGAGAGAGAGAAGAAATAATGATTCAGACACAGTACCCTTTCCATTTGTATACTTCTATTTTATTCAAGCTTTTTACATGCTGTATTTTTAATCACCAACAGAGCCATTTTAGGTCATCTAGCAGTTTTCTAGAGCACATCATTCATTTATGGCTGCGCTGGGTCTTCATTGTTGCGCGCTGGCATTCTCTAGTCGTGGCAAGCGGGGGCTACTCTTCGATGTGGTGCATGGGCTTCTCATCGCGGTGGCTTCTTCTTGTTGTGGAGCAGGGCTCTAGGCACACGGGCTTCAGTAGTTGTGGCACATGGGCTCAGTAGTTGTGGCTCGCAGGCTCTAGAGCGCAGGCTCAGTAGTTGTGGTGCACAGGCTTAGCTGCTCCACGGCATGTGGGATCTTCCCGGACCAGGGCTTGAACCCATGTCCCCTGCACTGGCAGGCGGGTTCTTAACCACTGTGCCACCAGGGAAATCCGAGCACATCATTTATTAAAAATTTATTTTATTGAAGTTTAGTTGATTTACAATGTTGTGTTAATTTCTGCTGTACAGCAAAGTGATTCCATTATACATATATATACATTCTTCTTCATATTCTTTGCCATTATGATTTATCAAGGATATTGAATACTGAGTTCCCTGGGCTATACAGTAGGACCTTGTCTTTTATCCTTTCTATATATAATAGTTTGCATCTGCTAATCCCAAACTCCCAGTCCATCCCTCCCTCCCCCACTCCCCTTCCCCCTTGGAAACCACAAGTCTGTCCTCTATGTCTGTGAGTCGGTTTTTGTTTCAAAAATAAGTTCATTTGTGTCATATTTTAGATTCCACGTATAAGTGATATCATATGGTATTTGTCTTTGTCTTTCTGACTTAGTATGATAATCTCTAGGTCCATCCATGTAGCTGCAAATGGCATTATTTCATTCTTTTTTTATGGCTGAGTAGTATTTCATTATATATATGTACCACATCTTCTTTATCCATTCTTCTGTCAATGGACACTTATTTAGGTTGTTTCCATGTCTTGACTATTGTGAATAGTGCTGCTATGAACATAGCGGTACATGTATCTTTTTGAATTAAGTTTTATCCAGATATATGCCCGGGCGTAGGATTACTGGATCATGTAGCAACTCTAGTTTTTGAGGAACCTCTATACTGTTTTCCATAGTGGCTACACCAATTTATGTTCCCACCAACTGTGTAGAAGGGTTCCCTTTTCTCCACACCCTCTCCAGCATTTGTTACTTGTAGATTTTTTAATGATGGCCATTCTGACCAGTGTGAGGTAGTACCTCATTGTAGTTTTGATTTTCATTTCTCTAATAATTAGTGATGTTGAGCATCTTTTCATGTGCCTGTGAGCCATCTGTATGTCTTTTTTGGAGAAATGTCTATTTAGCTCTTCTGCCCACAAAATGTGGTATACCTTAAGCAAATTTGATGGCAATTAAAATGATGTGCTCTAAAAAGGGAACCATTTGTACAAACTAAGCCCAAGACATACAGATCATGCTGTTTGGAGTTGCTGATAATGCTAATAAATGCTTTATGCAGCAAGTTTTCACTTCAATCAAAACATGTTGGGAGACTTCCCTGGTGGTCCAGTGGGTAAGACTCTGCGCTCCCAATGCAGGGGGCCCAGGTTCGATCCCTGGTTGGGGAACTAGATCCTGCATGCGTGCTGCAACTAATAGTTCGCATGCCACAACTAAGGGGCCCGCCTGCCGCAACTAAGACCCAGCACAACCAAATTAAAAAAAAGAGAGAGAGAGAGAAACAGAAACCGACTCACAGACATACAGAACAGACTTGTGGTTGCCAAGGGGGAAGAGGGGTGGGGGAGGGACGGATTGGGAGTTTGGGATTAGCAGATGCAAACTATTATATATAGAAAGGATAAACGACAAGATCCTACTGTATAGCACAGGGAACTAACTCTATTCAATATCCTGTGATAACAATAATGGAAAAGAATATGAAGAAGAATGTATATATATGTATAATGGAATCACTTTGCTGTATAGCAGAAATTAACACAACATTGTAAACCAACTAAACTTCAATAAAATAAATTTTAAGAAGATATACCACATTTTGAATCTGTGAATAATGTTATTGTGGGGAAGTTTATCATAAGCCAGGAGTACTTTTTGGCATGAAACTACAATAGTCAATTCTTTCAATGGTCCTGTAAGTGAATTTGAATACTTGTTTTATTAAATATGTTATCCAACTTTTTATTTTTGAGATTATAACCCTGGAATAATCACCAAAACTGTGTTAAATTTCTTTGCCTGCTTAAAAAAAAAAGGATTCTCTTTTCTGAGTGATAAAGTTTTGGAAAACCCCATGTCATATTCAGGTAATATACCTATTTTCAACATTTCAAAAAGTCTAATAGATATCCCTTAAGACTAGACAGGGTAACTAAAATGTCCTATTTTTTTCACTTTTAGCTGAATATTCATCAGGAACTAACAATTTACAAAAGAAATACAAATAACTAGTAATCAAATGAAAAAACATTCTATTTCACTAGTAACCTAAGACAGAAAATTAAATCACTCCCTTCTTTGCTACACGGGCAACATTTTTTTTTTTAATTATGAAATATTTCAAACACACAGAAAGTTAGAGAATACAATAACATACATCCATGTACCACCACTCAATAAAAATATTTTGTTATTAACACTTGGTACCCGTTGGGATGCAGGGAAGACAGGTACTCTCAAACACTGTTGGTAAAAAATAAATCGGGAAATTTCTCGATGGCAACTTGACTATATTTATTAAGTCATAAAATATGCTTACCTCTTAATCTGACAAGTCTACCTGGAGGAATTAACTTAAAGAAGTAATTAAGGATGTATGACTATTTAGCTACAAGGAGATTCATCATAGCATTCTTTAATAAAATAAAGAAATAATCTCAAAATATCAAATGAAGAACTCGTTAAATCATGGTAATCTATACTATGGAACATTACAGAGCCATTAAAAGTGATATGATAAAAATGTATTTAATGACAAGGAAATATGCCCACAATACTTGAAGAGAAAAGGTTATAAAATCATGTGTACAAGATTATCCTACTTTGTAAATACAAAGGTTAAGGATGACATGTACATAGGAAAATTTGGAAGGGCACACATCAAAATAACAGCAATAATCTATTCAATGTTTATAGACTATTTCATCCAAAAATAGAAGAATACACATTCTTCTCAAACTCAGATGGAACATTCACTAACACAGACAACATTCTGGGCCAAAAAACACACCTTAACACATTTAAAATAGAAATTATAAAATGTATGTTCTCAGACCACAACACAATAAAACTAGAAATCAATAACAGAAAGACAGCTGTAAAATCTCCAAATACTTGGATATTAAACAACACATTTCTAAATAACACATGGATCAAAGAAGAAATCTCTCAAGAGGACTTTTTTTTTAAATTTGAAACTAAATAAAGCTGAAAACACAACTTGTTGAAATTTGTGGGATGCAGGGAAAGCAGTGCTCAGAAGGAAATTTATAGCACTGAATGCACATAATAGAAAAAATGAGGATCTAAACTCAAAAATCTAAACCTCCACCTTAGAAAACTATAAAAAGAAGAGCAAGTTAAATCCAAAAAAAGCAAAAGAAATGATAAAAATAAGCACAGAAATCAATGATACTGAAAACAGAGAATTCATAGAGAAATATCAATGAAACTAAAAGTTGGGTTTTTAAAAATATCAATAAAATGGATAAACGTCTAACCAGGCTAACTAAAATAAGAAAGATACAAATTACTAATAGCAAAAATGAAATAGGGGCCATCAGTACTGATTTCATGGACAATAAAAGGATAACAAAGGAATATTATGAACAATTCCATGCCCACAAATTTGATAACCCTGATGAATAGGAGCAATTCTTAGAAAAACACAACCCGTTAAAACTCACACAAGAAGAAAAAGACAATCTGTATAGGCCTATATCTATTAATGAAATTGGATCAATAATAATCTTCCAAAACTGAAAGCACCAGGCCCCGATGAGTTCACTGATGAAGCCTACCAAACATTTAAGGAATTTATACTAATTTTCTACAGTCTCTTCCAGAAGATAGAAGTAGAGGACACATTTCCTAACTCATTCTATGAGGCAGACATCACCCTAATACTAAAACCAGACAAAGATATTACAAGAAAAGAACCAATATCTCCCATGAAGGTAGATGTAAAAATCCTCAACAAAGTATTAGCAAAGCAAATCCAACAATGTATAAAAAGAATTATATGCCATAACCAACTGGAATTTATTCCAGGTATGTAATGCAAGGTTGGTTCAACTTTGAAAAATCAATTAACATAATCCATCACATCAACAGGCTAAAAAAAAAAAAAGAATTACAAGGTCATATCAATAGAAGCAGAAAAACCATTTACAAAATCCAACAGTCATTCATGATAAAAACTCTCAGCAAACTAGAATAGATGGGAACCTCTTCTACTTGCTAAAGAACAATGGGGGTGGAGGGGGGTGGGGTAGAACCCTAGAGCTGGCAAATAAGCTTATGAAAAGATGCTCACGTCCTATGTCATCAGGGAAGTACAAATTAAAATGAGATATCATTACATAGCTATTAGAATGTCCAAAATACTGAATACTGACATCAAATGCTGGTGAGGATGTGGAGCAATAGGAATTCTCATTCACTGCTGGTGGGAATGCAAAATGCTACAGCCACTCTGGAAGACAGTTTGGCAGTTTCTTACAAAACTAAACATACTCTTACCATGAAATCCAGGAATTGTACTCCTTAGTTTTACCCAAATAAATGGAAAACTTATGCCCATACAAAAACCTACACATGGATATATCCTATAAGCTTTATTCATAACTGCCAAAACTCAGAAGCAACTAAGTTGCCCTTTAGGTGAATGAATAAACAAACTGTGGTACATTCAGACAATAAAGTATTATTCAGAGCTTTAAAAAAAAGGAGCTATCAAAACACAAAAAGACATAGAGTAAACTTAAATCCATATTACTAAGTGAAAGAAGACAATTACTAGCAAGTGCATACTACTATGTGAAAGAAACCAATCTGCAAAAAGCTACATACTGTATGATTCCAACTACATGAGATTCTGGAACAAACTATGGAGACAGTAAAAAGAAAATGGTAGCTAGAGTTTTGCAACCCAGCAACCATTGAGGAAAGGATGAACAGGTACAGCACAGAGGGTTCTTAGGGCAATGAAACAACTCTGCATGTACTATAATGGTTGATATATGTCATTATCAATTTGTCCAAACTCACAAATCTACAACACCAAGAGTGAACCCTCATGTAAACTACGGACTTTGAGTTGATAATGATGCATCAATGTTGTTTCACTGATTGTAATAAGTGTACCACAGTGGATGGTGAGGGAGGCTGTGGGTGTGGTGTTGGAGGTGGGATGCTCAATTTTTCTGTGAGCCTAAAACTGCTCTAAAAAACAAAGTCTATTTAAGAGGAGAAAAGAAAAAGTCCTAATTTACTTTTTTTAAAAAGCAATATAGGGCTTCCCTGGTGGCATAGTGGTTAAGAATCCGCCTGCCAATGCAGGGGACACAGGTTCGAGCCCTGGTCCAGGAAGATCCCACATGCCACAGAGCCACTAAGCCCGTGCGCCACAACTACTGAGCCTGCGTGCCTAGAGCCCGTGCTCCCCAACAAGAGAAGCCACCACAATAAGAAGCCTGTGCACCACAACGAAAAGTGGCCCCTACTCGCCGTAACTAAATAAAGCCTGCGTGCAGCAACGAAGACCCAATGCAGCCAAAAATAAATAAATAAAAAGCAATATAGAGATCACTGGAGATACTAACCCTTCTCTTTTAACCTGTGTTTTCTACTTTTTCTACAGTAAAATGAGTAACAACCACACAGAAGAGTGGGTGAGGTGGTGAAGAACCACCCTAACTAACTTTGGAAAACAGTATTTTGACTATATACTCTCAGGCTAAACACAAAAAGAACTGTACCCAAATACTGGACTCTAGTTTTTCACAGGGGGATGAATTAACAATCTGAAACTACTTTATGTATACTCTGGGATTGAGCAAATAAGTAAACATATTGTGGATAATGAAAGCCAGGATTTTTACTATTAGCAAAAAGAATTACAGATAAGGAATGAGGTAAAGCTAGAATGAACTCTGTGATATTGGATTGGAATTGGAATTTATAACATCATGAAATCATGGTTTTTAATATATATACACAGATAGATATAAAAATGCATATGTGTGTATACACCATATTTTTTAGTTCTATTCACTACATAAAATAAGGGAGATGGGATGGTTCATCCTTACAGTAGAATTCTAACAAATGTGTAAGAAATGATGGAAATAGAAAATTGCCCTTAGACAAAAACCCACAGTAGTAACTTTACATGCAAGAGCTATCAACGGATGCTAAAATTATTAAGTGAAAAAGGCATGCTGAGAAATAGGATATTTATAATCTCAAAGTATGCCCCCACAAAATACTTATTAATTATAATTAATTAGTAAGTTAATTATACCTAAAACAGTAACTTTACAGTGGTGAAACCTGACAAACACCACCTTAACCAAGTGGTCTAAGTTAGTATCATTAGTAATAGGACAAAACCATGTGCTACCTGATGATACATAAGGAAAGACACATATCACTCCTGGGGTATTCTTGCCAAAAAATGCATAACCTGAATTTAATCACAAGGAAACAGACAAATCCAAACAGAGAAATGTCCTACAAAATAACTGCCAGTACTTTTCTAAAGTGTTGAGGTCATGAAAGACAAAGAAAGACTGAGGAGCTGTCACAGAGAATAAAATGAGATATCACAACTCAATACAACATATGATCCTGGCTTGCATACTAAACCAGAGAAACGACATTAGCGGACAACTGGCAAAATCTGAACAGTTATGTATATTAGATAATATTATATCTATGTTAACTTAATGATTATGAAATGTTGAAGAGTATTGGTATTCTTTCCACTACTTTGTACCCCCTTGAAAGACTGAGATTATTTCAAAATGAAAAGTTTTAAAAATTAAAAAATTTTAAAGTCTCACCCCACTAGACCATAAGGAGACATGTCCATTTTTTCATTAATAAATGTATACTACTTAGTCCAAGGTCTTACACATAGAAGTGCTCAGTATTCACCACGTTAACAAAAGTTAAAATGAGTTGTTTCTGATATATCCAACATGATTCCAGACAGACCAACCAGTTTTGCACAGGAGGGTATATCCCATTTACAGTAAAATGCTATTATATTAAGATAAAATATATGCATCTTTTACTTTGAGTTGAGTCTCTATAACTAGTTCAACATGCTGGCTCCAGTTATAAGGCTCTGTGAAACCTTCTTCCAAAATAAAGCCAAATGAAAAGATATTCATTTGGCTTCCAATATTTGATACACTATAACCAAGGGCTACGAAAATCAGCACCCATATTTTAAATACTCCCTGGAAAACTGACATGTGAAATACACTCTGTTTAGGGAATTCTCAACTTGTTTCGTTTTTCTAGAAACTGCTGTCAAATGTGCGTGATCTGCTGACCCTCAAGCCCCATATCCAGCTGGTATGTCTGCTGGATAACAGAATATCTTAGTCATTGCTCAGACTGATTCTAAAAATCACCTTTGGGGAGTTCTCTGGTGGCCTAGTGGTTAGGATTTGGAGTTTTCACTGCCAAGCCCAGATTCAATCCCTGGTAGGGGAACTAAGATCCTGAAAGGTGCGCGGCATGGCCAAAACAAAAAATCAAAAAAAAAAAAAAACCCAAAAAACCCTTTGGTTCTTTAAAGAACTTATTCTGGGCAATATATCAAGTAGGTCTCATTCTGAAGCTCCTACCCCAAGGGCACAGGCTAGGCTTGTGACTGGCAGTCTGGAGGGTGGGCAGGAGCCATGTCTGCACTCTATCACTACACTCTTAACCCCACCCACCACTCCCCATTCTGTTAGGACCAGGAGGAAGGTAAAGAGAAAGGTGATTCATCAAAAGTCAACCCATGGCAAGTTGGGTCATCCCCTCTATGGCTAACCATAACTCCCGTCCCCTTATACCAGGGTTTCTCAAACTTGGCACTGTTTACATTTTGGGCCAGATAATTCACTACGGGGGCTGTCCTGTGTGTTGTAGGATGTTTAGCAGCATCCCTGGCCTCTACTCACTAGTGCCAGTAGTGACAACCGAAAATGTCTCTGGATATTGCCAAATGTCCAGTGGCTGGGGAGAGGAGAAAAGGATATCCAAACTGCCTTCCCCCCGCCCTCTCCCCACTGTTAAGAACCACAGTATTACAGAAAAACATGAGGCCAGTGGATGTAAGCTTGCTTCACCTTTCCCCTGGCTGCTGTTGCTTCTCGGTCTAATGCTAGCTAGCACTCAAGTCCTTCTTTGTGTATCAGGCATCCAAATGCCAGCTCTCTCACGGGGGAAAACATTTGTTGGGTATTTTTTAAGCCCCACAAAAACCTTAAACGCACACTGTGCAGGAGTGGGAGATTTGAATCTGGTCCTATTTTCCATCCTCCAACCCCAACCCCCAACCTCAGCTCTGCCCAGCAGGGGACCGACCCTCTTGGGAGCGCTGACAAGACAGCTTAAGCCCTCATCACTTTCCAAAGCATCCACTCAACCCACCAGAAATTTACTTACTTTCCCCAACCAAAGAGTACCTCCAACCACCAAGGGAGGGGGTATGATGGGAAGACAAGTTAAATGATGCCTCTTCAAGAGAAGGAATCATTCAAAAATCTCTGCATTTGTTAAGACTCCCCCTCCCGGGTTTCTCTCCTGGCCCTTGCATCCCTCCACAAGGTGATTTAGCATCCTGAGCGAGGAACTGAGGCCTGAATCGCTTGGCGTTCTCCAGCTTCCGTAGGGCCATGGCTGTATGTGCTGTCACTGTGTTTCTGTTTTTGTTTTTTTGTTTTTGTTTTTAACTGGGTTTGGGGTTTGATTTTTATTTCTCTGGGGGCTTTATTTTTCTTGGCAAATACTAAAAATCTCATCAATGTAATTTCTGTGGTCTCTATTCAGCTTGGGTTTCATGTTTTAAAATAAACAAATTTTAAAAAACAAAAACAAAAAAAACCCAAATGTGGTAAAATGTTAACATCTGGGGAATTTGGGTGCAAAGCACACAGGAAGTCTTTGTACTGTTTTTACAACTTTTCTTTAAGTCTGAAATCACTTTATGGTTGCACGACTTGGTAAATTTACTAAAAATCACTAAATTATATACGTAAAATGGGTGAATTTTATGATACTTAATTTATCATAATAATTTTTTTTCTTTAAAAAAAAAAAGAACCTCTGTGTCCCTCTGGTACTACAGGTCAAAGATGACAGCTGCAGTGTCAATACTGCTGAAAAGGGACTTCCCTGGTGTCACAGTGGTTGAGAATCTGCCTGTCAATGCAGGGGACATGGGTTCGATCCCTGGTCTGGGAAGATCCCACATACCGTGGAGCAACTAAGCCCATGCACCAGAACTACTGAGCCTGCGCTCTAGAGCCCGCGTGCCACAACTACTGAAGCCCTCACTCTTAGAGTCCGTGCTCTGTAACAAGAGAAGCCACCGCAATGAGAAGCCAGCGCACCACAACAAAGAGTAGCCCCCCTTGCGCAGCAACGAAGACCCAACGCAGCCTCCCCCCAAAAAAAGAATTAAAAAAAAAAAATACTGCCGAAAAGAAGCCTCTGAGAAAGATACAAGGAGGGAACCTCCCTCAGCAGTGATTTGGTCTTCTCTACCCACATTCCAGTTTTGAACTTTGGTTAACAATTCCAGGAAACCAGGAAAGTTCCATGTTGGTACCTACAAAGCATTCGGTTACAGGAATGTTGTCTCTTTAAAAAAAAAAAAAAAAAAGCCCAAGGATTTCCCAGTGGCACTTTCATTTTAAATCTATCAATACTTCAAAATAGTCCTTTCCTTTATTCTTTTTTTTCCTTCTTTTTTTTCTTTTTTTTTGGCTGTGCCACGAGGCTTGTGGGATCTTAGTTCCCCGACCAGGGATGGAACCCAGGTCCTCAGCAGTGAAATCGTTGAGTCCTAAACACTAGACAGCCAGGGAATTCCCCTTTCCTTTATTTCTAACTGTGTGGATACTAAAACAGAAAGCCCACTCTGTACTGAGCAACTACTGTGCACTACTGAGCAACTACTGTGCAACTACTGAGCAACTACTGTGTTGAGCAACTACTGTGCACAAGCTACGTGGCCACTTCAAATGTGGCTTGTTACCAATTCCATCCATCACCTTTCAGACATTTAGTTTAAATGTTCTTCTGTGGCATCTAGATACCATTAACAAAGAAATTCTTCAGACATTTTACGATCAAAGCTTTAAATCTCTAGCTTCCAGACAAACTGACATACCACCTTTTTTTCTGTAAGTGAATCTGTATTTTATTTTAGACCCGGATTCATTCCCGTCAGGCTGGGATCCTGAACTAAATTCCATGCTAAGTTTAAAGACTTTTTTAAAAACTTGAGATATAGTTCGCATACCATAAAATTCACTCTTTTATAGTACTTTGTACAATTCAGTGGGTTTTAGTATATTCACAAGGTTGGTCAACCATCACCACCAACTAATACTAGAACATTTTTACCACCTCAGAAAGAGGCCCTATTACCCATTAACAGTCACTCACTATTCCCTCTTGCTTTCCCCCTCTCTATAAGAACCTGGTAACCAATTATCTACTTTCTGTGATAGACCTCTTTTTCTTTTTATATTTTCCTTTGGAAACAGCGTTCATACAGATTAAATACAAATTTCACTTGGTCACAGACTTTGTTAAAATATGTATCATAGTATACAACATCAGCATTACTAATCTCACCATGAGAGATTAAATTATTTTTTAATAAATTTATTTATTTATTTTTCGCTGCATCGGGTGTTCATTGCCGTGCACAGGCTTTCTCTAGCTGTGGCGAGCAGGGGCTATTCTTCGTTGTGGTGCCGGCTTCTCATTGTGGTGCCGGCTTCTCATTGCAGTTGCTTCTCTTGTTGCGGAGCACAGACTCTAGGCGCACGGGCTTCAGTAGCTGTGGCACGCGGGCTTGGTAGTTGTGGCTCGCGGGCTCTAGAGTGCAGGCTCAGTAGCTGTGGCGCACGGGCTTAGTTGCTCCATGGCATGTGGGATCTTCCCGGACCAGGGCTTGAACCCGTTTTCCCCTGCATTGGCAGGCGGATTCTTAACCACTGTGCCACCAGGGAAGTCCCAAAGATAATTATTAATCTAGATAAGCTTACCCATGATTATCAAAGTCATACCATCAATACTCTTAACAAGAAATATGTACATATTATATATAATACATATTACATAGACATGTATTTATGTATCTAGCTCACATACAAATGAGCTAGAGGGTGGAATGACAACATCTGAACAATTAGCCCTGTGGAGAACGGAGACACAAGACACATGATAACCTCCAAGTTCAACTTGAATGGAGAAGACACCCAATAAACATTCAATGCCACCTGTGGCCTAAGTGAATTCTGTGACAGAACTACCAGCAATGCTAGATTCAGAAACAAGGCTCTCCACCGTATGAGTGCTGGAATGGCCATGATCGTCTGCCCTCACATGCCTGGATGCCTGTGCACTCATCCCTCAGACACTCAAGACAGGTGCTACCCAGCCTCTTTCACTTTCAGTCCAGACACCCCAAGTTTCATGGGAGAGACACTGTGCAACAGCACCACGTGAACTGGCTGTCAAAGATCTAGCTGCTACCCAAAGCACTGCCTCCACTTTTCAGGCATCTCTGAGTCCCAAGAGGTAGATAAGCAGCCAAGAAAAAGGAAGGCAACCAAGTAGAGTCCAGTGTTATAGAATCACCCTGTACTACTGAGTATATACCACATGCCAGCTGCCATACCAAGCACTTCACATACATTACATACTTTGATCTCACAATTGCTCTGAGGTAGGTACTGTGATTATCCCTCCATTTTATAGATGAGGACACTGAGCTTCAGAAGTTACAAAAGAGCTAGGAACTGATGAAGCTGGAATCTTAAACCTGTCTGTGCTCCTAACACTATACTGTCTGGAGGTATACAAAGTCATAAACCAAAGTTATAACCAAGACCACAAAGGGAACTGTGCCTTTGTATAACCCCTGAACTAGTTAATTAGAATTATACAAATTCTGCTTTTTTTTTCAATAACTGTCTGTAATCAAGTTCCAAAATTAGCACTTTGTACAATCTCATTTTTATAAAAAGTCAAACATTGGGGCTTCCCTGGTGGCGCAGTGGTTGACAGTCTGCCTGCCAATGCAGGGGACACGGGTTCGAGCCCTGGTCTGGGAAGATCCCACATGCCGCGGAGCGACTAGGCCCGTGAGCCACAATTGCTGAGCCTGCGTGTCTGGAGCCTGTGCTCCGCAACAAGAGAGGCCGCGACAGTGAGAGGCCCGCACACCGCGATGAAGAGTGGCCCCCACTTGCCACAACTAGAGAAAGCCCTCGCACAGAAACGAAGACCCAACACAGCCATAAATAAATAAATAAATAAATAAATAAAAAGTCAAACATTAACTAAAAATACAAGCTGGGGGCCTCCCTGGTGGCAGAGTGGTTAAGAATCCACCTGCCAATGCAGGGGACACGGGTTCGAGCCCTGGTCCGGGAAGATCGCACATGTCGCAGAGCAACTAAGTCCGTGCACCACAACTACTGAGCCTGCGCTCTAGAGCTCGCAAGCCACAACTACTGAGCCCGAGTGCTGCAACTACTGAAGCATGCATGCCTAGAGCCCGTGCTCTGCAACAAGAGAAGCCACTGCAATGAGAAGCCCGCGCACCGCAACGAAGAGTAGCCCCGGCTTGCTGCAACTGAAGAAAGCCTGCGTGCAGCAATGAAGGCCCAACACAGCCAAAAATAAATTAATTAATTAATAAATTAAAAAAAAATACAAGCTGAAAGAAATATGGCAACATCAAAGCACGAGGTTAAAATATACAGGCACATGTCCAATTTAGAACCAATTAGGAACTAAATTATTTCAATCCACAGAAATGAACCATGTGTAACAAAAATAATCATAAATCTCATCATAGGAGACACATTGGAAATTTCCCTTAAAACTGCCAAATGATAAATGTTTACTTTTCAAATTCAAGAAAACTAAACTGACTCCAGTTCAGAGTACCTTTTACAATTATTGGAAAAAATCTGAGAGAGGCAACGCCAGTGGCTAGTTACCAGAGTTTAGGGTTTTAAGGTCACAGGCTAGACTCCCAGTGTGGTCTAACCATACTCCATGCCCCACATGTGGTATGTCTCTTGCACTTCCTCTTGAGAAAATTTAAGATTTGATCACTGAGGCAGGAGAAACACCTAGAGAGACCTGATAATCAGTCCCAATCAACAGGCTAAATAAGAAGTATCGTTGATGTAAAAATAATCCCCTGGACACTGCCACTAAATCCTTTTTTAACCATATACTCCATGAAGCCAAAACTGGAGCTGCTATAATTTAGGACTTTCTTGTCCAGTCAGATGAGAAGTTGTGTGTTAATAACAAATAAACACTCAATGTTCACTGCGTGCCAGGCCCAGTTCTAATCACCTTACATGCATTAACTCATTTAATCCCTAGAAGTATGAGAGAGAGGACATTGAGACACAGAGATGTTATGTTATGCCACTTGCCCACGTTACATAGTACAAGGTGACAGAGCTGAGAAGCAACCCCAAGCAGTCTGCCTCCAGAGTCCATGTATTTACCTACTGAGCTAGCTGGATGGAGATCAGAGTCCATATATTTAACTACTATGATATATTGCCTGGTGCCCAGCCAAGACTCAATCACTGGACAGGTAACCAAACTGCATAATCAGATCATCAATCCTTAAAATCATTTTTAAAAAATATTTTATTTATTTATTTGGTTGGTTGTGCCGGGTCTTAGTTGCAGCAGGCGGGCTCCTTAGTTGTGGCATGCAAACTCTTAGTTGCAGCATGCATGTGGGATCTAGTTCCCTGACCCTGTATTGAACCTGGGCCCCTGGCATTGGGAGCTCACAGTCTCAACCACTGCGACACCAGGGAAGTCCCCCCTTCAAAATCATTTTTAATTCTCCAGAATACCCCAACTCTGCGGAGAGTGAGAATCTTCAATAATTGTTGATTTACACACATTTTAGAATTCATTTTCCTTTCTGTTTCCCACCAATACCTCTACTGAGGGCACTCAGGAGACGGTACTGAAATTGAAATTTCCAGAAAGAATGGCATGACTCAAGCCACAAGTTATACAGCTGAGCTCTGGCTAGGATGCCACATTCTCTTCAGTGAAGTAGTTTTAGGGTGAGGGTTTAGGCAACGCCACAGCCTTGCAGGAATTTATAAAGATTATTTTTTTTTTGTTACTTGGAAAGCACACAATTCAAGTCCTGAAATGTTTCATACAGTATTGCTAACAACTTAAATAAGATTCCAACAAACTGAGTCTCAGCTCATTTTTTCCATCATGGCCTCAACAAAATCTTCCCATCCCCCAAAACATAAGCGTTCCCTATTCATCTCATTTTAACCACAAGGACAGATCCCATTTAAGATTTGGCTTCCTTCACATACCTTCAGAAATACCCTGGCCATCCTGGTATCTTCAAAAACTCACTCTCTTAAGTTTGTTGACACAAAAAAACACTATTTCAGAAAACTTCATGTATTCTACAGTCTTCATCCCACATACTAGAAAAAGCCAGTGTCTGAAGGAATTTTCATGTTAGGTGATAACAGCATCCTTTTCCCTTGCACTTTATAAAGTCAGGCTGATTCTGTCATGTAGCCAAGTCATCTTTAGTTAAAGAAGGTCACTGATGCCAATAAAGTTGAGTAAAAACTCCAGAGAAATGAATTATTCTCCCAGAGCCCTTTTATAAGGGCACTTTAGTGACTATTTGGTTGAACAGAAATAGGCAACAAACATCATACCTGCAAATCTGAGAAAATAAAATGCTGCAGACCAAATGACAACAGTTTGAGAGAACTAGCACAACTGGGCAACCACTGAGAGATATTCTAACACAATGCTTCTTACTCTCCTCCCCAAGTCCCAGTGCAATGGCACACAAAGAGAAAGGAGATAATAGTCACTCTCAATCCCCAGGGACTTGGACAATAAAGAATGCCAAGGGTATATGACACTGCTAGAAATACCTTTCCCAGGAAGGGATAGAATAAAAGGTTCTGCATCTCACAGTGTTTGCTGGCTTTCTACTTCTCCTAGACAGAGATGGTGAAGGTATGAGCTGACAGACCTCTGTAGGAAATTACTTTCCCAGACAGACAGCTGTTGGCTAAGTGATGCCCTGATGAGTCCCCTTGGCCACCATGCTCAGTACTGCTGCAGAGCATCCTACTAGTTTGATGTCTCCATTAAGGCACTGGGAAAGGGCTAGAGGGGCCTTAGTTATCATCCTGAACAACCTCATTATGCACACATACCCCACAATATCTGACAAAGCAAGCTGGCAGAAACCTCCTTTATCCCCTTCCCCAGACTTATAAGTATCAGTCAATGATAAATAAAAGACATTTCACATCAAGAGTCAGGATAGTGAAGAGTTATAAAAATCTCAACCCAAAGCATTTCATAGAACCCTCCTCAGAAGCATATACACAGACTACTCAAAGGTGCCCTGTAGATGGTGACTCAGAATTCATATTAATTTGGTCTATAAGTAAAACCTGGAGGGAAGGAGAATGGATGAATAGACATCTTCCACAAACACTTGCACCTTACTCCAAGGAGTAAGGACTTCTTCCCTCACATTCTTATGTCTCATAAGATTTTAAACTGCTGTGTTATTGGGAGCTTGATCCACATCCATTTCCTTAAGGAAAATCCAGATATAAAAATTTTTTTCCCGGAATTATGATTGGAAATTACTTGACATGAAGAAGAGGAAGAGGAGGAGGAGGAGATGACTGTCTAATTTCAAATGCTTACTAGATATCAGATGCTATGCTAAGTGTTCTGTATACATTATGCACCAAGAGTCACTACTCAAATTCTATGTTATTCCTCAAGAAGTTTCCCTAACCACCTCATCTAAAACTGCCCTCATATGCATTCTCTCAATACCCTGCTTCATCATCTTTATAGCACTTAGCACTATCATATATTATTTTAAATTTGTCTACTTGCTTATGTTCTGACTTCTATCACTAAAACAGAAGTTATATAATCTGTCTCATTTACTGCAGCATCTCCAGCATCCAGAAAGGTGCCTAGTACAAAGCAGGCACTCATGAATGCATGATCTCGTTTAATCCACTCCAGGGTCCCATGAGGTACGGGTAACAGAGGGAACTGAGGCCAAGGGAGGTTAAGAAATTTGCCAGAGACAACCAAGCTAGGAAGTAACATCTGACTATAGAACCTACACTCCTCTTTTCTATGCTATACTACCTAATTACAAATATCCCCCTGAATATTCCATTCTCAAAATTTTTCTCATCAGAATGATTTGTACACATCTGAGCTGTGGTAAAGGTTATTAAAAGAATATTGACTGGGTCATGAAGTCTATGCAGTTCAGCGAGAGGATTCTATTGCATGGCGGTGTTAGCAGTGTGACCTCTGTCCCACGGCTAGGGGAAGAATAAAAATTTAGGAAATGGGGTTGACTGAATAAGGGTATGGTGATGCCTTATTAAGAAATAACTCCAGTGAATACTGAAAACGTTATCAGACAGAATTTGGAGTTTATCTGAGAGAACACTCTATGGAATCCGTGAGTACCACATAATCTCTGTCACCTTTCTTAGTATGAGATTATAAGGTCCTAGAAGACAGAGGCTGTCTCTTACTTGCTCTCCTGCACAGAGTGACATATGGTACCCTATGCAAGAGCATGGTTACCCGTCAAAACATTCTATTTCACATCTAGAAAAATTCTGGCCTTGCTCCTGCTTTATTCTGGTGTCCCATTCACTGGGCAAAGGTCATTCATGAGGGATCTGGGAGTCCTAAGAGTGTTCAAAGAATGGGTGGGAAGGGTGGGGGGAGATATGTCTATAGGCCACACCCCCTTGACACTGCTTGTGTAAATGAACATTTTTCCAGATGTACCTCTAACAGAAATCCAGCATAAGGATAATCCTTATTTTTAAAGAAGGCTGCCCTAGTTCTATTTGACATTACTCTTTAGGAGGCTGGATACTTTAGATAGGATTTTTTGGGGGATAGAAGGAAGAGGCAGTTAAGACACAATATGGTTATTTTTAAGATTAAATAGCTCTGATAAAAAGCAACATCCTTCTAGGAGAAACACACAGTTGGGAGAATGGTACAAAAGAAATGGCATCTGCCATGGCTCCCCATTTATGTTTCTACCACTCACAATATTCTTTAGTACAGTGGCAAAGGATTTAAAGATTACTCACTGATAAAGACAAGAGGCTTATGAATTAAATGAATGTTCTCAAATTAGGACAGATTGTTAGAATGGAATCAACCATAAGCATACAGACTAGGACTTTTATTCCTCTCTCCAAATATTGGCAGATAGCATTTTCTGACACATAATTAGTATCTGTTAAATGACTGACTCAATGATGGACACTGAACAAATCAGGCAACAAGAATTCTGTCAAGGGGATATGGTCCTAATGCAGTCATTTTCTGAGGATCTAACAGTATTTATACTACTAACAATAGGAATGGATACGTCAAGTTTCCTCTAATTACTTCTTGATCCCAGAGGATTTAGAGCATGTCATCTCCATTGCCATAAAGGGGGAACATGGTCAAAGAAGGGAAAAAGTTAAATGTGATGAGCCATGCTGAATGGAACAAAGCTGATGAAAGGGCATTAGGCTATGAAAGAGGAACAGTTCCCATGCAATACTACTCTTCTCTGGCAGAGCCTTCTTTTAAGATTCTGGGTGCATCGCAATCACAATGTTAAGCACAGGCAGTGGGTACATAAAAATCAAACTGTATCACTAAGCTTCTTTCTCCCACTTTACAGATGGAGGAACTAACACACCACAAAGAAAACAACTTTCCCCAAGGAAACACGATGACAAGGATTCTATCCATTTCATAATTCCTCCCAAAACTACCAGGCAGCGTTCAATTAAAGACCCAGATGACAGTTCTAGGTGGCAAGCTAAATACATCTAGGTGTTTCAAACATAAGGTGAGTACAGATTCAGATTCACCAGCTCTGACTATATGCAGCTAAGAACTTGAGTACGAAACCCCAATTTGCAAAGAACAATGATGAATGCAAAAGACCCCAACAATCAACAACTAACTCTCTTCTCCCCATTGGCCCTCTTCCAAAAGTAGCACACGCAGGCAGGACCTGAGTGCCACAGGAATTGCCATCAGTGGTCTTCACCCTAGGTCTGGGTGTAAGTACTGACCTAGAATTCCTGTGCCAGGAAGTTCCTTCAGATCACAGACAGGCAAGGATCATTCTTTG
Source organism: Balaenoptera ricei (assembly GCF_028023285.1). Lineage (NCBI taxonomy): Eukaryota > Metazoa > Chordata > Mammalia > Artiodactyla > Balaenopteridae > Balaenoptera > Balaenoptera ricei. The sequence continues at coordinate 68,559,835 of NC_082649.1, read as the reverse complement.
CATCTGGATCCCAAGCTCAGTCACATTCCAAAGGGAAGCACTCCAGACCTGTCATTTTTTTCCATCTACTGTCCTTGGAATATGGTGCAACTAGAACTGAATGCTATTTTTTAAAATACACTCTGTGCCCATTAACTCTTCTAGAGAAACCTTCCCAGCTTCTTTTAAAGTTTCTCCTGGTTGGAATGTGGTATGCTCCAAATACAGATTTCTGGTACCTTTCCAAAGTTTAATCATTTGAAGCCCTCCCTCCCCATACATAAAAAATATATCCTTCCAGCATCATTTGACCGAAGTATAAAGCAACCTGGTTGGCCTCCATGCATCCGATGGCATCTTCCAAGAGTGAAAACTCCACGCAGACATAGCCATAGTCGTAACCTGGGGACAGCATTTAAATACAGACGGGAGTGGTGTTAGTGCCTTGAAAACACAAAAGACACACTTAAATCCCCTGTTTCTGAACCCCTTAAACACAAGCCCTCCCCACAGCCCCCCACCTCCCCTGTACTAGGCAAAGCTGCTACCCCAAACAGAAAAAAGTACTGAAGGAAAGTCTGGATGTTTGTGGACTTAGAAAGTCATTCCAAAATGGCCTTTTCTATTAACCAAGAAGATTCTTTGCCCTCTTTAGCACTGATGATCTGGTGAGGGTGCCCCAGAATTGGTTAATCCCACAGAAAGTTCAAAGGGGGACCCAAAACATTTTAACCACAGGCTGAGTCTTCTGGAAAAACAAGGTCAACAAGAACAGGAAAGTATCTGGAAAAAAAAATGTATCCCGAGAGAGGAAGGAGAAGCAATTATCTCAAAGCTATGCTAATAGTCACCACTTATCAAGCAGAAACCACCTTCAAAGACAGAAGTGCTGACAGACTGAGGCAACTATATACCACAGGAAGCTTCTGGTTGGCAGGGGACAGACCATTATCAGGTCTCCTCTTTTTTTCCTTGTTTCAACTCAAGTCATAAGCCAGCTAAAATCTTTATGAAAGGAAGAAGGTGTAAAAGCATAAGTAAGTACAAATGGCTGGGTCCAAAACTGTGCTTATGCACAAAGTTGGGGTAGGCTGGGGGAGAGACAGGAATTGTTAGCAATCAGTACAATGTTCAAGAATTGTATGTACCATCAGAGTACAAAACACCCTTCACCATTTTCCTGAGCAAGTGTCATTTGTGACTCTCGTGACCCATGAGATGGGAAGTCATGGGATTTACAAGCTGATAAACTCTAACACTAACCCCATCCTATAATTTCCTTGATACTGCCACCATATGACTACAAAAATATACTTATTAAAGCAATGCTCCACAAGTGGCTTCCATGTTTCCTCCACTGCCTCACAGGATAAAGAAGTTCATCTTTAGGAGTGACACTGTGCAGATGGAACACCAAGAAAAAGATGTGATTTGTTCAAATAAGAAGTAAAACTCAGGGGCTTCCCTGGTGGTGCAGTGGTTAAGAATCCGCCTGCCAATGCAGGGGACATGGGTTCGATCCCTGGCCCGGGAAGATCCCACATGCTGCGGAGCAGCTAAGCCCGTGTGCCAGAACTACTGAGCCTGAGCTCTAGAGCCCGTGCTCTGCAACAAGAGAAGCCACGACAATGAGAAGCCTGTGCACCACAATGAAGAGTAGCCCCCGCTCGCCACAACTAGAGAAAGCCCGTGTGCAGCAATGAAGACCCAACACAGCCAAAAATTTTTAAAAAAACACAAATAAATAAATTTATTTAAAAAAAAAAAAAGAAATAAAACTCAGGGAAAGAGAAACCACAAAAAACCTAGGTCAATTATGAGCACAAAGTATATATAATAACAGAAAACTGGTATCATTGAATCAAGGTAATAAAGACCAAAAAAAGAAAAAAAAAAAAAAAGGAAAAGGAAGAGGAAAACAACAAAAAAAAAGCTAGGGCAAGAGAAAATATAACTTAAAAACAGACCAAACTTGGTGAAATGGGTTGGATCCCTTGTCACATGGAATGAATGGCCTGAAATGTTTTATTATGATATAGGTAAGGCTTTAGATCTGTTACATACTCCAAGTTCATTACGAAATGTTACAATGGTATAATTTGATTCTTCCTTTGAATTTTAGGAAATGACCGGGAAGAAAAGAAAGCTACTAGAAATCTCAGCACCACCTTAGGTGGACAGAGACTTTGTACCTGATTTCACAGCTCTGACCAACACAGATTAGAACTAACCCCTGGAATCTCTATTTAAACTTACCACAACAAAATCAGTCTTCTCTGATTAGTAACTATTTGGAGAAATGAAACTACTTTAGAGAAACAGTATATGCATTTGTATATACCCTATTAACAGCAGAAATTGTTTTGTTACATATTTCCTTTCAAGTGGATTTTCTTGATTCAACTCAGTGAACATCTCATACGTAAAACATTCTGCATTTTGTAAAGGGCTCTGAGTGTTCTTGGGAAACACTGCAGAAGAGCAGAAGCAACTAAAGTTCCTTTTATCACCAAGTATCTACTGTAAACATTCAAATTCATGTCCACAATCAGAAAGGGGCAGCCATGGAACAAACAGATATACTCTCAAGTGTGTTGATTACCTCTACAGAACACTGTCAAAGGAGCGTCCAGGTGTGTGGAAAGCAAACCCTCTCCATAGCTGCCAAAATGAAAAACACAGGGAACCAACACCAAATTGGCAAAGCCCTGAGTTTCCTTTCTGTTCTTAAAGAAGTAACTATTGTGGCCCAGAGGAGCACACAGAATCTATGTGCATAAAAAGAAAGGATTCATGGCAACATTCATACTTTGCTAAAGAACAAACAGACTTTGATACTAATGTCACTGCAAAGGAAAAGATACTAGAGGAGACATAATGAGCATCTAGAGGAGATATAATGAGCATCTAATAGCATCTCTATACAATCCTGAGATACTATATGTTGACAACGTACTTCAGATATAATGTTTAAATTTATAAGCCCAACATTCAACTTCTTCTGCCTGAAACTTTAGCTATCAAACAAAAACAGAAATTTAAAGTTTAGGGAATTCCCTGGCGATCCAGTGGTTATGACTCGGTGCTCTCACTGCTGGCGTCCAGGTTTGATCCCTGGTCAGGGAACTAAGATGCCGCAAACGATGCAGTGTGGCCAGAAAAAGCAGAAAAGTTTAACTATAATACCTAAAATTTTAAAAATAAATAAATAAAAATTAAAAAGGACCCAATCTTGATCCAAAGCATTTTGTGTTTCCAAGACTCAGAGTTGTACTATAAGGACTTTCATAAATTGCCAAAACGGGTGATGATACCAAGTAATATTTACAAAGCACCTGTAGGTGCAAGACTGTATTCTAAATATTTTACATATAGTTAATCCTCACATGACTATCCTATAAGGTAAATATTATTAACCCCATTTTACCCATCATGGGGAAGCAGTCAAAGAAAGAACAAGTAATTTGTTCAAAATCACTTCAATGCTAAGTAGCAATACCTGGCTTCAAACCCAGTCAGTCCAGATTCAAATTGATGTTAACCACTACACTGTATAAATTAATCTGATTTCCAACCTCCACGGAGCCCAATCACAGAAAGGATCCCACATGCCTGAGCACAGATAAGACTATGTCTATAGTTAAGAAATATTGAAATCTGAGCACAACAGTTATTTTTATTCTAAAATACCTATGGCAGAACCATTGTGAGTGGGCCTGACTGTTCAAGTTAGAAAGCATTCACTTTCATGGATTGAATATACTGGCTATCAAAATTCTTCTAAAAAGACAAAAACCCAAAAGTCTTGTTGTAAATGATGGCTATAAAAATTACAATATGATAAGATACTTGATATAGTATATTGAATATAGTATATTTTAAAAACTTTAAAATTGAGAACAATTATATAAAATGTGTATAGGAAAAAGGACTAGAATTAAATACAATGAAGCTGCAACTAATTCAGAGGTTAGAGACAAAAGTCAGCATTTGAGATGAAAACCATGCATTTTCAATATCATACTTGAACACCCCAAGGTGAAGAACAACATACCATCTCTCAATATAGGTTAAGTCCAACACTGCCAGTTTTTCCTCCAGCGTCGCAACAGATCACGTTTCTTTTGGCTGACACCAGATGAAGAGGTTGGCTTGCATTTAAGGGCCATAATGTATGAAAAATATATCACTTTAAATAACAGAATCACAGCCAGCATAGTGAATGCTCATCCTCAGAGAAAACTGGAGAGACCACCTGAAGCCATAGCCGAGTCACACCCCCAACTCTCATGCTCACTCCATGAGAGGGAAAATGGGGTGTGGGGTAGGGGAGAGGAGTTGAGCAAGCACAGGTGAATATACAGAAATCTGAAAATGATGTAATGTGACACAACTGTAAACAAAAATGATTACAGTGGTTGTATTGAGATAATTGGAATTTTTTTCCTTTAGTTCTCAAATGTAATTTTATAATTCACAGAAAAAGTTCTAGTAGACACAGAAGATGTTCCACTCAGAGACCTAAATGTTCTGAAGACTACCAACCAACCTTGCATTCAGAATTGCTAGGAACCATCTGGAATCATCAAGATGGTAAACTCAGTGTTAACAGTCCCACAGACAGATTCTCACCTAAAAAGAGTAATAAAAAAGTCTCTTTTATTACCTTTTTCTTCCATCATCGCATGCTGGGAAGAAACCTGGTGGGCTGATGGGTCTTTGTGGCTTATTTGTATGACTATTAAAAAGCATATCTTACTCCATTTTCTAACCTAAATGTATAGATTTCTCATAGAAATGTGAATGCTCCTTATACTTTTTTTTGCAGTTGAGAAGGATGAGAACAAGGCCAAGGAAGGAAATCTACAAAGGTAATATTAAATTTTCAATTCTTCTCCATCTTCATTAACAATGTGGTTGCCTGTTCCCCAAAAAAGTATCTGTGATAATAGCTAACCAGGTGCTTAGGGGACAACAAGGTACAGAAAACAAAGCCCTGATAAATAATATCCAATCCCAGAACTAATTCTTTAGTCTCTGTCCCTAGAAAAGCTGACTCAGTGACGCTGACAAACACGGCCCTTGATCATTTAAGCCAACTGTTAGTCTATACCAAGCCCAGTTTTCATAACAGTTATACACCAAGATTATTATCTAGGCAAATGAGATGAGCAGCCCTATATTCAAACTGACCAAGAAAAACCCAACTAAACATAAACAAGTTCAGTTGAATCTCCCATTAGGAGAGTACTGGTTGACTTTGAAAAAGGCCAGAATATACATACCAACTATGAAATGTAAAAAAGAATCAGAATTTTAAAGGACATGGGCAGAGGGAAAAATTAATTTTTTAAATTTTATTGGGTATCTTTGAGGAAAAAGAAAACACAGGGATTTTTCCCTTTAAACAAGGAGTAATATTTCTGTGGAAACAAAGCATTATGAACATAAAAAGCACCATGAAAAATATTAATAGAGATTCAAGAGGGCTTAGTTCTATCGGTCTTGTTTTCCTAATTCCATTTCACTGGGAATATAGGTGTTTAGAAGAAAAGTAAAATATTATCAGGTTAGAGATTTTAACAAAAGTCAAACAGAACTGATCCAGGTATCTGAATTCCCATCAATGGAAATAACATGACAAAGGAGGCCTGTGTGAAAGATTTCCAACAGATACTTTGCTATGTTAAAACCTCAAATGAGTATGTACCTGCAGCTTTCATTAGGAAAATTAGGAAAATATCCGACTTACATGTCAAAATACCATCTGGGAAGAATGAAACTGGCCTATATGAAATCATCACTTTGACATCTTATAAGCACTTTCAATTCTCTCTCCTTCAACTATGCATATAAGGATTGCTGGTTTATAATAAAACAGATGAAACTACAAAGATATACACTGATGATTACTTGTTAAATTTTTGAAAACTGCATATGGTTCTATTTTATCTAGCTTTCCATCTGCACCAGCTGGTTATTTTTTTTAAATATTTTTTTTGGTTTGTATTTTCAAGTAGTTTTCAAAATCCAAAATTAATCTTAGGGTCACTTCATTCTGATGATGGATGGTTCTCGGGCCCAGATTAACATTTGTTAGGAAATTCTCACCCTTATTCAACTCATTTCAATTCCACTGACATTTACAACGCTATGTGAGCACAGAGGAGGGGAGTGTCCTAGCCCTCAGAGAGCTTAGTCTAATGGAAGAGTTATGACACGTAGATAAGCATAGACCATCTCAAAATGCTATGTAAGTCAAAAAAGGGAACATTTTTTTTTTTCTGAACTATAATTGACAAATAATACTGTATTACTTTTAGGATACAACATGATGATTTGATATATGTATATACGGCAAAATGATTACCACAATAAGTTCAGTTAACATCCATCACCATACACAGTTACGATTTGTTTTCCTTGTGGTGGGAACTTTAAAGATCAACTCTTTGCAACCTTCAAATATCCAACACAGTACTGTTAACTATAGTCACAACCCTGTATATTAAATCCCCAGGACTTTTTTAAAATCTGGGAACAACTACTCTTTTTAGAGCCAATGATCTAGTTCAATTTTTGTTCACTTGAAAACAACCAAAAAAACCTACAGAGCCACCACCAGAAATTAGATCTGAGTTTTTCCCCCCAGCTAAGAACACTCCAACCTGACAGGAAAGATGGTACAGGAGTGGCAAAAAGGATCACCCAAGAGAGGAGTAGCATCAATGCTGAAGCAAACTGCCCATGCAGAGAGATGATCCCAGAACAATAGAGGTCCCAGACTAAGTGGGGGAGGGGGATATTTTCACTTCTGTACACCCAACACTAGCATAATACCCGGCACACAGTGTCGCTCAGTCAATGTCACATCACTTGTAATGAGTATCTTCACTGGAGCAACACACAAGAAAGTAACTTCTACAGTTATGTACATAGGCAAGAAGCTACAGCTAATTCACCACGTGCCCTCAGGCAAGCCACTTCTCTCTGGGCCTGGATTATCTCATATGCCAAGTAGCAATGATGGTAACTCCTTTGCAGGGTGGTTTCAGGGGTGCATGAGATAATACATTTCAGTACCCCTGTGCTTCTATTACAAAGCACTCTCAGGGACTAAAGATGAGACAGCTGCCCCTGTGTTGCTGCTAAAATTTTAGCACTGATGAATTTCCTCACTGATTTCTAGTGTATACTAAAAACATATCTGATTTTCCCATAGGTCACAAAGCTATTTTCATTTTGACTGGGAAAGAAAGTATGGCCCATAAACATTTTTTCCCCACTGCCTTGGGTCTTAGTACAAAAAGGACAATTCACCAATGTTCTAAGGGGCTCTGGGAAGGTTCTACAAAGATAATGGCTTCTGAGCTGCAAGTTGTTCAAGATGACAGCAGATCACACTAGCCTAGCCACTCAACTATTCCAGAAGTGAACTAGCATCTAGAGAAGAGTTAGCAGACAGATGGCATTCTGTGAGACTCATGCTGACCAGACCATGAGCCTAGGTCATCTATGCCCTGTAATAGAGAACAGAGGTCCAACAAAAGGTAGCAGGTACCAACCAGATACAGCTTTAGGATCCCCATCTGTGGTATCATAGAGAGATATTTGGTCTTTGCTCCAGTTTCCTGACACAGAGCTCCTAAAACTCTTGGAATTTCCTGAGTGATAAGAGCGATGAGTCTTTTGTTTTAATGAGACGACTCCTGGTGGGCTCCTAGATAGTTCCAGGATGGGGCCTGGTCATCGGAAAAACCAAGACTTGATTAAAAGCTTGGAACTTTCAGCCTCATACCCTAACTTCCAGGGAGGGGAAAGGGGCTGGAGATTGAGTCAATCACCAATGGCCAATGAGGTAATCAATAATGCCTACATAATGGAACCGCCATAAAAACTTCTAAATCATGGGATTTGTAAAGCTTCCAGGTTGGTGAACATATCCACATTCCAGGAGGGTGGTGCATCCTAACTCCATGGGACAGAGGCTTTTACGCTTGGAACCCTTCCAGACCTAAGTACCTATCTACCTCTTCACCTGGTCCTGTATAATAAACTGGTTAAGTGTTTCCCTGAGTCTTGTGAGCCATTCTAGCAAATTATCAAATCTGAAGGGGGTGGGGGATTGTGAGAACCTCCAACAGACGTATGGGTAACCTGGGGATCTGATACTTGTGAATGGCATCTGAAGTAAAGGCAGTGTTGTGGGACTAAGCCCTTAAACCTGTGGAGTCTGACGCTAACTCTGGGTAGTTAGTGTCAGAACTGAAATGAATTATAGGATACCCACTTAGTGCCAGAATTGGTTGGTGTCAGGAGGAAAAAAAATCTCTCACCATCTCTCTGCCTATATGACACAGAGGCATACACCGCTTTCTGCTGACATCACTCCAGAACATATTCAGACCTCCATTTCTCAATTTACATGAAGTTTGTCGCCCCCACTCCCCCCACCCCATGCCAAGTTCAACTGCAAACACCACTGTAATCAGCTAACTTACTGACGGCACTTGTCCTCCATGCAGTCATTTTAAAATACAGGGCTATTCTTGACAAAGATTTACCAAAACCTTTCATCAGATATGTTTGTACATTGTCAAACATACTCACTGTCTTATAAACAAGGTGAGCACTTTCTAGGACTTGATATTAATCTGAAAGCTAAAATGAAAAATTTTCTAAAAAATATAGAATTTTAAATTACTTACAATTAGACAAACAGAACACTCTACTCCCTCAACATAACACCATTGCATAGTTTTAGAAATTAAAATTAAGTCTGTCAGAATTTTTGACAAAAATTTCTTGAGAGGATCTACTCATCCAATATTTTATTTCCAAAGTTAGCACATACATGTTAACTAATGTTAACTAATACTTTCAGGTTGAAGAAACATATCCCAATACTTACACAAATATTATTTAACCACCAATTCACACATAACCTCACACATTGCTACCAGGAATTTTTGTAGCTTGGAGTGTGAGATAAGACAACAGGACTAATATTTTCTTCTTTGATTTGAAGACAAGCAAAGGCAGGAAATCATTTAATTTGTGACACAAATTCAATTGCTAGGTTATTAGGAAAAACCTAATGAAGCTTAAGCTTCATTTATTAAGCAATGATTTTCCTACCCTGTCAGGGACATTTGATTCATCTTTTAAAATGATGTTATCTAAACAACAAGGTCCTACTGTATAGCACCGGGGACTATATTCAATACCTTTGATAAACCATCATGGAAAAGAATATAAAAAAAGAATGTCTATATGTATATAACTGAGTCACTGTGCTGTACAGCAGAGACTGGCACAACATTGTAAATCAACTATACTTCAGTTAAAAAATAAATAAATAAAATTAAAATCAAAATGATCTTATCTAGTCACTTTCCCTCACCAGAGCTATGAAGTACTATTCCACAGCCCCCACCCCAACTCCTGTACCACGGGATTTTCTAACATGTATCTGACGATTGTGACAACCAACACTCATTTCTGATAAATGCAAAAGCACTGGTGGGCATTCAAATAAACACAAAAGGAATTTTTTGTCTTATTTTACTTTGTTTTTCCTTTTCCCCCTGCCCCTAAAACAACTGAATGAACCATGAAAGATATAAACCAAGCCAATGAATATCTTTTTTTTTCTCTTTCCAGTCCAAATCTAGTTTTTAAAATCGTGGTCAAAACAAAAACAAAAAACAGTAGCCCCCACAAAACCAAAAGAGGGAATACCACAACAAAACTAACATTCTTTCAACAGAGTCAGGACTAAGTTCTACAAATGAAATATTACCATTTCCCCTATCCTGGTTCCTAAGGTACATTTTGAGGTGGTTTGGAAGTCACGTTTCAGACCACTCTAAACATCTCAAAGTGCTCCAGATCATTTAAAAACTCCCCTGAAGGGGGCTTCCCTGGTGGCACAGTGGTTGAGAATCTGCCTGCCAATGCAGGGGACACGGGTTCGAGCCCTGGTCTGGGAGGATCCCACATGCCGCGGAGCAACTGGGCCCGTGAGCCACAACTACTGAGCCTGCACGTCTGGAGCCTGTGCTCCACAACAAGAGAGGCCGTGATGGTGAGAGACCCGTGGACCGCGATGAAGAGTGGCCCCCGCTCGCCACAAATAGAGAAAGCCCTCGCACAGAAACGAAGACCCAACGCCGCCAAAAATAAATAAATAAATATATTTAAAAAAACAAAAAAACAAAAAACTCCCCTGAAGGCAAAGCAGCCCTCTTTTAGTAAGGAGAAATAGTAGAGAAACTTCCCCAATACTGAGACTGAAATAACCAAGACCTTCAAGGCCTCCAAAGGTCTCCTATGTAGAAAACAGCTTCTCTCTGAGAATTTACAAATTCTTACAACCCAATTACGTTTTTAGAGGTTGAAAATATTCTTTTTAAAAAATATGCATTGGAACAGAGGTACAATGAGCCTTCCAGAAAGCACACAAAAAAGGTCCATCTGTATGCATTTTTCTCTACTTCTTGTCTGATCATTTCCTATAATACCCATGAAAAGTCTTGATTTATTTTACTTCTCTGAAACTCAGGGGACATCACTTTATTTGCTGATCTCTCTGACCAGTGATTACCTTCAAGCATTCACCTAGGTGTTATTCTCTTTTAATCCTGTTGCCTCTAAAAGCTGTCAACCAATTTTCAAGAAGGCTTATTTTTAAAAATTGAGATGTAATTCACATACCATAAAATGCAGTAGTATATTCACAAAGTAGTGTAATTCAGTAGTGTACAATTCAGTAGTGTATTCACAAAGTAGTGTAATCATTACCACCAAATAGTTCCTAAGAGGCTTGTATTTAACTTAGATAGAAGACCTAAGTGATAACCTAAGTAAGAAACATGGAAGTAGGGAAAAATTGCTTTAATTTACATTCTGAGGGTAGAGAATGTAAGCTAGAAAGGGTGAGCACAAATCAGATGTTCTGCAAGGGGAAAGTTAAAGGAAGAAGCCAATGTACTTTAAATCCTATAAATAGTTTTTATGGATGGTCTCTATCTGCTTCCCATTGAAGGTAACTGTATAAATGACTTTTCCTCCCTGGACTGAAGCTGGGACTCAAGCAGGCTCCTGCACTATGCAGGCTGATTAATGACTCTTTTCTTCTTGCTACTCCATCAGAGGGAACTCTTCAGCGAATTCTTCTAACTACCAAAAGGCACAGGAAGCCCCATACAGCCTTATACAAACTAAGATTCAGACAAAGCCACCTATGCATTTGACCAAAAAGACAAGTGAGGACTATAGAAGCCAGAAGCAATTCTACCTAAAGAAGAGTGAGGAACTCAGAAAGGCAGTGAACCGACACAGGGCTATAAACAGTTCAAACACCTTCTGCATTTCAGAGAGGCAAACTCCATCTCAGCCAAATAGTTCTAGGGAAGAGAATATAACCTGCCAATTAAGGCATCTGCTCATCACTGTCATGCTATACTGTCACCTGTCTGTTCTAACTCCAGATGTCCTGTGTGGTTTAGATAGAGACCTCCAATGCTACATAGTCTACCAACCAAAAACTGCCAAGCTGGTGGTCCTTGCTTCTGAATAAAGTGATGCCTTGGGCTGCGAAGGATGTCCCATTCTCAGATCCAGATTAAGACTCTACACCCAGGACTTCCCTCGTGGCGCAGTGGTTAAGAATCTGCCTGCCAACGCAGGAGACACAGGTTTGAGCCCTGGTACAGGAAGATTCCACATGCTACAGAGCAACTAAGTCCATGCATCACAACTACTGAGCCTGCGCTCTAGAGCCCGTGAGCCACAACTACTGACCTGCGTGCCTAGAGCCCGTGCTCTGCAACAAGAGAAGCCACTGCAATGAGAAGCCCGCGCACCACAACAAAGAGTAGCCCCTGCTCGCTGCAACTACAGAAAGCCCGCGTGCAGCAACGAAGACCCAACACAGCCATAAATAAATAATCAATCAATCAATCAATTAATTAATACCATATTAAAAAAAAAAGACTCGACACCCAAAAGCCCCAAGGAAAGGTAGCATGCAGGGAGCCCAATAACAAAGTCAATAAAAATATTAAAACTTCCCTACCAGGGCTGCAAACTACCACTAACCATCCTTGCTAACTTAAGGGGTTTTAATAAGGAAGCTTAAGTTGAAGAATAAGCCAGCTCCCAGAATAGAAAATGAGTTTCATCTTAAGTGTTAGGGAAGTTAACTACCCCAAAGAAAAAGATTAAGTAAAACCAGAAATTCTTAAATAAATAAATACATTTTATTAAAAAAAAAAAAAAAAACAGAAATTCTAAAGTCTTGCTTTCCAAAACAGTACTGGGATTCTACTTTAAAGTCAGCAACAAACCCTCAAAAGTACCCAGACCTGACCAAGCCCTGAAAACATACTTATATCCTCTTAGGCGACCCCTCCCCCTACTAGCTGACAGACCTAAACTCAAACTTCCCTTAGTCACTAAACCTTAGTGCCTTACTGCTCCTATAAAGTCTACAGGGACCTCAAGCTATCATTCCCAATAGTCCAGTGAGCCCCTATTCTGCAGTAAGTAACACACCACCTAATGAGGTTCAGAATACATCATCATCAGAGACAACTCGCTCATGTCTCTGCTTATGGTACTTAGCCAAGTTGTCCATTTCCAGAGTCTACACCAAGGTAATCTCTCAGGAGAGGTGAGGGTACCTTAAAGTGAGGGTAAGAGTCACAAAACATCCATATTCTCTAACAGGACCTTCTACTCAAAGTCTTTGGGGTGGGAAACATTAAAAATGAAATAAACAAAACCAATCCCCAGGTAATGCCAAGGATGACTAAAATTAACCCTAGTTCCAGCACCTCTCCCCAGTTCACCTGATCCCTCTAGGACCGCATCACAGGATTCTTCTCCAGGTGTACTGTTCTCCGCTCAGCCATAGAGTCCATCCACTGCCTCCACAAGGCCCACACAGCCCTAAAAAGTGCCTCTTGGCTTCCCAGACATTCTTATTTTTAAAGCTCAGCCACCTTTCCTTAAGGCTCATCTGTAAACACCCTCCCCAAATGTGGTACCAAACCCAGTAAGTCTCCTGGTTGAAAACATCTTCTGTAGTTTTAGAGATGTGACAAGTAAGTGTGATATTTTCTGATTGGTCAGTTTTCCCCTAAGAACTAAAAGTTTTACTTGTCTATTCTGTAAGTGTCAGAAAAAAAAAGCAAAAATGTGTATTTGCATTTTCCAACTATAATTTATTTTTTATAAATGATGTTGAGCTACTCCATCTGGAATACCATAAACTATGCATGTTTTGTATCATCAGTGTCAACCCATTTCACAATGGATTTCTGCCCCTAAACTGAAAGATCCTCTCAGAGTTTTTTCTTTTCTTAAGGAAGGCACTTCTGTTTTATCAACACAGAGGTAAAAACTCAAACCATTTCAATTGTGAAAAATGAAAGGATATGAGCCTGCTTCCTTAATAAATGCAGAGAGCCTCTGACACTTTCAATATACCCAAAATGCTAGGGTACGAGACCAAGTGACTTGGTTGCTGCAAATGCTTACTTCCTAAGAAGAAATTTCCTTCACAGGGTCACAAAAACTGTGTCCACTCACTGTATGAACACTGACAGAATCAAAGCAAGATATTGTTTCTTCCTACTAACACCACGTTATTAACCTTCTAACTTTCTGACACTACTTAATGAAGCAGTACTAAAACAATTCTGTAGCACTTCAGTTTACTGTAAGAGAGTTACTTTCTATGTCTGAGACTTATTAGGAAACATAATCCATAAGCTATACTGTTTTTACTTAAATGATACAAATTCCTTTGGGAAAAAAATCACAGCAAGCTTTATACTGTCAGTATTCAAGTCCATCTAAAAATCAACAGCAGTTCTGTCTTCATTCAAATATCAGAGAAATACTGTGAGAATGAGAACATCTACAACCATTCCAAGACCTCTGGAGGAAGTATGCTACATAAACAGAAAGAACAACTAAGAACATAAAATAACATCAACACTACTCCAGTTCCTGCCCCAGCTCTGTACAGCAGAACTGATATCAGGTAGCCAAGGCCCTGCCATGGGCTCTTAAGGCACATATGCATTAGGCTTTTCTACTTACAGAAGGTCCACTTGCTTACTGTCTATTTTAAACGGTGCAAAAAAGTTCTAGAATAAAGACTATAAACAAATAATCTAATGCAATCATTCTCACAATTCAGGGTGCATCAAAAATCGCATGGAGGGACTTCCCTGGTGGCACAGTGGTTAAGGCTCCACACTCCCAATGCAGGGGGCCCCGGTCTGATCCCTGATCAGGGAACTAGATCCCACATGCATGCTGCAACTAAGAGTTCGCATGTCACAACTAAGGAGCCTGCCTGCCGCATCTAAGACCCGGCACGACCAAATAAATAAATAAATACATAAAATAGACATTAAAAAAAAATCGCATGGAGGGCTTGTTAAAGCAGAGATTGGTAGGCCCCACCCCCAGAGTTCCTGATTCAGAAGGTCTAGAAAGGAGTCTGAAAATATGTATTTCTAACAAGTTCAGAGGTAGTACTGACACTGCTGGTCCAGGATCCACTCTGAGAACCACTGCTCTATAGTTTGTTGACAGAAATAGTTCACTGTAGTCTTTATCTTGCAAGATTTCTGCTGATTGTTTAAAAATAGGATACATCAGATTTACGTCAGTTTTTCACATTTTTATTGGAAATAATTTCCAAGTTACAAAAAAAGTTGCAAGAACAGTACAAAGAACACACTCATATGCCCATTACCAGTTTCATCTATTGATACATGTTGTCATATCTACTCCCTTCCTTCTCCATATTCATCAAATTTTTTTTCTAAACCCCATGAGAGAAAACTGCATACATCCTGGTCCTTTACTTCTAAAAACTTCACTGTGTATTTCCTAAGAATAAGGATGTTCTCTTACATAACCACAGTAGTTACCAACTTCAGTGAATTTAACATTGATACACCACTGCCACAATCAATATATAAAACAGTTCCATTATGCCCCCCAATTCTTATGCTTCCATTTTACAGTCAACTCCTCCCCCAATACCTTGGCAACCACTATCTTCTATTACTATAATTTTGCTTTTTCCAGAATGTCATATAAATAGGATCATACAGTATGCAGTATTTTTTAAAATTATAATCAAATACAGAGAACATAAAATGCACCATTTTAAAGTGTACAATTCAGTGACATTAAGTACATTCACCGTGTTATGCAACCATCACCACTATCTAGTTCCAGAAGAACATTTTTATCACCCCAAAAGGAAACCCCATACCCATTAAGCAGTCACTCCCCTTTTCCCTCTTCTCCAGCCCCTAACAACCACCAAACTACCCAATCCATTTTCTGTCTCTACAGATATGCCTATTCTGGATATTTCATATAAATGGAATCAGACAATATGTGGTCTTTTGTGTCTGGTTCTTTCACTGAGCATAATGTTTTCAAGGTTCATTCAAGTTGTAGCATGTATCAGTACTTTATTTCTTTTCAGGGCAGTATGTAGCCTTTTGAGTCTAGTTTCTTTCACTTAGCATAATGCCTTTGAGATTCATCCATGTTGTTACATGCACACATAGTTTCATCATTTTTGCTGCTGAGTAGTATTCCATTGTATGTGTATACTAGAATTTGTTTGCTCAGTCACCAAAAGACATTTCATTCCTGATACTTTCCCCAGGAATATAATCATGTAAGTCAAGGTACTTTTACAACTAATAGGGTTATTATATATTTGCACATGGCAATAGAAAAACTCAAACGTACACAATATGTGTGGGTTCACAGTCCCTTATCTGCAATTCCAAAATCCAAATATCCCCTAAATACCAAGTTTTTGGTAAATTTTCAGCGAAGTCATTTGGAGACAAATCTTGACCTATATACTACACTTAGTCTCTTTATAGTCATCTTCTTAGTGAGAATATTCATTTTGCTGCAGAAGTATTACGTCTGATACACATCCCACTGGGAGAAATAATTCATGTATGAGCTACGTACCACATTACCTTTCTATATTCAGAAAAATTCATAAATTCATCTGACCCCACAGATTTTGGATAGAAGTTGTGGCCCTGTACTTACACAGCTCTAAATGAGACAAAAATTAAACTGATATTACTTGAGTCAGTGAAGAGGCATTAATGTTTTCTCTGTTACAGACTAGCTCCCCAATACATCAACTAAAAGGATGAACTCTACCCCACAATCCCCCTCTTATGATCAACATCCATCCTACATGGTCTCTGGAGGTTATCCTAGCCTAAAAAATTGACTGCCATTTATAAAAGACAACATTTCTATTAAAATTCACTCAAAACCTTTGAACAAGTAAATGTTAAAGTTCTCAGAACATCTGATTGTTTCAAGGTATGTTCTTCAGCAGATACATAAGAGTGCACGGCTGTGAAACCTAAACTACCTTTTAATGCACCTCACCTGAAAGGAGACCACAGCTGCTCTCCATATACATTACTCCACATACACCACATTATTCATTCCAGGCATGCTGGGAACCCATCAGGGCCTGGCATAGTGTCAAGAACTGGGTAAACAGGAGGGAACAAGACAGACGAGGCTCCTGCTATCATGGAGCTAACTCTCTAGTGAGAGGAATAAGACACACAAAACCACTGAGAAAAATATCAAAGTGATAAATCCTATGATGACAAACCCAGATACAATAAAAAATGACTGAGAAGTGATTTTAGATTGGATGGTGAGGCAAGGCCTCTGAGAGTTGAAACTGAAGCCAAGAACTAAACCCCAAAAGAAAAGTGAGGATCAGTGGGAAGAGCAGTGCAAAGGCCCTGACAGAGAAAGAAGTCTTTATTCGCCAAGGACTACAGAAAGGCTCAGTGTGGCTAGAGTATAATAAGAAAGGTGGAGAGCAGTATGGGATGAGGTCAGACAAACAGCCAAGGGCAAACTCATGCAGGACTGTGTAAGTCAAAACAAGAAGTTGGGAATTTCTTCCAACTGAGATGG
Organism: Balaenoptera ricei; assembly: GCF_028023285.1. Taxonomy (NCBI): domain Eukaryota; kingdom Metazoa; phylum Chordata; class Mammalia; order Artiodactyla; family Balaenopteridae; genus Balaenoptera; species Balaenoptera ricei. Next base: position 68,542,840 of record NC_082649.1, on the reverse strand, counting down.
AAAGGTGTTAAAGGGTGTTAGGCAGGGGAATAACATGATCTGACCGATAATTTTAAAAGTTCATTCTACTTGCCACGCAGTGATGTAATATGGATAACATGGGACTGGTAATCCAATCCATTCATTTTAAAAGGTATATATATATATACACACATATATGTATGTGCATATATATATTTTTATTATACTATCACTTCATATATTAAAATGCCAAGAAAAGTGCATTTCCTGAAAGCTGATTTTTTTTTTTTTTTATAAAACCACTGTCCTGTCTTGAATGATTTCACATGTGTATCAATATCTCTGGTGTGCCAGCTACAACTTTAATAGCTACCACAGCCAGGAAATTTAAGAACTCCCTCTGTAAACCGTGTAAGTTAATGTAGGTTTTACTCTGCTAATAAATCCGACAATATACATAGAAAGTCAATGAGTACTAAAGAAATGGAAGAATTGCAACTGCTGCTATTTAAACATCAAGACATGTCTTTTTCCTAAAAATACCAATACTTAACGAAAGCACAGTTCATGAAACAAGATAAAAGCTGAAATTATTGCCCTATGAGTCAAAAAGCAACGGCAGCCTATAAATTCTATTTTTAATTCCCAAAGTTAATAGTAAATCAAGAAAGTCTGTATGAGACACATGCCCCACCCTGCCAAAAAAGTGGTGTGCGAGAACAACTACTCTTAGTCATGTTTCCACAAATTTAGAGTTGACGTATTTAAAACAAGGAAACAATAGCTTCCTGAGAAATAATGCTTCTGAGTTTGCTGTCAAATTACAGAAAAAAAATTTCTGTACTTAACTCAAACACCAGATTATTTCAAGCACAAAAATTTGTTTTTGTGGATAGTTTTCCTCTGTAGAACCAATTGAAAGAAGCTATCTAGTTAATGCAAAAATTTTATTCCATGGTAAACTGTTTAAAAGTAAACTATCTACTCAAAAATATGGCTTACTCTTACTTGAAGAGTTCTTTAACATGAATTACTGAAATTCTAAGTTTTGTGAAAAAACGAATGCTCTACTTCTTCAATTTAAAATTCTGCAAAATAGATAACTTAAATATTACCTTTGTTTTTAAACCACTTCATATGTGTAGTCCTAAAAATACTGGTCCAATACCTTGAGTGCATGGCATTTCACTTTTGATTACTTTTTTTGTAATAAGATTTGAAGAAACTGACCAAACTTGGTACTCTAAAATACTAGGAGGATATTCTGAAAATCTAATCTGCAGTTCAGACCACAGAACAGAGGTCAAAAAGAAAGCTCTTCTGGATCTATTCATGGGTTTCAACAAAATAGCTGTTGCAGGAGTCTGTTCGCAGAATAAGACTAAAATTTCAAGAAACCACTAATCTGTACAATTTCTCTGGAAAGTTGAAAATTCCACGCTGAAGAAATGAAATGTAAAATTTTACATATAGTAAGATAATTAAAATCTTACCAGGCTCAAACGTAAACATTCCACCACCATGAAGAACATAAGCAGTAAGTTTAATGATTTAATTATATAAAATATATTTGGGGACAAATGCTACAACACTCACTTTATATCTCACAGGCACTCAGAAGAACTGGAACATGCATCCTTATTGCCTATGTGTGGACAAACGTCCACAAAGAACCACAGCTAACACTAAAGCTGGCTGTTATTTGAAGGCATCAACAGGAGACTTCCGAAAATCTTAACTATGGTTTCTTAAAAAAATTTTGAGTAGCACAAGATGAAGAGATCTGACAAAGACTCTTCCTAACCCAAGGCTGCATGCAAGTCATGAAACTCACCTGTGTTATACTCCTTCAACTGCAAGTCCTTTACAGGCATGCCATCAGGAGTCCGAAAGGCATGAAGAATCTGCAAGAATATGGTATGTACAGTAATGATACACATCATAATCAAATATTGAATATTATATTTCCCCTAGTGGCTTTTATTCTACGTAATTTAAAGCTATGATTAATTTACAAAGGCAAAATTGAGCCATACACACTCCAGGCATTCAAAAACTGCTGAATAAGTAGAACATAATTATTTAAAAATTCTCAAGTACATAAAAAAGGCAGAAGAGCATAACCTCAAGAACTCAAGCTCTGAAATCATACTGCCTGTATTCCAAGCCTCTCCTGCTCATGTGCTGTGTAACCTTTCAGCATCCGGATTCTCATCTTTTAAACATAAGATGATGCACTGAGCTCTTTCCAGTCCAAGGCCATGGCACCTGAACTCCCTCAGCCTGGTCAGTTCTTCTCCCCATTTTCAAATGGACTGTTCTCTCACTTGCATTCAGGCCTGGGCTCAAATGTCACTTCCTCAGTGATGTCTTCCCTAACTACCCAATCTAAAATAGCCTATACCCCAATGATGCTCTAAACCCTTACTTTAGTTTCCTTCAGGGCATTTATCACTGCTTGAATTTTTTTTTTTTGCTTATTTTTATTATCCATGGAAGCAGTGACTTCATAATGTTCACTGCTATATCACTCAGTGCCTAGAACACTGCCTGGAATACAATAGTGCTTAATATTTGGAATGAATGAATAAAGAGTACCTGTTTCATAGGATGTTGTGATAATTAAATGAACTAATGCTTGTAAGCATCACACAATGCCTAATACAGAGTAAAGCACTGTCTGCTCTGGTTGTTGTATATTCTGACCAAACTCTTCCTTAAGGTCATCCATAGTTTAGTCACCAAGTCCTTCACCACTGAGAAGTTAGGCAGCTCCCAGTTTTTACTACTGTCAATAAACCGCATCTTTATGCATCTTTATGTAACTGCATCTTGGATCATCCCCTAAAGGATGATTATCAGGTCTAAGGACAGCAATCATTTGTCATAATTTTTTTTTTTTTTTTAACAAACCTCACCTCAGTTGAGTACATATGTAACTGGTGAAAAATGAATGAGCTCTATGGATTATACCAAAGCCAATTTCCTGGTTTAGCTACTGTACTACAGTAATACAAGATGTTGACACTGGGGGACGGGCGGGAGAAAGCTGGGTGAAGGATAACCAAGATTTCCCTGAATACTTCTTTACGCTTTCCTGGGAATCTACAATTTTTCAAAATAAAAAGTTTAAAAAATTTTTTTAATTGACAAAAAGAAAGGAAAAGGAAAAAAGAAAAAGAAAAAAAGCCTTACCTCTTCTTTTGCTGCATTTTCAGGCACCCCATTTAATCGAATAAGCTTGCTTGGTTTCTCCTCACTTGGGCCAGTCCTATAATCTTGATCCTTGAATCCAGAATAAAAAATTATTTTAGAAACAAATACATGTTAATGCGCAAAATGAAATAACATGAAATACAGGTACTCAGGATCAAAAATCAAAATGACTTACATCATATGAAGATATGAAAAATTATAATTGTCTCTATTTTTCTGAGTTCCAAAATTTGATTTCTTTCTTTTTTTTTTTTTTTGGTGGGATCTTAGTTCCCCGACCAGGGATTGAGCCCGGGCCCCAGCAGTGAAAGCGCTGAGTCCTAACCACTGGACTGCTAGGGAATTCCCCCAAAATTTGATTTCAAATCATTAGAATACAAGTGTGTTAAGATCCATGCTCATTGAGGGAATTTTGAAATAGTAAAGCAGAAAATTAAGAGAAACAACACTGAATACGACTTTTATAAACAGGAAAAAAATCACCTAGATTCTCAAAACTAAAATTTTCTTTTCCTGAATGAGAAAACAGCAAATAAATAAATAAAACCAGATGTCATTTATCAAAGATGTAATCTATAACAAATTCCAGAACAAAGTCAAAAGGTGTCATCTGCCAATATAACTTAACAGTACAATTCAGAGAAATCTGCATTTTCCATATTCACAAAAGTCTCAGCTCTAATTGATTCTCTTTCATTTCAACAGTTATAAAAAGGGTTTAACTTTTGGGGAAAAAAGTCTCCTATAACTACGTGACCACACCTCCCAGTTATGCCTACTCTCCTGGCATAATTACAAATAGTGTCCTCTTTTACTCTTGAAAGTGTCCTGACTTGAACAATAAATTATATGGCCATCCAGCTCTAACATTCTCAAAATCCATTATTTGGTTAGCATGTCTTAGAATTACTGTCCAAAATAACAGAAACTTCAATAGAGATGGGTAATACCTATTTTAAAAGATAATATTTTCAATGTCCAACTGCAAACATAATTCTCCTCACTTAGATTATATATACATTAGATTATACATTATACATACAGAAATTCAACATTTAAGTCAATTAAGTTAGCTTCAAGAGAATACTTGCAACATTAACATCACCTCCTCATAACTAGGTATTCTCTACCTCTATATCCTAGGTATTCTCTAAAGGAGTTTAAATAAGAAAATGAACCCTAAACAGCCACAGGCCTGACTATGCAAGAGTTGAGAGAGAACCAACTCCCAAAGACAAATGCTTTCAAACTAAATTATCCCAAAGCATTTCGATCAGTACCATCAAGCAAAATAATGAAGAGACACACATCAAAAATATGATCTGAACTGAGGGCCCTTTCTCTAGAGATGTACACTGAATACAAATCTTGCTTTTTAATGGCTGTACAAAGTTAAGACCTAGGACTAATGGTCCTGGACTCTACACTTCACCCTTCAGAAAAGTTTTATGAAAAAGCAAAATTCAAAAAAGCAATCCATTCCATTAACATACCTGAAGGTCCCGTTGGGCATCTTGGGAAGTTTTGCCCTCTGGAAAAGACTTGCTCTGGCCATAGCCAAATATCTGGCTTCCTGGAAGCCTGTGATCCACATCACGGTACTCTATGCTTCTGTAATCAGTGTCTTGCCGGCCAAGGAAGTCCAGACCACCTTCTTCTTTAAACATACCAGCATCCGAACTCTGTTGTTCACCTCCAGAAAGCTGTGACTTGTCCTGGTCTTGAAGTGGACTTTGGCTGGTCTGAAAGTCTGGTGGAGACTCATGTTCAAAAGCTACACCTTGTGTTTCTCCTTCTCTTGTTTCTGAATGCTCAAATTCTCCCTTCTGAATGCCAAAAGCAGGCCTTTCTGTTGTATGGTCATGTGCAGATTCTTCTCTCTTGTTCACATTCATACCAGAATGTTCTCTATCTTGTGTAGAGGGCTGAATGTAATCCAAAATATTTGGATCCACAGAGGGCATCTCCCTATCTTTAAATTCCATACAAGGTCCCACCTCTCTGCCCCTAAAATCCTGATCAGTCCTGGACCGGTGTCTACCTCTGAAATCTGAATGTGGTGTATCCCTGTCCCTAAAGTCTAGATCACTAGTACCTGAACCTCGGCCTCTAAAGTCCATCTGTGTTCCGTCTTTGTCCCTGAAGTCCAAATCAGATACATCTCTATTCCTAAAATCAGAACGGGACTGATCTCTGGCCCTGAAATCCAAATCTGATAAATCCCTTCCCCTAAAATCTGCATGGGATCCATCCCGGCCTCTAAAATCTAAATCATAAGTGCCCCGGCCCCTGAAGTCAGGTGGAGGAGCATCCCTACCTCTAAAGTCAACAGTATGAGCATCCCTGTCTCTGTAGTTCATGTGAGATGTCTCCCTACCTCTATAATCCATAGAAGTACCATCTCCACCCCTATAGTCCATAGGTGGTCCTTCTCTATCGCGAAAATCCCCAGAATGTATGTCCCTACTTCTGAAGTCCAACTGTGATGAATCTCTGCTCTGGAAATCAGAAGATGAAAAATCTCCCCCCCTGAAATCATGTCCAGGTCCCTCCCCTCCTCGATAGTCACCATGCTGTCCGTCTCTAGCTCCATAGCTGAAAGAATGCTCCTCTACAATTGCAAAGGGAGGCCCCGAATGCCCCTGGAAATCAAAGGGAAGTGAATCTCTGCCAGGAAAGTTGCCAGAGTGTCTCTCTTGAGCATGACTCTTAAGGGGAGGAGGAGGATAATCCCTGTTCCACCCCGGAGCAAACCTTTCTTCTTGGCTCCCACTGTAGAAACAAAGACAGTGTTATTCATATTGTCCAGAGAGTTTGAAATCTACACACCAGCATATTCTTCTCTAATCAACAGCACATTCTTCCGCAAACATTTTTTTTTTTTTGGCAGAGTTCTGTAACAAGGTCCTAGATCTGCAGAAAACAGCAATGTTTTGCTATTTTAAGACGAAGTGGTGTAGTAAACTTTTATATTCCCATTTCAGAACACGAGGAAAGTCAACACAAGGTTTTCAACATGACTGCTGCAGAAAAAGCTTTCACCCAGTCCTGCAACAGGGAAAATCCGCAACACCAGATAAGCTAGCAATGGTGACACTCTACAAAAATTTCCATTTCCTATAGCCAGGGAACTTAGAATTCCAAGATCAGCATGATGATTCCTATACATCAGAAAAACCAATGCACTGTAAATTTTATACAGTAGGTTTCAGGAGGTGTCTTTCTCATTGGTGCATACAGGAGTAACATTCCAAAATATTTGATTACAGCCACAGTATGGACACCACCCAGTCAGAATGGATGCAGGCCCAAAATGAAGAAACACTGGCTGTAAATCACTAGGAGTACACCAGTGTTCACCAGCTGAGCATCAGCCCTGGCTGCATCTAAATCCTCGTTCTACAGTGGCTCCACCTAGAACTGCTCTCACCTGGGTCCTGTTATTGTAACTACTCAAGGGTATCTCAGAAGGCAGCATGAATCATGCCACAAAGCATGTGTTAAGTCGACTAAACCAAGCAACAGCATCCAGGAGCTTAATACTGAAAGGGACCTAGAGAGAGCATTAGGCCTTCAAGCATTATCACCAGGTCCCAAAAAAAAAGCTGATTTTCTAGATTCTAATGCCTCATCTAATTTTTCATGGTAATACAATATATTTTAAAATAAGCATAGTATTAAATTCGCATTCTCAGTTTACAGAACTCAAGAGATAAATGAGAATTGGCCCAATCTTTCATACTACCTAACTTCCTCCCTTTGTCTTAAGCTCCAGACCATTTTATATGTTTTGACTTTGGTAAAAGATTAGGAAATTTAAATAGGCAATTAGGTACCTAGGATACTGAGCTTCAAGGGGAGGGGAGAGAAGGGCATGAAAAAGGAAAACATGAAATGATCTGAATGGTTACCTCCTTTTTAGCAGTAAAACAAAACAGTTTTACAAAGCAGTAAAAAAAAAGTAAAAACAAAAGTATTAAGAGATCAAGTCCAACTCAGTTCTCTCCTTCCAGAATATACAGGTTCTATTACATGACCCTTCTGAACTCAGACTACACTGCTATAGAAAGATTCAACAGACAACCGCTTCTGGGTTACTCAGTGCAAGAGAAACAGTTACAATGCCAAACCCTTTCCAAAAAGTAATAGGAATTTAACAATAGTAACCTAAACAGTTGAATGATGCATATTTAATGGATTTTCAGGACATGGTAACTTCCATCAGCTCCTATTAACATTAGTTATATCTATGGGGTTCATCATAAGAGAAGCAACTTTAAATGTTCTTCATAAATAATACAATATAACACTAAAATTAAGACATTACCACTAATTCTGGTGTCACCCATATTTAAAATCATTCAAATCCCAATGGTTAGGGACTTCACTGGCGGCGCAGTGGTTAAGAATCCGCCTGCCAATGCAGGGGACACGGGTTCGAGCCCTCTTCCAGGAAGGTCCCACATGCCGTGGAGCAACTAAGCCCATGCGCCATAACTATTGAGCCTGTGCTCTAGAGCCTGCGAGCCACAAAAACTGAGCCCACGCGCTGCAACTACTGAAGCCCGCGCACCTAAAGCCCGTGCTCCGCAACAAGAGACGCCACTGCAATGAGAAGCCCGTGCACCGCAACAAAGACCCAACACAGACAAAAAATTAAAAAATTAATAATAAAAAAAAAATCCCAATAGTTAGATTGCAGGAAGACTTAAGCCTCAGCAGACACTCACAGGCTGAGTGCTGAGGTATCTAAATCTACATGTTCTCTGACCAGAACACATCCAACAGTGTCTTTGAATACTACCCTAAGGATTACCTTACCCTCTTAAGTGGAGAAGCTCAAAGAGATCTAGAGTAACCACTGTACTAGGGTTCTTAGAACTGTATTTTATGTAGACTATTCAAGAAACACTTCTATTAGTATAAAATAGCAGTGGCTATGAAAATCATTTTCAACCAAATTTTAAAAAATTTTAAGAAGACGAGTTGTTAAAATAAATACAAAATTATTTTCCTGCAAGATACCTTTTTCACCCAAATTAGTCCCCCCAAAAGTTATGCTATATAAACTATATCTCTTTCTGGTCAAAGATCTTAAAAAATAGCATGTAATGACTTATATTTAAACTAAAATTAAGGTGGGGAAATACAATTTTAAATAATAAATTCAAAGAGAAAATGTTCTGAAAAAAATTTTTAAGTGATGCAATAGAGCTAAAGTTACCTAACATTCCTGAAGGCTTACAGGAAACAGCCTTACTTACAAATAATTATCCATAAATATAAGTAAAAAGGAGAGATTTTTAAATGTTAAAGTACAAACTCACTAATCTAGACTAGGGATCTGCAAACTTTTTCCATAAAGAGTCAGACAGTAATTACATTAGGCTTTGCAGTTTCTGTCAGAACTATTCAACTCTGCCATTGCAGCATGAAAGCAATCACAGACAATTTGTAAATGAATGATCAGGGCTATGTTCCAATAAAACAAAAACAAGCTCCAGGCTATACAACCTGTTGTTGACCACTGATCCAGACCTTAATATTTTGAAAGGAAAAACATAACCAGCATCACCACCACTGCTTTAATTTAAAGACTGCTAAGCAAAAAGTAAAGACCCCTTTATTCATGAAACTAGTTTTACTAAATATTATATGGATTTTTTAAAACTTAGTTCTCTCCCTAAATTTTTCATTGGAACCCCAAGCTTCAAAATAATAAAACATCTGTTGAATTTGCACAAGAAGATCCTGCAGACTGCCAATCAAAAAGAAAATTTACTAGTAACAGAAGTTTCAATTAGAACATAAATTTTTTTTTTTGCCACACCGCGTGGCTTGTGGGATTTTAGTTCCCCGACCAGGGACTCAACCCAGGCCCTTGGCAGTGAGAGTGTGGAGTCCTAACTACTGGACCACCAGGGAATTCCCTGGAGCATAAATATTTTTTAATGTATAGCTTTAAAGGTCAGATTTCTTTGCCATATACCAACTAAAGCCATTACAATCATATTCCAATTGTAAACACAATGCAAAAGTTTTAAAATACCATCATCAGTGTTTATTATACTGGCTATAAAAAATTAACTCCCCACAAATCTAAAATATAATCCATTTACAACTGAACGGTACCACCTTCTCCACTTATCTTTGTACCTAGTAACATTTAAAATTGAAATGCAGCTTAGAAAATTGCATCGAGTAATTTTTCTTTCTCAGAACTATTTTTGGTAGCTGAAACACAATGTGTCACAGGAAAGACAGAGCTCTGGATTCTAGACATAAATTACTGAATTTAATGAAACATTTACATACATTTATAAACATTTATGTACATTTTTTACTAGCTTTCCTTATTAATCAAATATGTATTACTTTGCTAAAAGAGACAAAAAATATTTTTAGAAATTGGGGGATTTTGTTAATGCTTTTAAAAATGCTAAAACACTTGGCATGCTGGGTATTTAGTCTCACAATCACTTCAGAAATGACTAGAAAATTTTTAAATAGTTTCTATTTTTAAAAAATCAGAGCTATTTCTAGAAAATATCCCTCTTTATGGTAGGCCAAAAATGTTATACTGTATCATTAAAAACTGACATTTCAATATTCAAATTTTAAGACTTACCGAAAAGGTCCTGTTCTGTTAGTAGATCGAGAATCCCCCCACATCTCTTTATATGTCAAGAGGGTCCAATAAGTAGATCCTTGCTACCAAACTCTGGTTATCACAGTACCTGTACAAAACAAACCACAAAAAATGAGTACATTGGAACATGAAGTAAAGACTAAACCAACTTCCTCCTGTTTGGCTTATCAGGGACCACATCAGCAGGTATACTTTTGGAAGTCACTTTTATTTATTTATTTATTTTTTAAAAATTTTATTTATTTATTCTGGCTGCGTTGGGTCCTCGTTGCTGCATGCGGGCCTCCTCCAGTTGTGGCGAGCGGGGGCCACTCGTCGTTGCAGTGTGCGGGCTTCTCATTGCAGTGGCCTCCCCCGCTGCGGAACACGGGCCCCAGGCGCGCAGGCTTCAGTAGTTGTGGCTCACGGGCCCTGTTGCTCCGCGGCATGTGGGATCTTCCCAGACCAGGGCTCGAACCCGTGTCCCCTGCATTGGCAGGCAGATTCTCAACCACTGTGCCACCAGGGAAGCCCTGGAAGTCACTTTTAAACATTTACATATTGGGCTTCCCTGGTGGCGCAGTGGTTGGGAATCTGCCTGCTAATGCAGGGGACACGGGTTCAAGCCCTGGTCTGGGAAGATCCCACATGCCGCGGAGCAACAGGGCCCGTGAGCCACAACTATTGAGCCTGCACTTCTGGAGCCTGTGCTCCGCAACAAGAGAGGCCGCGATAGTGAGAAGTCCGCGCACCGCGATGAAGAGTGGCCCCTGCTTGCCACAACTAGAGAAAGCCCTTACACAGAAATGAAGACCCAACACAGCCAAAAATAAATTAATTAATTAATTTTAAAAAAAAAGTAGTCAGGAAATATATGCCAGATCTTTAAAAAAAAAAAAACATTTACATATTAATTTATAGCAAGAAAAATACATTTTAAATTTAAAATGTGCACTCTAGGGCACCATCAACTTCTCAATGTACTAAGAATGCTTCATAATATATTTACTAATTTTTCTGGCACCCATTCTATCTTCCTTTTCGGAAACAGCACCTTAGCATAAACACCACTCTCAGTCTGTGCGGCTGATCCTACTCTATTCAGCCTGGCCAATCAGAATAGTCTATTACTGGGACTTCCCTGGCTGCCCAGTGGTTAAGACTCCGAGCTTCCAATGCAGGGGGCACAAGTTCAGTCCCTGGTGGGGGAACTAAGATCCCACATGACAAGCAGAGCAGCCAAAAAGTAAATAAAAATTAAAAAAAAAAAAGAAAGAAAAGAATAGTCTATTACCTCACCACAGTGATTGCTTTGAAGATGGGCATGTAACCTAAGGCTGAGAAATCATCACAGGACCTGTGCTCCAGCTACTAAAAAAGAGGCAAACTTTTTTTTTTTTTTTGCCATACCACGAGGACTGTGGGAGCCTAGTTCCCCGATTGAACCTGGGCCTAGGCAGTGAACGAGCCAAGTCCTAACCACTGGACCACCAGGGAATTCCCCAAAAGAGACAAACTTTTATGACCTTGGAATTTGGCAATGGTTTCTTACTATGACAACAAAAGAAAAAATAAAGTAGACTTCATCGAAATTGAAAACGTTTTGTGAATCCAAGTACACTATCAAGAGAGTGAAAACACAATCCACATGTCAGCAAAACAGCAGACTATGAAATTCCAAAGCCTCATTCCTCCACAGAAACATCAAAAAACAAGCAGTCTGAACCAACTTTGTTGTAGCTTTAGAAAACAGTCAAAGCTTTACAACAACCAAGTGAACACTCAATCAAGAAAAAGTCATCCTCAGAACTTCCCTGGTGGTCCAGTAGTTAAGATCCCGTGCTCCCAACGCAGGGCGCCTGGGTTCGATCCCTGGTCAGCGGGACTAGATGCCGAATGCTGCAACAAAGATCCCACGTGCCACAATAAAGATCCCACGTGCCGCAACTAAGACCAGGCGCAGCCAAATAAATAAATATTTTTAAAAAAGAATAAAAAATGAAAAAGTCATCCTCAAAATAATAGGAAAGTTTTGTGCTGTTTTTACTGATCCTTGCCCCACCCCCACCCCAGCATGGCAGTGGTTTTTGTCTTGAAGGCAGCCCAGTTTTCAGCTCTCTCCCTAAACCCAAGGGAAACCTGATTTGTAAATTATTGTGTACATTTGTTCTAATCTGTACGGGGGCCATCTTAAGACTGATGCAAGGTACTTGCCTCTGTTCTACCTAACTCAGAACTCCGGGGTGAAAAGCGGCAGGCACTGCTAATAAAAGCTGCAAAGCAGACTACAGACTCACAGATATGGAGAGGTTGGGGTGAAAACACTTTGGGAAGTTAGGACATTCCAAGGCACCATGTATATGAGAAAACTTAGAACACCACAAGCATACCCAGACACATGATCAGACAAAACCTGAGAAGACTCTAAGCTTTCACCTCAGGCTGATCTCTAGGTTCAGAGCAAGCCTAGCTAAGTGTTGAAGGAATGGCCCCAGCACAGAACCAATCTGCAAAAACAAAGAGAGGTGGGGTTTTTTTTCCTCTTATTTTTGTTGGTGTGTTTTTTGTTCATTTTTGTTTTATTTGTTTGAGCTCCTAGTATTCAAGGAAATCTTGGTTAACACATTGGATGAACAAAGGCTAAAAGAACAGGTGTCAGTGATCACACTTAACAAGGAATATAGCCTTTGCAAAAATGGTATAGGAAAAGAATTCTATATCTAGCAAAACTCTCCTTCAAAAATGAGAAAGAGGGACTTCCCTGGCAGTCCAGTGGTTAAGACTCTGTGCTTCCACTGCAGGGGGCACGGGTTCAATCCCTGGTCAGGGAACTAAGATCTCGCATGCCACTTGGCGTGGGGAAAAAAAAAAAAAAATGAGGAAGAAATCAAGACATTTACTGATAAGCAAAAGCTGAGGGAATTTGTTACCAGTAGATGGGCCCTGCAAGAAATGCCAAAAGTTCTTCAGGTTGAAATGAAAGAAAGTCAAACAGTAACTTGAAGCCATATGAAGAAATAAAGATCTTCAGTAAAGATTAAAAAAGCAAGAGCAATTGTAAAAGCTAGTATTATTGTAACTTCGATTTTTAACTCCAGTTTTTACTTTCTACATGATTTAAAAGACAAATGCATAAAAAACAATTATTAATCTAGGTTAATGGGACACAATTTATAAAGATGTTATCTGTGACATCAGTAACAGAGGGAAGGGGGACTTCCCTGGTGGCGCAGTGGTTAAGAATCTGCCTGCCAGTTCAGGGGACACAGGTTCGAGCCCTGGTCTGGGAAGATCCCACATGCCGCGGAGCAACTGGGCCCGTGAGCCACAACTACTGAGCCTGCGCATCTGGAGCCTGTGCTCCACAACAGGGGAGGCTGCGACAGTGAGAGGCCCGCGCACCTCGATGAAGAGTGGCCCCCGCTTGCCACAACTAGAGAAAGCCCTCGCACAGAAACGAAGATCCAACACAGCCAAAATAAATAAATAAATAAATTTAAAATGCATTAAAAAAAAAGGTACAAAAGACAAAGGACATTATATATTAATTTAAAGGTTAAAAAAACACAAGAAAATAAATCATAAACATTATAAGCCTAATAACAGACCCTCAAAATATATGAAGCAAAAACTGAAAGAAACTGAAGGGAGAAGTAGACAGTTCTATAACAGTTGGAAACTTCAAACCTCACTTTGAATAATGAATTGATCAACCAGACAGTATATAAGTAAGAAAATAGAGAACTTAGCACAATAAACCAAACACATCTAATTGACACATACAGAACACTCCACCCAACAATAGCAGAATCACATCTTGTCAAGTGCACATGGGATATTCTTCAGGATGGACCATTTGCTGGGCCACAAACAAGCCTCAATAGATTTTATAAGATAAATAACCATACAAAGCATCCTCTCTAACCAAAACAGGATAAAGTTAGACATCAATAACATAAGGAAAAATTCTACAGTTTTCCATAGTTTTCCTTCTACATAAACTGTAGAATTCACAAAATTTTAAATGCACATTACTTCTGACATTCTAGTTCCTCTTCTAGGAATTCAATCTCTAGAAACTTACAATCTGAGGTGACATGTTTACAAAGGTACATAGTGCAGCACTGTTTGTAATAGCAGAAGATTATAAAATCTAAATTACATCAACAGAATATATTTGTACTACTGAAATGCTATGCAACTCTCAAAAAATGAAATAGCTATGTTAATTTATATAGGATAAACTATTATATATTAAGTTTAAAAATATGTGCAAAATATTATTTGTAATATGGTATCATCTGTGCAAAATAGAAAAGAACACATACTACAAAGTTAGGGGACTCACATTTCCTGATTCTAAAACTTAACTACAAGCAACCTAAATGTCCATTGACACATGAATGGATAAAGAAGATGTAGTATATACATATACAATGGAATATTACTCAGCCATAAAAAAGAACGAAATAATGCCATTTGCAGCAACATTTAGATTATCATTCTAAGTGAGGTAAGCCAGAAAGAGAAAGACAAATATCATATGATATCATTACTATGTGGAATCTTAAAAAAATGGTATAAATGATATAAATGAACTTATTTACAAAACAGAAAGCGACTCACAGACATAGAAAACAGACTTATTGTTACCAATGGGGAAGGGGGGGTGCAGGGAGGGATAAATTAGGAGGTTGGGATTAACATATACACAATACTATATATAAAATAGATGACCAACAAGGACCTACTGTATAGCACAGGGAACTATACTCGGTATTTTTCAATAACCTATAAGGGAAAAGAATCTGAAAAGGAATGTGTGTGTGTGTGTGTGTGTGTGTGTGTGTGTGTACGAAAAACTGAATCACTGTGTTGTATACCTGAAACGAACACGATATCGTAAATCAATTATACTTCAGTTAAAAAAAAACAAAAAAACAAAGCTACAGTTATCAAGACAGTGTGGCACTGACATAAGGATAAACAAAGATCAATATAACAGAATTGAGAGTCCAGAAACAAACCCTCACATTTAGGATCAAGTGTATTAGACAAGAGTTCTAAGACAATTCAATGAAGAAAGAACAGTCTTTTCAACAAATGATACTGGGACAAGTGGATGTCCCCATGCAGAAGAATAAAGTTAACCCCGACTTCATGTCATGTATAAAAATTAACACAAATGGATCAAAGACCTAAATGTTTTAAGAGATAAAACTATAAAATTCTTAGAACAGGCATAAATCTTCATGACCTTAGATTAAGAAATGGCTTCTTGGATAAGATGAATACCAAAAGCACAAGCAACAAAACGAAAAATAAAATAGATCAATTGGATATCATCAAAACTTAAAATTTTGTGCTTTAAAGGACACCATCAAGAAAGTGAAGACAGCCCACAGAATAGGAGAAAACTTGTGTAAATCATATTTGATAAGGGACCTTATCTAGAATACATAAAGAACTATTTTATAACTCAGTAGCAAAATGACAACCCAATTTTTAAAATGGGCAAAGGCTATGAATAGACATTTCTCCAAAGATGATACTTTTTTTTTCTTTTTTCAAAGATGATAACTTTTTAAAGGCCAATAAGCACAGGAAAAATGCTCAACATTACCCATAAGGAAAATGCACATCAAAACCATAATAAGGGGAGTTCCCCGGTGGTCCAGTGGTTAGGACTCGGTGCTTTCAATGCCGTGGCCCAGGTTCAATCCCTGGTCGGGGAACTAAGATCCCATAAGCCAAAAAACTAAAAAAACCAAAACAAACAAACAAACAAAAAAACCACAGTAAGATACCACTTCATATCCACTAGGGTGTCTCTAATAAAAAGATAAGTTGACAAGAATCTGGAGAAATTAGAACCCTCATATACTGCTGGTGGGAATGGGGCCAAAGATATGTAAAAACATCTAGTAGTGGTTCCCTCCAAAATTTTCCTCAGAATAGCTGGAATTCTTCAGACAGTTTAATCCAGCAAAGCAAATGATTACAGGTCTTGGGGCTGAAATGATGTTATAAACTATCCTTAAACTTTAAATGGGTAAAAACTCTTGAGTTACTGGCATGGAGCCAGGGCTACTTTTGGTAAACAGAACTGGCACTGCGGGATAAACTGAATGTCAGGTTAAGGCTTTAAATGCTGAAGCTCATCAGAACCGAGGGATATTGGTTGATATACACAGCAAGACAGGAGCCAAGAAAGTCAGAATCCACTAAGGAATGTATAACACGTCACCTGCCATACCACCTAACTCTGAAAATAAGTGGTACTATAACACTAATTACACAACTGTACCTGGCGGTGAACATGCAAGTGAGAACGAGAAGGCCTGCCACCTCAAATGCCCAGATCCCACCCCTAACAGATGCAACACAGCAATGAGTAAGAGGGCCCCTGTGGTGAGTAAGGCTGAGATGTAAGTCCAGGTGAAGCTGCTGCAGGTGTAGATCTTGGTGGTAGTAGTAAATAGTCAAATGAGAGGCTTTTGTTTGTTAGTTTTTATTGTAGTATAATTGCTTTACAATGTTGTGTTACTTTCTGCTGTACAGTGAAATGAATCAGCTATATGTATACATATATCCCTCTTGGACCTTCCTACCCCCTCATCCCACCCATCTAGGTCATCACAGAGCACTGAGCTGAGCACCCTGTGCTATAAAGCAGGTTCCCACTAGCTATTTTACACATGGTAGTGTATATATGTCAAACCTAATCTCCCAATTCATCCCACTCTCCCCTTCCCCCCCATGTCCACACGTCCGGTCTCTACGTCTGAGTTTTTATTCCTGCCCTGCAAATAGGTTCATCTGTACCATTTTTCTACGTTTCACACATATGCTAAGATATTTGTTTTCCTCTGACTTACTTCACTTTGTATGATACTCAAATGAGAGTTTTGAATGCTGAATTGAAAAGTAATTTCACATGAATAGTGGTTGAACAGGGGTCAGTTAATCTTGAGAGATGGCAAGCATCACATTAAACTATGGATTGCACTCCTAGTGATGCCCTTCTCATCAATTCCTTTAATTTTCAGCTTTACAATTATACTCCCCCAGAACATAAAGACTTTGGTTTCCTGGAAACCAACCAGTGGGTATGGGAATAAAGCCTCCCCATTGTACAGGGTCAGCAGCCTTTAAGGTTAGAATGATGATGTTAGCTGATTGTTTCTGAGCCTCCTCTGCCTTTGACTCCTGATTAATAAAAACATTCTTGGCGGGACTTCCCTGGTGGCACAGTGGCTAAGAATCCTCCTGCCAATGCAGGGGACACAGGTTCAAGCCCTGGTCCGGGAAGATCCCACATGCCGCGGAGCACCTAAGCCTGTGCGCCACAACTACTGAGCCTACACTCCTGAGCCTGTGAGCCACAACTACTGAGCCCACGTGCCACAACTACTGAAGCCCGCATGCCTAGAGCCCATGCTCCGCAACAAGAGAAGCCACCGCAATGAAAAGCCCGCCTGCCGCAACGAAGAGTAGCCCCCGCTCACCGCAACTAGAGAAAGCCCGCGCACAGCAATGACGACCCAACGCAGACAAAAATAAATTAAATAAATAAATTTAAAAAAAAATTCTCGGCAAATACTTTCACTCTGGTCCATTCTGCACATGTCCAAGAAATTTACCTCCAGCAAAATAAAACCAATACCCAGGGCCACCCCTCTTACTCATTACTTCAGTTCCAAAAGCCAACAAAGCAGAACCAGGGGTACTATTCCATTAGTTTTAGCTGTGGTATATAGCAGCCTGTTCCTGCTTTAAACACTCTTAATTTTTTCCAAAGTAAATGCTTTGGGCCAAACAGGACACTCAGCTAAGAGGATCAAGGGGGCACCAACAGGCAAGGATTGGTGTGAGCACCTACCCAACTATGATCCAACTATGAGTTTTTAAACAGCAGCAACTTTAATATGCACTATTGGACCTAGAATTAGTGACTGCTGGAAGCACCATTGCTCCCCCAACCCCTGCAAATTCCCATTAAAAAAATGTAAGTGTATTCATTTCAATTACACTTAAAAACATTTGTCCTCGGGACTTTCCTGGTGGCGCAGTGGTTAAGAATCCACCTGCCAATGCAGGGGACACAGGTTAGATGCCTGGTCTGGGAAGATCCCACATGCCACGGAGCAACTAAGCCTGTGCACCACAACTCCTGAGCCTGCGCTCTAGGGCCCGCAAGCCACAACTACTGAAGCCCACGCACCCTGGAGGCCGTGTTCAGCAACAAGAGAAACCACTGCAATGAGAAGCACATGCACCGCAGTGAAGAGTAGCCCCCGCTCACTGCAACTAGAGAAAGCCCATGAGCAGCAATGAAGACCCAACACAGCCAAAAATAAGTAAATAAAATAAAATAAGTTAAAAAAAAAAAAGATTCCTCCTCAAATGTAATAGCGATTTTTCAGGCTTCCTCTCCAGAATCATATCCTAAATCCCCATTGATGGCATTTGCTTTGCCTCCTATCATACCACATTAAAAGTGGATCTACAGCGCTTCCCTGGTGGCACAGTGGTTGAGAATCTGCCTACCAATGCAAGGGACACGGGTTCGAGCCCTGGTCTGGGAGGATCCCACATGCCACGGAGCAACTAGGCCCGTGAGCCACAATTGCTGAGCCTGCGCGTCTGGAGCTTGTGCTCCGTAACAAGAGAGGCCACGATAGTGAGAGGCCCGCGCACCGCGATGAAGAGTGGCCCCCACTTGCCGCAACTGGAGAAAGCCCTCGCACAGAAACGAAGACCCAACACAGCCATAAATAAATAAATAAATAAATAAATAATTAAAAAAAAAAAAAGTGGATCTACATAAATGTAGAAGCTAAAACTATAACGTTTCTAAAAGAAAACACGGGAATTCCCTGGCGGTCCAGTGGTTAAGACTTCACGCTTTCACTGCGGTGGCCTGGGTTCAATCCCTGGTCAGGGAACTAAGATGCCGCAAGCCAAGAGGCACGGCAAAAAAAAAAAAAAAGAAAACACAGGAAAAATATTTTTGAGCTTGGTATCAGCAAAGACTTTTACAAAGGACCCAGAAAGCATTAGCCATAAAGAAAAATATTAAAATCAAAATCTGTTCTTCAAAAGACACTGTTAAAAAAAATGAATGGGTAAACTACAGAACAGGGAGTAAATATTTGCGACACATGTCTGACAAATGCTCCCTATTATTAGTCAGAAGGAAAAGATTAAAACCAGAATGAGATACCAATACACACTCACTAGAATTGCTAAAATTAAAAAGATTCACAAAATCAGATACACAAAGATTTCCAGCAATCAGAACTCATACACTACTCAAAAGAATGCAAAATTGTAGAGCTTCACTGGTGGCGCAGTGGTTGAGAATCCGCCTGCCAATGCAGGGGACACGGGTTCGAGCCCTGGTCTGGGAAGATCCCACATGCCGCGGAGCAACTAAGCCCATGTGCCACAACTACTGAGCCTGCGCTCTAGAGCCCGTGAGCCACAACTACTGAGTCTGCGATCTAGAACCCACGAGCCACAACTACTGAAGGCTGTGCACCTAGAGTCTGTGCTCCGCAACAAGAGAAGCCGCCCGGGCATGGCAAGGAAGAGTAGCCCCCTTTCACTGCAACTAGAGAAAGCCCCGCGTGCAGCAATGAAGACCCAATGCAGCCAAAAATAAAATAAGATAAATAAATTAAAAAAAAAAAAAAGTTCACACACACACACACAAAAAGAATGCAAAACTGTACAACCACTTTAGAAACTGGCCTGAGAAACACTACCCTATGACCCAGCAATTCCACTTCTGAAGTATTTGCCTAAGATAAATGAAAATAAAAGACCTCTACAAAAATGTTCACAACAGCTTCATTCATAATAGCTTAAAAAAAAAATGGAAACAACCCAAATATCCTTCAATGGGGGATGAGATAAACATTGTTTGGTGTCCTAAAGGGTATCCTCCCTGGGGCAGTGTACTTCAGTTAGATTTCAAATGCAAAGGTGACTTTTTGGTAAAGTGGGAGAAGGGTTAGTAAGAAAGAGGAAGTGGAAAAGGAGAATCAACAAGACCCATTTTTTAAAAATAATTTAAGTTTACCATTTTAACCATCTTTAAGTATACAGTTACGAGGGATTAAGTACACAGTGTTTTGCAAATATCATCCCCATCCATCCACAAAACTTTTTTCATCTTGCAAAACGGAAACTCTGTACCCATTAAACAGTACTCCCCACTCCCCTCTTAACCTAGTCTTTGGCAACCACCGTTCCACTTTGTCTTTATGATTTTGACTACTCTAAGTACCTCTTTTTTTTTTTTTTAAATAAATTTATTTATTTTATTTATTTATTTTTGGCTGCGTTGGGTCTTCATTGTGGCACGTGGGCTTTTCGTTGCGGTGGCTTCTCTTGTTGCAGAGTATGGGCTCTAGGCGCGCCGGCTTCAGTAGTTGTGGCTCGAGGGCTCTAGAGCGCAAGCTCAGTAGTTGTGGCGCACGGGCTTAGTTGCTCCGCGGCATGTGGGATCTTCCCGGACTAGGGCTCGAACCTGTGTCCCCTGCATTGGCAGGTGGATTCTTAACCACTGCGCGACCAGGGAAGTCCCTCTAAGTACCTCTTAATACTAGTGGAATCATACAATATTTGTTCTTTCTGGCTTATTTCATTTACCATAATGTCTTCAAGGTTCATACATATTGCAGCATCTATCAGAATTTCATGCCTTTTTAAGGCTGAATAATATTCTACTGCGTGTACATTTTATCTATTCATCCACTTATGGACACTTGGGTTACTCCCATCATTTGGATAATGTGAATAATGAACAAGTGTGTACAAATATCTCTTTGAGATCAGTTCTTTTGGATATGTATACCCAGAAGTAGAATTGCTGGATCATATGGTAATTCTATTTTTAATTTTTTGAGGAACCACCATACTGTTTTCCACAGCAGCTACACCATTTTACATTCCCACAAATAGTGCACAATGGTTTTGTTATGGACTGAATTGTGCCCCCCTCCAATTCATGTGCTGAAGCCCTAACTCCCAATGTGACTGTATTTGGAAATAGGGCCTTTGAGGAAGTAATTAAGGTTGAAAGAGGCCATAAGGGCGGGGCCCCAATCCAACAGGACTGGCATCAGTGGAAGAGACACCAGGAATGCATGCACAGGGAAAAGGCCATGTGAGGACATGGACAGAAGATGGCCTTCTGCAAGCCAAGGAGAGAGGCCTCATCAAAACCCAAAACTGCTGACACCTTGATCTTAGACTTCACAGCCTCCAAACTGTGAGAAAATAATTTTCTGTTGTTTAAGCCACCTAGTCTGTGGTATTTTGCTATGGCAGCCCTAGCAGAATAACACAAGTTCCAATTTATCCACATCCTCACCAACACTTGTTATTCTGGTTTTTTGTTTTGTTTTGTTTTTTAATAACAGCCTTCCTAATGGGTATGAAGTGGTATCTCATTGTGGTTTTGATTTGCATTTCCCTAATCAATAATGATGTTGAGAATCTTTTCATGTGCTTATTGGCCATCTGTATATCCTTTTTGGGAGAAATGTCTATTGAAGTCCTTTGCCCATTTTTTGATTCAGGTTTTTTGTTGTTGTTGAGTTTAGGAGTTTTCTATATATTCTGGATATTAATCCCTTGTCAGACATGTGATTTGAAAATATTTTCTCCCATTTTGTGAGCTGCCTTTTTACTCTGTTGATAGTGTCCACTGACCACAAAAGTTTTTAATTTTGATGAAGTCCAATTTGTCTATTTTTCCTTTTGTTGACTGTGCCCTTGGTGTCATATCCTCTAAAAGATCATTGCCAAATCCAATGCATAAAGCTTTCCCCCTATGTTTTCTTCTAAGAGTTTTAAGAGTTTTCGTTCTTACATCCAGAAGCAAGATTCATTCTTTTTCTGTTTTAATATTTATTTACTTATTTAAGCTGCACCAGGTCTTAGTTGCAGCATGCCAGATCTTCATTATGGCATGCAGGATCTTTAGTTGCAGCATGTGGGATCTTTCAGTTGTGGCACGCAGACTCCTTAGTTGCGGCAGGCATGCAGGGATTGAATCTGGGCCCCCCACATTGGCAGTGCGGAGTCTTACCCACTGGACCACCAGAGAAGTCCCCAGATCATTCTTAAGAAGAGTATTTATGGAAGGCAAGTTCTGCATATTGATTCCTTTAAAAATATACATGCCCATAGTCTCTCTTGGATGTTTTTGTGTACCCATAGATTAAAGACTGTAGTCTGAAGAATCTACCCTTACCTTGCTCTACCACTTAACTCATTTTTTGACCTATATTACCACTCTGCTGACTACTTCCTTTTTGTTTGTAAACATACTCAAGTCTCTCTCATGCAAAACACACACCTACACACCCAATACAAAAGCTTTGAATATTAGTTCAACATATAAATCAACGTCCACCAAATACTGCTAATCCCCTAGCCTCTATTCTGTTCCCCAGCATGGTTCTTGATGCCGTCTCTTGGTGCTATGGACTAAACTGAATGTTTGTGTTACCCCAAAATTCATGTGTTGAAGTCCTAATCCCCAATGTGACGGTATTTGAAGATGGGGTCTTTAGGAGGTAATTAGGTCATGAGGGTAGAGCCCTTAGCAATGGGGTTGATGCTCTTATAAGAAGGGACAAAAGAGGACTTCTCTGGTGGTGCAGTGGTTAAGAATCCACCTGCCAACGCAGGGGACAAGGGTTCGAGCCCTGGTCCGGAAAGATTCCACATGCCGCGGAGCAACTAAGCCCGTGCGCCACAACTCCTGAGCCTGCGCTCTAGAGCCCGCAAGCCACAACTACTGAAGCCCACGCGCCTAGAGCCCATGCTCTCCAACAAGAGAAGCCACCACAATGAGAAGCCCATGCACCGCAACAAAGAGTAGCCCCTGCTTGCTGCAACTAGAGAAAAGCCCGCACGCAGCAACGAAGACCCAATGCAGCCAAAAATAAATAAATAAATAAATAATTTTATTTTTTTTAAAAAGGGACAAAAGAGAGATGCTCTCTCTCTCTCCCTACCATGTGAGCATACAGCGAGAAGGCAGTTGTCTGCAAATCAAGAGGATCTCACCAGGAACCATACTGTCTGGCACCTTAATCTTAAACTTCCCCGCCGGCACTTCCCTGGTGGCGCAGTGGTTAAGAATCCACCCGCCAATGCAGGGGACACGGGTTTGAGCCCTGGTCTAGAAAGATCCCACATGCCGTGGAGCAACTAAGCCCATGCGCCACAACTACTGAGTCTGCGATCTAGAGTCCGCAAGCCACGACTACTGAAGCCCTCACGCCTAGAGCCCATGCTCTGCAACGAGAAGCCACCACAAATAAGAAGCCCATGCACCTCAACAAAGAATAGCCCCCACTCGCCACAACTAGAGAAAGCCCGCGAACAGCAACGAAGACCCAACACAGCCAAAAAAAACCACCAAAAAACAAAAAACTTCCCTGGCTCCAGAACTATGAGAAATAAATTTGTATTGTTTAAGTCACCCAGTCTAGGGTATTTTGTTAGAGCAGCCCAAGCTAAGACACTGGGCAATCTTACCCATTCCCAATTTAACCACTATCCCTACCACCTCTATGATGATAATTTCCACATCTCCATCCCTAGCTTAGACTTCCCTATAAAGTCCAAATGCCTGCCAGAAATGGCCACTTAGCTATCCCACAGGAATCTCAAGCTCATGTACAAATGAGACTTTACTACTATAGGGAGACATTTAAATACTTCATTAGAGCTGCTTTTTCTTGTGAATAGAAATTTCCCAGATTTTAAATATTATATCCTGGTCCCTTACACCAGCAAATTACAGTCAGGTTCCTAGTTTAAAAGTGAGTTTTATAAGAAGGCACAGTGTGGTGGTGAAGGGACAAGAGTGCAGTCTCTGGACATACTCTGCTGGGGTTCACAGTTAGACTGCTTGGAGGCAAATCTTGGCTCTGCACAACGTAGCTCCTTTAGCAAGTTATTTAACTTAATGCCTCAGTTTACTTCTCTCTAAAAATCAGGATAAAGATAATGTCTACTTCATAATTATCAGGATAAAATGACAATGTAAATTCACTAGAACAGTGCCTCATAAATAAATGCTCAGTAAATGTTATTACTCTTTTTAAGAGTTTATTTCAAAAATCATTGGGATTTGGAATGTTCCCATTGATGCAGTCTGGTTTGGCTAAATGACTGACATTAAAGTTTGATTTGCCAATTAAACTATATGGCAGACATTTTCCATAAATTAAATCTGCAGTTCCAAGGTTTTGTCAACTATATATTTAAAGTACATATGCAGTATATATATTATGCCAGAAAATACATCCTTTGCAGCCATTTATGACAGAAGTGTTAAGATGCCAACTTAGAAATGTACAAGGCGGTAAACAATTTTTTCGAAATTTTAGGGGTTAAAAATTTTTTAATCCTTTTAGGTGGTTCAAGAGTGAAAAGGTTTCAAGACCATTGGCCTAGTGAATATGTTTTAGAGTCAGACTGCCTGGGTTTGAATCAAAACTCCAGCTTCTGGGAATTCCCTGGTGGTCCAGTGGTTAGGACCCCATGCTTCCACTGCAGGGGGCATGGGTTCCACCCCTGGTTGAGGAACTAAGATCCCGCATGCCACGCAGCATGGCCAAGAGAAAGAAAAAAAAAAAAAAGGAAGACAAAACTTTAGCTTTCTTTTTTTTTTAATTTATTTTTGGCTGCGTTGGGTCTTCATTGCTGCGCACGGGCTTTCTCTAGTTGTGGTGCGTGGGGGCTACTCTTTGTTGCAGTGCGCAGGTTTCTCATTGCGGTGGCTTCTCTTGTTGCAGAGCACAGGCTCTAGGCACGCGGGCTTCAGTAGTTGTGGCTTGCGGGCTCTAGAGCGCAGGCTCAGTAGTTGTGGTGCACGGGCTTAGGTGCCCCACAGCATGTGGGATCTTCCCGGACCAGGGCTCGAACCCGTGTCCCTTGCATTGGCAGGAGGATTCTTAACCACTGCGCCACCAGGGAAGCCCAAAACTTTAGCTTTCTATATACCCTTGGTAAGTTATATTTAACTTCTATATGCCTCAAAGCTCTCCTCCTACACAAGGGGAATAATAATGGTACCTACCTCATATGATTACTGTAAGGAGTAAATGAGATCATGCATCAGAAGCAATTGCATTGATAGCAACATTATTCATAATAGCCAAAAACTGAAAAGAATCCAAATGTCAATCCACAGGTAGATGGATAAACAAATGTGATATACTTGTAAAAAGGAATGCAACATGGATAAATCTCAAAAAAGATTACAAGTGAAAGAAGCCAGACATTCCAATTATATGAAATTTCTAGAAAACAAAAAACTACAGAGACAGAAAGCAGATCAGTGGATGCTAGGACTTGCAGTTAAGAGTGGGAAGTGGAGATTAACAACAAACAGGAACTAGGGAATGTTTTGAGGTGTTGGAAATATTCTAAATCTGAATAGTGGTGATGACTGCATCAAACTGAACTGTTACAATAAATGAATTTTATGATATGTAAATTATGCCTCCAAAAAAAAGTTTTGAAAAATTTTAAAGCAACAATGTATTAAATATTATTACTACTGCTACTATGGGCAGGTGTTTAAAATGACAATAACATTAAGCTGGAAAGGACCTTTCTGAGTATGTCTATTCCTACTCTCTGAAACAAGAGTAATAAAGGCAGGCATAGCTGAGTACTGACTCTGCCACAGTTGCGCATTTTACATGGGTTCTCTCACTTAATCATCACAGGTCCTCCATGGGGTAAGTTCTGTTACAATTCCCACTTTAGAGACTATGAAATTGAGGCTCAAATAGGTTGAGAGACTTGCCCCAAAACAATATAACTAATATGAGGAAAAGCCAAAATGCAAACTCAAGACCTTCTGATTCCAAAGCCCATCCTAAAATTCGTATAGAATTTCATAGGTCTCTGAATAGCCTTGAAAAAGAACATAGTTGGAGGACTCTCACTTCCTAATTTCAAAACTTAATATAAAGTTACAGTAATCAAAACAGTGTGGTATTGGTATAAGGACAGACATACAGAACAACGGAATAGAGAACCCAGAAATAAACCCTCACATACATGGTCAAGTTATTTTCAACAAGGGTGCCAAGACCATTCAATGGGAAAAAGACAGTCTTTGCAACAAATGGTCATAGGGAAATTGGATATCCACATGCAAAAGAATCAAGTGGGGCCCTTACCCAACACCATATACAAAAGTTATCTCAAAAAAAGGATTCAAGACCTAAACTTAAGATCTAAAACTCTAAGAAGAAAACAGAGGGGAAGCTTCATGAATTGTATTTGGCAATGATCTCTTGGATATAACACCAAAAGCAGAGTCAAAAAAAAAAAGACAAATTGGACCTCATCAACATTAAAAACTTCTGGCAATTCACGAATGGGAGAAAATATCTGCAATACACATATCTGATAAGGGATTAACATCCGGAATATACAGAAAACTAAAACTCAACAACAAAAGACAACCTGACTCAAAAATGAGCAAAGGACTTGAATACACATGTCTTCAAAGAAGACATACAAATGGCCAATAAACACATAAAAAGACTCTCAACATCATTAGCAATTAGGGAAATGCAACTCAAAACTACCAGATATCCTTTCACACCCATTAAGATGGTTATTAAACAAAACAAAAATAAACGAACAAACAAACCTAACAGAGGCTGGTGAGGATGTGGAGAAATCAGAACCCTCTGCATTGCTGGTGGGCATGTAAAATGGTGCAGCCACTGTGTAAAACATATGGCAGTTCCTCAAAAAATTAAAAATAAAATTATCATGTGATCCAACAATTCCAATTCTGGGTATAAACCCAAAAGAAATGAAAGCAGGGACTCGAGGAGATATGTGTACCCACCCCCATGTTCATTCCTGCATTACTCACAACAGTCAAAAGGTGGAAACAACCCAATGCCCACCAATAGATGAAAAGATAAACATAATGTAGTATATATATGTTATGGAATACTATTCAGCCTCAAAAAGGAATGAAATTCTGATAGATGCTATAACATGGATGGACCTTGGAGACATTCTGCTACATAAAATAAGCTAGTCATGAAAGGACAAATATTGTATAACTTATGTTCTATTTATATAAGGTACCTAGGACAAGCAAATTCATAGAGATGGAAAGTAGAATGGTGGGTACCAGGGGTTGGGGGAGGGGAGAATAGGAAGTTATTGTTTAATGGGTACAGAGGTTCAGTTTGAGAAGACAAAAATGTTCTGAAGCTGGATGGTAATGATGGTTGCACAACAGTGTGAAGGTACTTAATACCACTGAAGTGTACACATTAAAATGGTTAAAGAAAGAGAGAGAGAGACACTACTTCACACCCATTCAGGTGGTTACTGAAAAAAAACAAAAACAAAAACAAAAAAACAAAATAAGCATTGGGATGTGGAGAAATCAGAACCCTTGTGCATTACTGGTGGGAACGATGCAACTGCTGTGGAAGACAGTATGGTGGTTCCTCAAAAAGCTAAACACAGAATTACCATATGATCCACTTCTGGGTATATACCCAAAGATAATGAAAGCAGGGACATGAAGAGATATTTGTATTCCCATGTTCACAGCAGCATTATTCACAACAGCCAAAACGTGAAAACCCAACTGTCTAGCAAGTGAACAATTAAACAAAATGTGGTCTATACACACCAACTGAGTATTGTTCAGCCTTAAAAGGGAATGAAGATGTCAATTACATCTCAGTTTTTAAAAAAATCTTTAATTAAAAAGGAAAGAATGAAGTTTGGACACACGCTATGACATGAAAACATTTTTACCTGAAATAAGTCAGACATGAAAGGACAAATATTGTATGATTCCACTTATATGGGTTACCCAGAACAGGTAAATAAACAGACAGAATACATATTAGATGTTACCAGGGGCTAGAGGGAGGGGGCAATAGGAGTTACTTGCTTAATGGTTAGGGTTTCTGCTTGAGGTGATGAAAAAGTTTTAGAAATAGATAATAGTTATGGTTTCATTACATTGTGAATGTAACTCATGCACTGAATTTTATGTGAATTTTACACATAAAAATGGCTTAAATGGAAAATTTTGTTACAATGTATGTAAAAAAATATATTTATCACAACTTTGTAAAAAAAAAAAAGTAACATAATATACGAAAAAACACTGAATTAAGCACCTTAAATGGGTGAACTGTATGGTGTGTGAATTATATCTCAACAAAGCTATTTCTTAAAAAGGTAACCATGGCTAACATTTAGTGAACACTTTGCACACACCAGGCACTGTTCTAAAAGGGTTACATAAACCTCAAAACAACCTACCGAGGTGGCTACATTTCTTAACCTCATTTCACATATGAGGAAATTGAAGTTAAGTAATTTGTCCAATGTCACTCAGGTAGTGGAAGAGTCAGGGGTTCAAACCCTACCAGATTTGAGAGCTCCTACAGTTACCCACTCTGCTCTACTGAGTCCCACAGTGTGATAGCAAGGTTATTAAAGGCACCCAATAGATGCCCCGTTAACTAAGTGAATGAGATGAACAACTACTGTGGAAGTCTAGCAGGAAAATAAATTCTAAGCACTTGGAACGTAGCCAGAAGAGTCCATGATTTATCATCTTTAAAATTTCAGAATTTTCCAATAGCGGGAATTTCCTGGTGGTGCAGTGGTTAAGAATCCGCCTGCCAATGCAGGGAACACGGGTTCAAGCCCTGGTTTGGGAAGATCCTACATGCCACGGAGCAACTAAGCCTGTGCACCACAACTACTGAGCCCGCGCCCAGAGTCTGTGCTCTGCAACGAGCAGGGACCGCAATGAAAAGCCCGCACACCACAACAGAGTAGCCCCCACTCGCCGCAACTAAAGAAAGCCTGCGGGCAGCAACGAAGACCCAACGCAGCCTAAAATAAATAAATAAATAAAATTTAAAAAAATTTTTAAAAATGAAGAATTTTCCAATAGCTTTAATGTTAACACAACTCTGAGTTAGATTATTAACACACCATTTCATACATTTAAACACTGGCAGAAGAGTATAACCTTGCCCATGTATCTTCAATAAGACTGGAGAGTTCACTTAGTAACCTCTCCATTGACAATT
This sequence comes from Balaenoptera ricei, assembly GCF_028023285.1. Classification (NCBI taxonomy): domain Eukaryota; kingdom Metazoa; phylum Chordata; class Mammalia; order Artiodactyla; family Balaenopteridae; genus Balaenoptera; species Balaenoptera ricei. The sequence continues at coordinate 68,513,893 of NC_082649.1, read as the reverse complement.
CTCCTCTGAAAGGCTACAAAAAACTAGGCTCCTAAAGGCAACAAAAGTAAACCCAATTCTGGTAACAGAATTCTATAAAGAAGGTTGCTACAAATGTCCAGAAACAGAGACCTAGTACCTATTCTATAGGTTAGGTACCTAGTTAGATGCCTGTTAACCAGGCAAGGTTCAGGTCCAACTTTTGTGTGTTTCACCAGAATGCTAACATACCATTGTCAGTCCTACCCTCACTTATCAGTTCTTGATATCTCTCCTATAGTCCTCACAAGTTTGCTCATGTTGACATTATTAAACCATTCACATTGGTGGCACTACTCAACAGGAAGTTGAAAACTAACAAACCTAGGGCACAATCCAGAGTTCAGAAATGAATCAGGTGACCAGGCGCATCTAAGTCTATTGAACTCCACCTAGATCCCCGCAACTCTGACCTTCACAAGCAAACCTGGAATGTGCAAAAAATACAAGTACTCTTACAGTTTATGTACCCTACAAAACAAGGCCCTTTGTTTTATTAAAAAATACACGCCCAGAGTTGAGCCCATAAGCACAACATCAATTCTAAAATTAAGAGAAAAACACAGATTTACAACGCCAAAAGGAATCTAAAGAGCAAATATGAGAAAACTTCCCTCTCCTCCTACATGCGCCCAACGGGTGCAGGACCCACGAGACCACTCCCCCGGCTCCAGGTTCTACAGCCCCGAGTGCCGGGCTCCGAGCTCTCGAGCCCTGTGGTCCGGCTGAGCCCACTCGGGTCTGTCCAGGTCTGAGGGTGAGCCTACGTGCTAAGCACAAAAAAAGCTCCCTCTTGAACGATGCCTCGGAATTGTATCAGAATCCTTAAAAAGCAGGAAAAAAGGAGGAAGAAAGGGCCGCCTGCCTGGAGCTCCTCAGACCAGGAGCACCGAACCGCAACCACGCGCCAGCTACAAACACCGCAGCCGACCGCCCCGAGACTGGACCGGTAATTCCACCGCCGCGCCGGGCCCCGCCCCGGGCCCGCGACCATTCTGGGGCGTTCCTCCCGTGGGCGGCGCCTCCCTCACCACACCGCCACTTGGCTCTCTTCCTGAGCGAGGCCGCGGCCGCCCCGCGACACCGAAGCCGCAGCTTCTAGCCCGCGCGGGCCCGCGACGTCCAAAGCGGCCTGGCAGGCCGGCTCTTTTCCCTCAGGCTCCGGCACGCCCTCTCTACGGCCCCAAGCCCTTACCGAGGCAGCGCGGCCTCCGCGGCCCGCTCCTCCTAATCCTCGGCCGCTGCCACCGACCCAGCGCCGCGGAGACCGGAACTTCCTCCGCGCCGAGCCGCTGCCTTCACAAAGGCGCCGCCGCCTTTAGCGCTCTGCCTGCCGGGAGATGGAGTACCGCGGCCGGTCGCACCGATTCCACTCCCGGCGTACCCCGCGCGGCGGGCGGAGGGCGGGGCGGAGGGGGGGTGCTTGCCTGCGCGGGCGGGACGTAAGGGCACGCTCTCGTCGGCGTCCAATGGGAGGGCGCCCTTCCTTCCTCCTCCCCGCCGTCCGCCGGGGCTGCTGGGGGTTGTGGTTTGGCCTCTGGCCCACGGGTTCTAGTTCTTTTTCGGTCTTTGGAGTTGAGCGAGGCGTGCATTTTCTTGGTGGCTTGGCCTTCTCGAGTTTTGCTCCCCGCCAGAGCGCACATATGGCCCCGGCCTGCGTAGCTTGAAGACGACTTATTTTCCGTTAATGTGAAGGAAATGGAAGGGAGGCGTCTCCGGCCTAAGACTTTCGAGGCAGGGGCTTCTGGCCCACACAAGAGCCTGTTTTTCGACCCTCCCATAGGATAGGGAAGCAGTAGTCACAGAGGCTCGTCTCCTTTTCCTTCTGATGGGTTTCCAAGTTAGGTATTACCGACTCAGGAATACCAGGTGGGTGTCATCTGTGTTAAAGGTTTAATAGCCCTACCTACGAAGGAAAATCTATTCAGTTTACACAGAGCCTTGCTAGCTCGGGCAATACATCTGGCCAAGAGTGACTTGTGCGAGGTCACAGAGGAACTGGAAAGTATCTGCAAATCAGCAATCTAGTGGAAAACGGGGCAGCACAACTTTCAGTTTGCAGCTCACGTCCAGAATCTCCTTACAGCTACTGTTCTTCAAATGGCCAGCTCCAAGCTTCCAGGTGGATCGTCTACATTGTTGAAATGCTTGCTGGTTCCAGCTACCTGGTATCGCCAGGTAGTGGTCCCTCAGGGAAGGTAACCTGATTTTATAGCCTGAATTCAACATCATGGAATCGAAGAAGTCTGCCGGAAGAAAAGCCTATAAATCATTCTAAAATAAAGCAAGACTTATCTGTAGGGAAAAGAGATTGTTGAGTTAAGTAGTCTTTAAAGTTACCTTCCCACTTTTCAGACATCTTGTCTGGAAGTCATTCAAGAACTGCATGAAGCTCTTGCTGTGTGCCAGGCACTTTATCAGGTGCTGGGGCCACAGGAACTTGAACAAAGCTGATAAACTTTGCTGCTCTGGGGACTTACCTGGTGGTCCAATGGCTAAGACTCTGCCCTAGCAATGCAGGGGGCCCGGGTTTGATCCCTGGTCAGGGAACTAGACCCCACACGCATGCCGCAACTAAGAGTTTGCATGTCGCAACTAAAAAGATCCTGCATGCCACAACAAAGATCCCGCGTGCCACAACTAAGACCTGACACAGCAAAATAAATAAATAAATATTTTTAAAAAACAAAAGCAAAACTTTGCTGCTCTGGTGGAGATGGGAGTGGGGGTGGTTACTGAAGACAGACAACAAACTAAACAAGATATACAATCTCTGCTGAAATGAGTTTGGTTTCTGTAAGGAGGGAGATGGAAAGCTGTCGGAGGGCTCTAAACAGAATAATATCATGGCTTCCATGTAACCGGGATCCTCTGGCTGCTGTGTAGAGAATAGGCTGAAGGTGGGAAGGGCAGAAGCAGGCCAGCTGATTAAGAGACTGTTGCAGTAATAAAACCACAGAAGGATAATACTTGTACCTCTGTGGCCACAGTGGAAACAGGAAACATGGACTGGGATGAGGGGAAAGAGGGAAGAATGTCAGAGGAGCAATTTTGGTAGGAAGAGCAGGAGCTCAGTTTTGGATAGGTTGTTTTTGATGCCTAGTAGACAAGATGTGGAGTTGGCAGTTGGCTACATGAATCTGGAGTTCAAGGTAAAGGCCAGGGTTAGAGATGCAAATCTGGGAGGTATCAACATATCGCTGGTGCTGGTATTTAATGCCATGGGCCTGGATGAGATGACCTAGGGAATGAAGGAGTTAGAATAGACAGGAGAGCAGAGTTCCAGCCCTGAGGCCTGGGGCACACCAGCACTAAGAGGTTTCAGGGAAGAGAAGGAATACCTACACAGAGCTGTGGGTACTTTGACTTTGATTCCCAAACTGGGCCATTGTTGGTGGTTCTTTCCCTTATCAGATAGTACTTTGTCCTCAAAGGAGGTAAACATATGAAAGAACTAATTATTTTTGCCTTATGCCCATGCTCCTTGGGCAATAATAATTGCTACCCTTTATCACGACTCTTTGCCTGGCCTTGTGCTAACACTTCATTATCTCATTTAATCTTCACAATAACTGTATGATATCCCCTTTTGTAGTTATGGAAACCAAAGCCCAGAAACATTAACTTGCTGAAGCTGGAAAGTAGAGGGTGGGGGGATTCCAACCCAGGTCAGTCCTACTCCAAGGCTCATGCTCCTGCCTACTTTCCCCTTTTCCTTACGGTGATTATTGAGTTTTCACAGGAAGCATCTAGAATTTTTTTTTTTAACTTACATTGGCCCATAGTACTTGGAAGATTGCTTATATTGCCTAAGACCAGGAATATGAGTATTTAGAATAGCTGACCCAGAACAGCGCCCTCACCCGGAATGGGGAGCACAACGTCCAGTTGCAGAGGTAAGTTGACTCACATTCAGCCCCTAAATTCTCACACGGAAGAACCCAGCAAAGAGGAAGACTGTTGTGCTGCCTGTTGTTCTTTGTTGCCTTGGTCGCACTTGGGGCCATGACTCTTCAGCATCAAAAGTAGGGACTTGTAGGGACTTGATCAAATGTTAAAATGAGAGACAGGAACCAGGAGAGATACAGATAATACAAGGGCCACAGAGGAAATTTTCCAGCAGAACAGGAAAACCAGCTGCCTTACCAGGAACTGCAAAGTAATAAAGACAGGAAGGAAAACCTCTTCAAAATTTCCAGGGAAGAACTGACTATTCTTTTTTTTTTTAATTAATTAATTAAATTAATTTATTTATTTTTGGCTGCGCTGGGTCTTCGTTGCTGTGCGCGGGCTTTCTCTAGTTGCGGTGAGCGGGGTCTACTCTTCGTTGGGGCGCGTGGGCTTCTCATTGTCGTGGCGTCTCTTGTTGTGGAGCACGGGCTCTAGGTGCGCAGGCTTCAGTAGTTGTGGCACGTGGGCTCGGTGGTTGTGGCTTGCGGGCTCGAGCTCAGGCTCAGTAGTTGTGGTGCACGGGCTTAGTTGCTCCGTGGCGTGTGGGATCTTCCTGGGCCAGGGCTCGAACCTGTGTCCCGTGCATTGGCAGGCGGATTCTTAACCCCTGCACCACCAGGGAAGCCCGACTATTATTATTAGCTCAGAATACTTCATATTATATAATCTTGTATTTGTAGGAGGGAGAAACTGCTGAAGATGCTGAAAGAGTCATTAAAGAATTTGCCCTGAGTCACACCAGCAAGATAGCAACAGGGCTGGTAACAGATCCCAGCCTCAGGATACAATCGGGTCTTTTCACTTCAGCTGCAACATTTTCACAGCACCTCAGGTTCTGAAATGTCCACTCAAGCTATGAAAGAAAAGACATCTGGGGAAGAACAGAGGTCTTATTACCTTTGCTCCAGTTCCAGCTAGTCCTCACTACTGCTGTTGTGGAGATGACATGCTGGGTCCATGAAAATCATGGGCCTAGACAAAACAGAAAGCTGAGGTTTTGAGGAGCCCCTGACCTGGAGGTACACGGTAGCCTGTTGTTTGTGGCAAAGCCTAAGGCTTGAAGCAGCGTCATACAGGGCAGCAGGGCCATCACAGAATTGACATGTATTATTATTCCAAAAGACCTAGATTTATTTCTTGGTAATTCTATCAGTAAAAAGTGACCTTTATGAAGGGTTGTCCCAATATTCAAATATAGGTCAATAGGTTGATTTAAACAGAGTTTTAAATCACAACCTTAAAACATTTCGTAAGTAGCCACAACGGTTTGCTCTGAGAGAGTGTCCTAGGCTCAAGAGTTAGCCAGAAGCCCATGGGGTAAATGGCCACTTGCTTGGCTAAGGAGATGCAATACTTCCAAATGACAGTGGTGCTATCTGGTAGAGCTGATGTGCTTGAAAGCAAGAGTGGGACTCAGATAAGCCCTGAGGTCACATGGAGACTGTTGAGGAGATTGGTTAGGTATGTTAAAAAACTTAAATTTGTCTTCTATGGGGATCAATTCTATGGGCTGCAGCTTCTGGTTAATGGAATGTAGCCAGGATATTTCTGTATCAACCAGAGAATATGAGACCTTCTTGGCTTGAACTCTTATAATGTAATATGGCAGGATTAATGAGAGTAAAACTATATAAATGATATTTACTCTAAGGGTGGGAGCTTGTCCTCCTGAGCTAGTAAGGAGAGAAAATACTGAGTGACCTGTGGAGACTGGGAGAGACTCCGCCTCTCTCCTTCCCAGGGGAACAAACAGTTAAGGAATTGGGCATTTTCTCACATGTTCTTAACTATCAATAAAAGGGAGGAGAAAGCTCCCCTTAAACTATGTGCGAGGGTCTAATAGCCCTGTGGCAAAGCCATCTCTGGTAAAAGGCCACAGCTTTGTCACAATGTCAGTCACAGTCCAGTGTTGTGGAGGTAGGCTCCAAGTGGCAGCTGTCTGAGACTATGAGAAAAGCCCAGGGGCAGAGCTCTCCCTCAATTCCAGTGTAGGGCTGAGATGGAGACAGAACACTGCATTGGGGTGATGGAGCAGCAGAGAGAATCAAAGGAGTGAGTTCAGACTTTTTCCTTCATCCCTGAACTGTTGGGTGAATTAACCATGAGGCTATTAAGTGATTTAATTGCTTCAGAGAAACATGAGCAGTATTGTTGTTAATCCCTAATTTTATTTCTTTAAACTACTCTCCAAAAGTAAAATTGTTGATTTTATGTTTTCCTGTTTTTTTCTAGGGGTGGTATGCAGGCATTCATCTTTTTTTTTAAGTTCCCCAGGTCATTCTATGTGCAGAGTTGAGAAATACCACTCTAGAGATTCATACTGATATATTAAAACGTGGCTAAAAGGATGTTCTGGGACTTCCCTGGTGGCACAGTGGTTAAGAATCCACCTGCCAATGCAGGGGACACGGGTTCGAGCTCTGGTCCGGGAAGATCTCACATGCCGCGGAGCAATTAAGCCTGTGCGCCACAACTCCTGAGCCTGCGCTCTAGAGCCAGTGAGCCACAACTCCTGAAATCCGTGTGCCTAGAGCCCGTGCTCCGCAACAAGAGAAGCTACTGCAGTGAGAAGCCCACTCACCGCAACTAGAGAAAGCCCGCGCACAGCAACGAAGACCCAATGCAGCCAAAAATAAATAAATAAATTTATAAAAATATACATATATTAAAAAAATAAAAGGGTGTTCTTTTAGCAGCAGTTGGTGTGCCTACATCCTTTACAGTCAGTGTGGCCGGGTCCACTAATGACATTTATCCAGCCCGCAAACTTGCACTGTCCTTCCACAATTAGTGGAGGAAAAAAATGCCAGTCTCTTTCTTTCGCTTTAAATAAACCTCTTGTTGGCTCGGGCGGAAGAGCTGGGGAGTCTGGGCCTGCGGTCCACCCCAGGCTTTGGGTTTTGGGAGGTGCCTGAGTTTGGCCGGGACTCTGGAAAAGGCGGTGCGGGATGATGCCACCGCTGACCCGGGTCAGGCCCCGCCCAGGTCTCTGCCGGGACCTGGCGCCCCGCCCCACCTCGCGGCGGCCGTGCACTGCGAACTACATTTCCCATAATGCACATCGGGGGCGGGCAGGGCCAGGCCCAGCGACTGGAGCCGGGCCTCCGCCGCCAGAGGCCGGCGAGTGCTGTCTTCCTGAGTCGGCAGCCGGGCCAGGGGCGGTGGGAGGGAGCGGTGGCCTGTGCTGTGGCCATGTCTGCGTCCGCAGGGGCCCGTGGTCCCGCGAACCTGAACCATCAGTCCGGGCCCAGCCGGACACCCGTGCCCTCCCGGGGGTCCGGCAGAGGGCAGTGACCGGCAATCTCTGTGCTTCCTGACCCCTTCCCCCTCCCCGAGAAACAGGTGAGTCCGACTGCCAACCCACGTGGCTTGGGGGCGCCGAGAGACTGGAGAGCTGTCATCTTTGAAGGGAGGGGCTTGAAGACTAGGGGCTCCTGCCGTCTACGCTGCCATTTGCGGTAGAAGGACTGGGTCTCTCTGGCGTCCCTTCGCCGGTTCCCAGCTGGGGAATACAAAAGGCGAGGCCTGGAACTCTTCCTTCGGCTGGAAGGGCAAAGTCCTGTAGCCCCAACGCACACACATTCGGCCCAGCAGAGTGCTCTCAAAGACTGGCAGAGGTTGACTGTGGGGTGAGCAGGAAGCTCCTGAAAGTGTCTTGAGGCTTAGGACTTTGCCTTCAAGGGTGCCCTGGCTCAGATAACCAAGCTGCCTCTTGTACCTGTTGAGCCACACTTTCTGGGCTCGAGTTTGCTGGGGAGGGTGAGCAGCCTTTGTCAGAGAGGGGAGTGACCACTAGCAGTGACAAGTACCAAGCTATACTCTCAGTATGGAGTAGGCATCCTGCTGAAGCAGTTACAGCACAGCCTCACCTGGACCCTGTCTGCCACATATCCATGCATCCCGGCACCATCCTCCCAGATAGCCCACTCCCCAAAGGGTCAAGGCAGGATAGGGCACTATCTAAGCAGGAAGAGGGAGCAAGAGTGGTAGGGACCCAGTAGTGGGGGGGTGGTTCTTGCAAGTCCCTTCCTCCCTCCAGGCCAGGCACCTAGAGGAGGGAGGCATACCAGAAGGGCTGATTGAGCTAACTTGTTTGGTGACATTGCTCAAAGGCACAGCAGAGCACTTCTAGGGAAAATAGCAAGCCCTGGGGGCTTCTAGAGAGGCTGCCTGAGAAGGGGCCCCAAGGGAGTATCTGGGACTGGTTCCAAGAGACCTCTCTTGCTTAACTGCTTCAGGCCCAGCCACCCAAGAGCTTCAGCCACACAGGTTATGGCTCCAGTGGGGTTTGGGGTGGGTTTTGCTATGAGTCATTCACCCTCCCTGCCTAGTTTCCAGTGTAAATGTCCAGAGAACTGTTTGCTTCACCAGGGCTTTTGGCTGGACCCCGATACTGGCCTTGGAGATATTGAGGTACTACATGATTTCAGGTGGTTGGAGAACTGTTCGGAAGGAGATGTCCACTAGCCCCAGCCAGCTGACCCTGCCCTCACAACATGCAGGTACCATGTTGGGTAGTACTCAGCCATGCTGGGCGCAGTTACCTAAAGCCCACTGGGATCAGTGGGTAGTGGGCCCTCAGGGGTAAGCTGCTGTAGATCTTGTTTTGGTCTTTGAGCCAGAGGCGCAAGGCCACAGAGCAGGGGCATGTGGTAGAAAGGAGTTCAGCTTGGGAGAGACTTCTGGGAGCAGCAGGGAACCAATGATCTGTCCTGCAACTTCAGGATGAATAGCCAGTTAGCCTGGAGGAACTCCCAGCCCTAGGCCCAAAGGCATCTCTTTGTCCCAGCATCACAGATGGGTCATTTCAGGCCAGAGCCCACCTGGCTTCATGAGGTCAGAAGCATGTCCTGTTCACTAAGGGCCTGGCTCAGGATTAGCAAACTCTCAAAGGACTGATTTACATGGCAGAGATTACTGAATCTGTGTATAAGTGCAGGTACACATGGTCTGAATAAGAATAATCATGATATGCTAAAGACAGCTGAGTGTATATGTACCTACTCTGTGCCAGGGTAACCAAATTACATGGATTATCTCATTTAATCCTTCCACAACCCGATGAATCAGTGCTGTCATCATCCTCATTTCGTAGGTGAGAAAGCTGAGATTTATAAAACCAAGCCAGGTTAATCCGGGTCCCTCTGACTCCAGAGCCATTGTTACTGAACACTTAACTACTACCAAGGACAAGTCTTCCCTACAGGCAGGAGTCTCCCAAGGCTACATTGGAGCTGGGTGTTCTCTGAGGATCTTTCATCTTCTCCCTTACAAAGTTATTTGTCTGACAAATGTTAATTAAAGTCTTCCTGAGTATGGAGCTGACATTCTGAAATTTTCGACAGCTCACAGGGTTACCTTCAATGTAGAAAAACAAAGCAGGGCAAGGGAGGTAAGAATCCAGGATATTCCAGGAAGGCCTCTCTGATAAGGTAACACTTGAGCAGCAACCTGAAGGAAGTGACAGAGTGAGTCATGTAGATATTTGGCCAAGTAGTGGAATAGGTGAGGTGGGGGGCAGGGGGAAAAGTAGGGAGATGTGGTCCAGGCAGAAAGTTCAGCAAGAGCAAAGTTCTGAAGTGAAGGAATACTCAGGATTTACATTTACAGTATACTCAAGGAAAGCCGTAACGTCAGTGTGGCTGGGTTGAAGCAAAGCAAGTAGGGGAAAGAACAGGAGATGAGGCTGAAGAAGTAATTTGGGTGGTGGGGTGTGGCGCGTGTAGACAGAGTGGTTCTTGTGCACCACTGTGAGGAAATTGGCTTTCTCACTGGGTGAGTTGTGACCGTTACAGACTAGTGAGCAAAGGAACTACGTGACTTGACTTCTGTCTCAAGCAGATCACTTTGAGTGCTGTGAGAAGGATAGACTGTACAGGGACAAGGACAGAAGTGGGGAGACTGGTTAAAAGACTGTCGCAATGCTGGAGAGGGTGTGGAGAAAAGGGAACCCTCTTGCACTGTTGGTGGGAATGTAAATTGATACAGCCACTATGGAGAACAGTATGGAGGTTCCTTAAAAAACTAAAAATAGAACTACCATACGACCCAGCAATCCCACTACTGGGCATATACCCTGAGAAAACCATAATTCAAAAAGAGTCATGTACCACAGTGTTCATTGCAGCACTATTTACAATAGCCGGGACATGGAAGCAACCTAAGTGTCCATCGACAGATGAATGGATAAAGATGTGGCACATATATACAATGGAATATTACTCAGTCATAAAAAGAAACAAAATTGAGTTCTTTGTAGTGAGGTGGATGGACCTAGAGTCTGTCAAACAGAGTGAAGTAAGTCAGAAAGAGAAAAACAAATACCATATGCTAACACATATATATGGAATCTAAAAAAAAAAAAAAGGTTCTGATGAACCTAGGGGCAGGACAGGAATAAAGACACAGACGTAGAGAATGGACTTGAGGACACGGGGAGGGGGAAGGGTAAGCTAGGATGAAGTGAGAGAGTGGCATTGACATATATACACTACCAAATGTAAAATAGATAGCTAGTGGGAAGCAGCCGCATGGCACAGGGAGATCAGCTCGCTGCTTCGTGACCACCTAGAGGGGTGGGATAGGGAGGGTGGGAGGGAGATGCAAGAGGGAGGGGATATGGGGATATTTGTATATGTATAGCTGATTCACTTTGTTACGCAGCAGAAACTAACACAACATTGTAAAGCAATTATACTCCAATAAAGATGTTAAAAAAAAAAAAAAGACTTGCAACAATCTGCTAGAGAGATAATGTTGACTTGGACCAATGTGGTAGTGGTGGAGGTGATGAGAAGTGGTCAGATTCTGAATATGGGCATTTCCCCATGGAACATCAGTAATCTGTTCCATGAAAGTTGGATATTCTGTCTGGAATCACTAACTTAGTATCTGTTTCCCACTTTTTTTTTTGTCATTTAACTTTTTATTTATTTTTTTAACATTTTATTGAAGTATAGTTGATTTATGTGTTTCCCCATTATTTTAAATGGGAAAAAGTATAATGCTTCCTTCATCAACCCCAAATCCCCAATTTTCTAAAATAGCACTAAAACACAAGGAAAATACATACCTAATATATGCCAAATAAATTATAATGTTAGGATACAAAATGCTTAAAACATTTCCTCCTCATCAAACAGTGTTGCTTTGATACAGCATCATGGCCTCTTTCAGTACCTGCAAATAGCCATGATGCAACTAAACCCCTTTTGTTGGCACTCAATGATCTTCTATCAGTTCTATTTGAAATGTAATTTGAGGCTTTAAATGCACATTCCTTTATTAAAAAATATAGATCAAGTGTTGATAATAGTTTTTTTCTATGTAAACATAAGCTCAATCAGTACAAGTTTGTTGTATTAGTTATCTATTGCTGTGTAACAAGTTATCCCAAAACTTAGCAGCTCAAAACAATAATAAATATTTATTATCTCATACAGTTCCTGAGGGTCAGGAATTTAGGAGCATCTTAGCTGGATGGTTCAGGCCCAGTGTCTCTCATGAGGTTGCAGTCATTCAAAGGCATGACTGGGGCTAGATGATTTGCTTCCAAGACTGCCCGCTCACATGACTAGCACATTGGTACTGGCTGTTCTCAGGTTTCAGTTTCTTACCATGAGCTCCTCTCTTTAGGGCTGCTTGAGTGTCCTCACAACTGATGGCTGATGGCTGCACCTAGAGAGAGTGATCCAAGAGAACAAAGCAGAAGCCACAATGTCTTTTATGACCTAGCCTCAGAAGTCACACATTGTCATTTTCACATTATCCTGTTGGTGACATAGATTAGTTCTGCTCAGTGTGGGATGGGAGTATACAGACTTGAATGCTGGGAGTTGAGGATCACTGGGGACCATTTTGAAGGCTGGCTACCACAGCTGTGTATTAAAAACCAAGAGGCATTCTATGTGGCAAAGGTTAATGAGAGACATTTTTCTGGGTGTACCTGTATTCTGAAGTAAAGCTGACAAGATTTGCTGGTGGTTTGGTATATTAGTTACAGGAAAAAGAGAGGCATTAAGGGATGCCTCCAAGGTTTTTTGCTAAATAACTGGAAGTATCAAATTGTCTTTCACTGAGATGGAGAAAACTCTGGGAGGAACAACTTTTTAAGGGGATGATCAGGAACTCAGTTTTGGACATATAACTTTGAGGTACTATAAGATATCCAAGGGCAAACATCAAGTAAACAGTTAAATGTGTGTGCCTCTGGAAGTCAGAAGAGAGATTAGGGCTGCGAATAAAATTTGGAATCATTAATGTATCAGTGAAATTTAAAACCATGAGACTGAATAAGGTCACCAAGGGATCGAATGAAGACAAAAGAGGTCCAAGACCTGAAATCTTGGACCCTCAACAGTAAGAAGAACTGTAAAGAGGACTTAGAAGGAGTGGTCCATGAGGTAGGAGAACCATGAAAGGAGAGTGATGTGCCAGAAGCCAAGAGAAGAAAGTGTTTTGAGAGAGAGGAAATAATCATTGTGGCTGCTGAGTGAAGTGAGATGATCCTGGAGGTCACTGGAGACCTTGAGGGAGCAGTGTTACTGGAGTAATAGTTGGAATGGATTCAAGTGTGAATGGGAAAAATGGAGAGACACCTGAGCGCTCCACATTTCCCAGTCCCTCTGGCCACATGACTAGTTCTGGCCAATCTGGACTTTGAAGTATTTAAGAGTTGGTACATGACCCTCCAGCCCTGTCTTCCATGGCCAGGTGACGGCAGAGTTATAAGATGCTAGTAGCCTGGATTCCTGAATCACTGCCCGGAAGGGAGCTGCTCTGAATTGCTACCCAACCCACAGTACGTGAGCAAAAAGTAAGCCTTTAGCGCTCTCTTCGGCAGCACATATACTAAAATTGGAACGATACAGAGAAGATTAGCGTGGCCCCTGCACAAGAATGACATGCAAATTCCTGAAGCATTCCATATTGTTTGGTTCAGGCGGTAATGCGAGTGATGGGGAGCGATGCGGGGCGGCAGATGAAGCTTCGCTCTCCTGCTGCTCACCTCCTGCTCTACGGCCCAGTTCCTAACAGCCCACGTCCCAGATAGAAGTCCGCAGCCTGGGAGTTGGGGACCCCTGCTGTATATAATGGAGTCAGCCTGTCAAATTAGGAACTTGTAAATATTTTAATACATATTATCCTTTAGAGATTATTAAAAATGCTTGCAAAATCTGTGAAGGTGGTCAAAAGGTACAAACTTACAGTTATAAAATAAATAAATCCTGAGGATGTAATGTACAGCATGGTGACTATAATTAATAATACTTGTATATTTGAAAGTTGCTGAGAGAGTAGGTATTAAAAGTTCTCATCACAAGAAAAAAATTTTGCAAGTATGTGTGGTGATGGATGTTAACGAGACATGGTGGTGACCATTTTGCAATATATACAAATATTGAATCATTATGTTGTAGACCTGAAACTAATATAATGTTATACATCGATTATTTCTCAATTAAAAAATGCTTACAAAAAAAAAAAATAAAAGCCTTTAGGGAATTCCCTGGCAGTCCAGTGGTTAGGACTCTGCACTTCCATTGCCTGGGGCCCAAGTTCAATCCCACAAGCCACGTGGTATGGCCAAAACAAAAAAAAAAAAGCCTTTATGTGTAAAGCCTCTACCATTTTGGCACTCATTTGTTACACAGCATAGCCTAGCTTATGTGACTAATTAAACTCCAAGTACTGTTTACTGTTTTGAGGTTTGTTTGTTTTATAAAGGACAGCAAAAAAAAAAAAAAAAAAAAATAGGGTGGTACCTAGAGGGGAATGTAGAGTTAAGTGGAGGTTTGTTTTAAGGTTTTAATTGAAATAAAACAAACATAAAGTTCACAAATCATAAGTACAGCTCAATGAATTATAACAGAGTAAACACATCTAAGGGAAGGTGTTTTGAAAATGGAAGAAACATCAGTATATTGGTGATGGATAGGGGAGAAGGGGACACTGATGATCCGAGAGAGAGAGGGACAGCTGCTGAAGCCATATGCTTGGGTGGGTGAGAGGGGCTGGAGTGGAGGCATTAGTGGAGCCCAGGCAGCTCATCTTTAGTAAGAAGAAGGAAGGCAGAGTCTGGCAGGTGAGGTGAGGTGGTAGTGGGAATCTTGGAAGTTCTCTTTTGCTGACTTGCATGTCCTCAGTGAAATAGAAGGTAAGGTTATCACTGATAGTGCTGAGGGCGAGCATCGGAGAAGATGATGGAAGCTTGAGAAGAGAGAAGATGTGAAGCTATCCACTAGGGGAGTGGGAAAGTGAGTAGACATAGAAATGTAGGGCATTCCCATTTAAAGTAATTGTTCTGGACCCTCTCCTCAGAAAAAAGCACATACCAATCCAGGCCTCCATCCAAGGGGCCAGGTCCAGAAGCCCTGGCCACGACCCCGGGACTGGCAGTAGCAGCTTGCCCTCTGCCTGTATATGGACAGACTCATCTCTCTGGGGTCGCTCTCTCTTTACACAGCAATGCAGACCCCACCCAGGCTTTTAGGTTAGCTTGTAAAATAATGGTCTACAAGGTTCTCGTGTGGCCTGTGTCTTCTTGCTTAAGATCTGGACATGCCCTAGTTTCCTTAGCACCCACTGCCCTGGGCTCCGTGGTGTTGTGGTGGCTGTTTTGGCCTGTTTTGGATTGCTCCTCTTGGTCTCAGTCTCAGAGGAGACCTTTCTGGATGCCTCCCGAGGTTCCTGTTGAGGGCATTCAGCTTCTTAATTACTCTTCATCAGAAAAGGTGGACCACACCTTGGTCTTCTGGGCTCCGACCCTTGCTGGGAACCATCACTCTTGATTGTCCTGATGGACAGGATTGGTGGCCTAGAAAATCCCAAAAGGTAGATGTTCTCCCAAATAATCTTCCTTTGAAGATTATTCGAAGCGCACTCTGTGTGGGGTGATGCTGTTGACCAGTGGTACCCAACCCCCACTTAACCCTGTGGTGCTCCAGGACAAGTGGGGGCGTGGCCATCAGGCCAGTCTCTGGCCCTGCCTCCCTGTCTGGCTGTTTTGCACATTGAACTGCTTTACAAGATTAATTTGAAGAAAGGATTCCATAGCTTACAACAAAGATGACAAAAAGAAGAGCTTGAAAATCAATTCTTTGGGTACACTTGCAGGAGCTGCCTGCTAGGAGCTTGTGGTCAGAGAGAGTTCTTAGACACAGATAAGCGGGGGCCACACAAATGCTAGTGCTGGTGACACTGTTTTGAAATCACTCTTCTCATGAACGTTTTTGAGCACCTACTTCATGCCAGGCTCAGGGTGGAGTCATTTGCCCAAGGTTACAGAGCTAGTAAGGGACAAGCCTCAATTATTCCCTGTGGACTCTGCTCCAGGAGGGCAGGGACAGAGTCTGCTTTGCTCACAGTAACACCAGTCCCTCCCAGGCCCCTGGCCTGCCTGCAGTGCCTTCCTCGTGAGTCTCTGACTAGTCTTCGCTGCCCATCTAGCCCATCCAGCCAAATTTCTCTTCCCTAAAGGGTTAGTGCCTCAGATGGAACCCCTCTCCTATGGATTGTTTGTTGCCTGCCAAATGAAGACCCTTCAGCCTGTCATTAAGGAACCGTAGAGGCTGATCCCAAGTGAGCCACCCAACTTCATTATCCCTGACATCCACTCTTGGCCACCTCCACCTGGCCCTGAGGCTGTGGAAGGACTGGGAGATCAGGCTGAGTTTGTCCTTAGTGTCCATCAAATGGGCACTGAGAACTGACATGTCCATAGTTGTTTTTAACTGGAAAGGCGAGCCCTGGTGCCAAATTCAAAAGGTACAGAATGCAAGGAGAAAAGCAAGGCTTAGGCCTGTTTACTCTGACTCACTTCGTTCATAGTAAATGTCTAAATATCAAAAAGAACTGATTTCTCAACTCAGTTTTGAATGGAGAAATGTTCATGGTAGGATGTACAGTGGAAGATATCAGGATACAGAATGGTTTCAATTCCCAGCTCCAGCGCTTCTTTCCTGTCGTGACATTGGGCAATGTACTTACACTCTCTCAGCTTCAGTTTCTTCATCTATAAAGCTTGTCTGACAAGAGTGCCTGCCTCAGAGAAGAGTGATCAGGATTACATAAGAATCCACATAGGGACTGGGACTTCCCTGGAACTTCCAGGGGTAAAGAATCCGCCTTCCAATGCAGGGGATGTGGGTTCGATCCCTGGTCGGGGAACTAAGATCCCACATGCCGCGGGGCAACTAAGCCCGTGTGCCACAACTAGAGAGAGAAAAAAACCCTGCACACCACAACTAGAGAGAAGCTTGAGCGCCGCAACTAAGACCCGACACAGGGACTTACCTGGTGGCTCAGTGGTTAAGAATCCGCCTGCCAATGCAGGGGACACGGGTTTGATCCCTGGTCCAGGAAGATCCTGAAGATCGCAGAGCAACTAAACCCGTGCGCCACAACTACTGAGCCTGCGCTCTAGAGCCCGTGCTCTGCAACGAGAAGCCACCACAATGGGAAGCCCGCGCACCACAACGAAGCTTAGCCCCCACTCACCGCAACTAGAGAAAGCCCGCGAGCAGCAACGAAGACCCAACACAGCCAAAAAAAAAAAAGTATATTTATTTATTTACTTTGGCTGCACTGGGTCTTAGTTGCATCAGGCAGGATCTTCATCGCGGCATGCAGAATCTTTAGTTGTGGCATGAGGGATCTTTTAGTTGCAGCATGCTGCTCTTAGTTTCGGCATGCAGGATCTAGTTCCCTGACCAGGGATCGAACCGGGCCCCCTGTATTGGGAGCACAGAGTCTTAACCACTGGACCACCAGGAAAGTCCCCCATATATTCTTTTATAATCAGAAAGAGAACAGCACGCTTCTTTGGAAGGGAATATTCAGAACCCATTCCCCAGAGGTTTGAGTTAGCTGGGTCCTGGTGAGGGATACTTTCCTGTACTTAACCACTCTTAATCATGCCAGTGACTCCTGCCACTAGCACCTTCCCCCTTACCCTCAATGATGCCTTTGTTTGCCCCACAGGAGAGCCCAAGGGATGGCTGCTGACATGCAGAGGAAGAGAAGCAGCGAAGGCCCCGATGGCACGTTGGCTCCTTCTGATGGGCAGTGTGTGGAGAGAGCTGAGAGCCCCACACCAGGACTGGCCCAGGGAATGGAGCCAGGTACGGGCAGGGTGCGCAGCCCCAGCCAGCTTACAGCTAGAGCAGCCTCCAGGGCAATCGGGATTCCCAACCACTCTTTCACTGTCACTCATTCATGCATGTGTTCACTCACTTGTTAGCTATTTGTCATGTGCTGGGGATACTGCAGGGATCCAGGCTCAGTGTGCATCTGGCCTTCCTCTCCACTTCATGTTGTGCCACTTGCCCTGTGCTGTCTTGCCACCAGTGTGGGCTCTCCTCCTATTTCCTGTGTCTACAGGTACCTCCCTGGCTCCTTCTCCCTCCCTCAGCTCTCAACTTAAATGTCACCTCCTCACAAGAGAGGCCTGCTCTGACCATGCTCTGCACAGAACATGTGCAGTTATTTTATCTTAGTTATTTTGTAGTCTTATTTGTGTGTGTATGTATTGCCCATCTCTCTTGTCCACAAGATTGTGAGCTCTTTGAGCACAGAGCTGTTGTATCCCCAATGCCTGGTACAGTGCTGAACTCATAATAGGGACTCAAAACATATCTCTTGAACTCTTCTGTCCAAAAAAAAATCAGTAAAGGAAAACTGACATGGTCCCTGCCTTGGGGGAGCCACAGGCTACTGAGAGCATTCCAGTGAAGGGGGTTAGGAGCCATGGGTCCTCGCGCAGGGTCAGGGAGCCTTCTCCCAGGGAGAAAGATTTGCTGAGCACAGGAGTTATTCCAGGCACAGGGCGAGGTGCTGGGCACACAGCAGTGAACAACCAGGTTCCTGCCCATGAGGGGGAACCCCACTGCAGTTGGGGAGAAGGGCAATAACTGATAAGTGCCCCAAGAGAAGTCAAGGAGGGGGATATGATAGAGTGCCTGGGTTTGGGGGTCAGGTGACAGGGACAACTAACGTCTTTGCTGTGAGCTGAAGTGTGACAGGGAGCTGGCATGCAAGGAGGTGGGAGTGCCTTCCAGGCAGAGGGAACAGGAGATGCAGAGGCCCTGAGGTAGGTGGGATATCCAAAGAGCAGATGCACGAAGGGCTGTGAGATGAGAGTGAGAGGGACAGGCAGATACTGGCTACCACCGCAGCCTTGAGGGGTTGGGGTCATATTCCCAGGGTGAGGGGAGGAGGCTGGTGGGCTGTAAGTCACAGCAAAGCATGACTTGTAGCCGGAGGGAACAGTGGCTTGCCTCATCAGGACAAACAGTGTACTATATTGGGCACCTTGCTGGTGAGGTGGTCTGCCAGAAGCTACCGCTCTAAACACCAGTGCTTTTGGCTGGCAGGTGCCGGACAGGAGGGTGCCATGTTCGTCCATGCCCGTTCCTACGAGGACCTGACTGAATCAGAGGATGGGGCAGCTTCTGGGGAGAGCCCCAAGGAGGGTGCTGGCGGTCCCCCACCGCTGCCTACAGACATGCGCCAGATCAGCCAGGACTTCAGTGAGCTGAGCACCCAGCTGACGGGTGTCGCCCGAGACCTGCAGGAGGAGATGCTTCCAGGAAGCTCTGAGGACTGGCCGGAGTCCCCAGGGGCAGCTGGGCGACCAGCCACAGAGCCCTCAAGGGAGGGCACTGGTGAAGGGGATGAGGAGGAGACTGCTGAGGCATGGCGCCTGCACCAGAAGCATGTCTTCGTGCTGAGCGAGGCGGGGAAGCCTGTGTACTCCCGCTATGGGTCAGAGGAGGCACTTTCCAGCACCATGGGTGTCATGGTGGCCCTGGTGTCCTTCCTGGAGGCTGACAAGAATGCCATCCGTTCCATCCATGCAGGTGAGCCACCAGGAGGGGGGTGCCGGGAGGTCTCCCTGGCCAGGAGAGGCCATACCAGGTTTCGGACTCCCAGGGACTAGAGGGCTGGGATGTGCTGTGTGACCAAGGGTAGTCCCTCCACTTCACCGAGCCCCAGGTCCTCATCTGAACACGGGAAAACAACACTGACTGCCTCATAGGGCTGTTGTGAGGGCCAAAGGTGGCTCGCACATGGGCTTTGCCCTTGGAGAAGGTGAGAAGCCGGGGAGGTGACCAAAAAATCCCAGGTCTTGAGCCCCACCCAGCTCTTACCACTTAGCCCAAGAATGTGTGTTTTTCTGAAGTGCTTCCTGCGTTTTAGCTGGTCCCAGTCTGTGAAGCAAGTGGCAGGGAAGGGGAAAGAAGGGGAGAAGGGGGCCCCTGGGCATCTGTTTTTCTTTCATCTTGAAGCCCCCTCTGTGTGCACAGTTATGAGGGGAGGTGGAGAGGATGTGGAAGGCTGCGTGGGAAAGCGGGGCTCTGAGGGTGCTAGGGCAAGCCAATCAGGGAGGGCTTTCCGAAGAGGTGCTGAAGCTGACACCACCCCTATCCATCCGCCCCATCAGATGGCTACAAGGTAGTATTTGTGCGCCGGAGCCCACTGGTGCTGGTGGCGGTGGCCCGCACGCGGCAGTCGGCACAAGAACTGGCGCAAGAGTTGCTCTACATCTACTACCAGATCCTGAGCCTTCTTACGGGCGCGCAGCTGAGCCACATATTCCAGCAGAAGCAGAACTATGACCTGCGGCGCCTGCTCTCGGGCTCTGAGCGCATCACGGACAACCTGCTGCAGCTCATGGCGCGAGACCCCAGTTTCCTGATGGGGGCGGCGCGCTGCCTGCCCCTGGCGGCGGCCGTGCGCGACGTCGTGAGTGCCAGCCTGCAGCAGGCGCGCGCCCGCAGCCTCGTCTTCTCCATCCTGCTGGCGCGCAACCAGCTCGTGGCGCTCGTGCGCCGCAAGGACCAATTCCTGCACCCCATCGACCTGCACCTGCTCTTCAACCTCATAAGTTCCTCCTCGTCCTTCCGCGAGGGCGAGGCCTGGACGCCCGTGTGCCTGCCCAAATTCAACGCAGCCGGCTTCTTCCATGCACACATCTCTTACCTGGAGCCTGACACGGATCTCTGCCTGCTGCTCGTCTCCACCGACCGTGAGGACTTCTTTGCAGTGTCTGACTGCCGCCGCCGCTTTCAGGAGCGCCTGCGGAAGCGCGGAGCACACCTGGCGCTGCGGGAGGCACTAAGCACACCTTACTACAGTGTTGCCCAAGTGGGCATCCCTGACCTGCGCCACTTCCTCTATAAGTCAAAGAGCTCAGGACTCTTCACCAGGTGAGGGAGGGCCTTGGGGACACTGCTTGAGGGAGACAAGGGCGTGGTGGGGGGCGGCCGGTTGGGCCTGAGCTCTGATGCAGTCCTGAAGCTGATGACCCCTCTGGGAATGGACCGACCTGCTGTGTCTGTTTGACTCTGATACCAGGGACCCAAATCCCCTATCACCCTACTCCCCATCAACATACACCTCTCTACAGTCATTTCCCATAAGGCCTTGAAATACCCAGTACACCCAGGGAAGGAAGCTGGAACAGAGGTCTCCTCTGTTTGGTCAGTTTGGTCCAGCCCAGGATGCAGAACTCCTCCACTTCCTCCTCCAACAGAGGGGCTGGGGCCAGATGAGGCATCTTCTATCCTCTTACCCCTTTTTGGTCCAGAGGGTTCCTGGCTCACTTTTCCTCCGTCTCAGACCTGTCACTCTGTCTAGGACACCTAAACCCAGATTGGCTTCTCCAAGGGAGGGTCACCATAGATGCCATGAACTTGGGGGAGAGGGGAGAACAGGGCTCCAGTCTGGGTGGGCCCAGCTCTGTCCTGGGGAGTCTTCAGTGGTGAGGAGACAATGCCTTGTCCTGGGGTGGGGGGGCATTTGGAGGGTAGGACACATGGTGGAGTCTCCCTGGCTAGGAATAGGTGTTTCTGGATCTCCAGAGAAGCCAGTGGAAGTCATTCCTTTGCGAACCTACTCCCCCATCTCCAGCCCTGAGATCGAGGCCCCGTACACCAGTGAAGAGGAGCAGGAGCGGCTGCTGGGCCTCTACCAGTACCTGCACAGCCGCGCCCACAATGCCTCCCGCCCACTCAAGACTATCTACTACACGGGCCCCAACGAGAACCTCCTGGCTTGGGTAAGGCAGCCCTGGGATGGGCTGGGCTTCATCGGGGTCCTGGGCAAGGGCCACGAGGGTTGTCTAATCTGGATGACCACCCTGTGCCCCCTTCCTCCAGGTGACAGGCGCCTTTGAGCTCTACATGTGCTACAGCCCCCTGGGGACCAAGGCGTCGGCCGTCAGTGCCATCCATAAACTGATGCGCTGGATCCGCAAAGAAGAAGACCGCCTCTTCATCCTCACGCCCCTCACGTACTGATGAGAATGTGTGTGGGCTCGGCCCTCCTAGGCACACCAGGCTGTGGAAGCCATGGGAGCTTCCAGGTGGGGCTGGCCTCTCTGGCCCAGGCAGCAGGCAGGGACTGTGGGTTGGTGTGTGCATTAAAGTGCTTTGGGGAACACATTTGTGGGGCCTTGTCACTGGTTCCTTCACTCTCACTCACATGCAGATGCTGGACCCTCCTCCCTAGGCCCTGCCCATGCTTCCCCATGCGCAGCATCACGTGTGCTCAGAGTCGGCCCCTGGGCTGGGGCTGTTATCATTCAGCTGAAGTCCTGCCACATGTAAAGTGTTCTCTAGGACCCCACTGGCCTTCCCCACCACGACCAACCTCCCACGAAGCCCCACCCCACGCTCAGTCTGAGCCCCTGGTGCCTCCCCTGTCACTCCTAGATGGGATTCCCAGCTGCATGGCCTGAAGGACCACCCAACCACCTGGGAGCCCTGACTGTGGCTCTGCTTAATGGACTGCTGTAGTTCAGCAGGGGCTGAGCTGAGTAAGACAGGGACAGTCAAGTGGAGAGAGTCTGAGCCCGGGCATGGGTGGGAGCCCTTGGTGAGGTGGCCCAGTGTTCAGCACAAATTCAGAGTCCAGCCTCACTATAGCTGTAGACCTCTGGGGAAACTATTCCAGCTTAGGGTTCCTCATGAAGGCTGTCCACCTCAGCTTCCCTACCTCCAGCCAGCACATTCCTCAGGATGGCCCCCAGGAGTGAGCCAGAGGACCTGAAAGAAGACCCAGCTGACCTCTGGGGCAGGAATGGACCCTGCCCTAAGAAGGGCTGATGCCCTTTTCAGTCACCCTGTTCCCTGGCATGGCCCAGCCTATGTGGGTCACCATGAACATCCCAGGAGGCTCAGCAGTGAAGGCCCAGCCCCATTCACTCTACCATGAGACCTTCTTAGGACAGAGCCCAAGGCACAGTGCAGAAAGCCTCTACCTTCCTGCTGGGGGCTCTCCCAGTTATGCCACAACTGAACCATCTCATTGGCCAGGGAAACAGAAGACCTAGGAAGTGTTTGGGAGAATAGTGTCCATGGAATATGGTCTTCAGACTATACAGTGAATCACCTTCATGCAGTCTCTGAGTGCTAGACCAAGATACTCTGCCACTAAAACCAACCCATGTTGGAGAATGTGTCTGTGTAGGTGGCGTAGGCCAAGGATGCACTGGAATGAGTCACTTCCTGTCCCAGGAAATGGCAGCACAGCCCCTGCCCTTGGCCCCACCCCAGATCACATTAGAATGAGTGTGGCAGCAGGCCACCTGCCCAGACCCCAAAGCCCCTATGGAGCAGCCACAGGCTTGGTGGGTGCTGCTCACACTGCCCACATGCCCTGGGTCTCTTTTCTGTCTGCTTGCTGTTTCTGTTCCTTCCCTGAATCCTGGAAAGTGCACCAAACCACTGCCTTTGGGGCCAGGGTGATGCCAGGCTAGCTGTCTCTGACTGCTACCGGTGTTCTTCTGTTCAGCGGTCAGCCTCCAGGTGTCCCTGCTGGCTACCCTGATCCCTGTAGGGCTTCCAGCTTCTTGCCGTTCAGCACCTATTCTGGGTGGGGGTGGGAAGAGATAGTCACAATTAGATAAGTGTGTATACCTAGGACAGTAGGCACCTAGGAGTGCGGGGTTTACCTGTTTGGGGAGCAAGGAAGGGACAACAGGCAAACAGGAAAGGTGTTCCTAGTGGAGCAACGAGCATGTGCAAAGGGATGAACCTGGTATGAAACCTGGTATGGTAAAGAACCTTGTCCGACTGGGTAACAGTGAAGCTGGAGGAGTCTTTAAAGCCTAGGGTTCTCAAACTCCAGGTAAAAGTCTGGCAGTGGGGAGCCACAGAATGTTTTAAAGCTGCAGAGTGACATGGTCATACTGTGGTTACAGAGGTCCCCCTGCTGTCACTAGGATGATTTCTTTGCATTGGAGAAAGAGGCTGGCACTAGTTCTCTGGAGTAGTGTTCAGAGGGGAGTGAGAGCCCAAAGAGAGCAAAGTGGCTAACACTCCTTCAAGGTGACAAATGCAAGGGCAGTGGGGTAGGTCCTTAGCTGAACGTGGGCCAGGCCTTGTGAATTCACCTTGAGAAAGCGCTTGTATTCGGCACTGCAAGGCTCCATTAGCTGACTTCCCCCACATGGCTTGCCTGCCCCCTTCCCATAGACCAAGCAGATGAGGAGGGAGGAAGGGGCACTCTGGATGCCTGCTGTCAAAGACCAAGGCTACCTCAGAGGAGATGCCAGCCTGGGGGCAGCCAACAGCTTGGCCACATGATGGCAGCAGAGAACCAACTGTTGACTGCTGCACACCCACCCCCAAAACAGGTGAACGGGGAGGACCCCTCAAGTTTCCTCCCAACCCCTAGAAGTCTCTCCCAATGTCCTGAGGCAGAATAGGGGTCACAAGAACCCATGTCTCAGCGCCGGGCAGGGAATGTTTCCTATCAGTTTTGCCCTGCATGACTATCTTTAGACATGTTGACTGAGGAACACAGGAATGGTGCCATAATTTCTGATGTGTGTTTATTCATTTCCGGGCCAATTCTGGTTAGCGAAGGGAGTGCCTTTTATGTTGCCTCAGGCATGGTATCCTCCCAGCACTGGGTGTGGCCGCCCCCGGTGCTGTTTCCACCCTGTCACCAGATGCTCATTAAGCTCCAGCCTGGAAGGGGTAGGGGAGTCCAGCATTAGGAATGGGGGATGGGGGGGAGTCAGGTATCCAGAGTAAACTGTGCTGGGGTAGGTGTAGCACAGGGTCTGTGGGACCCACAAAATGGACTTGTCACCGCCTGGATCAGGTAGGCTTCCTGGAGGAGATGCCACCTAAGTTGCAAGAGAAGGAAGGGAAAAGGGTGTTCCTGGAAGGAAGAACAAGGAGTTTGGGCTGGATGGTGAGTAGAGGAGATATTCGTAAGGTCAGGATGAATCCTGTTGGGCTGAGGGCTCCTCTCCCCACCCCCACCCGTTACCCTCCAAAGCTCTGGGACTCACAGTTCACAGGTCCCTCAGACCTCAGCCTTGGGCCACCCTGTGATGCTTTCCCTCCCTCCAGGGTCCAGGCTCACCTGACTGAAGGGGATGTCAGGCTAAGGATGTCCCCCAGGGCCCCCTTCCAGTGTTGGGGGGAGCCAGTTACCAAGGAGCAGATGCTGAGAGATGGCAAGAGCAGACCTAGTTGACTCCCCTACCCCTGCCCCGCACATATCACAGCCTGGAGAGAGAACTCTGGGTAACCACCTAGTTAGAACTACACCCTCATTTCAGAGACTGAGAGGCTGAGGCCCAGCATGGCTTACAGAGCAGGTTAGAGGTGCCCTGAGAGCCAAAGCCCATGTTTCCCTCATATCAGGGAGGCCCTGGAGCAGAGCCAGGAATGAAGGCCAACATTTTGTGTTTTATTGTCCCCATCCTACAGCTTCCACCTACTGAGGCAGCAGTGGACAGACCAGAGCTAGGATTGGGCCTCCACATAAGTTGCTTCTCCTCTGACTCTAACGTCCAGCCAACAGGGCTAGCCCCATCTTATAAATCCCACCTGCCCTGGGCAGGCAGGATGCAATGCACCATCCTGACACCATCCTGTCGCTGTCAGCCCAGGGCAGGCCCACAGAGGGATAGTCCCTGCCCACAGAGGCTAGTGCCACTCCTGGGGTCTCTCCACACCTCCCCTCTGGTTCTCCACACATTCCTGGCCTCTGTTCCCCACACGGTGGGTCCCCCAGGCCCTGCCCGGAACGAGTGTCTGAGGATGTTGCTGTATCCTGGCGCTAAGAGAAGAAATAGGCCAGGTGGTCCTCAAATGCGCTGGAGCAATACCCACCCTCACTTTGCCCAGTCGGTCGTGGGGGGCGGGACAGGACAGCTCAGATCTACTTAACCTCTCTCCAGGCCACTCCATGCACACCCACCCACAGGCCACTGAGAAAAAGGGGACCAAGTGTAGGTGTAGGACCCAGGCTTCCGAGGGCCGGGAAAGTCGAACAGGCAGAAGGGCTGGGCTAGGCCAGGCATAGAGCAGGCCCCGCCCACAGCCCCGCCCCCACACCCTGGCTCCGCCCGCCCCACCCCTGGCACTCAGACAGACTTTGCTCCAAGCACCGGCTGGGAACGGCAGCTGGGGCAACAGGTGGGGCGGCCTCTCTGCGTGTGTGTCCGCCCGCGCCAGGTGCTCAGACCCGAGGGCAGGAGAAGGCGGTGGGCATCTCAGGAGTCCCGGTGTGGTCGGTGCTCCAGGGCTCCCAGGACCGGCGCTCGACCGAACCCAGACTTCTCGTCGGCTCCCAGCCAGGCCCGGGCCTGCAGGAACCTCCGCGGGGCCCCATCTGGGCCTCGATGGAGCTCCACCCGCCGCCATTGCAACCCTTCCTGTTACTACTGCTGCTGCTGCCGCTGCCGCAGCTACCAGCGGTGCCCAAGACGGGAGGGTACTGGCAGTGCCCGCGCATCCCCTATGCTGCCTCCCGCGACTTTGACGTGGAGTACTTGGTACCCAGCTTCTCTGCCGGCCGGCCGGTACAGGCTGTGGCAACCTACGAGGGCGGCAGGGAAGGGAGTGCTGTGTTCGTGGCCACACGCAATCGCCTGCATGTGCTTGGGCCTGATCTGCAGCCAGTTGAGAGCCTGGCCACAGGCCCTGCTGGGGCCCCTGGCTGCCAGACATGTGCAGCCTGTGGCCCAGGCCCCCACGGCCCACCGGGAGACACAGATGCGCAGGTTCTGGTGCTGGAGCCGGTGCTGCCCGCACTGATCAGTTGTGGCTCTAGCCTTCGGGGACGCTGCTTCCTGCATGAGATAGAGCCCGGCGGGACAGCCCTGCACCTGGCGCCACCAGTCTGCCTTTTCTCGGCACACCACAATCATCCGGAGGACTGTCCCGACTGTGTGGCCAGCCCGCTGGGCACCCTCGTGACCGTGGTTGAGCAGGGCCATGCCTCCTACTTCTACATGGCATCCTCACTGGACTCGGCGGTGGCCGCCAGCTTCAGCCCACGCTCAGTGTCCATCCGGCGCCTCAAGGCTGACGCCTCAGGATTTGCACCAGGCTTTGCAGCACTGTCAGTGGTGCCTGAGCACCTGGCTTCCTACCGCATCGAATACGTGTACAGTTTCCGTGCAGGAGCCTTCGTCTATTTCCTGACTGTGCAGCCAGCCAACGTGGTAGACGCTCCTGGCGCCTTACACACGCGCCTGGCACGGCTCAGCGCTGTCGAGACTGACCTGGCCGACTACCGCGAGCTGGTCCTCGACTGCCGTTTTGCACCTAAACGCCGGCGACGTGCGGCCCATGAGGGCGCGCATCCCTACCCGGTGCTGCGGGCGGCCCACGCTGCTCCAGTGGGCGGGCGACTGGCCACTGAGCTGAGCATAGCCGAGGGCCAGGAAGTGCTATTCGGGGTCTTCTCGGCTAGCAGAGACAGCGGCCCAGGTGTGGATCCCAACTCTGTCGTCTGTGCGTTCCCTGTAGACTTGCTGGACACTCTCATCGAGCAGGGTGTGGAGCGCTGTTGTGAGCCTCCTGTCCACCCTGGCCTCCGGCGAGGCCTCGACTTCTTCCAGTTGCCCAGTTTTTGCCCTGACCCGGTGAGCAGAAAGAAAGGGCCCTCACTTGTGAGCAGTGTGCACATGCTTCTCTTCCAGCACTGAGAGGGTCTGGGACGGGGAGGGCAGGCAGGGAGAAGTTTTCTCTTCCACCCAATTTCTTAGGGGGTGGTGTGAGGGACTCAGCCAAACAAAGGCCACACTGGAAGCTCATCTCCCAGCCAGGCTAGACCCCGTTGCTACACCATTTTGTTCTTTCACCCTCTCACTTACCGTGGCCCCTTGCTTTTTTAGGTAATTTCCCTTGTTATGTGAAAATTGGATTACATCATAACTGTCTCTCTACCAGGCACACTTCCAAACTCTGGGTACAATGATGGTTGTCCCTTCCTACCTGCCCACCACATATACCCTTAGGGATACACAAAAAACAGCGCCCTCCCCCCCCCACAGGCAGATACTCACAAATTCACCCAGACTCACATCTACTCACCAACACGTTTTCGCTTTCCCTGTGGGAATACTTGTTTTGCTCTGCTTTCTCAAGAGGGTGGGGCAGGAGTTGTCAGAGAATGCTCCCCTCTACCTGTTGCAGAGAGCCTTCCGGGCCTTGGAAGTTGGGGGCTTGTCAGGGAGCCTGCATGCCTTGGGGTTTCCTGACCCACTCATCCCTGATTGTTCTCCATGGGGTGATTGGGGGAGGATTCAGGACATAGTGAGAGGGTGGCTTGGCTCTAGTAAATTCCAGGAGGCTCACCCAGGTCTTGTGCAAGCAACTAAACATCTGGGGATGAATAAAGGCCTAGGAGGGGCTGGTTGGATTTGGTTCACCACGTAAGAGTCCCAGACTTTCACCATAGTTGGGGCCCTTTTCACCCCAGGCAGGAGGTCTCCCAGCCTATGCTGAACTAGGTGCTCCTTCCTGCAGACCCTACCCAGGTCCTCTTCAGCCATGGTGTCAGGGAGCCAGAGCAGAGACTAAGAGGACGTTCCTTCAAATGCTTCCCTGAGGACAAACCCAAAACTTATCCCTTGAAGCCATTGAAACAGTCCCACCCTACATTACAAGAGATTAAGCCAAGGAAATGGGGTGAATGAACAAACAAATGGCATTGGACAAGTGGCCTTTCAGGGAGCTAACCCACAGTCACTGCTCTCTGAGTCTTTGGCTGCCCAGTGGCTCTGGCCTTGCTGTGACATTCTTCACTGACTCCTTTCGCTCTGATTGATGCCCCAGTGGTGGGAGAGAATTTACACACAATGAGGGGTGGGGGGATCTTCTGCCTCCCTCCTTCAACTGACTCCCTCTGGGTTGAGGAGGCCCTAGGGGTTGAGATCCCTAGTCTGGATCTGGGCAGCCCTGACTGCCCTCCTCTCCTTCTTTCTGGGGAGTCAGAACCTCTCCCTGACTTGGCTAGTGGTCAGGGGATCAGAAGACACCCAGCACGACTTGGCAGTGCAAGGCTCCAAAAGGACTAATCTCAGGCCCTGCCCACAGGCTGGTTAGGACCCCAGGCAGTGTGTGAACCAGCCTGTACAGTGTTTGTCCAGTGACTGGGCATGCAGCCTCCAGGAAGAAACCCACTGTGTGCTCATCTTGGCTGCCTTCACGAAGCCTGAGGGGCTCAGAGCTGGTACCTGCCCTCCATGGGTTCAGATGGGGTTTGAGTCTGGCGGAGTCACCCTCCTCTATGGGGCACTGGATACTTAAGTCTTTTCAGGAGGCTGGAGCCTGGAAATCCAGACAACCCTGGAAATCCAGAGCTAAAGCCCTGGAGCCCAGGGGCAAACAGGCAGCGGTGCAGCTCTGACCAGGGTAGGGCCTCTTTTCCACCCCACAGCCCCACCTGTCCCTGAGTCATACTGAAAACACCTGGCTGGCTTCCTGCTAGGGCCAGGACTTTTACTCACCTCCAGTGAGGACAGAGTACCAGTCCCCACCCACCCACCCTATAGACCCAGTGTGTGGAGTCAGGGCCCAGCTCTATGCTGAGGTCTTGTTCCCAAGACTTATAATCAGCACTGAGGTCTCAGGACTGGGTTAAGCATACTTAGTCTGATAGGGGCCTCCCATCAGCTTTGAGGAGTACCCTTAGGGCTGGCAAGGGAGGGTCCCAAGCTACTGGGCCACAGAGCCCTGCCTGCACCTTGCACCCAGCTCCAATACCCTGCATCCATACCCTCACTGCCTGGTTTCCCAGAAGCTTCCACAGCTCTGCACTGGGGCACTGAGTGTCCCCCAAACACCCTCCTGCTAAGAGCAGGGGAGAAATTAGTGTCTCCTGTTACCCGGGCCTTCAGGCCTTGGTTTATCCCTCCTGTACCCTGAATGAGGTACAGGTAGCAGCTGGAGGTACAGGAAGACCTTTGGCGTCTCAAGGAGAAAGACGATGTTACCAACCCCGTGCTGGCCAGTTAACCTCAGAGTTCAGCCCCGTGAGCAGGTGGAGAGACTGAAGCCTGAAGAGGGGACAGGGTTTGTTGAAGTGCAGGGCAGGACCAGCAGGGGGCAGGAGAGGATTCTGGTCAGGAACTCAGACTTCCGACCTGGCTCGTCTCCTGAGAGGCGATAAGGCCTTTGACAGGTGAACAAACCTCTCTGAGTCAGTTTCCTTATCTGTAAAATGGGGGTGATGAGACAACCCACTCTACAGCGTGGCTGTGAGGACAGAATGGGGTTGGCTCTGTAAAACTCAGTAACTCATTATCAGAATGGCCATGGCAGGGTAGGGCAAGGTGTAGGGGGAGCCACTGTTCCAGCCTTGGCCTTCTTCCCTGGCCTTGCTACATCTGAGAGCCCCATGGAGGCGGTGGGGTAACTGGCGGGACTGGGGCCTTCTCCAGCCAGGCCAGGTGAGGGGTGGGAGTTTAGGCTGCTGTGGTCACTGACAGAAACCCCAAGGGGTCAGTTCATGGAGATGAGTCCTGACTCCTGCCCTGACCCTCCCCAGCCTGGCCTGGTGGCTCCCAGCCCCAAAACCAGCTGCCGCCACTTCCCTCTGCTGGTCAGCAGCAGCCTCTTACGGGTGGACCTATTCAACGGGCTGTTAGGACCAGCGCAGGTCACTGCATTGCACGTGACACGTCTCGACAATGTCACAGTGGCCCACATGGGCACAGCCGACGGGCGCATCCTGCAGGTAGGTCCCTCATCTCCACGGCCCCTTGTCCCGGGATCCCTGTCCCCATTTTGCTCACAGCCGACCTGTCCCAGGTGGAGCTGGCCAGGTCTCTCAACTACTTGCTGTACGTGTCCAACTTCTCACTGGGCAGCAATGGGCAGCCTGTGCATCGGGATGTCAGTCGCCTTGGGGACCACCTGCTCTTTGCCTCTGGGGACCAGGTAAGGTGGGCAGGGTAGGGCCCGGGGCTGGGCTGTTGGGAGCACAGCTTCTCCATCAGATCCAAGGAGGCATTGACACACAGGTCCCCCCACCCTGATCTACAGTAGGACCAGGGAGTCTAAGGGGCTTAGTCTCCGCCTTCAGCCACCCCTGAGCCACCTGTCTGTCCAAGGTTTTCCAGGTACCTATCCAGGGCCCTGGCTGCCGCCACTTCCTCACCTGTGGGCGTTGCCTGAGGGCACAGCGTTTCATGGGCTGTGGATGGTGTGGGGGCATGTGCGGCCGGCAGAAGGAGTGTCCTGGCTCCTGGCAACAGGACCATTGCCCACCCGAGCTTACTAAGGTATGGCTTGCCTGGCAGGGCACAGGTAAGTGTGGGACAAACTGGGCCTGGGGTGGGGGTCAGCAGGTCTTAACCATGATCTTCCTCAGGGCTGGGATATCTTCAGTATTTACAGGGAGGACATTCTTTTTTTTTATTTTTAATAAATTTATTTATTTACTTATTTTGGCTGCATTGGGTCTTCGTTGCTGCGCATGGGCTTTCTCTAGTTGCGGTGAGCGGGGGCTACTCTTCATTTCGGTGCATGTGCTTCTCATTGCGGTGGTTTCTCTTGTTGCGGAGCACGGGCTCCAGGGCACGTGGGCTTCAGTAGTTGTGGCTCGCGGGCTCTAGAACGCAGGCTCAGGAGTTGTGGTGCACGGGCTTAGTTGCTCCGAGGCGTGTGGGATCTTCCTGGACCAGGAATTGAACCCGTGTCTCCTGAATTGGCAGGCGGATTCTTAACCACCGCGCCACCAGGGAAGTCCCAAGGAGGGTATTCTTGGCAGAGGGGATGGCACATGCAAAGACTTAGAGGCAGAAAAGTATTGAGTGAGGACAAGCAAGTGACCTAGAGTGACTGGAGTGTGGGGCAGGCAAGGAGTGTGGCAGAAAATTTAGGGGAAAGCAGACAGGGCTGAGAGTCCTGACCCATAAAGGGACTCAGGCTATCTTCTCCTCCCCTCTCAGTTCAGCCCCCACAGTGGACCCCTAAGGGGCAGCACGAGACTGACCCTGTGTGGCTCCAACTTCTACCTGCATCCTCCTGGTCTGGTGCCTGAGGGCACCCATCAGGTCACTGTGGGTCAAAGTCCCTGCCGACTGCTGCTCAAAGGCAACTCAAACCTCAGGTACGACTTGGTCCCTGCCCTTTCTATCCCTGATGGGGATAACCAAGCAGCCCCTTCCCTGTGAGACCCTGTCCTCTGCTTGTATGGGGCAAGGAGGTATGAGGCAAGCTGTAGTAGCTCTGGTTGCTTTCTGTCTGGGGGGACATCTCAGTCCCTTCTTGAGCCTACATATGCCCTACCTGTCTGTTGAGTCATGGCAAAGCTAGTCACTGCCCCGTCAGATCCTGCCGACCCTGGATGAAGCCATGGATAGAGAGATGCTATCTTCAAGCTCAGATGAGACCTGTGATTTGTGGTGGGCATGCAACCAGGCCTGTGTGACCCCTGCCTGACCTTGAGTTCCCCTGATGTCCCAGCCAAGTACCCCGGAAGGACTTTGTAGAGGAGCTTGAGTGTGAACTGGAGCCCTTGGGCACGCAGGAAGCCGGGCCTGCCAACGTCAGCCTCACTGTGAACAACATGCCACTGGGCAAGCACTTCCGGGTAGACGGCACCTCCATGCTGCGAGGCTTCTCTTTCATGGTGAGGCCACCTTTCCTTGTTTGTGCCCTTGGCCAGCTGGGCAGTTCGGGCAGGGAAGAGTTTGGAGTGGAGTGCCTCCTGCTCCAAGCTAAGCCACCTCCATGCCCTCTTAGGAACCCATGCTGACAGCAGTACAACCCCTCTTTGGTCCACGGGCAGGGGGTACCTGCCTCACCCTTGAAGGCCAAGGCCTGTCTGTTGGCACCAGCCGGGCTGTGCTGGTCAATGGGACCGAGTGCCTGCTGAAACGGTAAGTGCCAGTGGGAAAGGGGATGGGAGGCCACAGGGTCCCACATAGGGGAGCCCTCACCAGGTGGGGCTTGGATCCCCGACAGGGCAGGGGGAGGAGGGCTCAGTCACTCAGTGTAGGGAACAGGTCCAGGAAGAAGTGTCTGCTGCTCCCTCCAGCCCAGAGGTGGTTTGGGATGGCAAGAGAGCCCATTACAGAGTCCACTGGCTGCAGCCAAGGTTGTGGGGGGAACCTGTTCCCTCCCTGACTTCTTGGAGGCCTTTCTGGGACCACCCTATCTTCAGACAGACCCATGGAGTACGGGCAAGTTGGGATGACCAACAGAGGAACTGGGAGGGGTCAGCGGGGCCCTGGAGGAGTCGGGCCTAGCCATCACATGGAGGGTGCCCCTGAGCCTAATCCCCCTGTTCTGCAGGGTCAGCGAGGGGCAACTTTTATGTACCACACCCCCCGGGGCTGCTACCGCCCGCGTTCCCATTCGCCTGCAGGTGGGGGGCGCCGAAGTGCCTGGCTCCTGGAACTTCCACTACCAGGAAGACCCCATCATGCTGGGTATCAGCCCCAACTGTGGCTACACGTAAGTGCCACCTCCTTGCCCACTCTGGTCTCCTAAGAATGAGGGATCCAGCCTTGGAGAGCACCCCAAGTCCACCACCCTGCTCTCCTCCACAGTGGCTCCCACGTCACCATCCATGGCCAGCATCTGACTTCAGTGTGGCACCTCGTGCTGTCATTCCATGATGGGCGCAGGGCAGTGGAGAATAGGGTGAGTGGGCACTGGTAGCTGCCGAGTGGGCACTGGCCAGGAGGGAGGAAGGCCACACCAGTCCCCTGAGTTCCAGCCCCAGCCCATGCTGGGCTGAGGGGTCTGGGGTGGCTGTAGGTAGGATACTGGGCTAACCACTCTCGCATGTACCCAGCAGTGTGAGGGGCAGCTCCCGGAGCAGCACTGGTGCCGCCTGCCCGAATACGTGGTCCGAGGACCGCAGGGGTGGGTGACGGGGAACCTGAGTGCCCAGGGGGATGGAGCTGCTGGCTTCACACTGCCTGGCTTTCGCTTCCTGCCCCCACCTCACCCACCCAGCATGGACCTGGTCCCATTGAAGCCTGAGGAGCATGCCATTAAGTTTGAGGTAAGTGGGGGGGATAGGGGGTGGGGACAGTGGAGGGTTAAGGCTGCAGCCTGCCCGAAAGAGATGGGGGCAATGGCCAGCCCTCACGACTGTCTCTGCAGTACATTGGGCTGGGCGCTGTGGCTGATTGTGTGGATGTGAACGTGACCGTGGGTGGTGAGAGCTGCCAGCATGAGCTGCGGGGGGATGTGATTGTCTGCCCCCTTCCCCCCTCCCTGCAACTTGGCAAGGACGGTGCTCCACTGCAGGTAGGCAGCTCAGCTGGCCCTCTATGGGAAACATGGGTTGAGGACCTACAGGCTGGGCCTGAGCTGCCACCTGCCCCCAGGTCTGCGTGGATGATGGGTGTCACATCTTGGGCAAGGTAGTGCGGCCAGGTCTGGAAGGGGTCCCACAGAGCACACTCCTTGGTGTCCTACTGGCCCTGCTCCTGCTTGTGGCTGTACTGGCCACCATACTGGTCTTCAGTTACCACCAGAGAAAACAGCTAGGTGAGCTCTCCACTCCCATCCTGACCCAGCCCCACCCCCAAACTCTGACATCTCCAAGTCCCTATATCCTCTCTCTGCCCAGGCCTTAGGGGTCTGCCCACACCTCCTGGGTAGGGGTCAGCCTCTAGGAGCTTGGAGTGGCTGGCTACCTGGAGCCATTTTTCCACAGTCCTTTCTCCGAACCTGGATGACTTGGCATCCCTGGACCGCACCACTGGAGCCATGCCTCTGCCTCTGCTCCGCTCAAGCTCTGACTATAGAAATGGCCTTGGTGAGATGGTGGAGGTGTTAGAAGTTGGGACCATACTCTCTGCTCCACCAGCGCCTCATTCCCTCTCTTCCTCAGCAGCCCCTGCCATTGATGGCCGGGATTCCACCGCTCAGGTCCACAGAGCATCCTTCTCAGGCAACGGGGATGGGTCCCATGTCCCACTGCTGCGGAAAGAGTCCATCCAGCTTGGGGATCTGAACTCTGCGCTCCTGGCCGAGGTCAAGGATGTACTGATTCCCCACGAGCGGGTAGTCACCCACACTGACCGAGTCATTGGCAAAGGTATGCGGGCCAGGCCGGGTGGGGTTGGGGCTCAAGGGATAGTTGGGCAGGACTCTGAGCCTCCATTTGCTCATCTGTGAAATAGGAATTCTGTCTTCCGTGGGTTCTGGTGCAGATTAAGTGGGTGTGGGAGGGCTGCAGGCTCTGCCATCATGAGGCTGCTGCTTGTTTTTAATGTCAGGTTGGCCAGTTGGGGCTCTGAGGTCTGGTTGCCAGTGGGAGCGTGTGGTGTGAGCCCTGGGCACTGGGGCCCCTCTCACTGTCTCTCCCTCATCAGGTCATTTTGGAGTTGTTTACCATGGAGAATACACAGACGAGGCCCAGAATCAAATCCACTGTGCCATCAAGTCGCTGAGTCGTAAGTGGAGCAGAGGCTGGGAGGATACTCGTCCCTGCTGTGCTACCACTTCGCTGAGTGACCTTGAGCAGGAGACCTTTCTTCTCTGTTTCCCCATCTGACCCTTGTAAAGGGCCTCCCTGCCCTGGGCCTGACTCCAGCCTCTCTGCAGGCATCACGGAGGTGCAGGAGGTGGAGGCCTTCCTGCGTGAGGGGCTGCTCATGCGCAGTCTGCACCACCCAAATGTGATGGCTCTCATTGGTATCATGCTGCCACCTGAAGGGCTGCCCCGCGTGCTGCTGCCTTATATGCGCCACGGAGACCTGCTCCAATTCATCCGCTCACCCCAGCGGGTCAGTGCTCAGCTGGCCCTGGATTGGGGGGCTTGGGCAACAGCTGGGGATGGAGCTGCTCCGTCCTCGCCTACTGACCCACCTGTGCCCCTAGAGCCCCACAGTGAAGGACCTCATCAGCTTCGGCCTGCAGGTGGCCCGCGGCATGGCGTACCTGGCAGAGCAGAAGTTTGTGCACCGGGACCTGGCTGCTCGGAACTGCATGTGAGCAGCCATAGTGAGGTTGGGGTGAAGCCAAGGGGCAGAGCACCAGGGCGTGCAGCTAAAGGTGCCTCAGAGAGGGCCCATGCTCCAGTCCTTGCTGTGCAGCCCTGGGCATGTCCTTCCCTCTCTGGGCATGTCCTTCCCTCTCTGGGCTTCAGTTTTCCTGTCTGCCCAACGCAGACTTGAGTCAGACACTGTGGCTCAGAAACCTTGTAAGGGCCTGAAACAGGTGGGTTCAGGGCCTGGTGGGGGCCAGTCCTGAGTGTGATTCTCCCCTCCCAGGCTGGATGAGTCATTCACAGTCAAGGTGGCTGACTTTGGTCTGGCCCGCGAAGTCCTGGACAAGGAGTACTACAGTGTCCAACAGCACCGCCATGCTCGCCTACCTGTCAAATGGATGGCGCTAGAGAGCCTGCAGACCTACAGATTCACCACCAAGTCCGACGTGGTTAGGCCCCACCTGCCCCAGAGTCCACATGGCCTCAGAGAACACTTGGCCTTGCCCATTGATCTCCGAATGGTGATGAGCCCAGGGAATCCCCACGCTGGGCAGCCCCACAGCCCATTCGCCCACCTCTGGGCAGCTGTCAGGGCAAGAGGAGGCTGTGAACTCATTGGCTCCTCACAGACAATCCAGGCCCTGCCCATCCCCAGCTCTGGATGGCTCTGGTGGTGGGCGGGGACAGAGGGAAGATGCTTGTGAGGTATTGAGGAATGGGCTCTGACTGAGGGGTCGAGCCCCTCATTTCCAGCTAGAGGGCTCTGGGAGGTAGAGGACCTGGGGGGGCCCACCTGTCCCCCCCAGGGCGAGAGCTCAGTCCCTTCACCTGTCCCCTCCCACAGTGGTCGTTTGGCGTCCTCTTATGGGAACTGCTGACACGGGGTGCTCCACCGTACCCCCACATCGACCCTTTTGACCTCATGCACTTCCTGGCCCAGGGTCGGCGCCTGCCCCAGCCTGAGTATTGCCCTGATTCTCTGTGAGTATGTGGAAATGGTAATGGGGAGGGAGCTGGGCCCCAGAGACAAGGAGGGGAGGAGCGGGCTGGAGACACAGAGTTCTTGCCTGGCTCTCTGACTGACCTAGAAAGGGACCCTCTCTGGACCTCAGTTTCCTCATCTGTGGTTCCACCACCGTTCAAGTCTTGGTGCTGGAGGGATATCACGGTTGCCATGGTAACACCATTCCCAACTCAGAGTCTGGGTTGAGGCCAGTGATTTGATTTCCCAGCACTCCTCTCCCCTCACACCACCAAGAGGGGCTGTTTTCCATCTTTTCCACTTACTTAACCTCAAGGAAAGGTTCCATTAGCTCTCACACTAGCTCCCTCCACGTCTCCAGATTAGAATTTTTTTTTTCATTGGATATAGTTTCAGATTCCCTGTTCCCAGAGGCATGGCAGCAGCTGTGTTTCATCAGTGCCTGTCGGGTGGTTCAGCTTCATAAGCAGCATGCATGCCTTAGCCGTGCTGAGGTCTTTGAGGTTAGAACAGGAAGAACCAGGTCATAGGTAAAGGTGGTTGATGATTACTGTCTCACTCAGCTTGTGCTCCAGAAGGGTATGAGTAACCCTTCCTCACAGCCCTGCCTGCCTTGATTTTGCTTTTTATTATTTATTTCACTAATGAACCTGGTTCAAAGTAAGGGAAATTAACTTCACTGCCTATCTGCCTCCGGGTCAGCCTCCCTGAAGCAGATTCTGAGATGGAGGTTTACATGCAGGGGGTTTATTGGTAGGTTGGGGGCGAGGGAAGCAGGACTAGGTAGGGGGAGAAGTTGGACTGTGATGCAGATGCAACAGAGGCTGCAGTCCATCCCCTGGGGACCCCTGGAATTGGGATGGCCCTTCAGAGTTTTCTGAAATTGAGACCAAGGGGCCCAGGTCTTTGCTCCAGACATTCATTCGTCACTGCTTACAGATGCCCCTGTGGAAGGAGTGTGAGCTTGGAGGAGGCATTTCTTTTCTGCCTAGGGCAGTTCCTAGAGGGGGCCTCAGCCAAGAGCCATCA
This sequence comes from Balaenoptera ricei, assembly GCF_028023285.1. Classification (NCBI taxonomy): domain Eukaryota; kingdom Metazoa; phylum Chordata; class Mammalia; order Artiodactyla; family Balaenopteridae; genus Balaenoptera; species Balaenoptera ricei. Next base: position 68,476,701 of record NC_082649.1, on the reverse strand, counting down.
GAAGTCACAGGGAGAATGAAGGGGGGAAACTAGGTGGCATACCATAGCATCCTCCATACTAGGGGAAGTCCCTTCTCTCTGGGCTTCAGTTTCCTCATCTGCAAAGTTGGAATGATAACAGTACCACCTTCAGAGGTCTGAGAATTACACGAGATTACTGTGTGTAGGTCACTTTTAGTATCATTTAAGGCAGGGATGACATTTCCAAGATAAAGGGTCATGTATTAGGACCCAACAGACAAACCTAGAGAAACTCTGCTTGGAATCCATGGTGCCATGAGCTGCCCCACACATCTCAGGGCTTTTAATCCCCATTTCACTGGACCTGGGCTTCCTTCCTAGAAGACGTGATGATAACCATGATAGCTTGTGAGCTGGGCCCTAAGCTAAGAACTTCATAGGCATCCTCTCACTTTATGCCCCAATAGCTCTGTGATTAGAGAAGACTCCAGAGGCACAGACAGGTTAAGGAACTTGCTCAAGATCACATAGCCCAGGTCACAGGACACAGGAGTCCAGCCTCGCAACCCCTGAGGCAATTTGAACTCTGCCAGGGTGGGAAGGCAATCATAACAAGAAGAGCTGCCCCTAATTGGCTGATGCAAGGCACCAGGCCCTGTCACCCGCTGTCCATCCCATGTGGCCCACCAGGGGGCTAACAGCAGGTGGATAGCCCAGAATCTCTGGGTAGGGGTGCACTGTGCCCCTCATGTTTTCCTCTACCCGGTAGGTACGCAGTAATGCAGCACTGCTGGGCTGCAGACCCTGCAGCACGACCCACCTTTGGAGCACTGGCAGGGGACGTGGAATGCTTGGTGGCCACGTTGCGAGGGGACCACTACGTGCAGCTGCCTGTGGCCTACGTGAACATGGGCCCTGGTGCCTCTGACAAGGCAGACATGCCCTTGTAATAGTCGCCATCCCCGCCAGTGCACAGGAACATAGGTGGCCCAGCCCCTCTCAGAGCCACCAAGGCCCACGTGACCTGAGCCCCAGGCAGGTCTCGGGGGGTTGGACCTGCATAGCGGTGGGAGTTAACCCCAAGCTGCCTCTGGGCTGGCCTCTGCCCTGTCCCCGTCCCTGCCCCTTAACCTTCAGGGGCACAGGAGGGCTGCAAGGCACATTGGTCTCTCACTCCCCAGTGGGGACCACTGAGGGGATCCCTGATGCAGTGAGTATTTATGGAGTGTCTGCTGTGTGACTGGCTGCTGGGCACAGGGGACTCGGTGGTGACCACTGGCCCTTAAATCAGTAAGTGAACAAATAAATATTTAATTACAAATTGTGGTAAATGCTATGAAAGAAAAAGACAGGCTGCTTTGAGGGAATGGAGGACAGCCTTAGACACATGAATAGAGAGGTAAGGGAAACCACCCCAGTAGGTGACATTTTTGCTGAGACTTTGTCAGGTGGGAACTGTGCCAGAAGCGGTCGGGGGAAGAGAGTTTTTGGCAGAGTGAACAGCACTTGCAAAGACCCTGAGGCTGGAAAGGGGTTGAGTCAGCAAGAAGGCTCCAGAGAACAGGAAGGGGAGGCCAGGCCCAAATCCAGGTTACAGGGTCCTGGGGACTTTTGGATGGAACCGAGAGGGGTGGGTTGAATACCCAGATATGCAGCAGCCAGGTTGGCTTCTCCTATTGCCCAGTCTGTCTGTCCCATTCCCCAGGCCCTAACCCCACTCCAGGGCTCCCTGCTCCACCTGCAGCCTTCCCTCAACTCCCCCCGCCACACCCCCGCCACTGATAAGTCGTGGAGACTTGCTCCCCTTCCCCCCAATCCTACCAGCATTGCTCTTGCAGCCTTGAAAGAGATGAGCCAGCAGCAAGGCCTCAGCTCCACACTTTCAAGGCACCAGCTTCGAGGTGCAGACTGCTCAGGCTATTTATACTCGTCAAGGCCACTGTACAATACCCACTAGAGGGGCAGGCTCCACCAGAGAAGGAGAACAGCTTCCTCCTTGTACTATCCCTCCCCCGTGCCCTCAGTGCTGAGGGGGCCGCTGGGCTCTGCTGGTGTGGATAACTGGAGTATCAGGGTGACTGAGCCCGGGACATGCACTGTGGTGGTTCCTCTCTCTCTCTTTTTTTTAAAAATATTTATTTATTTATTTGGTTATGCCGGGTCTTAGTTGCAGCAGGCAGGCTCCTTAGTTGCGGCACGTGGGCTCTTTAGTTGTGGCATGCAAACTCTTAGTTGTGGCATGCATGTGGGAGCTAGTTCCCTGACCAGGGATTGAACCCGGGCCCGCTGCATTGGGAGCATGGAGTCTTAACCACTGTGCTACCAGGGAAGTCCTGGTTCCTCTCTCTTGCTCAGGTCCCCCATGGCCTCTATCTCATCAGTTGGGAGACCCTGGCTCACCCTAAGGGGCGTAGGCTCCCTTCATTTTGAGTCCCCAGCTCTTTGCCCTGTCATGCATGGAATCCTGGGTTTAGGCAAGAGCTCCCTGGTAAGCAGAGTGGGGGTCTCCTTGGGACTGGAGCTGCCTAGTGGTTTTCTACCCATCTGTTGCCTACTCTGTCACCTCAGGCCAGAGGGAGGCCCAAATATGGGGACCCAAAGGACTCTGAGGACAGGGGTAAAGCTTAAAAGGAGACTCTCACGCTCAAGGGCAAGGGTCTGAAGATCAGGGCCCTATGAGCTGGAGAGGGGAAGAGATGGACTCCGTCTTCCTGTTTACCCCTGCACCTCTGATGCCCATGAGTGCAGGCACAGAGGAGGTTGTAGCCTTGCATGCTCTGCCAGGGACACTTGGGCTCTCTCTCCCCCATTGTGTCACCCCTGAGGCTGGGAGAGAGGTGAGTGGAATGTCCTGGAGCACTCCCACAGCTGTGGTCCCCGTACCAGTTGGAAAGGACTGTCTCCATCCCTCCAACTGGTAGTCCTTGTGCCCTAACCTCATCTTTGGGATCTAAGGGTCACCCAGGGCTTGGAGCTGGGTGGGGAGTGAGAAGAAGGCTCAGAGGCTTCACTGAAGCTGGACTGAGGCTCCTTCCCCACTGGGCCTCTGCAGCTTGTGGACCATGGGCTTCTCTGTTCATAAGAGAGGGACTCAGAGAGAAGGGGGTCTCTGGATGGGAGGGAAGCTTAGTGAGGAGAGGAGTCCCAGAGAAGGGAGATGGAAGAAACTCAGGGGATGTCAGGTTTCCTGTGTAGCCAGAATGTGGGGCTTTGGGCCTGTTTCTGGGCCAAGGGCCTCCAGGGCCAGGATTCTCCAGGGAGGGGACACAGTTAAGCAGGTGCTTGCCACAGCTGCACCCCCTCTCCCTGATGCTGCAGCCCCCAAGCTCTGAACTCTTTTCTCAGAGCCACTTGATAGTCCTAAGTCCATCTGGAGTGTCGGGAGCTGGAACTACTTCAGGGTTCCAATTCCTGACTGGGCCACCAGGAAGGAGAAGAAGGGACGGTAGGTTCTAGGCCCCCTGATGGGCTGGGGGGACCAGGAGTTTTCTGAGTGGTTTCCAGGGCTAATGAAGGCTGGACTGCCTTTGCCTTGGGGGAGGCCTGAATAATGGTTGGTCCAAGGAGAAGGTTGCTGGTGGCCCTGGTGGGCCTGGGCGTGACACTAGGGTGGGATGGGGTGAGCACAGGTTTCTCCCAGGGCTTTGGGAGCCCAGCATTGCCATCATGAGCTGTGGAGAGAGGGTGTCAGTTCCTCTCCTCATCTCCAGTGGGGCTGGGGCCCAGCAGGTGCCAACAAAGGCTGGAGGAAGGCCAGGATGGGAGCTGGGGCTGAGGAAGCAGCAGATGACTCACATCCTCCTGATTGCCCACTGGTGTCGCTGTTGTCTGGCACCTGGAGGGCAAGCATGGGGTAGACCGACCTGCTTTGATAGGGGACCATGAATCTGGTCTGAGATTCCCCTTATGCCGAAGTCCCAGCCTTTCAGAGAATTTCCTCAGGGATCCATAGGCTCTCTAGGGGGTCACACCTGAGGGTTCTAGACACAGCCCCATTTCAAATCCTGAGAACTTTCTGGGACAGTGGCTTCATCCGTCACTCCCTTGGTGCAGCCCATGAGGTCCCGGGTCCACCTCTGGTGCCGTTTCATGAACTAACTCCCTGCACCTGTAGGAGAGAGCAGGATCCTCCAGTGCTGGGTGGGGTTGGGGGACGTGGGCACTGCTGGGAGTGTCTGAGGCTCAGGAAGGCCTGGGATGCACCTCTCACACTTATTGCCTCTGCCTGGAGAGAAGCAGCCCCAGGAATCGGTAGCTGAGCGCTGATCCGGTATCTGCCAGGCCCTGATGAAAAACACTGTTTACTCCATGCTGGGCTGGAGAACTCTCTTCCATGAAGACCCCAGGAACCAAGCATCTCTTCACTCAGAGCCTCTGTTCTGCCCGTGTGAGGGTCCAACCAGCTTGGAGGTGGAGCTACTCTGGCCTGGAGGAGGGGGGATGACTTGATGAACCACCCCCAGCATTCCCCATCCGGCACAGGGGGGCCAGTTGAGCCTCAGTCTCTCCCTCCATTCTTTTGGGGTTTGTTCCAGTTGGGGTTTTTAACCCAATGAGCCTAGATGCCAAGAGAGCCCAGTACCAGCTCCTGTCCCTCCACAGCTACCCATTCCCCCACAATTTCTGCTCCACCCATCCTGCAGCCCAAACCTTAGAAGGGAAGCAGAGGCACTAGTGGTCCTGAGAGCCAGCCTTTGCTGGGCAGGTGGCAGGAGAGCCCTTGTATTTGGCCCTCGCCTGTCTCACTGTTGCTCTGTGGGAGCTTGAGGGCCAGGCCCATGATGGTTCCTATTCTGAGCTCAGGTGGTAGGAGCTGAGGGAAGTTGCTGAATCCCTGGGGCTCAGCATGGGCAGAGGCAGAGGGAGCATGAGAGCCAGGCGCATCCTTGCCTCCTCTCCAATCTGTTGCCTTTCTTGTTGGTTTAGCCGCTTGCACAATTGTGGTCAGTCTTGGACTGGGCAGTTGGGATGTGGGAATGCATCAGGGAAGGCAGGGGACTCAAAAGCAGCAGCTGTTGGCCAAGATCACAGGATTTAATCAGCTTTGAAGCCAGAGCTCCCTCTCTCATGCTACAAGTCCACCCCCCTGACAGGCTCCATGCGGCCTGGACCATGGAGACTTAGAGACCCCCAGAAAGTCAGCTCCACCCCTGAGCTCCACCCCTGGGCTCCACGGTAGTGACAGCTTCAGCCAGGCATCGGTCCTGCTGACATGTCTCTCCAAGCTGGGGAGGCCCCTCTTCAAAGGGGGAAAGGAATTGTTTGGGCTGCCCCAGTCACTCTGCCCACGTGTGCTCCTGCCCTGGTCTCTCTGACTCAGCCGTCTGTTCTTTTTTTTTAATTTATTTACTTTATTTATTTATTTTTGGCTGTGTTGGGTCTTCGTTGCTGCGCGTGGGCTTTCTCTAGTTGCGGCGAGCGAGGGCTACTCTTCATTGTGGTGCGTGTGCGCGTGCTTCTCGTCACAGTGGCTTCTATTGTTGCAGAGCACGGGCTCTAGGTGCACGGACTTCAGTAGTTGCAGCACACGGGCTCAGTAGTTGAGGCATGCGGGCCCTAGATCGCGCGGGCTTCGATAGTTGTGGCACACGGGCTCTAGAGCACAGGCTTAGTAGTTGTGGCGCACGGACTTAGTTGCTCCGTAGCATGTGGGATCTTCCCGGACCAGGGCTCAAACCCGTGTTCCCTGCATTGGCAGGTGGATTCTTAACCACTGTGCCACCAGGGAAGTCCAGCCATCTGTTCTTAAAGTCGCCCCCACCCTCCACTGGGCCCGGGTTCCTCAGGGACCCTGAGGGAGGGCAGCTCTCCCTACATCCCCTTCACAGGTGTGGTTGGAGGTCTTTTCTTGCTGGGCATGAAGTTCTGCCTCCTCCCCCCACTCCCCGCTGCTGGCTCCTGGATGGGAGGCTGCTCCCAGGGAGGGTGAGAGGAGCTGCCTGCAGCCCCTAAGCCAGCTGTGGACAGCAGTCGGGGGGGTGCCTGTGCTGTTGTCCTCCCTCCTGGCTGGTGCGGCTGGCCATCTTTCACGCAGAGTTACGTAAGCTTGAGTCAATTGGAGCTCAGAGCGGTTCATTGTGGGCTATTTTTAAGCTGTAACACATCACAGCAGAGGGGTCACTGCACCATGGCTTGCAGGGAAGGTTGTTTAAACATCTGTTATTTAAATTTCCCTGTGCCTTAAAGCTCAAAAGCCATGTCTTCCTGCACTCTCGGGTTCTGCCTTTCACATGCCAGATGAGGAGTGGATTATCACCCCTCACCCTGCCATAGTTTCCTCTAGGACTGGGGTTTTCTGTACCATGACTGCCTTTCTTTGGGGTGAAGCAGGGGGGCAGGGAGAAGGTGCCAGCTCCTTCAAACATGGTGCTGCCTCCATGGAATGGGTGCATCCTGAACAGGAGAGACTGCCAGGGAAGCAGGAAGTTAGAGTTCACAGGGAGGAGAGGAAAACACAGACAGAGTGCTGGGTATAGAGCTGAGAGACAGACAGAGGGTACAGCCTTCCTCCTGGGGGCTTTGGTTTCCCATCAGGACCCAGAGAGGGTTGATCACAAGGTCCTTGTGGGTCTCTTCAGAAGCCTGCCTCTGCTTGGGCTGAGCTCCTACCTGGAGTGCCCTCCCTCCACAGACCTAAGTGCTACCCACGTGCAGCCTCTGGGACAGAGGGCTGGTGTCTGAGCCCTTGGACAGTAGGCAGAGATGAACCTCTGGGAAAACAGGCATTGCTTTTCACTCCATTATCAAGTGGTTGGCTGCACTGGGAGCCCTTTAAGGCTCCTTTTTTATTATTTATTTATTTATTTTATTTATTTATTTTTGCCTGCGTTGGGTCTTCGTTGCTGCACGTGGGCTTTCTCTAGTTGCAATGGGCGGGGGCTACTCTTTGTTGCGGTGCGCAGGCTTCTCATTGCAGTGGCTTCTCTTTGTTGCGGAGCACAGGCTCTAGGCGCGCGGGCTTCAGTAGTTGTGGCTCGGGGGCTCTAGAGTGCAGGCTCAGTAGTTGTGGCGCACGGGCTTAGTTGCTCTGCAGCATGTGGGATCTTTCTGGACCAGGGCTTGAACCCGTATCCCCTGCGTTGGCAGGCGGATTCCTTAACCACTGCACCACCAGGGAAGTCCCTAAGGCTCCTTTTGATCCTAGATTTTTGGAGATGTCCAGAGTCTTCCCAGAGTACAGGGAGGGGAAGGCAGGTAGACTGGAAGAGTGCAGGGCCAGAGACTTGACAGAGCTGACTCCTGAGAACACAACAGAGCCCAAAATATGTCTGTGTTGGAGAAGCAGGTCTGGGAGACTTGGCTGGTCGTGAGGTAGAATGGGGCCTTCTGTGCCTCTCCTCTTGATGTCCTTCCTGCCCACCATCCTCAAGGTCTCCTAGGTAGGAGCATTCCAGTCTGATCCACTGGGAAGGAGGGTTTCTCAGAGTGAGGTGACCGTCCCCATCTCCTGAAGCCTGACCCTCTCCACAGGGTTTGGGGCCTTCCCCCAAGCCTGCCGGGAGCGGGTCAGGTGAAGTGTGAAGGGAGGCAGTGCTGGAACCCGCCCTCACAGAGGAGCCTCTGTATGGCCTCGCCCTCAGACTGAGCTCCTTCCTGTTGCTTCCTGGCCCCTCCATCCCAGACAGCCCTCAGCCTGGGGAATGGGCTCAGCGTGGGGGAGGGGCTCTCCAGGTTGCCATGGTAACATGTTGGCCCTCCTCACTTTCCAGAATCAGAAATAGAATTGGATGCCCTTCTTCCTGGTGAGAGACTATTTAAAAACATGTTGGGGGGAGGGGTACAGGGGCAGTGTCCCTGCCTGATGGGGGGGAGGGGATGGGGGGGATGGGGGGTGGGTGCAGGAGGGGGCTGGGTAGAAGGGGTCCAGCCTGGGATCCTCTCTAACTGCCTGCTGCTGGATGAAGCAGAGGGGCTTCAGCCAGCCAAGAATTCTGAGTACAAAAGACTCAGCCTGGTCCCACAGGGTATGTAACTAGCCCCTACTCAGCACTGACAGCCTCCTGGGAGGCACTGGCTTAGTGCCCCCCAGGAAAATGTCCCCTCCCAGGCCTGAGCCACCTGCTAAGCTATTGGGAGGAGGAACAGGGCCATGTGGGTTACAGCTTGGGTGGGGGCTTGGGGCTGCAGCACTCGGAAGGGAGGCATGTTTGCTCCCCTCCAGCAGGGTCCATGCCAACGTGGCCCTGCGCGTGACACCCGTGATGGCACCGTAGTTTCCTGAAGTGTGGGTCCAGAGCCTGGTGGCCTGGCTTCGGATTCTGGCTCTACAACTCACTAGCTGCAACCTCTGTGAATTCTCTCTCCTCCCTGTGCCTTGATTTCGTCATTTATAAAATAAGGGTGACAGCACCCGGCTCTTGTTGAATTGCTGTGAGGCTGGGTTACAGTGCTCAGCACTGCCTGGCACAGGGGAAAGGCCCAGTCAATAGCAGTCACTGTTCTTATTGCTATAAGGGGTGTTTGCTTCCCAGGTGGGAAAAGTCTTCTCCTCTCTCCAGGCTGCCTTCTTTGGTCTTTCCTTCGTGGGCCACACCCTTCTCAGATCAGTTGTTCATGAGGACTCCAGCCCTGAAAGGGAGGATTATGCCTCACTTCCGCAGGAGTGGGGGGATGGCTCAGTGGTCAGACAGGCAGGGACTTTCAGGGCCTCCCTCCATGCTTCTCCAGCCCTCCCACAAACACAGGAGGCTGCTACTAGCATCTCTGTCATGGGGAAAAACAGAACAAAATTAAAAAACAGTTTGCTTGGGGCCAGAGATTAATGAAGTTAATAGTGTTCAGCAAGTATGTGTGTGTGAATGCACACATGTGCAGACCACAGACCCTTGGGCTCTGCCACCTTCCTGGGCCATAGTGTGTGGCGAGCAGCAGTGTCCAGACACATCTGTCCCCATTCTTAACTGAAGGCAGCATCTGGGGAAGGGGGAGGGGGTCCGGGGGCCTGAGACATGGCTGAGTCAGGCTTTGCCCAGTGCCGAGTCAGGAAGGTGCAGATGAAGCACAGAGCTAGCCTTGGTCCCTGGTCACATCGCTTCACACCCCACGGCCAACCGTAAGCACTATTTTTAACTTCTGTGAAAACACACCGCTTCAGAGGACAAGACTAAAGCTTTGTTCTCCACAAACCTGTTTCCTGGGTAGAAAGACTGAGGCCTGAAAGGATAGCCCTGGAGGACAGAGGGAAGAGGCCCAGAGCTCATAACTGGGGGAAGGAGGAAGGTCTGACTCCACTCCAGTCAGAACCTCCAGACTCAGGCCTGTGGCACTGGTTGGTTCCCCAAACTAGGCCTGTCCTCTGTGGCTGCAGGGCACATCTGGGCCTCGGCTGGTGGTCCAGGCAGGTCCCACTCCTCCCTGACCTTCTGCCCATCTACAAAATGGAGGGTAGGACTGCCCACCTCGTCTAATAGCTTTCTATTCTGTGTGCTACCCAAGTCCAGTCCTTTGTCTAACTTGTCCTCACTGCGTATGCAGTTGTGCCCAATGTGTACCCAGTTCTGCACCCACCATACCCGCACTATGTAGCCAGCCCTGTGCCCACTGTGTGGACAGCCCCCTGACCACTGTGTCCCCACTGTGCCCCCACTGTGCCCCATCCTGTAATTTCCACTGGTGGCCTAGCTGTATGCCCAGTGTTCTGCCCCCCTTCTGGCCAAGGTGCAGTTGACACAATGTGACAAGAGCTAGAACATTCTGACTTGAGGGTTCTGAGCAGAGGCCCCACTCCCACCCGTGTCGTCCCCATCCCCACCTCTGTGGGATACTGGTCCTGGGCCTCAAGGACATGGGGCTCTGGGGAGGGGGCTCTGTGAGGCACAGGCGGAGGAAAACCATCTGGAGCAGAGAGACTGCCAAGGAGCTGCTGTCCCTGGAGCGGGAGCTGGGGAACATGGGGGAGGGGAGTTAGAGCCTGAGCCTGGGCCCCTCACCCACTTCTGCCTCTCAGGACTGAGTGGTGAAGCGGCTTTGCCCCCCACAAGGGCCTCGGGTCACACACTTGGAACTGCATCCCTGGGTCAGGGCTTAAGTGTCAAGTTGCCACGTGGGAAATGGGGAGAAAGAGCCAAGTCTGGCATCTGAGGTAAACTGGGAACCCAGGGGCTTCCTCAGTATCTCCCCTGCCTACCTTTTTCCCTTGGCCTTATACACGCTCTCGCCTCTAGGAGCACTGCCCTCCCTCTAGGGCTGGCCTGGGCAGAGTGGCCACCTGGCTGGCAAGGAGAGAGGAGGCCAGTCTAGGGTTGGCAGAATTCACTGGGGTCCCTTGGCCTTTCTATCTCTCAAGATTCCCTGGGCAGGCCCCCATTCCTCAGGGGGGTGGGGCCCCTGGTTTCCCACACTCTCTCACCCTCCCCCAGGTCACTGGGGGCTGTGATGTGTGGGGTTGCCATGGCAATGAAGTGGGGGCAGGGCACCTAGGGCATGGAGCAGGACTATGGAAGTCACCAAGAAAGTGGGGGGCCCTGATCCATCGGGCTCCCAGGGCCACCCCTCAGCTGGCAGCCAGCAGTTGGGCGGTGGCCCTAGAGGGTCCCAGGGACCATGGATAAACTCAGGATCTGTATACTTGAGGCAGGGGTTGTCACTGTCCACTGAGGCCATCCTTGATGGGGCCTATGGCTCAGCGTCCCAGGCCCATACCCACGAGCCCAGTCACCAGCAACTCTGGGACCCTGCTGAGGTTAGCTCCCAATGTGGCTGTGAGCGGGCCTCCCAGGATTCCCTGAGACTCTCCTCCACTAGCCCGTTTCCAGGCTCTATCGTGGGAGCCCAAACACATCTCGTCACAGAGAACAGGACCCTGGCTCTACCGGTGTGCAGGCGCAGTGACGGCACCAGTGACATGGCCCAGCATGGACTCTGCTGTTCCCGGCTTCAGGTGCAGATGGCGGGGGAGGGCAAGGCTCCAGCTAAAGTCCTAGTAGGCTGGGGCAAAGGCCCCTGCAGCCCCAACCAGACAGCCCCATTGGGCATTAGGAAGAGCCGGTGGCTACCGTATTTTCTTTCAGGGGAGGATGGCTCAGCTGCAGCCCAAGGTCCTCTTCTGGCTCCAGCCCAATATCAGGGCCAGGGCCAGTGCCCATGTCAGGCTCAGGCTCCTCCAACTCCAACTCGGGCAAATACTCCAGCTCTGGATACAATCCCAATGTCAGCAGCAGTTGAATCTTACACCTGCAACCTTGACCACCTGATGAATACCAATGCCATCACCAAGGGCCTGTCCCAAGACCTCTTGCCCAGGAAATGTGGCAACCAATGGTCAATCCAGTTGGAGTCTTCCAAAGGGGTCACATCCTGCCAGGACAAAGTGAATTTCCATTCTCAGGATGAGCCTGCCACCCCAGCACCCACTCCAAAAGAGTCCCCAGACCAGGCCCAGGAGCTCGAGGTTGCCCAAAGGCCGGTGTTACCAAGGCAGCCTGAGAACCAAGTGGAGAAGCCCATGGTCTGTACCTCCAGGCCAGGCAGCCCCAAACCAGGCTCAGGGCCCCCAGAAACCCCCAAGCCCCAGAGGGGTAACCAGGAGATCTGCAGCTCTCAGCCAGGTCAGCAGCCCCTCAATGCTTGCAGCAACACCTGCTCCAGTGTGCCGCCGTCTGCCTACCAAGTAACCTGCCACAACTCCTCCCCAGTACAGCCTCCCAGGGAAGCCACGCAGATACCCCCCTCCAGTGCCCCTACCTGCCAGCTCCAGGATACTGTGGAACACCGTGTGCTGGTGTTTGATATGGCCACGGGCAACACCAGGATGGGGCTGCTGTGCCATGACCCCATGGGCTCAAGGGCAGTGCTGGTGGGCCTCATGCCCAGCCACCCATCCATCTATGCCTCTGAAAATACGCTGTCCACCCGGCCGTTGGCCATGCCCATCCTCTCCCCTGACAGCGATGGCTCCAGCTTCTGGTCCACCACACCCATGGGGTTTAGCCCCGTGCCCTCCAGCCTTTCATCTGGAAGCTACCGAGAGGTGGCCCTGGTTCCCAAAGAGGCCAGGCTCAACCTGGAGTCACAAGGCTCCCCTGGTACTGAGACACCCATCAGGATGGGGATGCTCACTGAGCGTGTTCCACTGGGGATGCCCCTCCAATTTGGAGAGAGGATACTGAGCCATGCCCATGATCCTGGCTGGTCCAAACCTGATGCTGAAAAAAACGAAACTAGTCACACCATCTGGATGCAGGATGCCTCCGGGATGCAGCACACCTCTATAGTCCAGGCCAAGAAACTGCAGTGGACGAACTCAGAGCAGACCCCAGAGTCTGTACCACCAGCCAAAAACCAGCAGGTGCCCAGACCCCTGCTCCAGGAGGATGCAGGCAATCACAATCAGAAAGAGGTCATTATTGCTCACGCTGACAACCCTCAGGTCAAAGGTGCTGGGCACGCCCGCCTTGGTGGTCAGCCCCCACTAGCTGAGCAGCATCCCCTTTCCAGGCAGCCCCCTTCGACCGGTCAAGCTCCCTCTGCAGAGCAGCGTCCCCTTACCAGGCAGACCCACCTTTCTGGACAGCCACCCCTAGCTGAGCAGGCCCCCTCCACCAAGCAGCCCCCCCTTCCTCGTCGGCCCCCTCTCACTGGAGCCCCTATTGCCAGGCAGCTTTCTCTCACTAGGCAGCCTCCCTTTTCCCAAGAACCCCCCATCTCCAATGAGCCCACTCTCTCAAGAGGTCCCCCCACCACTAGGGAGCCTGGTCAGGCCTCCACCCTGTGCCAGGAAGGTGAGCCATTGGGCCGGCCTACCCATGTGGGGGTACTTCGGGTGACCCCGGCCCCTGAGGAGACCTGTGTCTATGTAAACAGAGAAAATGTTGGTGTCAGTGCTGGTCAAAGCTCCAGCTCACATCGGCTCTCATCCTGGCAACCTGGCGGCTCCCCCAGGGAGCAGGAGGAGCAGCTTTCCCTGATCACACTCACCACACCTGGTCCTGGCTGCAAGGTCTTGCCCATGGCCACGGTGGGCACTGAGCCCCACGGTCCCTGGTTCAAGCTGACAGCTGAGGACATTACACACTCGCCAGTGGTCTCGCAGCTTGGCCTTCTCCGAGGGGCCTGCTATGAGCTGGTGCCCACCATGGATGTTCTGCCAGTACGGTCCCCAGTGCTCTGCCGCCATTCACGGGGCCCCTACCAGGACATGGCAGCCGTGGTGATCGACACAGGCACAGGCTTCACCAAATGTGGACTGGCTGGAGAGGACCACGTCCTCAGTGTGCTGTCCTCACGCGTCCAGCTGCTCCAGCATCCAGTCCAGGGCCAGCCCAGGTACGCAGTGCCTGACAACCGAGAGGGTTCCTACTCGGTGCTGAATCGAGGAGTGGTCTCCGACTGGGATGCACTGGAGGTGCTGTGGCAGCACCTGTTCTATTGCAGGCTGGGTGTGCAGCCCGAGGAGCTGGCTGTGCTTGTGGCGGACTCACCCACCTCACCACGCACCAACCGAGAAAAGGTGGCTGAAATACTCTTTGAGCGTTTCCATGTGCCAGCCATGCAGACAGTGCATCAGGCCCTGCTGGCACTCTATGCTTATGGGCGGACCACTGGGCTGGTGCTGGGCAGTGGTCATGGCACCTCCTATGTGGCACCCATCATCACTGGGGATCTGGCCCCACTTGACACCTACCGGCTGGATGTGGCAGGTGCTGACCTCACTGAATACCTGGCTCAGCTGTTGCTGGCAGGTGGCCAGTCACTGTTCAAGGCATGGCTGGTCAACCAGATTAAAGAGGCCTGCTGCTATGTGGCCATGGACATGACAGCTGAGATGGCCCGTGCCCAGGCCCTGGCCCGGGTGGACTTTTTGCTTCCAGACAAGCAGGTCATCACACTGGGCTCTGAGCGCTTCTGCTGCCCCGAGGCCCTCTTCCAGCCCAATCTGCTAGGCCTCAATCAGCCGGGCCTTCCACAACTAGCCCTCCTAAGTATCAGCCGGCTGGAGGCCAAGCAGCAGGAGCAGCTGCTGGCCAATGTGGTGCTGGACGGTGGCGGCACCCTGTTGAGTGGCTTTCCTGAGCGCCTGAGACAGGAGCTCGGCCCCGGTGCCACTGTGCTGGGCTCTCCGCACCGTGCTGTTGCTGCTTGGCTTGGAGGCTCCATCATGGCGTCCCGGGACTCCTTCCAGAGCCTGTGGCTCAGCCGCCATGAGTACGAGGAGGAGGGTCCATGGGCCATCTATAAGTACCATCTGTGAGCACATAAAAGTTCTTTCTGGTTCTGCTTCTTTTGACCACTGTGGCATATTTTAGGCACAGGGTGGTGGAGGGAAGGGCAGGGGTCCAGGCATGTGGTCAGGGATGGGGACCTTGGCACTCCCAAGGCACACCCTGCCTCTACACACTGGAATTCCATGGGCCTTGGCAATCCTATCCTTTCCAGAGAGCCCCAGAGCCCCACGGCTGGCATTGGCCCTGGTCTAGCCTGACCTTTATTGCACCCCAAGGGCAACCACAGAGAGTGGCGGCTGTGGGTTTTGCCCTGTTGCCCTGGTGACAAGCTCAATTACCCTTGATTGCCAGCTCGTTGCCATGGCAATTTCAAACATAATGTAATAACCCACACAGCCTGGAGTGAGTCATGGGGGCGGGGGGGCAGCCCCCTCCCCTAGCTCCAGAGGAAAAGACTGCTTGCCTTCCCCCATGTTGGGCCCTCTACGGGGCGCTGAGGCCAGCAACACTGACAACAGCCAAACAGTTCTACAGATGGCTGGGGCCCTGGAGCACTTGTTACCCCCAAGGAGGGTCCCTGTCAGAGTCTGGGCTTCCTGGGGGAGCTGGCCTGATAATGCAGATACCTCCTAAAGTCAGAACCTTGGCTGGAGCTCTATGCTGGTTTGGCAGGTGCTTCTGTCAGCCAGTCAGAATATGAAGGTATAGGAGTGCTGGCCTTTGGTTCCCTGGGGCAGGAAATCAGGGTGGGGGGCTGATAAGTCCTGAATCCTGGGTGGGAGATACAACCTGAGCTGGGGGATGAGGCTCTGGCCTGCTTTGTAGTCTCTGTGGACATGGAGACTCACACCTTATCCTGCCTCTCTGACTATCAAGTTTTGGTGGGAGCCAGAACTGTCAACTTTGGGCTCCCTTTGCCTCCTCTGCCTCCCAAAATGGGCAGCCTCTGCCCACAGGGTGGCCAGGGTAAAGGCCTCGTCAGGAGATCTTCATAGAGGCTATGGTGCAATGCCAGTGCCAACTGCCCTGCTCTTGTCCCAAACTCCACTCTGTTTTAAAGGGCCTCCCGCTGTCCCTCTGGCCAGGGGAGTGGCTAGAAGCCATGGCTCCTGACCTTGTCTGGCTCTGAATAGTGGGGGTAGGAATAAAGGTCCATGTCTTCCATGGCCTGGAAGAGCTGAGAGGAAGAATTCAGCTGGTGTTGCTACTTTCTGCCTGGAGGGCAGCTGGAGGTTGAAGCCAAGACACTGAAGCCGGGACTTCCCTGGTGGTGCAGTGGTTAAGAATCCGCCTGTCGATGCAGGGGACACGGATTCGATACCTGGTCCGGGAAGATCCCACATGCCGCGGAGCCAATAAGCCCATGCGCCACAACTACTGAGCCTGTGTTCTAGAGCCTGTACTCTGCAACAAGAGAAGCCACTGCAACGAGAAGCACATGCACCGCAACGAAGAGTAGCCCCTGCTTGCCGCAACTAGAGAAAGCCCGCCTGAAGCAATGAAGACCCAATGCAGCCAAAATAAATAAATGAATTAATTAATTTTAAAAAAAAAGACACTGAAGCCCTACCCTGCTGGTGCCCCTCTGGCTGGGAGCTGAGGGACAAGCCATGCCCCTGTCCCAACCCTGGGCTCTCGCCTTTAGGTTGCCCTCTCCACAAAGGGCAAAGACCTGGCTATCCCCACACACACCTGAGAGTGAGGGGCTGCCCTTCGTGGAGAGACTAGAAATGGCCAATGATATGAGGTCATCACAGCCCCCACCCACCCCTGGGCATGGTCCACCCTCTTCCCATGTCCAGCTTTCACACTGTGAGTCAGCCCCCACGATCCTGAGGCCTGTGTCAGGTAGGAAGGGGAACAGTGGCTCTAGGGACTAGCTAGCTACAGCGTCCATGTGCACATGCAAGCAAGCATGCCTGAGTGCACACAGAACGCAAACACATGTGCCCCTGGGCACCGCTGCACACACTGTGCTGTTGCCATCTCCTTTGGCATAAGAGCACACACACACAGACATAATCACGTGTGCACATACACCCTGCCACGTGCTCACATACACCCTGCCACGTGCTCACCCACAGGCACATGGAGTGTGCACGGGACCAAGAAGAGGTGGAGCACTGCCAGCAGCAGGCAGGGCTCTAGCGAGCCACCTCTTCCCCTGCCTCTAAATCCCCCACATTCCAGCTTCTCCGTGGCCCAGCTTTTCTGTGCCTGGATAGCCATGATCTTCAGGAAAGGCAGAAAATGTGTGTGCCATGTGTGGGGTCAGCAAGCCATGGATCAGATGCACCATACAATGAAGGGAACCATTGTTTCAATGACAGTGGGCAGACAGCAGGAAAGACTGAGTGCCAGGACATTCATTCATTCTGCAGACATGAACTTAGCATACTGAGATGAGACACAGAGCTCTGCCCTGCAGATGCCCAGCTTGCCAGGAGATTCCTACCCAGTGGTGGAGTTGGTGCCATGAATGAGATCACCCAGAGCCCAGGGAGCCCAGAGGTGACACCCACCTGGCCTGGAAGCAGTGACCAAACCAGGGAAGGATGTGAAGGGCTCCTCAACACCCCCTCTCGAGAAAGATATTGAGGGGTCCTGATCGAGCAGTCATTTCCCAGGCTAGACTTCCAGCCCCAGCACGAGCTCCAACTTCCTCACTTGGGCAGTCACTCCTGTCAGCAGCTGTGGGGAACCATCCAGGAGAGACTCAATCAACATGGCCAGGGGTTTGGAGATGACCCCACCCAGGATGGGGTCAGAAGGCTTGCTGAGAGGGTTCTGGTTGGGTGGAGCCCAGTTTCAGGCACAGAGAAGCCTAAGTCTGGCCTTCAGATACTGGCCTCAAGGTTAGCGGGGGGGCGGGGCAAGCATTTGGTCCATGTGCCTCTGTGACAAGGGACAGAGAAATGGCCAAGGACTTCCTTCAGAGGCTCTTCCCGGCAGTTCTCAGCCTCCTCCAGTCAGGGGCCAGGTCTGGTGGGGCACCATGGTGCTGTAGTTCTCCTGTACCCCCATATCCCAGCCCAGGCCACCAGTAGTGATGCTGTTCATGAAGGGTTCGAGGGTGATTAAACTGTCAAGAAAGCAGAGTCTATGCCATGTCATAGGTAATTTTTAGAGCTTGAGAAATTCAGTGCCACACAGGAGGAGGTAGGCTGGGCCAGCCACCCTGGATGGGACCTTGCAGGAGGGGAGGGGAGGATGGGTAGGAGACTCTGCCACCAAGGTCTGGAGCCCTCACTTGCACACACACACCCCGGTGTGTTTACTAGCTAGGGGAGGCCTGTCTGTAGCACAGCTTGCCCTAGCGACTGCCCACTTGGTTCTAAGTGGGTTCCGCTCTTTGGGTCAGGTTTTGGGAGCTGGGCGGAACGCCAGTCCCCTGGGGACCACTATCTGCCAAGACACTCCTGTGCAGCTCCAGGACTCAGGCTTTCCCCACACCTTCTACTCCGCACCCTCTACAATGGGCATAGGAAGACCCCTCCGGTCCTTGTTGCCCGGTCAGTCCAAGGGCCTAAGGGAGCCTTTGAAAGCCTGGCCAGGGCCGGGCAGGCCAGTGCTCACCTTCTCTGCTGCCACCCCCTCCTCAGCCCTCCTTCGAGTGGGATTCCGGGCTCAGGCTCCTCCAGGGTCGGGGCGGAGCCGGCTGAGGGAGGCCCCGCCCCCAGCCCGCCCCCGGCCCGGGGTGCGAATCCGGGGCCGGCGAGCGGCGGGAGATGCTGGAGGTTCGCGAGCCGAAGTGGCTGCAGCTGGCGCCGCGTCTGCCCCGCGTGCCCGGAGCGGATTCTGCCCGCCGCCCCCGGAGCCCTCGGCGCCCCACTGAACCCGCGATCGCTTCCTCCCTGTGACCGACCAGCGCTGCAGGTGCGGGGTGACCCGGGAGGGGGTGGCGCCCCCGGAACGTACGTTGTGGGGTCTTAGGGGATTGAGTCTCTGGCTCGAGGTTCGGGTAGCCGAGTGCGCCGGGGCGCTGCAAGGGCTTGGGGTCCCGGCGGGGGCAGAGCACGCGGGCTCTGCAGATCCAGGGCTCGGCGTGCGGGGTTGGGCTAAAGTTCCCCATCGCCTCAGACGGCTCGGGGGTCCCAAGGGAAGCCTCTGAGACTCAAGTCCAGGCCAATCTCCCCTCCTTGTCCCCCATCCCACCTCCGTCTCGCTGGGCTCCTAATTGTGAAAACATTAACCCTCCAACATTCGTGGTGCCCCGTGGGGGTAGGGGCCGAGGGCTCAGCTGTACCTCTGGACTCCCAGAGCCGCCTCCGGCCCCTCCCAACTGCCCCCGGGCCCCCTCCCTCCCGCTAAGCAGTCACTAATTTCCATGACAACGAGAGTTCTTTATGGGCGACAACCTGAAGGGGGCTGGGCGGGGCTGCCGCGGGGTGGGGGAGGAGGCTCAAGCCCTTGGGGACCAGCAGCCCCCTAGCCAAGATCCATCTTCCAAGCCTGAATTCGAGGGCCCACCGGGGGTCCAGGACACCGACCCAGCGCTGCGCGGTGGGGTTGGGGGACGCACATGTTTCTGCTGGGAGGTGCGGGGCTGGGTGCTCACACGTGTGCCTCCCGCATGTGTGTTGCTGTGCCAGCGGGGGCGAGTCAGCAGCACTGGGGAAGGGGGTCAGGGTGGCAGCACGGTGGGGAGCAGGGCCCCCGGCTGGCAGGGTGAACAATGAGCGAGTGAGTTTCTGCTTTCCCCACCCTGTAGTGTCTGGCAGAGACCCTAGGCTCTCCCAGCCCCCCATAGCTCTGCCAAACTGCTTTTGTCCGCACCGTTAGGCAGAGCCTGCTTCACCAGGTTCCCTCCCAGGGAGCAGGGCTCTCTGTCCCTCACCAAAAGCTCAGTCTGCAGCAGTCCAGCCCCTGTCCTGCCACCCTCCTCCAAGGCCCAGGCTTTGAGCAACACCCCCCCCCCACCCCCGCCCAGGACCGCTTGCGGAGACCTGGTGCCCTTCCTGCCCCCCCACTCCCAGTTGATTCCTGCCAGCTTTAGGTACCTGCTGGGCCCCAGTTTCCTCAGCTGGGAAATTGGTGTCTCCACTCCCCTTGGTGTCAGGCGCCGGGCCCTGTGGTGGAGAAGAGGTCTCTCTTCCTTTCTTTTACAGCATTTGGTGTGGGCCCCCAGGTGCCATAGGCTGCCTTTCCCGTATCAGCTTCTGGCCCTCCTCTCCAGCCCTTGTCCTGGCAGGTGGGCAGTCCTTGCCCTGGGAGAAGACCACAGAGTCAGTGATCTCCATCCAGGGAAACTGAGGCATAGTGGAGGGATGCTGTGCAGTTGTTGTCCTGTTTCTAGGTTGCTTGGGGTGCTGTTTCTGGCCCTCAGACAGGATCCACTGTCGGGGAGGGGGACGGTGGAGGCAGGGAATTAGGCTGAGCTGCAAGAGAGGCCCTGGGGACCCAAGGCCTCTAGAGGACAGCAGATGGGGGTGGGGGTGGCTGGGGAGTCTAGGCAGAGCTGGGTCAGCTGAGAGGAGGGGCTGTAAAGGGAAGCAGCCAGGTCTCCAAGCTTCATTTCCATCCCCCAAGGCTGTGCCTTCGACATGTTGGACCTGCCTCACCTAAGCTGCTGTGATGACAGGGAGAGAGGCTGAGGAACTGTTCTGAGGGGACCGCAACAGCTGGCCTCTTTCCCAGAGCTACGACTGTCCCACACCAAGTTCAGTGCATGTCTAGGGGAATACAGGAGGGGTCAGTCTCAGAGGTCCAGGCATCAGGGGCAGCTCCTGGTCCAGGTGTGCAGAGCACATGGTCATGGAGGCCTTAGGGCTCTGCTGGGCATCCACAGGCCCCTTTGAAACCCCCTGCCCACCTTCCCTCCTGTGTTCTTGTGCCTGCATCCTTTTTACTATGTCGACTCTTTACTCCGCTTCCATCACAGATTCTGCCTTTGTCTTTCTGTGTCCCTGCCCCTCTCTTTTCTAAAGTCTCTCAGTTCCCCACCTCCCCTTCCTTGATGGGGACCAGGGTCACAGAACCCATGGGGAAAGAATCAGGCCAAAGTCTCAGGGAATTCTTGGAGAATTTGAATAACACCTCTCCCTTCCCTTCCCCTCCCCTCCCCTCCCTTCTCCGGTTTAAAAAACTTCCATCACCATAGCAACCCTTTACTCTGGGGCCTTCCCTGAATTTCCCCTCCTCCGCTCAGAGGGAAGCAGGGCCCCCAGTGAATTTTCCTTCAGGGGCTCAAAGATGGGGACCCCAGGTGCCTGGAAGGGGCCAGCTGGCTCTGGCTCTGCCTGCATATTGAAGGCTGAACTTTCTGGAGGCAGCACCTGATCGCATGCCCACCCCTGAGACTGGAGAGCACCCCCGCCCTCTGCCTGCGCCCTCATTAGGTGGGAGAGCGTCAGCAGCAGGAACTACGGACCATGATTTAGCTAGAGCCTGAGGCCCAGCCAGGGCAGCTCCCTGCCCAGTTACCTAAAGCAGTTGGATGGTGGGCGAGAAACTTGACTCTGCCCCCTGACACAGACCTGAGAGTGAGGTCTCTATTTCTGCCCGCCCTGCATCCTGCGGGTGAGGTCTCTGCGGCAGGCTGGGCAGAGCTTGGGCCTAGGCATGTCTATTACAGCAGGAAACCCAGCCCCAGTCCCTGAGAGAGGAGAGCAGGGAAGGGGAGGGGTTGCCTGCAGGCTGGTGTTCACAGCTGCCACTAAATTGGGAGGTGTTGCCCACAGTTGTTGGGAGGCAGCTGGAGGCCTCCTGGGCCCCCCCTGGCCTCCCTAGGTTTACTGCAAGGTCTGAAGCCCCAAATGGCAGAGGACCAGGGTGGCAGGTAACTCCTGTTTATGGCTACAAAAGGTGGGGCTTGAATCAGGCTGACCCCAGTAGAGGAGGGGCCAGGACTCTCTGTGGGACCCCTGGGCCTCTGGAGCTGGCCTCTGTCCTATTCGGGCTTCCCCTGGGCCAGACTTGTCTTAGGCTACAGTAGGGTCCCTAGGGGACCCTTTATTATCAAGGCAGATGCTCCATCAGCATTGCCTGAGGGGCCAGACCTGAGGAGCAGGCAGTAGCTAGGGAATGCTTGGCCCTCAGGCTCCCTTAGAGGCTCCCCCAGTCTCTGCACTTCCCCTAAGCTCCCTTTGGACCGCCCCCTGTGCACACCAGTCAGTTTCTCTGTAGAGAATGGAAGGAACCATGTCTTTAGGGAAATGGCAGCTATGGGACTTCTGTGCCCTCCCATGTCCCAGTGTGGACTTAAGGCCGAGCCCAGGTCCCGTGTCATTGCGCGGGGAGCTCTCTATTGTTGGATGCTGAGTCTGGGCTGTCCAGGCCATGGGGGTGAGAAATGCACACCCTCTTTCTGCCTGGCCTTCTACTGTTCTTGAAGCCGTCCCTCAGCTTCTCCCTGCTTTGGGGCCAGGGCCCCCTTGTTGCAAGCAGGTGCCAGGGGCTTGGTACGCACACCGGCAGCCTCCTAGGCAGCAGCAGTGGGTAGCAGATGGTAGAGTGGGTGGGGGTGGAGGGGACCAAGATGCTAATCTGAAGCAGGGCCCCCTTTTCTCCTCTCTTTGCCCTGGGGCCAGGTTGGGGGTGGAGGCAAGTGAGTGCAGTTAGGTTGGTGAGGAGAGGCAGTGACTGGCTGAGATAAGGGCCGCCGTGGGAGGGAGGAGACAGATCTGTCCCTGCCCCTGCCATGAGGCTTCAGGACATGGCTCCAGGCTGATGTGACTGAGCAGAGGCCCGGATTTCCGTGGTGGAGACAGACCCCCATGATCAGCCCTGGGTCCCTGCGGGTACGAGTGCCTATGCACGGCCAAAAGCTGGGCCAAGATCAGGGACAGGCACGTACAAAACCTCCCACGCCGTGCGGCTGAGCAGGGAGCTATTGGTGTGGGGTGGGTGGAGGTGGAGTTTGTGGAAGTTATCTCAGCGAAGGGAGGTTTTGAGCCTGGAGCTTCAGGATTGTTGCAGCCAATCTGTGGCACAAATAACCTTATAATGTCAGAAATCACAATGAAAGAAGAGATTTAGCCCTGGTCTCAGCACCTAGCTCATGTGGAGGCTGCTCCACAGAGAGGCCAGGATGGGCAGTGCCCTTGCCAGTGCCCACAATTCCTGCCATTGGATGGACACAGTTGAGCTGGCGAGTCACCTGTTGTTGGTTGTTTAGGTAGTTGCTGATTTTTTTAATGTTAAAAATAACTCTGCCGTGACAAATAGGATACTGATGGGAGGCTTTGGGGGAAGGGCATTCCTGCCAGAGGGAATAGTGTAAGCAGAGCAGCAGAGCTGGGACACAGGTCCCTCCCAGTCCTCCTGGGGGACCTGTAGGCTGGGGTACAACCCTCCCACCCAGTACAGGGCCCTTGGATTGCAGCCTGGGAAGGGAATCGCTGCACATAAGAGCCACTGAGGGGACTGATGCAAGCCCCCTCCCCCGGATTGTTTGGGCATAGAGATGGGTGGCCGGCAGTGGTGGGTGGCCATGCCTCTGCTCTCAGCTGTGAGAGTGGGATTCTAGCCATAGGCTCCTTCCCGGCAGATGCAGAAGCAGGGTTGTGACCATGGTGGCAAAGATACGCAGGCAGGGACGATCTTCAAAGCTTCTCTTGTTTGCCTCTGCAGTGCCTCACAAGATGGCTTAAGCCCTAGCTTGAATCACACTGATGAAATGCGTTTGTGTTGCCTGAGCCCAAAGAACCTGGATGCGGGAATGATGGAATTTGTTCCCTAAAGCGGAGGGCAAATTTGAGGGAGAACTTTCAGGACTGGGTGCCCTGGGAAGTGGGTAGCCTCCACCTGGGAGGAAGCAAGCAGCAGCCAGGGCTGACCAGGGGGCTTGTGTGGGTCCTGGCCTTTGACCCTGGCTGGCAGAGTCCCTCTGACCTAGCTGCTTCCTCTGGTGGTGGCTTCCTCTCTCCTCCACTACCCTGTGGCTATGAGTCACTTCAGGTAGGGGGCATCTAGGTAGCCAAGGCCCCAGCCCAGCCCCTTTGCATAGCAAGTGCTAATCGGAGTGGAGGGAGACTATGCACAGTCAGCAGAGGCAGAGCAGTTTCAATGCAGCCTCAGTGTGAAGTGCGTTATCATCCCAGTGTCACACCAACCAGGCATTAAGGAGGCTGACTCTGGGTCAGGTCTGGAAAGGTCCAGACACTGTCACCAATTCCCCTCCTGAAGTTTACCTCTGAGCAAGGGCCGTGAGTGCCTTTTCCTGTGGGTGCTGGAGCCAGTCCACTCAGCACCACAAGTGAGGATTGGGCTGGCAGGGTTGCAGACCCGTGGGGTGCCACGCTCCGGGTGCCAGAGTGCCTGGAACCTACTGGAGTCAGCTGCATGTGGTCATCCTTGTGCCTGGAATAGCCACCCCTGGCCAGGGGCCTCTCCCCTGGACCTGATGGTCCAGGTCTCCTGCGGGCCCTGGCAGTGAGGCACTAGGCAGGCTTGTCTTGCTTTTCTGGACCATTACCCCTTCATGCCTCCTGGCAAATCCTTTCCGTCTAAGGCCCAGCCCTAATGCTGCTTCTTCCTCAAAGCCTTTCCTCATTTCTCTACCCAGATGGGGGTTCTCCCTCTGAAGAATCCCCCAAGCAATATTTATTTATTTTTATTTATTTATTTATTTATTTGGTTGCACTGGGTCTTAGTTGTGGCAGGCGGGCTCCTTAGTTACGGCTCATCAGCTCCTTAGTTGCAGCACACGGGCTCCTTAGTTGTGGCATGTGAACTCTTAGTTGCGGCATGCATGTGGGATCTAGTTCCCTGACCAGGGATCAAACCCGGGCCCCCTGCACTGGGGGCGTGGAGTCTTATCCACTGCGCCACCAGGGAATTCCTGCAGTATTTATTAAATCAGTAAAAGTAATCACAGTACAAATCCTAACAGAAAATTAATAAACAATAGATATAAATCTGCCCCTCTGACACCCAATTCTTTCCCCCAAAGAGAACTCTTATTTTCTCCCAGAAAATAGTCTGTGAGTGTACACAGGTATATAAACTTAAAAAAATTTACCCCAATGTAGCACCCTTTACCCACCATTCTGTCCCCTGCTTTTTTTCAGAGACTGTCCTACAGCAGCACATTTTAATCTATTTTATGCTTTTTAATAGCTATCAAGTATTCTTCAGTATGGATAGCCATAATTTTTATTAACATTTTTTTTTGTGAAATATAAGAAAGATCTAGGAATGTGCCCAATACGTGTATGTACATTTTTACAAATTATTATAAAGTTGAACACCTGTTAAACCACGACTCAGGTGGTTCTCAGGTTCAGAAATAGGTCCTCCAGAATCCCCCCACCACCAATCACAACCTCTTTGTTTCTCTTAGAAAGACTCATGGTGTTTATTTCCTAGTGTTTCTTTATAATTTTACCAGTATGTCTGTATCCTTAAACAGTATAGGTAGTTCTGCCTGTTTTGAACTCTGTATCAGTAGAATCACACTATATGTATTTGGTATTTTTTTCACTCAACACTGTATTGGTGAGATTGACCATGTGCTTGCATAGAGCTGTAGCTCCTCATTTCCATTGTTTTGTAACAATATTCCATTGTGTGACTGACTCTACCACAGTACATCCTGCTCTTGATGGATATGTGGGCTGTTTCCAGTTTGGGGCAATTCTGAATATTGCAGCCATGAGCACTCTTGTACGAGTGTCCTGCTGCACAAATGTACATAGTTAGCAGTGCAATTGTTGGTGCACAGGATATGTTCGACTTCAGTAGTTTTACCAAACTGTTTTGCAAAGGGGAGACTTGCCATCCACCAGCATTGCTCGTGTTCTCCACATCTTTGCCAACACTTGGCATCTTCAGACTTGCGGAAATGATTCTCTGATGGGTGGGTAGATACAGCCCCCTTCATCTGTGGAATTACTGAAATTTAAATAAATCATTTGATAAATCTTCTTTTGATTGTATATAATGCAAAGTGATTCACGGATATGTCAGTTTACTATATTTTTCATAAGCGCAGGGGCTTGTTGTAGTTCGGGCAGCCAAGCTGAGTGGTTGGAGGTACAGCCAGAAAAAGCAGGCACTGGATCTGAGCCTGATCACCCTCTAGCCCTTCCTGGTATAGACTCTGCCTCTGACTTGGTCTGAGACAGGTTGGGGTTTCCCAAACGCAACCTTTACATTGTGGGGAGAAGTGGGCTGTGGTACAGCTGAACCAGACTCCATCCTGCCCGCAGCTCAGAGCCCGGCAATGCCGTTTGGGTGTGTGACTCTGGGTGACAAGAAGAACTATAACCAGCCATCGGAGGTGACTGACAGATATGATTTGGGACAGGTCATCAAGACGTGAGTGCCGGGTCTGTTGGGCAAGGGTGGGCGGGCAAGGGCTGGAGAAAGGGGAGCAGAGTACAGCCCACGCTGAAGCCAGGGCTGAGTGGAGTGCCTGCTG
The DNA here is from genome assembly GCF_028023285.1 of Balaenoptera ricei. Taxonomy (NCBI): domain Eukaryota; kingdom Metazoa; phylum Chordata; class Mammalia; order Artiodactyla; family Balaenopteridae; genus Balaenoptera; species Balaenoptera ricei. The sequence goes on along the minus strand of NC_082649.1, from coordinate 68,451,216 downwards.
GCTGCAGTGAGGAGTTCTGTGAGATCTTCCGGGCCAAGGACAAGACAACAGGCAAGCTGCACACCTGCAAGAAATTCCAGAAGCGGGATGGCCGCAAGGTGCGGAAGGCAGCCAAGAACGAGATAGGCATCCTCAAGATGTGAGTATGAGGCCCAGTGGTGGGGTGGGGTAGGGGAGGTAGCCAGGAAGGGCTTCGAGGTCCGGACACCTCAAGCAGTACCAGCCTCTGGCCAGTTAGTCTGCTGTGGCTCACAGTGGCAACCAGAGCCTCTCTTAGGGGTTCAGCCAGCCCTATCTACTGGTTCTTCTCTCTGTTGCCAGGGTGAAGCATCCCAACATCCTGCAACTGGTGGATGTGTTTGTGACCCGCAAGGAGTACTTTATCTTCCTGGAGCTGTGAGTGTGGGTCTGGGGTTCCAGGATTCCTCAGTCCCCCAGGTCTTTATCTGCTCTGCCCTCTGCAGCCAGGGAAAGCCCCCCTTCTGGATCCTTGGGGTCCCAGGTCCCTGTGCCTTGCCCAGTCAGCTGCCAGGTGTAGGCAGCCTGCCCACGTGCTCCTGCCCCACCCCCGATCCTGCCCACGCCGGGCTCAGGGGCTGGTGTCCCTCAGGGCCACGGGGAGGGAGGTGTTTGACTGGATCCTGGACCAGGGCTACTACTCGGAGCGAGACACGAGCAACGTGGTGCGGCAGGTCCTGGAGGCGGTGGCCTACCTGCACTCACTCAAGATCGTGCACAGGAACCTCAAGGTGAGGCCAGCAATCAGGTCAAAGGGTCAATTGGCAGCCGGCCTGGGGCTGGGGTGGGCAGCACCTCAGGGCCGTGATCCAGCCTCTGAGGGTTTCATGGTCTCTTCCTCTGCCCACCCACATGCCATTCCTGGTTGGAGCAGCTGGAGAACCTGGTTTACTACAACCGGTTGAAGAACTCAAAGATCGTCATCAGCGACTTTCACCTGGCTAAGCTAGAGAATGGCCTCATCAAGGAGCCCTGTGGGACCCCCGAGTACCTGGGCAAGCAGGGAGTGGGGCGGGGCAGGGTGGGACACAGCCTTCAATGAGTGGCTCTGGGTAGGGGGGGGGGAAGGAAGTCCCTATCCCAGCAAATGGGTGTGAGCGGTACAAGGCCTGGCCAGGCCTGATATTGACGAGCAGGTGGACACTGTTTGCAGCCCCAGAGGTGGTAGGCCGGCAGCGGTATGGACGCCCTGTGGACTGCTGGGCCATTGGAGTCATCATGTACATCCTGTGAGTGGATAAGCCGGCAAACAGCCTGGCAGCCAGGTGGGGTGGAGGTCTGTGTCCATGGCCTTCCTGAGTGACCCTGTCCTTGGGCCCCTGCGCAGGCTTTCAGGGAATCCACCTTTCTATGAGGAGGTGGAGGAAGATGACTATGAGAACCACGACAAGAATCTCTTCCGCAAGATCCTGGCTGGCGACTATGAGTTTGACTCTCCATACTGGGATGACATTTCGCAGGCGGGTGAGGAGGTGCCCAGCATGAGGGCAGAGTGAAGGGTTGGCGTGGGGGACTGCTCTCAGCTTCCTCTGTTGGACTCTGATCCTATCCCCGAGCCCATTCATCACCTCTAGACAGTGAAATGGGGTGCCCAAGCCTAGCCTCTCCCTGGCTTTGTCCCCAGCCAAAGACCTGGTCACAAGGCTGATGGAGGTGGAGCAAGACCAGCGGATCACCGCGGAAGAGGCCATTTCCCATGAGTGGTGAGCAGGGCCCAGGGAGAATGGGAGGAGAGGCCAGGGGTCCCTTGGCCTCTGTCCTCCTCATACCTAGCAGCATCTATCCTTGAGGCCTCAAATTGGGGTTCAGGGGGCACCCAGAGCTCAGGCCAGCCCAGAGGATCTGCCTGGTAACCCTTGGATCTTACAAGGAAAGGGCTGGGCACAGTCTCCATGAAGGCCATACCCCCTCAGATCCAGACGCACTTGCACCCTTTCCAGGATTTCTGGCAATGCTGCTTCTGATAAGAACATCAAGGATGGTGTCTGTGCCCAGATTGAAAAGAACTTTGCCAGGGCTAAGTGGAAGGTAAGGCTTGGATGGCTCCCTTTCCTGGCTTGATCCCAAGTGCTCCTTCTGGCACCACAGTTTCTTGCCTGCATCACACCCCTGCAGCCACACACAGGCTTTTCTTCAACCATCAGGTGTAGCTGTAGCCACTGCTACTACCTTAGGCAGGTGTGCTGAGCAGCTGGGTCCCTGGTCCTGGGTTGGTCAGAGGCAGCCAGAGCACGATGGAATGGTCTGGGTTTGGCCTTCGCAAAGGAATGGATCCAGCTTCTGTAAGCCTCGCTCTGAGCCTGTCTCCACTGTCCTTCTTTCAGAAGGCTGTCCGAGTGACCACCCTCATGAAACGGCTCAGGGCACCAGAGCAGTCCAGCACGGCTGCAGCCCAGTCTGCCCCAGCCACAGACACTGCCACCTCTGGGGCTGCAGGCGGGGCCACAGCCGCAAGTGGAGCTGCCCCAGCCCTTGGGGGCAGTGCCACCCCAGCCACAGCGGGTGATGTTACGAAGAGCGATAATGTAGCCCCTGCAGACCGTAGTGCCACCCCAGCCACAGATGGCAGTGCCACTCCAGCCACTGATGGGAGCATCACCCCAGCCACTGATGGGAGCATCACCCCAGCCACTGATGGAAGTGTCACCCCAGCCACCGACAGAAGTGTTACTCCAGCCACTGATGGGAGAGCCACACCAGCCGTGGAAGAGAGCACCGTGCCCACTACCCAAAGCAGTGCCACACTGGCCACCAAGGCTGCTGCCACCCCTGAGCCGGCTTTGGCCCAGCCGGACAGCACAGCCCCAGGGGGCGCAACAGGCCAGGCTCCACCCTCTAGTAAAGGGGAAGAGGCTGCTGGCTCTGCCCAGGAGTCTCGGAGGGAGGAGACCAGCTGAGTGGGCAGGCTGTGGGGGGGGTGGGGGATGGGCAGGAGGGTGGGAGAGTGGATGAGGGGCTTCTCACTGTACAGAGAGTCACTGGCATGATGCCCTCGCTCCCCCCCGCCCCAGCCTCCCAGCATGGGGCATGTCTGGGGGCCACAGGAGAGCAGTTTCATCTCCTGTGTGTATGTGTGTGAGTGGTGGGCAGGCCAGAGGCAGGACCAGCCCCAGCCCCTGCATGGATTCCTTGTGGCTTTTCTGTCTTGCTAGCTTCATCAGTTTCTGTTTCTTGTGGGATGCTGCTCTAGGGATACTCAGGAGGTCCCTGCACCCCTCCCCCTTCCCTTTTTGCCTCACAATTCCCCCAGGCAGGCCCTGCAGGTCCCATCCTCTCCCAGGCCCTAAATTGGGTGGCCTTGCCCTGAGAGCTGGTCCTCCAGCGAGGCCCTGTCAGCGGTCTTAGGCTCCTGCACATGAAGGTATGTGCCTGTGGTGTGTGGGCTGCTCTAGGAGTGGAAACAGGCTGGTATAGAGAATGCTATAATCTCAGGCAGTATGCTTTAAGACAAGACTGGTCACATGGCTGGGGGCACTGCTTGGTAGCCATGGGGGTCCTCAGAAGTGAAAGAGAATGAGTTGGAGGCTAGAAGCCTCCATCTTTGTCCCTGGGAAGTCTCTCCCAAGACTCTTGTTCTATTTCCTGCCCTCCTGGGTCCTGCAGTGGGTTGCCCTGTGCCCTGAACTGCCTGGGCCTGTAAGGGGAAGGAGGAGCAATGAGGATGTGGCAATGAGATCTGGGAGGGCAGAGTGCAGGCCCAGCACCTAGTGTATCAGCCTAGCTGGGTCCTTACCCTGGGCCAAACAAGGAGTGCTGCCCCTGGCTCTTCCCACATGGGCTCCCTCAGGCTCAGTCCACAGTCCTCTCCATCCCTGGGGGCCTGCTGTATGGCAGTGTCCCATAGTCTGATTCGGGGTTTGCCCTTCACAGGGGCAGATTTTCTGCTCTCTCAATTCAACAACAAAATAGAGAGGAACCCCCTCTGTCTATGACCCACTTTCCCTTCTATCAAGGCTTGGAGAGAGGCCCAGGTGCCTCTGAGCCATGCTGAGTTGCTTTTGCTGGAATGAGGGAGTGGAACAAAGCTCCCCAGTTTCCTAATGGAGGCTCCTGGCAGGTGCCCTTTGTCAGACCCCACTACAGCCTGGGCAGGCAGCCGCACTGGTCCTGGCCCTCGCTTGGCACTTGGGGGTAGTCCTGCCCTTCTCCCTGCATGCCTGTGGGTCTGCTCTGGTGTATGAAGGTCGGTGGGCTGTGTACCTGCTGAACCTGGCAAATAAATGTCACTCTGCCAAAGCCTCTGGCCACCCTCTCGCCTTTGCTTCCTCTATATTACTGGGGAAGGGCCCCTGGAAGGCAGTGGGGAGGGGAGAGGCCGGGAGTTAGGTTCACAGGTAGTGAGTGGTCTGTGCTCAGTGCCATGCGATTGCTTGGGCTGAGAGTACAGATCATCCCTGCCACAGGGTGTTCCTTGATGGTGTGGCAGGGTCCTCTGGACCCCAGAAATCCATGTGGGTGGTGGGTACCGTGCTGGGCTTGTGCCGAGGAATAACCTCTGGGCTACTGTTCTCACAAGTCCTGTTGAACAAGGAGCCCTTATCTTGACTTAGGCCTAGACCTGGAACCCACCAAGTGCCATCCACCATAGGGAGAGACCTTTGGGCTTCCCTGGGTTGGGGAGTGGATGCAGGGTGGGCATTACACAAAGATTCTAGCCTGCCCTTTGTGTTGATTCCTCTTTCCTGTAAACAACACCTTTGCTTTCCACATAGGCCCCAAGGACTTCACTCTGGGTCTACTTCAGGTGGAACAGATCAGCTTTATATTATGGGGCTCTGTACAAGGTTTTTTTCTGGGGAGAGGGGAGTAACACTGCTAAAAATAATTAATCATGAAAACTCCTAGGAATACTTGTTCCAGCCCAGATCAGTCCAGGTGAACTCACCAGGTATGCTGCTCTTTCTCAGAGACGACCCCAAAGATAACTTCTCTGATGTGGGAATAAGAAAAAGGTTTGTTAGTCACTCATCTATGAAGCATCTGGGCCTCCAAAATTCCAACCCTACTGCAGTCCCGAGGCAAAACTTGATCCTCCTGAGAGCTAGGAGCTAAAGTCAGGATACTGGCCCTGCCGCCTCTAAACTTAGGGATCATCAAGCTTTGCTTGTATAGAGCCAGGGTGAGCTTGAGGTGTCTGGACCTGTGTCCATCTTTCTAGGACCACTCAGAGCGGAAGGCTGAGAGGGTGGAGCGTTCTTTTGGTCTGGGAACTATGGGCTTCCACCATATGGTCGAGCACTGTCCAGAGCCCAGGGGACCCGCTCTCCATCGGGACCGTCGTCCCATTCCCCTACGGCCGCGGTCTTCTCGACTCCCCCGAAGTGCAGAGGAGGCTGCGCCGAGAGAACAAGGCTGAGAAGCCCGTGCCCAGCGCACCTGGCACCAGCTCTGGCTTGGGACCATAACTCCCAGTCTTGCCCCAGAAAGGGGCCCGGCCGGCGGCGCAGCTGCTCTCCGTGCCAATCCAACGCTGCGCTCCCGCGGTACCGGCGGTCTTCCCGCGAGCCGCCTGAGAAATACCGCTGACAATTTCAGGCCCGCGCTCCGCCCCAGGATTCTTTACGGCCGCTGGGCCGTTAAGCCCCGCCCCTGAGGGTTCGTCCAATCCGGACCCAACTTTCGGTCCACGCCTTCACGTTCCTTGTTGCCACTTCCGATCCGCTCCCGGAAGTTGCGCTGTGGAGCCAAATTTGAAGCAAGCTGAGACGCGGAGGCACGGCCACGAATTTGAACCCGTCGCGTTTTCCTTGGCTACCTTGGCCACTTGAGACCAGTCATCATGCCTATCCGTGCTCTGTGTACCATTTGCTCTGACTTCTTCGATCACTCCCGCGACGTGGCCGCCATTCACTGCGGCCACACCTTCCACTTGCAGTGGTGAGTGACTGCTCTGTTGGAGCTGGGCACTCGCCCCCGTACGGCTACAGGACTGTGGGGTGTCGGGCCTCCGGGCGACCCGACCCCGGAGCCCAGACTGGTGATGAGGACGGCATTAGACGGAGTCCCACGAGAGTTCCTGACCTGGGCAGAGGCGGGTTATGGCAGGCTTCCCGGAGGAGGTGACAGCTGAGCTGAGGTCGGGGGTACAGGGTTGGTTTAATGAAGACAGAGTAGGGGTTTCTTTGATGTACTTGCAAAGAGATGTGATTTCAAAATTATTAGCCCGGGCAGAAATGAACTTTCACCACATTAGCGAGGTCTTTTGTTTCTTCGAGACCTAGTAGACTACTGGCTACCCGATTTCTTGTGGTTTGCTTGATGGTTTGGAATGATTCTGTCCAGAGTCATCTCGTTGGTCAGACACTTCAGTGTATTCACTGACCCCAGCAAACCCAAGTTAACATCGAAGGGTAAGGAGGTGCTTTCTAATCAAGCCGTTCTGTTGAGTGTGCAGCTAGTGGGGCAATTCCTCTAGCAGCTGTGAACAGGCTGATTCCGAGCTCCTTTTTTAATTGTGGTGAAATATGTGTAACATAAAATTAACCATTTTTTCATTTTCCTTTTTTTTACTATACACTATTTTATTGTAGTAAAAATATATAAGATAACATTTAACATTTTAACCTTTTTTAAACTTTTGCAAAAGTTTACTTAACAAAAAAGTTCAATATGAAAATGTACACAACCTGATTTTTTTTTCTTTTTTTTTTTTCAGCTTAGGAACAACCTGATTTTTATATGATAGTAAAACAGGCCCTTTGGAAAGGGGACACGTGGAAACAATTGATTTCTCTGGTGAACACAGGCATTGTTTATACTTGTTCCAAAACTTCTAACATGCTACTATTTCCTCATATTACCACCATTTCAGTATTGTTCTGTTGCCCAGTAGTTGCCATCTCCACACATTCACCTATCCCAAGATTCATAAAGGGATCAAATTCCTGCAATATTCCTTGGACATGTCGGCCACCATCTAATTTCAATGATAACTTCTTCATAAAATTTTAAAATTTATCAGAAGGGTGTTTTGTTTACTCAGTGAGCTCAAAGATGCCTTGCATTTTAACCATTTTTAAGTGTACAATTCAGTGGCATTAAGTACATTCACAACGTTGTGTAACCATCACCACTATCTATTTCCAAAACATTTCCATCATTCCAAACAGAGCACTGTATCCATTAAACAATAACTTTCCATTCTTCCCTTCCCACAGCCCATGGAAACCTCTATTTTACTTTCTGTGTCCTTGAATTTTTCTATTCTAGCTACCTCATATAAGTGGAATCGCACATTTGGTTCTTTTGAGTCTGGCTTATTTCACTAAGCGTAACGTTTTCAAGGTTCATCCATGTTGTAGCATGTTTCAGAATTTCATTTTTATGACTAAGTAGTATTCATTGTATGAAAATACCTCATTTTGTTTATCCCTTTATCTGTTAATAGACATTGGGTTGTTTCCATGTTTCAGCTACTGTGAGTAATGTTACTATGAACATTGGTGTACAAGTATCTGTTCACGTTCCTGCTTTCATTTCTTTTGGGTTATCCCAGAGATGGAATAGCTGGATCATACGGTAATTCTATATTTAATTTTTTGGGAAGCTGCCTTACTGTTTTCCACATCAGCTGCACCATTTTACATCCCCACCAACAATGCACAAGGGTTGCAGTTTCTCCCCATCCTTGCCAAAACTTATTTTCTGTTTTTTTTTTTTCCATAATAGCCATCCTAATGGGTGTTTTCTCTTTCGTTGTGTGTGTTTAAAGCTATCAGATTTCCTCTTAGCACTGCTTTTGCTGTATTACACAGTTTTGGTATGTTTTCATTTTCATTAATCTCATGGTATTTTCTAATTTCCCTTGTGATTTCTTCTTTGACCCATTGGTTGTCTAAGAGTGTGTTGTTATATTTCCACACATTTGTGAATTTTCCATTTTTCTTCTGTTATTGATTTTTAGTTTCATTCTATTTTGATCAGAAAAGATACTTCGTGTGATTTCAGCCTTTTAAAATTTAAGACTTGTTTTGTGGCCCAACATATGACCTTCCTAGAGAATGTTCCACGTGCACTTGAGAAAAATGTGTGTTCTGCTATTGTTGGGGGGAGTATATGTCTGTTAGGTCTATTTGGTTTAAAGAGTTGTTCAAGTCCTCTATTTCCATATTGATCATCTGTATGATTGTTTTATCCATTATTGAAATTGTGGGGTACTGACATCTCCAAATTTTAAAATAATTTTTTTTAAATTTTATTTATTTTTTTGGCTGCACTGGGTCTTCGTTGCTGCGTTCGGGCTTTCTCTAGTTGTGGCGAGCGGGGGGCTACTCTTCTTTGCGGTGCGGTGCACGGGCTTCAGTAGTTGTGGCTCGTGGGCTCTAGAGTGCGGGCTCAGTAGTTGTGGCACATGGGCTTAGTTGCTCCGCAGCATGTGGGATCGTCCCGGACCAGGGATTGAACCCTTGTCCCCTGCACTGGAAGGCAGATTCTTAACCGTTGAGCCACCAGGGAAGTCCCAACACCTCCAACTTTTATTGGAGAACTTTTTGTTTCTCCCTTCAATTCTGTACAATTTTCTAACATGTATATATTTCATATATATTTTGTTAGGTGCATATATGTTTATAATTGTTATGTCTTGTTGGATTGAACCTTTTATCAATATGTAAAGTCTTTCTTTGTCTCTTGTAAACTTTTTTGACTTAAAGTCTATTTTGTCTGACAATAATATAGTTACCTCAATTCTCTTTTTGTTACTATTTTTATTCTGCTTGAGATTCATAGGTTTCTTTAACTTGTGGAACAATTTCTTTAATCAGTTCTGGGAAATTATCAGCCATTATCTCTTCATGTATTGCCTCTATTCCATTATCTCTTTTCTTTCTATGTAAGTTTTTCTTTTCTGCTATAACAAATTACAACTAACTTAGTGGCTTAAGAAAACACAGATTTACTATTTTATAATTCTGGAGGTCAGAAGTCCAAAATGGGTCTTGCTTGGTTAAAATCAAGATGGAAGTGGGGCTGTGCCTTCTTTGGCTCATGGCCCATTTCTCCATCTTCAAAGTCAGCAGTGTTACATCTTCAACTCTCTCTATGACTCCAGTAATCACTTACAGAGACCCTTGTGATTACATGGGACACACCTGGATAATCTCCCCCATCTCCTTAACTTAATCACATCTGCAAAATTACTCTTGTCATATAAGGTAACATATTCACAGGTTTCAGAAATTAGGATGTACATTTCTTGAGGGGAGGACATTATTCTACCTAACACTTTCTTTCTGGAATTCCTAGTTATATGTATGCTAGACCTTCTCACAGTATCTTTTATATCTCTTATCATTTCTCATGTATCTTCCATCGTTCTAATTCTCGGTGTTTCCTCTGACCTATCTTTCAATATACCAGTTCTTCAACTGTGTCTAAACTGCTATTAAACTCATCCATTGAATTCTTAATTTTGGCCATTTTTTCAGTTTTAGAATTTCTGTTTGGTCCTTATTAAATTCTGATATGTCACCTTTTATTTTCGAATTCTCTGCTGATATTTTCTTTCTTTTTTTCTTTAATTTTTAAAAATTATTTATTTATTTATGGCTGCGCTGGGTCTTCGTTGATGCGTGTGGGCTTTCTCTAGTTGTGGCGAGCGGGGGCTACTCTTTGTTGCGGTGCGTGGGCTTCTCATTGCAGTGGCTTCTCTTGTTGTGGAGCACTGGTTCTAGGCTCACGGGCTTCAGTAGTTGTGGCTCGCGGGCTCTAGAGCGCAGGCTCAGTAGTTGTGGTGCACGAGCTTAGTTGCTTCACGGCATGTGGGATCTTCCTGGACCAGGGATCGAACCCGTGTCCCCTGCATTGGCAGGCAGATTCTTATCCACTGCACCACCAGGGAAGCCCTCTGCTGATATTTTCAATCTTAATTTTTATTTATTCAGCATAATGTGTTTATTATGGTCTGTGAAAATCCGAATATCTTAAGTCTTTGTGGATATGTTCTGGTTTGCACTATGTAGTGCTTTTTTCCTTGTATAACTGTTTACTTAAAAATAATTTACTGAGATACATTACAGGAACTTCCCTGGTGGTGCAGTGGTTAAGAATCTGCCTGCCAATGCAGGGGACATGGGTTCCATCCCTGGTCGGGGAAGATCCCACGTGCCGTGCCGGAGCAACTAAGCCTGTGCACCACAACTACTGAAACTGCACTCTGGAGCCCACGAGCCACAACTACTGAAGCCCATGCACATCTAGAGCCCATGCTCCGCAACAAGAGAAGCCACCACAATGAGAAGCCCGCACACTGCAACAAAGAGTAGCCCCCGCTCGCTGCAACTAGAGAAAGCCCATGTGCCGCAACAAACACCCAATGCAGCCATAAATAAATAAATAAATAAATATTTTTTAAAAAAAGAAATGTTACATAAAAGTACAAATATAGGGGCTTCCCTGGTGGCGCAGTGGTTAAGAATCCTCCTGCCAATGCAGGGGACACGGGTTCGAGCCCTGGTCCGGGAAGATCCCACGTGTCACGGAGCAGCTAAGCCCGTGTGCCACAACTACTGAGCCTGCGCTCCAGAGCCCGCGAGCCACAACTCCTGAAGCCCGGGCGTCTAGAGCCCGTGCTCTGCAACAGGAGGAGCCACCGCAATGAGAAGCCCACGCACCGTGACAAAGAGTAGCCCCCGCTCACCACAACTAGAGAAAGCCCCACACAGCAACAAAGACCCAACACAGCCAAAAATAAATAAATTAAATAAATAAATAAATAAATAAATAAAACCTTTAAAAGTACAAATATAATAAGTGTGTAGCTTGCAGAATTTTCACAAACTGAACACGCCCTCGCAACCAGAATTCAGAACAAGAAACTAGACATCAGCACTCCAGGAACCTCCTCCTGAGACAGGCTGGGACCTGGGACACTGCCAGAGTGCTTGCACTTGTACCTAGACAAACGTCTCCTCAAGCAACAGAATACAGAGAAACTATAGGGGACTAAAAATAACTACATGTGGGCAGCAGCTGGGGCAAATTACAAACAAAAAAATACAAAAAGGCCAAAACCCAGCTGTCGCTTCTGAAGTGCCTGGAGCAAAAGCAGGGTACTGTGCATGACCCCTGCACACAGCACCACCAAAGCGGTGGGCAGACTACCTAAGCCACCCCTGTGGCTCAATCTGCCGACCCGCCCCCTACACTCACCCCATTTAAGGAACCAGCTCCCTCCCTGCCCTACAGTGAGCAAGCAAGGGCACCTGTTGCTTGTTTTTGCTCCCTCAGGTGCAGCACAAGTCCCAGTAAAGCCTTGCCTGAATTTCTCTTCTAGCCTCTTATCAGTTTCTATTGATTAAAGAGTCCAAGGACCCAGGTCGGTGCACTCTTTCAGTTACTCCCACCTGCCCGCCTTTCCCCCACACATAAGGATAGCCACTGTCTTGACTTCCAGCAACATAGATGAGTTTTGCCTACTTTTTTACTTTACGTAAATGCAGTTATAGACAATATACCTTTTTTTGTATCTGGCTTCTCTTCCTCAATGTTATATTTATGTAATTCATCCATAATTTGTTCTTAGTTGTAGACTCATTCGTTCTCATTGCTGTGTAGTATTCCATTGTGCATTGTTAGCTTTGTATTATACGTATTTGAAAAATTATTTATAGAAAAAAAATTGAGGCCTAGGATTATGGTATCATCTTCCTGAAAGGACTCTGTTTCTCCCTGGTCTCTGGGGATGGGATTGTTTACCAGTAGGAGACTACGTTTTGTTTTTGTTTTTGTTTTTTTTTGACTACGCTGCACAGCTTATGGGATCTTAGTTTCCCCACCAGGGATTGAACCCGGGCCCTTGGCAAAAGCACGGAGTCCTAAACACTGGACTGCCAGGGAATTCCCTAGCAGGAGACTATTTTAATTAAAGTTTAAAGCAGATGGTGCATAGCTGGGCTGTGTTTTGCTTTTACTGCTACTTGCTTTTACCTCTAGTTTATCCTTACTTTGAAAGTGTACCCCTTTGGAGCCCCAGCTTACATGAGGGTATTATTACAATCCCCATCTCTGAGGGAGTCTGGCTTTGACTGTTGCCCCCCCACGCCCCGCTCCAAGCCTAGAAAGTTGACAAAATTGCAGCTCAGGGGTAGGGAAATCCAAGCCAACAGGGCCCAAAAAAGGGCCAGTTGGTTGGAGTGCTTGTACCAGTCAGGCCTTGTGGGATATACCGTCATGGCCTGTGGTGCTGCCCTCCTGGGTAGGCAGGCATTGGGTCGAGGAGGAGCAGGACAGGCGCTGTTCTGGTCGGGGTGGCTACCTGGCCTGTATGTCTCCCTCCAAGCCATGGCTCACAAGTCTGTTTTTCTGTTTCTCATTCCAGCCTAATTCAGTGGTTCGAGACAGCACCAAGTCGGACCTGCCCGCAGTGCCGAATCCAGGTGAGGGTGGTAGGATGAAAACACCTCAGCTAAAGACAGCTCCTTGCCGGGGAGCAGGAATGAGGAAAGATCTCTGAAGCTAAGCAATGTCTTTGACCTATTTGGACCCTCATGGTTTGAGGCTGGTTGAGCCTCACTTGTGCTTTTGAGTGGCTCGGGAGGCCTGCTTGTGCCCAAAGATAGCAGGCGGATGGACTCATTGCCTGGGCCAATCTTCACCTGGATAGATTTGGTCTCCTTCCCAGCCTTTCCCCTGCAATGCCCAGCACCTAGAGTTGGGGTTTCTTTTGAGCAGTTACCACATGGGGCTGCAGTGACATGACTTCAGTAACCACCAAGCTAGTGGCACCAGCTTGGGCCACCTACAGGGTTACAGAGGTCCTCTCACTCCAAGGGATGTGCTGTGGAAGGTTAGGCCTGAGATGGGCTTGGCTGAATGTACACCCTTGTCCTCCTTGCCCGTGACCCAGCTGTGCAGTCATACTGTATCTTGTTCTTTCATTCAGGTCGGCAAAAGAACCATTATCAATAAGCTCTTCTTTGACCTTGCCCAGGAGGAGGAGAGTGTCTTAGATGCAGAATTCTTAAAGGTACCCAGAATTTATCTCATCCTACTGAACCCCAAGCCGTCTGAGAGTTCACTTTCTGCTCCTACCCAGGGAGAGTACCTCGAGTATGGAGATGGAGTTCTGGAGGGAAGACTTGGTAGAGATTTCAAGGCAGAGGCTGAGAGAGCAGAGGACAAGTGATGATGCTACAGTCATTGGAGAAATACGCTGTTAGGGAGGAAGGGAGCCACTTGACTGTGAGCCCTCCCCTGGGGATTTCAGAGCAATTCTGACCATAGTTCAGAGTGCCTCTCCTGAAGTTCCCTCACCTCGCAAAGGGTCTACAACCATCTTTTCAGTCCTCAGCCAGGGAATATGTGTGAACCTACTGTTCACAGACCTGCCTGTGCTTCAAAACTGCCTGGGGAACTTGGTATATATCCAGGTGCCTGAGTCTTTCTCAGAGCAGGAATGGAGGGCAGAGCCCCTGGTATCAAGATATGCAGCCAGGATAGAAACCCACACTGCAGGGGAGGATGGGTGGATTCCCTCCTACACTTATACTGCTTCCCCTCCAAGTGTAAGGTTTAGCTTTCTTTGTGCACAAAGGGATTGGATTGGCAGAAACCTCTCAAGGAAGTGGGATTGGGGTTCGCAAGTGAACCTGGACTCTGAGGGTTAATTTGCTGGGCATCTGTCAGATCAGGATTCATTTGGCCCTGGTCGCAGGGTGCTGTGATGTCCTTGGAACCTCACTGCTTCAAGAACATGGAACTTTTATGCTTAAAGCTAACATGTTCATCGTCATGGTAACTGCTCCCAGTTTTTTTTTTTTTTTTTTAATTATTTTATTTTATTATTTTATGGCTGTGTTGGGTCTTCGTTTCTGTGCAAGGGCCTTCTCTAGTTGTGGCAAGCGGGGGCCACTCTTCATCGCGGTGCGCGGGCCTCTCACTATCGCGGCCTCTCTTGTTGCAGAGCACAGGCTCCAGATGCGCAGGCTCAGTAATTGTGGCTCACGGGCCTAGTTGCTCCGCGGCATGTGGGATCTTCCCAGACCAGGGCTCGAACCCGTGTGCCCTGCATTAGCAGGCAGACTCTCAACCACTGTGCCACCAGGGAAGCCCCAACTGCTCCCAGTTTTAAGCCGTGTCCTCCCTGTGATAAAGGCAACAAAGGCAGCTTCATTTCTTTCTGGCCTTCTGAGCCAGATCTAGGAGACAGGGAGGCAAAATCTTGAGTAGTTTGGAGCAAGGGCTTGGAAGGCACCCTGCTTGGGTGTGGAAGGAGCCAGGGGACTAGTGGTAGCTTTGGGCTGGCAGCCATTCTCAGGCAGCCCATGTGTGCCCTTCTCTACCCACCGCTTCCACCCCAGATGTCCAGCCTATTTGACCAGCTCAGCCACCAACAGCTCCTGCCCCAGAGTCCTGGGTAGAGAGTTTGACAACAGGGACTTATCCACGCACTGGGGCTAGGCCTTAGTATTGGTCACATGTGATATTCTGAGTCTTTTTTTTAACTTATTTTATTTTATTTATTTTTTATTTTTGGCTGCGTTGGGTCTTTGTTGCTGCATGAGGGCTTTTCTCTAGTTGCATTCAGCGGGGGCTACTCTTCGTTGTGGTGCACGGGCTTCTCATTGCGGTGGCTTCTCTTGTTGCGGAGCACAGGCTCTAGGCGCATGGGCATCAGTAGTTGTGGCTCGCGGGCTCTAGAGCGCAGGCTCAGTAGTCGTGGCTTGCCGGTTCTAGAGCACAGGCTCAGTAGTTGTGGCGCACGGGCTTAGTTGCTCCACAGCATGTGGAATCATCCCGGACCAGGGCTCGAACCTGTGTCCCCTGCATTGACAGGCAGATTCTTAGCCACTGCGCCACCCGGGAAGCCCGATATTCTGAGTCTTGCGTTGACCTGGGAAGGGTAATCTGGAGGAGGATTTTTCTGGATTGCATCTAGCTACCACCATGGACCCTAGGCCAAGCCTTTCAGGTCTGCCGAGCCTGGTTTTCCTGCTTATGGAGTAGGCATGTCTCTTGCCCACAGGGGTGTTGAGTACATGGGACTCCTGAATGGGAGCTGGGCTCAGTTCTGCTCCAGCCTCTCAGTGGTTCTGTGGCAGTGGCTTTGGAACATATGCATGCACTTTGAGAGGCTCATTTGACCCTCACAACAGTCTGGTTAGAGCCTAGCACAGGTGAGGTTTCATCCAGGGGTGCAAAGTTGTCCTGGTTCACCTACCTGTTGGATTCTGGGGCTGGAAGACTCATGGTGCACAGAGCCAGCTTAGAGCTTGGAGAGGGGCAGACCATGAAGCAGGCAGGACCCAGGGTGGAGGGAAGCAGTGGTGGCCCAAGGTGCTTGGACATCACAATTCTGTGTCCCCAGTGAGTGCAGCTAATGCCATAGAGGGTCAAGGCCAGCACAGGCCCAAGGAAGCGATGGAAGCCTCTGCCATGAGACTGACTGCACAGGCGCAGCTCCACTTCTTTTGCCCCTGTTATGCCTCTTTTCCTGTCCTAGGGTCTTGTACATGAGATTATTTTCATCCATTTTACCTACTTTTTAAAAAGGCACACAGAGATAAAGCAAGGTTTCTCTCTCCATTGTTGACTTAGCTTGGCCTTGAGGTGCTCAGGGTTCATGCTTCCCTGGGCCCGTAGGCCTCCTTGTCCCCTCCTGGGGCTCCCCACAAGCCTTATGGGAGGCTGAGTGGAGGCCAGCTCTGATGCCTTCTTGCTGCTTATTGTGGGTATTGCCTTGCAGAATGAACTGGATAATACCAGAGCCCTGCTTTCCCAGAAAGGTGAGTTCCCAAGGGGCCCTGGGAAGCCCCTGACTTGGGTAGTGGAGGGAGAGGCCCTGGAAGGAAGGCCTCCAACCTTCCAGCAGAGCCAGGGGCTCTCCCTGCTTCATATGTTCAAGAGTCCTATCAGCTCTTGTGATTGGCAGAAAAGGAAAGAAAAGGGAGGTGACCGAAGGTGTCCACCTAGATCAGGTGAGCCTCTTCTCTTTGTCTGAGGCTGCTTGCCTAGGAGCTGGGCTGGGAGGGGGCTATCTGATAGGGCAAAGTATTTGTAGGTGAGGGTTCCACTGCCAAATTTGGCAGGAACCTGTTTGAGTTCTGGGATGATGAATTAACTAGACCCACAGGAGCACGGAGCAGTGAAATCTTTACTCAAGTAGTTCCAAGCATCAGAAAGAGGGTCTCATCCCCTGAAGGAAGAGACTCTGGCTGGGCGTCCCTGGTTTGGTGTCTGCCAGAGAGAGAAGCAGACCACCCAACTTTCTGGCCTGAGACTTGTTCCTCACCTGGCTCTGGGGTGGTATGCTGGAGCCCAAGGGCCCAGGTTCTCATACTGTGGTGTGGACGGGCCTCTCCTCTCCCTCCATCCCCCACCCTTACTCCAGAGAAGGAAAAACGAGACAGCCAGCTCATCATTGACACTCTGCGGGACACGCTGGAAGAACGCAACGCCACTGTTGAATCCCTGCAGAAGGCCTTAGACAAGGCTGAGATGCTGTGCTCCACCCTCAAGGTGGGTCCCCAAGCCTTGTGGACACAGATTGGTGGTGAGATATAGTTTTAGTCCTGGACTCATGACTCTGGGCTTGTCTTTTGGTTCTGCCTTGGTCAATACCTTGGTTTGTGCAATTGTAAAATGGAGGCAAATCCCATCTTCCCCAGGCCTCCCATTGCTGTACCCATCCAGCCCATGAGAAAAGGATCGTATTGCCTGCACTTATGGATTTTGTACTAGGTAGTTTCGAGAGGTGAGGCCTGCCCAGTGCTTCATGGAGGGGCTGCTCAGCCAAGACCTCAGTGAGGCTGGGCCGTGTTTCCAAAAGTGGTTTGTACTCCACTGACAAAGCCAGCCTGAAGAACCTTCCATTAGCACTCTAGTCCTTGGCTGGGCTGCTCTCTGGAGCCAGATCAAACAGCATCCCAGGGAGGAGCTGGGGGCCTTTGAAGTTGGCTGTGCTGAGCTGACCAGGCAGATCAAAGCCTGCAGAGCAAGTGGCTCTAGACCCAAATGAATTTTGTATCAGCCTGGGTTGGTGAGCCTCTTGCTCTCCAAGGGGCATGAGGTGATTGACTTGAATCCATAATTGATATTCTGGCCTCGTAGGAAGAAGCAGTCCTTGCTGATGCCATTTGAAAGGGAAAGGGAGCCATCCTTTGAACAGATAGGGCCCCAGGGTGTTCATTGTTTCTGTCTCTGCTTCGTGGCTGGCCTGGATCACGTGGCCTGGCCAGTGGGAAGGAAGGAGTGAACCAGCACCTGGCTGCAGAGCAGGAGTCTTCTGGCAGTCCCAGGTCAGAGATGAAGTGGCCAGGTACTGAGGGCAGCCTGGCCAGCTGCCTCTGGCTCAGCTCTCCTACCCCAGCAACTGTCCATAGGTCTAGATGGTGGATAGTGCAGCCTGGATTTGTGCTCCAGGCTTCTTCAGCTTCCTGCACAGCAGGCCACAGGACCCTGGCAGCCCCCAGCAGGCCTATAGATCCTGGGAGTGGGCTGTGCCTATGGTAAGACATATCTCAGGAGGAAGCAAGCAGGGAGGTGAGGAAGCAGCTGGCCTAGGGCCTCTTAGCAGAAAAAGCACAAGCCAGAGTGGGGCCCAGGAGTCTTACCTCCTGGGGGTTGGAGCATATGCTTATCAGCATTTTCAAAAGCATACAGTTCTAGGGTAGTGTTCTCCCGATGACTTTAGCCTTGGCCCCTGGGAGCCTCCAAGCAACAGATATGTAGTGGTACGTTTGCTCTTCAGAAGCAGATGAAGTACTTGGAACAGCAGCAGGATGAGACCAAACAAGCACGGGAGGAGGCCCGCCGGCTCCGGAACAAGATGAAGACCATGGAGCGGTGAGCTTGGATCTGGGGCCTGCCCTGTGCCCTTGCACCTAGGGCCCTCTGGGGCACAGCTCTCAGGACTGCAGCAGGGGCTGGCTCACCTCTGTAGCTCAACTCTCCATAGGCCATGGGGGGCTCAGGCCAGCTGAGTATGGGCACAGGTCTTACTCAGCCTCTATGGGCTCCTCTACTTTCCATGGGGGCTCTTGCCACACTCCTCCCTGTCCCCGTTGCCTGTGGCCAAATGACCTGGCAGGGCTTTTGTTCTAAGAACCTCTCTCTGGGGATCCCTGACCTGAGGCTCTCTGTCAACACCCCTTCTTCCTCAGCAGCATCGCTGCAGCTGTGCTTAGCTCTGCTGTGGGGCCTTTCTTTGGGCAGACCTGCCTGCTGAAGCATCCTAGCAGCTCAGTCTGTCACTATAGCAACGGCAGCAAAGGGAAGCAGAGCTGCACTGTGTATCTACCCATCAGCCTCCAGATTTTAAATGCCATGGGCTGGGTGTTTTTCAGGATTGAGCTCCTACTCCAGAGTCAGCGGCCCGAGGTGGAGGAGATGATCCGAGACATGGGTGTGGGACAGTCAGCGGTGGAGCAGTTGGCTGTGTACTGCGTGTCCCTCAAGAAGTGTGTACTCTGGCCCCTCTATCCAAGCCCAGGAGCTAAGCCATGGCACCCCAGCCATGCCTCTCCGTCTGTTGCCCATCTCTTGTGAAGCACAGCAGGTGGAGTTAAGGGGCAGGCTCTGGAGCCATGCTGCCTCAGTTTGAACCCTCACCCCTTTCACCATGTGGCCAGGAGCCCAATTTCTTAACCTCTCTGATCCTCAGCTTCCTGAATGGAGATAATAATAACTTGCCTCACAGGATTATTGAGAGAATTGAGTGTGAATTATAAGTGTTATTTCTAAAGACATTGGCACAGCTTTCTGAGCCATGAGCCCCATCATGATATCTGGAGCCTGTTTCCCATCAGCACTGTTACTGACCCTGCCTGGCTTGCATCAGAAACTCAGCTCAGATGTTCACTACAATGGGTGTGAGGTGGGAGAAAAGGGACCACTTGGCTGACAGGCATGGAGGATCCCAGATGCCTCATGTAGGGGTCAGGTGGTGTAGGGGGCCTCGTAGTGGGGACGGGGCTTCCTGCACACCCTCTCAAATCGCCAGTGCCTGCAGGCAGGCAGGGAACAGAGACTCACCAGCTCTCCTTGCATTGGGTGCCGGACCCTCCACAGCACTACCTGGTCCCCTCTGGGCTCAGGTGTCAGAGTAGGAATGAGAAGGGCTGAGGGCTTGGACTAGGCTTTGTGTTTGGTTGGTGCTATGGCTCAGTCTGACCAGCAGGTGTCTGGTGCTGACATGTCTTTCCATGGCCCCTTTGTAGAGAGTACGAGAATCTAAAAGAGGCGCGGAAGGCCTCAGGGGAGCTAGCCGACAAACTGAAGAAGGACTTGTTTTCTTCCAGAAACAAGGTAATTCAGTGGGGAGCTGACAGTGAGGGGAGAGGTGGCTGTCCTTTTGTCATGCTCATGCGTGTCTCCTAAGCAAGGCCATGGGGCTGTTGGATGACTCACAGAGGCTGGTTTCTGATCCTTACTGGGCATTGACTCTGGCTACATGGCTTGTCCAGTTAGGGTGGCAGATCAGGCAGGTATCCCCCCAGCCTCTGCACACTTCTGTTCCCCTCTGCTCTTCTGGGTACCTCTCAGCTGGCTGGAGCACACAGGTCCCAAATGTGACAGCTTCAAGGGCCTGTTTTTTGTTCCAGGCCCAGAGTAGGAGGCCTCTTGTTTTGGGGTATTTTTTGTTTTGTTTTATTTTGTTTGTGTTTGTTTTTTGGCCACGCCACTTGGCTTGTGGGATCTCAGTTCCCCAGCCAGAGATTGAACCTGGGCCACGGCAGTGAAAGCCTGGAATCCTAACCACTAGGCCACCAGGGGAGACCCAGTAGAAGGCATCTTGGAACCTTGTTCAGTCAGCACAGCAGTTTTTATTTCTGGGCATGGTGCATCCATGGGCAAGGGTGTAGGAAGTAGCCCTTGCTCCTGGGCAGCTCCAGATGGACATTGCCGGACTAAGGTCCAGCCCCATGGAGCTAGGGTCTCCCTTCCATGTTCCCAGCTCTTCTGGGCCCCGGGCTACCACGAGCTGGTGTAGCAGCAGGTGCGGGCAGGGCACATGGCCACCCCTTGGTTCATCCTTTTCTCCTTACACTTTCTTGTAGTTGCAGACAGTCTACTATGAACTGGACCAGGCCAAGTTGGAGCTGAGGTCGGCCCAGAAGGACTTACAGAGTGCTGACAAGGAAATCGCAGTGAGGGACATCTCTGGCCAGGCGGGAACGAGGGGTGGCTTATGTGCCCTCCAAGAACAGGGCTGGCTAGTTCTGTCTGCAAAACCTTGCACCAGTCAGTGGTGGTGGCTCTGGGATCCCTGCACCCTCCTGGGTCAGGGTGGGTCAGGACATGTGCCTTGGCCCTTGGTCTGGAGCCGGGGCCTCCTCAGCAGAGGACAGAGAACACCTGGGTCTTCCTCACAGTCTGTCCTGTGCCTACACCCTTGAGACCACCAGAGTAGGGGCTCCACCAGAGAGGGGTTCTGAGGTCGGGTGGTCCTGGCCTCCTGAGCCTGATATTTGGGTTTCGGGCCTTGTTCTGTTCCCAGTGGGCTTGCCTTTCGTGTGTGGTGCTCAGTCCTTGGCAGTCCCTCTGGACTTGGTGCCTCAGCGTCTCTTTCACACTCTTCTCTTTCCTTCCCCAAGAGCCTGAGAAAAAAGCTAACGATGCTGCAGGAAACCCTGAACCTGCCACCAGTGGACAGTGAGACTGTCAACCGCCTGGTTTTAGAGAGGTTTGTTGACCCTCTGGGGTGGTGCAAGGGCTACAGGCTGGAGGAGCTCCCTGGTAAGGGTGTCCTCACTCCTCCTGGCTTTGTGGGAGTGGGTGGCCCATGTAGGCCTGAAGGCTGTGCGCCCCTGCCCTGGGAGATAGCCAAGATTTAGCTGAAAAGCAGCTTTGAGGTAGATTCTGGGATCTGACAAGGAGAGGCCAGGGGAGGCCAGAAAGGACCTAGGGCTGGTCAGAGAAAGGGCAGGAGCACCAGCTCAGGGCTTCCTGTTTATGGAATGGCTCACCGAATGTATCCGTCTGCCCCAGGTTCTGAAACAACCACGAAACCACCCACGGAAATACTGTAACTCTCTTCTGGTTCCAAGAATATGCACATTAAAGCTGCCAGCAGAGGGAGCCAAGAGGCAAAGGGATGGGTATCCTCCTCCCGAGTGTTCCACAGAAGCCAGTGGGCTGAGAGGGTCCTCAGGGCAATCTCCTGCCTAGCAGCCCTCCTGATGGTCCAGATAGAAAACACAACCCAGCAGCCCAGCCACATTTTTTTTTTTTCCCCGAGCCACACGGCATGCAGGATCTTAGTTCCCCAATCAGGGATCGAACCCATTCTCCCTGCATTGGTAGCATGGATCCTTAACCACTGGACCACCAGCGTAGTCCCCAGCCACTTTTTTTTTTTGGCTGCGTTGGGTCTTCGTTGCGGTGCATGGGCTTCTCATTGAGGTGGCTTCTATTGTTGCAGAGCATGGTCTCTAGGCACGTGGGCTTCAGTAGTTATGGTGCGCAGGCTCAGTAGTTATGGCTCACGGGCTCTAGAGCGCAGGCTCAGTAGTTGTGGCACATGGGCTTAGTTGCTCCGCGGCATGTGGGATCTTCCCGGACCAGGGCTCGAACCCGTGTCCCCTACATTGGCAGGTGGATTCTTAACCACTGTGCCACCAGGGGAGCCCCCCAGGCACTTTTATTTGAGCTACTTTTCTTTTTTTTTTAATTTAACTATTTATTTAGGCTGCGCAGGGTCTTAGTTGCAGCGTGCGGGATCTTTAGTTGTGGCATGCAGTCTTCTTAGTTGCGGCATGCGGGCTGTTAGTTGCAGTGTGTGGACTTCTTAGTTGTGGCATGCCTGTGGGATCTAGTTCCCCGACCAGGGATCGAACCCGGGCCCCCTGCATTGGGAGTGTGGCATCTTACCCACTAGACCATCAGGGAAGTCCCTTTGAGCCACGTTTCAACGTTGGAAAATCATTATGCTCCCTCTTCCCCACATCCGCTCAGTTGCTAGAGCCTGCCCATCTAACTTCTGTGGTGCCTTCCTGACCCTTTTCCTTGCTCCCACCTCCGTGTGAGGCTTGTGACCCATTGCCCCACTCCTCCCCCCTGTCCTGTATAGCAGCCCCAGGGCATCATGCCACTCCCTTGCCAAGCATCTCCCAGGACCCTTGGCACTGGCCTCAGGCCCTCATGGAGCTGGCCGTGTGGGCTGCGATGGATATTCGGGCTTCAGCCAAATCACACTGCCCAATGCAGCAGAACACCCCTTGCCTTCCTGCTCCTGTGCCCTCCTGTGCTTCTGCTCTTCTCCACACTGAAGTGTCAGCTGCCCTGCGGAGCCTTCCCTAGTCTCCTCAGCAGAAATAAGCTCACTGTCCTCTGCATAGGTAGCACTTCTTATTCAGATGCTGTCAGGTGCTAGGGTCCACAGAGGTGCTCTAGAGGCTTTCTGGAGCCTGGTCTACCCCCTGTGTACACACACAGGCTGTGAGTAGACTGGGAGCCGCCTCCGAGTAGACCAGGAGCCGCCTCCTAATCTGTGTCCCCACCATCAGCTTCCTCACACACACGCTCCTTCCCCCACACCATAGTACCCGGTCAGCGTCTGAGGGGGGCAGTGAATGCATGCAAGCCAGTTTCCTCTCATTCTCCTACCTTTCATTCCTCAATCTTTCTCTTTCCTTTCATACCTCAGGTCCTCCAGTGTTTCTTTTTTTTTTTTTAATTTATTTATTTTATTTATTTATTTTTGGCTGCACTGGGTCTTCGTTGCTGCACGCGGGCTCTCTCTAGTTGTGGTGAGCGGGGGCTACTCCTCGTTGTGGTGCGCTGGCTTCTTATTGCGGTGGCTTCTCTTGTTGTGGATCACAGACTCTAGGCGCGCTGGCTTCAGTAGTTGTGGCGCGTGGGCTCAGTAGTTGTGGTGCACGGGCTTAGTTGCTCTGTGGCATGTGGGATCTTCCTGGACCAGGGCTCGAACCCGTGTCCCCTGCATTGGCAGGCGGATTCTTAACCACTGTGCCACCAGGGAAGCCCCTTCCAGTGTCTCTTTACAGAGCCAGGGCTGCCTGCCTGCCCCAGTTTAGGTCTGAGGGCTGTGGGAGTGTGATGGGCACATGACTCTGTGACGTCCAGCCTGTGGCTGATTTTGACAAACTAAGCTCTGTTTCTGGTCCCTCCTACCTACTCTACCCTCAGAGCCCATCGGCCCAGCCACCTTGGAAGCCCCAGGTAACATGAAGGCTCTGTCAGGAGCTTGGCAGGTATAGTACCCACCCTCAGGGAGCTGTTAGTCTCAGTGACCATCTCATGTAGATAGACCTTTAGAACCCAACCTGGGTCAAGGCAGAAAGTAAAAATCCTTTTTTTTAGGATATCACTCAAGGATCCTGTCTGCAAGCTCCCCATCGTGCTCCCTTCACTTTCTATTCCATGGGCCTTGGTGTTTCCATGCACTTGTCATCTGTGTCTGGCATCCACAGTAAGGGGGAGCACAAGCACAGAGGCTTCCTCTAGGTGCCCAGGGACTTTCCATTCCTGCTTTTGCTTACTTTCTTTTTATTTATTTGTTTGGTTGGTTGGTTGATTGCGCCGGGTCTTAGTTGCAACAGGCAGGCCCCTTAGTTGCAGCTTGCGGGCTCCTTAGTTGTGGCACGTGGGCTCCTTAGTTGCGGCAGGTGAGCTCCATCGTTGTGGCATGCAAACTCTTAGTTGCGGCATGCATGTGGGCTCTAGTTCCCAGATCAGGGATCGAACCTGGGCCCCCTGCATTGGGAGCTTGGAGTCTTATCCACTGCGCCACCAGGGAAGTTCCAATTTCCTTCCTTTTTAAGGCTGAATCAGCAATCGCATTTTAAATTTGCACACATTCTTTCTTGCTCACTGAATGCATCCTTGGCAAAATATGCTATCCCTTGTTTTATGGTCTAGCATTTTCATTTCTGTCAGGGCCAGTGTTTGCACATCATGGCCTTTCTCTTGGACTTCCCTCTCATGCTTGGGGGTCCTTGGCTGCCTGTGGCCCTCTGAGGAGGAGTAACAGAAAGGTGTCCTGGGAACCCTTTATGGGCAGGGATTGGGGGAATGTGCAGTCATCTGGTATCATGCTGAGTCTTATCTGAACCTAGGTGCAGAGGGATTTGCTGTCAGGTCCAGTACTGGCTGCCCTAAGATCCCGTGGATGGTTTGCAGGTGACTTTAGGAAAGGCCCTTTTCATTCTTGGCCCCAGGTAGCAGGCTCACTTCCTGGTGCTTACTCCCTGATGTAGGGAGGGGTGGCACCAAGCTCGCACCTTCCATCAGTACCCCCATTTTCAGGCTTGTTTAATGCATCTGTAAATCCAGGTCTTCCCCGCTCCTCCCTTGCGTCCGTAGCCGTCTCCTGGTGGGTTCTGGCTATTGTATAAGTCTCCTATCCCCTGGCCATGCTCTCTCCCAGATTTTTGTGGAAATCTATGGGTACTGATGATGGCTGCCCATTCCATTTGTTGCAGTAGGATTATCCTTCACTCCGTCATTTTAGGGAGGCCTCAGGAGGTAGCTGTCACCCCCAACCACAGAGGAGGTGTTTGGAAGACCTCTCTCATGGACCCCAAGAGCCCCTGACCTCCAAGCTGAAAGGATTTGGGGAGGCCTTTGCTTAGGGTAGGCCTGCCGGTTGCCATGAGTTCATGGAGGACACACTAACTCCCGTGCCACACAGGTAATAGGTCTGCCCAGGGCCTTGGTTGAGTTTTGGAAAGAGGGGTGTCTTGCCCCAATTCCTGAGTCCTCTGGCATGAAGCCCTGTATGTTGGCCATGGGTGAGTATCCCAAAGATGATGGTATCACCCAGGAGGACCTAAAGCCAGGCCCTCAACCAGTTGGGGGGTGTATGTGGCCACTGAGCTCTAGACTCTTCCACCTTGTCAGACAGATAGAAGGTGGGAAGGAAAGAAAGACCATTGGCAAGAAGAAAAACAGGGTTCGAGCTTATAAAAGAAGAAGGATTTACCAGGAAGTGTCTGAGGGAACAAGAAATGTGTTCATATGAGCCAGATGGTGTGGGGGAGTGAGGGAGGCACTGAGAGAACCTCCTGAGTCTTGAATTTAGTGTTGGGGATGGCCAGGAGGTGTGAGTGAAAAAGACTGGCTTGGCTTGAGCCAAGGCTGGGCACATGCCATGAACACTACTGGGCAAGGTCTGAGGCAATGGCAGCAGGATCTTCTTTGCGGCATGCGGAATCTTTCACTGTGGCGCGCGGGCTTCTCTCTAGTTGTGGCGTGCGGGTTTTCTCTCTCTAGTTGAGGCACGCAGGCTCAGTAGTCCTGAGCCACCTGGAGGGCAAAATGGCTCTCGTAGCCAGACCTTGCCTGCCTCCTGAGTGCACCTCTCCTAACCTGGACCTGGACTTGCTGAGGTTGGTAAATAGTGGCAGAGTAACAGATCTTACAGAAGATTGGCATGGGGCTTCCCTGGTGGCGCAGTGGTTAAGAATCCTCCTGCCAATGCAGGGGACACGGGTTCAAGCCCTGGTCCAGGAAGATCCCACACGCCGTGGAGCAGCTAAGCCCGTGCGCCACAACTACTGAGCCTGCGCTCTAGAGCCTGCGAGCCACACTACTAAAGCTCGCGTGCCACAACTACTGAGCCTATGCTCTAGAGCCCCTGAGCCACAACTACTGAAGCCCACGCGCCTAGAGCCCGTGCTCCACAAGAGAAGCCACCGCAGTGAGAAGCCCGAGCACGGCAATGAAGAGTTGCCTCTGCTCACCACAACTAAAGAAAGCCCGCGAGCAGCGACGAAGACCCCATGCAGCCAAAAATAAAAATAAATAAATAAAATTATTAAAAAAAAAGAAGATTGGCATGAGTGGTCCTGACTACTGCTTTATGCTGTGGTTCCCAGAGGGGGAAGCAAAGCAACGCATGGAGTTGGTCTGAGGTGGGTCTATGCAGCCTTTGCTTCCACCTACAGGCAAGGAAAGGGTAGAGCTTCCAGGGGTCTGGCCAGGGAACGAGAGAGTCCAAGCTTCCCAGATTGCTTACCTACCCAAGTCAGTGCAGGTAGTTCCCTTTCCTCTGATCTGCACACCCCATCTGGCTCCTGGCCAGAGACTAATACGGCACAGCTCATCCCTCTGTCCCTGAGTAGTAAGAGTAGGGCTGTGGGCAGCTCTGAAAGGCTCCTGAGGGAAAGAGTGTTCTTGGGGCTTCCCCTGCCACTCCCCGGAGTTCTCTGATCACAGGAGCTGGGGAGCCCCACCAGGTCTGGATGGGCTAGAAAAAATCCTGTTGGCTTAAATTTTCTAATAGAATTATACCCCTCCCCCATTAAAAAAAAGTAAAAACACATTCATTGTTGAGAATTTGGAAAATATGGACTTATCCCAGAGGTAGTCACCATTGACCAGTGGTATATTCCCTTCAAGTCCTTTTTCTGTATGTGGTAGAATAGGGGATGTGTGTGCACAAGTCTTGTGATTGTACTATACATAGAGTTTTCTTTGTTTCTTTTCCCCCAATTTTATTGTAGTAAAATATACATAACATAAAATTTACCAACTTTTTTTTTTTTTTTGGCTGCATCCGGTTTAGTTGCGGCACGCAGGATCTTCTTTGCAGCATGCGGAATCTTTCACTGTGGCGCGCGGGCTTCTCTCTAGTTGTGGCGTGCGGGTTTTCTCTCTCTAGTTGAGGCGCGCAGGCTCAGTAGTTGTGGCACATGGGCTTAGTTGCCCCGCAGCATGTGGGATCTTAATTCCCCGACCAGGGATCGAACCCACGTCCCCTGCATTGGAAGGCGGATTCTTTACCCCTGGACCACTGGGGAAGTCCCTTACCAACATTTTTAAGTGTACAGTTCAGTGGTATTAAAGATGTTCATAAGGTTGTGCAACCATCACCAACATCCGTCCCCCGAATTTTTGTCTTGTAAAACTTAAATTCTATACTCATTAAACAGTAACTCCCCATTTCCTCCCCCTCCCCCTCAGCCCCTGGCAACCACCATTCTCCTTTCTGTCTCTATGGTCTTGACTACTCCAAATACCTCATGAAGTAGAATCATACAGTCTTTTTGTGACTGGCTTCTTTCAGTTGGCATAATGTCCTCAGGGTTCATTCATGTTGTAGCATATTGCAGAATTTCCTTTTTAAAGCTGAATAATATTCCATTGTATGTATATACCACATTTTGCTCATGCATTCCTTTGTAGATGGACTCTTGGGTTGCTTCCACCTTTTGACTATTGTGGATAATGCTACTGTGAACACGGATATACAAATATCTCTTTGAGATCCTGCTTCCAGTTCTTTTGCACATAAACCCAGAAATGGAATGGCTATATCACTTGATAATTCTAGTTTTAATTGTTTGAGGAACTGTCTTTCTGTTTTCCACAGTGATTTAATCACTTTACATTCCCACCAACAGTGCACAGGGTTCCCATTTTAGAACATCCTCACCAACAGTTGTTATTTTCTGTTTTTTTTTTTATAGTAGCCATCCTAATGAGTGTGAGGGGTGTCTCATTGTAGTTTTTTTTTGTTTTTTTTTGTTTTTTACACTTTATTTATTTATTTATTTATTTTTGGCTGTGTTGGGTCTTCGTTTCTGTGTGTGGGTTTTCTCTAGTTGCGGCGAGTGGGGGCCACTCTTCATCGCGGTGCGCGGGCCTCTCACTGTCGCGGCCTCTCTTGTTGCGGAGCACAGGCTCCAAACGCACAGGCTTAGTACTTGTGGCTCACGGGCCTAGTTGCTCCGCGGCATGTGGGATCCTCCCAGACCAGGGCTCGAACCCGTGTCCCCTGCATTGGCAGGCAGACTCTCAACCACTGCGCCACCAGGGAAGCCCTCATTGTAGTTTTGATTTGCATTTCCCTTACGATTAGTGGTATTGGGGGTCTTTTCATGTCTTCATTGGCCATTTGTTTGAGGGAGGGTGGTTTCTTTTGGCCGTGCTGCGGCTTGTGGGGATCTCAGTTCCCAGACCAGGGATTAAACCCGGGCCACAGCAGTGAAAGCCCAGAATCCTAAACATTAGGCCATCAGGGAACTCCCCTTTATTGGCCATTTATAAATAATCATCTTAGGAGAAATGTCTGTTCAAGTCCTTTGCCCATTTTCGATTGGGTTATTTGCTTTTTTGTTGTTGGGTTTTAGAAGTTCTCTATATATTCTGGATTTTAATCCGTTAACAGATATATGATTTGCAAATATTTTCTCCCATTCTGTGGATTGCCCTTTTACTCTATTGATAGTATCTTTTGATGAGCAAAATTTAAAATTTTTGTGAAGTCTAATTTTTCTGGTTTTTCTTTTGTTGACTATAGAATTTTGTATTGCTTTTTAAATTTAACATATGAGCACTTTCACATGTTATTAAGTTTACTCTCTAGAAACACTACTTTAATGTGTATATCATATTCAAGCTATGAAAGTACCAGCCCCCTAGGGGAGTCATTTTGACAGTTTCTAATACTGTGCCATTTGTCATAATAAGTAGCACTGGAAGGGACATCCCTCTACTTCAGTCTGTGGTCACCTCTCTGACAGGATCCTTGCACTGCATTCTGAGAAATGAGGCTACGTGAACAAAAGGGCTTTTAATTGTACATTTGGGTTTTGTGTGGATTTTTGCTTGCTTCCTTCCATGTCTTCCAGACTTCCACTGTGTGAAGGACTAAGCCAAGTGGTTTTTTCTGTAGAGATCTGGGCTTCCTTGCAGGATGGCTCTAAACCAGGTGTGGGCTCCAGGCCCCTGGAGCTGAGCCATCTCTGATGCTTGAGGGGCTGTTGTCCTTCTGGGCTGCCACTGTGGTCTTGATTAACCAGGCCATCTCTGCCTATAGCCCAGCTCCTGTGGAGATGCTGAACCTGAAGCTTCGCCAGCCAGCCTTTGGCGATGATATTGACCTCAATGTCACCTTTAATGTGGATACTCCCCCAGCCCAGCCCTCCAGCGCCCAGCATGGCCATGCCAAGAGGCTCTTCCCAGAGAAGGCACAGTAAGTGGTAGTCCCTGGCCCTTCCACAGCCTGGAGGGAGGATGGCTAAGAGATCTCTGCAGGTCCTGCCCTAATAGCTGTGAGTGGCTGACAGGGCAGTGAGGGTCACCTGGGCTTGGCCATGGCCATGGCTTTGGTTCCAGCTACCTTTCTGCCCTCTCCTGAGTACTCAATCTGTACAAAGCCCTTCTCTTGCTTGTCTCATTAATCTTCACAATCACCCTTCAAGCAAAGTTGGGGATGTGAATTAAAGAGAACACGGGGGTCCCAGTAGGGGCAGGTCTGGGCTGATGCTGTTGGGAGGCAGGGTGCTCCCAGTACCTTGAATGGGCTCGCTGGAGTCTTAAGTCAGGGACTCTGAACTTCCTCTTCCATTGTGTGCCCCACAGGCTCATGCTTGAGGCAGGACCATATCAGACCATGGAGCCCAGAGCCCTACCACTTAAGGAGGTAGCCCACAGGGGCAGACATGAAAAGCTGTGAGGAGCTGCAGTGGGATGGGTGGGACCTGCACTAGTGGTGCAGTGGGACTGGGAGTGGGGAGGCTGTCTCCTTGGCCAGGCAGGCCACTGTAGTTCATCATGGAGACAAGAGCTACTCCTGTACATCCACGTAGGTGTACGCTGCTCAGGTAAGGGAGTCAGGGGCTGAGCAAGTTTTTTCTCAGTCAAAGACTTTGGACATGAGAGAAAGAAATTGAGATCTTAGGCAGTGGAGGTAGAGGAGGCCCAGGGAGAGGACAAAAGGGAAAGCCAGCTGGATTATCCACCCCTCCCCAGCCTCAGGGGCAGAGGCACCAGTGCTGTATAGGGCCAGGCCTGGTAGCAGTGAGAAACACACCTAGAGCATGTGGGCTGCAGTCAGGGGGCCTATCAGTGCCTGCTCGATACTCTGGCTTCCTCTTGTTGCCTCTTTAGCTATAAAGGTTGAAAGTGGGCACCTGGGGCCTGTAGGCTACCACACCTTTTAGAGACATTTCTACCATCTTCAGTGCCTGTGACGGGGGTGAGGGAGCCCAGCCTCCCCAGAACCAGACTTGCAAGTGGAGCAAGAGGAGATTCTTCCCATGGTCATCATGTGGCATCACCACAGGCTATGGGGGCAGGAACAGAGGGGTTCAGTATCTACAGGCCCTGATCCTGCCCCTGTCCTTATGGCTTTGAGAATCCACAGGGTCAGCCTTAGGTCACCATTCTCCCACCCTTCTGGGAAGATATGAGAAGAGAGTATCCAGCTGCTAGGGTCCCCAGGAGTTGGATGGAAACACTGTGTCCAGCTTTGGAACTAGGAGTGGCAGACCAGGGCCTGGGGCCATGATCTGTTCTGCCCCAGACCCTGCCTGCACAGATTTATCTAGGGAGATGGCCTAACCCTGTGTTCTGAGAGTACTTTACAGGCTCTCTAACTTACTGAGGGTCCTCTGGAGGTGGTGGCCCCTCTCTGGGCAGATGGGGCTAGGCCTGAGCTCATTTTCAGGGCATAAGTGGCCTTCCTTCTGTGGGTAGTGAATTTGTTGGGCTCTCCAGCCCCACATACAGCCCAGGATGCGGTGAGGTGACTGAGAGCCCATCATTCCAATGGTGAGCATTCCAATGGAATTGGTTTGTCCCTGAGTGGAAGCCACAAGATTGGAATATGGCCCAACCTCCCCTGCCTCCACCACTCTGGTGGCTGTGGCTCTCCAGCTGTTCATAGACCTGCTCTTGGGGTGGGGATTACTGAGGTGCCTTGCCCAGCATGCAGCCATGCCACGCAGTGGCTCCCCAAGGGGAATGTGCTGAGCCTGGTTCACCTGCCCCCCCCTTTTTTAAATATATTTATTTGTTTGTTTGTTTGTTTATTTATGGCTACGTTGCATCTTTGCTGCACGGGGGTCTTTCTCTAGTTGTGGCGAGCAGGGGCTACTCTTCCTTGTGGTGCGCGGGCTTCTCCTTGCAGTGGCTTCTCTTGTGGAGCACGGGCTCTAGGCGTGCGGGCTTCAGTAGCTGTGGCATGTGGGCTCAGTAGTTGTGGCTCGTGGGCTCTAGAGCACAGGCTCAGTAGTTGTGGCGCACGGGCTTAGCTGCTCTGTGGCATGTGGGATCTTCCGGACCAGGGCTCAAACCTGTGTCCCCTGCACTGGGAGGCGGATTCTTTTTCTGTTTG
This sequence comes from Balaenoptera ricei, assembly GCF_028023285.1. Lineage (NCBI taxonomy): Eukaryota > Metazoa > Chordata > Mammalia > Artiodactyla > Balaenopteridae > Balaenoptera > Balaenoptera ricei. Next base: position 68,420,177 of record NC_082649.1, on the reverse strand, counting down.
TTTTTTTAATAAATTTATTTATTTTATTTATTTATTTTTGGCTGCATTGGGTCTTCGTTGTTGCCTGCAGGCTTTCTCTAATTGCGGCGAGTGGGGGCTGCTCTTCGTTGCGGTGCGCAGGCTTCTCCTTGCGGTGGCTTCTCTCGTTGCAGAGCACGGGCTCTAGGCATGTGGGCCTCAGTGGTTGTGGCTCACGGGCTCTATAGCACAGGCTCAGTAGTTGTGGCTCACGGACTCTAGAGCACAGGCTCAGTAGTTGTGGCGCACGGGCTCTAGAGCACAGGCTCAGTAGTTGTGGCGCACGGGCTCTAGAGCACAGGCTCAGTAGTTGTGGCTCACGGGCTTAGTTCCTCCGCGGCATGTGGGATCTTTCCGCACCAGGGCTCGAACCCATGTCCCCTGCATTGGCAGGCGGATGCTTAACCACTGTGCCACCAGGGAAGTCCCTCACCTGCCCCTTATGTCTTGCTCACCTGCCTGTTGTCTTCATGTTTCGCTCTTGCAGTTCTCCCGTTCGGGACATTCTCAAGAAGATGCCCAAAGGCCCCAAGCAGGTAAGGCTTCCCAGAAACTCAGGCAGTCACCCTCCAACTCTGGCCCGGACTGAGTATGAATCTGGTCTTCCGAGAGGTCAGGGTCTTGCCAGAGCCCTATCTCCCCTGGAGGACTGAAGCACTTTGGAGCCACCCTGGGAACCCTACTCACTGTCCTTCCTGCCTCCTGGTGAGGCATCAGAGATCCTGATCCTGTTCCAACACACCTCCTACCCTCCTCGTTTGCTGCCATCCGGCTTATCAAGCCTGGCTCTGGGGTCTCCTCTGCAGGAGTCCCAGCTCTTGCTGGGTGGCCAGCGCTGTCTGGGAGAGCCTGATGAGGAGCTGGCTGATGCCTTCCCTGTCTTCATTCGGAATGCTGTCCTGGGCCAGAAACAGACCAAGAGGACCAGGGCAGAGCCCTGTCGCAGCACAGATGCAGTGAGTGTGGTTTCCTACAAGTGGCAAGTGCCAGCCTCCTTGGGGGTGGGGCTGGGTGGCCAGCCCCCTAGCCCATTAGCCTGGCCCACTCACCTCTTCATTCTGCTTTAGGTAAGGACCGGCTTCGATGGACTTGGAGGCCGGACAAAGTTCATCCAGCCTGTATCCTTGTTCTGTAGCATTGGGCTGAGCTGAGCTGTGGCGCCCACATCATCCCTCACCTGTACCCCCAGACCCCAGCCCACCGGTGGCTGCAGCCCCAGGTGTGCAGAGCCAGACCTTACTCAGTATAGCAGGGCTGCCCACCGCCAAGTCTGAGCCTTTCCTGCCCTGCATTCCATTCCAATCTCCTCTTTAGGCCTCTTCCTTGACATTTCCTTCAGACTGACACGACTATGATCCGCCCACTGCCCGTTAAACCCAAGCCCAAGGCCAGGGCTAAGCAGAGACTGGGGGCCAGGACAGTGCTCCCTCCCTCCCAGGCCAAGCTGGACACCTTCCTGTGGTAGTGAGAACAGTGAGTCTGATCAGTGGCCAGATACATGCCTCTGACTTATAGGCCGAGGACTGCTGACTGGCTCGGCAGATGGTTTGGGGGGCATGGCCCCTCTTCTAGGACCAGCCCTGAGGACAAGGATAAACAAGAAGATGGGGATGAAGGTGAGGCCCAGAAACTGTGCTTTTCCTGCACACACACCCTGCCCCACACCGCATCATATTGGATCTCCCTGTGAGAGCTGATGTGATCAGCTCACTGTTCCTGCCGGCAGGGCTTGCTCCTTATTCCAGGCTCCCATTTATAGCCATGATCAGATGTGGCTGGGCTGCTTCTGGTCCTCCAGACCAGGATTTTTTGTTGACTGTAAGGACCAAAGTGCTTGAGGCTTCTCAGGCAGCCTCAGCCTGCCCAAGCTTCTGCCTGTCTCTGACTTGCTGTTGGCCTGGGCCAAGCAGGGTGGGGAATGGGGGATGGTGGTAGGGAGAGGAGGGGGGCCAGATTTCTTTGTGAAATAAAAAAGATAGAGTCTTTTCTTCCTGACTCTGGGAGTGTAAATTTGCACTCACTTTGGAGAACTGTCTGGCATGATTTTCTAAAGCGGGACCTTCACCTAGACCCAGACCCAGCAGCTTCACCCTTAGGCATTTGCCCTCTCATAGGGCACAGGGAGACTGTAGCAAGAGTGACATCACCTCATCTTTGTCCACAGTCTCTAACCTGGGCACAGCGCAAAGGCCATAAGCAGGAAAGCGAATGGGTGAACTAGGGTCTAGACACACAGGGAACTCACAGCAAGCACAACAAATAACCAGTGACACCCCCCTCTTCTCCACCTTTCACCTCTGCCAGCCAAATTGCTAGCCTCTGCATCTTAGCTTCAAAAGCACTTTCTCCCAGAAGACTTCCCTTTGAACTCCTAGCTTGGATGAGGACCCCTAAACTTTCCTCTCTCACTACTGGATGGGAGTTCACCTGTTTCTGCAGATCCCAGCATGGACCTGGCACAGGGGAGAATGCTTCAGGCTGAGAGTGCCCAGCTGCTCTCCCGCAGGTGTGGAGGAGCCTTGGGCTTCTTGGGGAGGAAGTGACGCTCTTGGTTATGGGAGTTGGACCCCTCTGGTGCTGCCTTGAGACAAGGACGGTTAGTGAGGGGAAGTGTAGCATCAAGTTAAGGGTGCAGTGGCTGGCTAATAGCTTTCTTATAGATCAGTAATGAACAATTCAAATTATTTTTATTTTTTATTTTTTTAAAAATATTTATTTGACTGTATCAGGTCTTAGTTGCAGCACGTGGGATCTTCGTTGTGGCATGCGAACTCTTAGTTGCGGCACGTGGGATGTAGTTCCCTGACCAGGGATTGAACCTGGGCCCCCTGCATTGGGAACATGGAGTCTTAGCCACTGGACCACCAGGGAAATCCCAACAATTAAAATTAAAAGCCCAATACCATTTACTTCAGCACCAAAAAAGAAGAAGAAAAAAGAAAACAAATATTTAGGTATAAATCTAACAAAATATGTACAAGATCTCTGTGAGGGAAAACTACAAAACTCTGGGTCTATACATACAATGGAATATTACTCAGCCTTTTAAAAAATTCTTAGGGGCTTCCCTGGTGGTGCAGTGGTTGAGAATCTGCTTGCCAATGCAGGGGACATGGGTTCGAGCCCTGGTCTGGGAAGATCCCACATGCCGCGGAGCAACTAGGCCCGTGAGCCACAACTGCTGAGCCTGCGCGTCTGGAGCCTGTGCTCCGCAACAAGAGAGGCCGCGATAGTGAGAGGCCCGTGCACCGCGATGAAGAGTGGCCCCCACTTGCCACAACTAGAGAAAGCCCTCGCACAGAAACGAAGACCCAACACAGCCATAAATTAATTAATTAATTAATTAATTTTTTAAAAAATAGTAAAAAAAAAAAAAAATCTGAAACATGCTATAACATAGATGAACCTTGAAGACATTAAGCTAAGTGAAATAATCCAGGCACAGAGGACAAATACTGTATAATTCCATTTATATGAGATACCTAGAGTAGTCAAATGCATAGAGACAGAAAGTAGAATGGTTGTTGCCACGGGTGGGGAAGGAGGGAATGGGAAGTTATTGTTTAATGGGTTGAGAGTTTCAGTTTAGGAGGATGAAGTTCTGGAGATGAATGGTGGTGATGGTGGTACAACAATGTGAATGTCTTTAATGCTACTGAACCGTACATTTAAAGATGTTAAAATGGTAAATTTCATTTTATGCATATTTTATCACAATAAAAAAAAGGACCGAAATTCTGATACATGCTACAACCTAGATGAATGTTGAAAAGGTATGCTAAGTGAAATAAACCAGACACAAAAGGGCAAATACTTTATGATTCCACCTACATTAGGTACCTAGAATAGGCAAAGTCATAGAGACAAAATAGAATAGAAGCCCTAGGGAAACAGGGGATCTAAGATTGTTGAAGAGTTACTGTTCAATGGATACAGTATTTCTCTTTGGAATAAAGAAAAAGTTCTGGAAATAGTGGTGATGGTTACACAATATTGTGAATGTACTTAATGCCACCGAATTGTACATTTAAAAATGGTTAAAACCACAATTTTAAAAAATCTATTTCCATTTTAATAAGAGTTAAAAAAAATCAGGAATGGATGTTGAATTTCATCAAATGCCTTTTGGTATCTATTTGAAGATACCACTTACTTCAGAATCTGGCCCTGGTTTCTGTACCTAGTATGTATAACACAGCCAATAAATGTTCACTGAATGAAAAAAAAACAACAACCCACAATTACCTACTACTTTACACCCTCTAGGATGGATATAATTTGGAAAAAAAAAAAGGAAAACCAGTTTGGCCATGATGTGGAGATCACTTCTGTACATTGCTTGTGGAAAATAGCTTGTTGGTCTGTCAAAAAATTAAACATAGAATTACCATGTGACCCAGCAATTCTACTCCTAGACATACACACAAAAGAATTGAAAACAAGTACTCAAATACTTGTTCAAGAACAATCGTAGTAGCACTATTCATAATATCCAAAAGGTATAAACAACTCAAATGTCAACAGGTGACTGGATAACAAATTGTGATATATGCCTCTGATGGAATATTATTCAGCCATAAAAAGGAATGATGTACTGATACATGCTACAATTTGGATTAACCTCAAAAAGATTATGTTAAGTGAAGGAAAACAGATACCAAAGGTCACATTTTGTATGATTCCTTTTATATAAAATATCCAGAATGGGCAAATGCCTAGCGACAGAAAGCATATAAGTGTTTGCCAGGGGGTGAGATGTGGGATGTGGGATGGGTAGCAATTATTTAACATGGTCGTGGTGTTTTTCAGTGGGTGATGAAGTCTTGAAACTAGAGAGAGATGGTGGTTGCACAACATTGTCAATACACTAAATGCCACTACATTGTATACTTTAAAATGGTTATTTTAATGTTGTATGGATTTTACCTCAATTTAAAAAAAAGAATTTATGATAGCACCTGGTTTAGCTATTGTGGAGTTTTGTGGGGAGCTGTGGTCCATCTTCTAAAGAACTGGCCCCAAGTTCCTAAGAAGGCAGAAGGGGACATCTGTGGGTGAAAGGTACACAGGACCTCTCTTTTCTATTTTTGCAGCTTCCTCTGAGTCTATAATTATTTCAAAATAAAAGTTTAAATGACAAATAAGGACACGTGATCATGGCTGCCCCATGCCTCCCACTCTCAGGGCTGGCACTCAGAGACTGAGAACCCTCTTTGAGTCCTGGCACTCATCAGTGAGAGATCCTGACTGGCCACCTAGGGCTGCCAACTGTCCTGACCAGACAGCTGTGGGCAGAGGGGAATCCCTGATCCCTGAGGAGATGGCTTAGGGGCACGCAGGCACTCTCAAAGATGCTAGGCTCCACCCCAAGTCTGTAGTTTAAGCCCTGGATGTGGGACAGCGTAATCCATAAGCTCTCACAGCCTCTGGGACTGGTTCTGCCCTCTAGGGTCTCTAAGTCTCTGTGTGTGGTTAGGAGACCAGGCGAGTCCTCAGGACAAGGGAGTTCCCGTCGGTACTCTGTGGGCAGGAAGCCCATCCAGGCAGGGGCCCCTAAGGGGGATAGGGGCCTGAGGTTTCAGGACATCTAGGGAGCTACAGGAGACCGCATGGATCCCTCCTATGGCCCTGCCGCCTTCCTCAAGAGAAATACCTGCTCTCCCAGAGGGGGAACAGATCCAGGAATTCTGTCCTACCTTGCCAGTGCCCTAGGGCTGCCAGAACTCTTCTTTGCCAGGCTAGGCTGTGCTGGACAGGCTGGAGGCAGGACCAGGAGCCTGCTCAGTCTAGCTTCACTTTCACTTTTGCTTTGCCCGGAAATGACAGAGGAGCCAGGAAGAAAGCTGTGACCGGCAGTGTGCTTCACTCCTTAGCCTTAGTGCCTGTTTGCACTGGCTCCTGCTGGCACTGCCTGCCACACAGAGACCCTATCTGTAAGCGCTGCAGCCTGTTTTCCGGCCCCAGGCCTCAGGATGGATGTCTTGGAGACCTCCAAGTCGCTGGATGAAGAGCTGTACTCGCGGCAGCTGTGAGGCCCGAGGTGGGGAGGAGAGCGGGGTGGCCTTCTGACTTCTGATCTCCAATCGCCTGCCCTCTTACTTCCCACCCACAGGTATGTGCTGGGCTTGCCAGCCATGCAGAGGATTCAGGGAGCCAAGGTGCTACTGTCAGGCCTGCAGGGCCTGGGGGCTGAGGTGGCCAAAAACCTGGTCCTGATGGGCGTGGGCAGTCTCACTCTTCATGATCCCCACCCTACCTGCTGGTCTGACCTGTCTGCCCAGGTGAGGGTCCTGGGGGGCTATGGGTTTCCAGACCATAGCCCTTGGGGATAGGGCCCAAGAGAAAACTCCTTGTTAAAGCCAGACTGGGTCTCTCTTTAGTTTTTCCTCTCAGAGCAGGACTTGGGAAGGAGCAGGGCTGAGGCATCTCAAGAACTTCTGGCTAAGCTCAATGGAGCTGTTCAGGTGTGCATCCACACAGGTGACATCACCGAGGACCTGCTGCTGGACTTCCAGGTACCCTCCCAGCCCTACTCTCCAGGCCAGCCCAGTGTCCCCCTCCAGCCTTTAGCAGCAGGGTGGGCTTGAAGTGGTCTGGCCCTACTGATCATGAGGTCCACCCAGGTGGTGGTGCTGACTGCCTCGGAGCTACAGGAGCAGCTGAAGGTGGGCACCATTTGCCATAAACACGGAGTCTGCTTTCTGGTGGCTGACACCCGAGGCCTCGTGGGGTGAGATGGCTTACCTAGCCTGCCACATCACAGGCAGCAACTGGTCCCAGTGCTGTCCCCAGCTCCAGGCTTGCTCTAGAGCCCCTCCACCCAACCTCAGGCCTGTCCCAGCATCCCCTCTTGATTATACAGTCCCCAGTCCCATTTGTCTGCTTCCTCCACCCCAGCCTCCAGACTTGATCCAGTAAACCCTTCAAACTCCAGCTTCCAAGCCTCTCCCAGCATTCTTTTCCCAATTCCTCTGGGCTTGCCCTAGTGTACGTCACCCTTCACCACAACTGTGGCAGTTAACCACTGAGCCATCTCAGTGACCCCTCCCACCCCACCACAGGCAGTTGTTCTGTGACTTTGGTGAGGACTTCACTGTGCAGGACCCTACAGAGGCAGAACCCCTGATGGCTGCCATCCAGCACATCTCCCAGGTGGGTGCTAATGTGGGGGGTGCTCACCTACTAAGGAGGGGCTGCCAGAGCCTGTGGAATGCAGGGACAGGCAGCCCTGAGCAAGCCACCTCTTATCCAGGGCTCCCCTGGCATTCTCACTCTGAGAGAAGAGGCTGATGCCCACCGCTTCAACAGTGGGGATTTGGTGACTTTCTCAGGCATTGAGGGCATGGTGGAGCTCAACGGCTGTGCTCCTCGGCCTCTCCACGTGCAGAGTTAAGTCAACCCCACTCCAACTCCAGGCTCAGTGCCCAGGTCCCCACTGGGGGTGGACACAACCTGGTCCTTGGAGATAAGTTCTCCCTCCCCCTTCCTCAGGGTGGAGCAACATCAAGAATGTAGATGCAAGACAGGATGGGGTGTGGGGAACTACTCAGGTTCAGAGGGCATACTGATCAGGCTCGATCTCCCCTAGGGGATGGGACCTTGGAGATTGGGGACACAACAACTTTCTCTCGTTACTTGCGTGGTGGGGCTGTCACTGAGGTCAAGAGACCCAAGACTGTGAGCCACGTGAGTTCAAGTGCATCTGAGGTTGGGGAGCTTGGGTGCCTCGAGGGACCCGCAGTGTTCTGGACATGACCCTGAACCGAGTGCCCCCTGCAGGAGCCCCTGGACACAGCCCTGCTTCAGCCCCGTGTTGTGGCCCAGAGTCCCCAGGAAGTTCACCGTGCCCACTGCCTGCATCAGGCCTTCCATGCACTGCACAAGTTTCAGCAGCTCCATGGCCGCCCTCCTAAGCCCTGGGATCCTGTGAGTGGCCCCGTTGCCCCTCCCTCCAGCCTCTGTCTTAACGGGGCCTCACCTACCAGGAGGCAACAATGACTGTCTTACAGATCCAAGACTGAATCCAGAAGCAGTTTCCCACTCAAATAAAGGAGATGATAAACACTATCTATAGACCAGAGGTTGGATCCATGGAAGGGCCAAGCACAAAGCCTGGGGACCCATGCTACTCCTAACCCCTAAGATCTGGCCTGGAAGGTGCCCCCAGGTTGGGAAAGCCTCCAGGGCCATTGTCTGGCACCGGGCATCCGCTAGTGGGGCCCTCCCACTCAGGCTTCTGCTTCCTCTTCTGTGGAACAGGGTGGTTGGCTGCCTGAAGGATTCAAATGCGGAGTGGAGCTCAAGCTGGGGCTGCTTTACCCACAGAGTTCTACCCGATAGGTTGATGCAGAGATGGTGGTGGACCTAGCCCAGGCCCTGGAATCACTGAAGGGGATGGAAGGAGAGCCTTTGGAAGAGCAGCTGGATAAGGCTCTGGTGCGGACAGTTGCCCTGAGCAGTGCTGGTGGCTTGAGCCCCATGGCAGCCGTGCTGGGTGCAGTGGCTGCTCAGGAAGTGCTGAAGGTGGGCACAGGCAGAGGCAGGGCGGGGCTGGGAAGGGTGCAGAGGTCGGTGTGGGTGCCACAGGGTGCCCAATACTAGATAGCGGCCCTGGGAGCTTCACCAACCTGGGTGCAGCCCTCAGCCAGGATCTGAGGGGATTAGGAGGTGGGAAGAGTCCCCAGACTGAAGTGCTGACTTCTAGGCAGTCTCCAAGAAGTTTATGCCCCTGGACCAGTGGCTGTACTTTGATGCCCTTGATTGCCTTCCAGAAGATGAGGAGCCCTTTCCCAATCCTGAGGACTATGCACCGGTGAGAACCTGGGGTAGGGGTGCAAGCCTTATCCAAACTCAGGACTGGGGGAGAAAGAGGAAGAACGGTCCCGAGATCCTGACCTGGAAAACTGGGTGCAGGAGGGAGATGCAGCACAGGCCAGTGGCCATCACTAACCCCTGTCTGTGTCCCCTAGAGAGACTGCCGCTATGATGGGCAAATTGCAGTGTTTGGGGCCGGTTTTCAGGAGAAGCTGAGCCACCAGCACTACCTCCTGGTGAGCTATGTGGTGAGGTTGGGAGTATGTGGAAGGGCAAGGCCTGGCCCTCTGGCTAAGGTTGCTCCTGCTGGCAGGTGGGTGCTGGCGCTATCGGCTGCGAGCTGCTCAAAGGCTTTGCCCTAGTGGGCCTGGGTGCCGGCGGCAGTGGGGGCGTGACTGTTGCTGACATGGACCACGTGGAGCGCTCCAACCTCAGCCGGCAGTTTCTCTTCAGGCCCCAGGACTTTGGTGTGAGTGCCGACCCGTCCCCACACCCATGTCCTGGACTGTCCTCCCACAATGCGCCCCTTCCCCCACCCAACGTCTTCCTGCTTTCTTCTCAGAGGCCAAAGGCGGAGGTGGCTGCAGAGGCCGCTCACCGCCTGAACTCAGATTTGCAGGTGACCCCGCTCACCTACCAGCTGGATCTTACTACAGAGCACATCTATGGGGACAACTTCTTCTCCAGTGTGGATGGCGTGGCTGCTGCCCTGGACAGTTTCCAGGCCCGTGAGTGCTCAAGCCTAGAATTCACCCCTTGTCCGAGGCTGTGCCAGCCCCACTTCTGACCCTCTGCCCCCCTCGCCAGGGCGCTATGTGGCTGCTCGCTGCACCCACTATCTGAAGCCACTACTGGAGGCGGGCACCAAGGGCACCTTGGGCAGTGCTTGTGTGTTCATACCACACGTGACTGAGGACTACAGAGCCCCCGCCTCCGCTGCAGCTTCTGAGGATGCCTCCTACCCTGTCTGCACCGTGCGGCACTTCCCCAGCACAACCGAGCACACCTTGCAGGTGGGAAGAACCCCAGAGACTCCTACCCACCTGGCTCAGTCCTCAGCTGCAGACCTCTTTGCCAACCGGCAACTCATGGTTCCTCCCTCCGCTCACAGTGGGCCCGGGATGAGTTTGAAGGACTTTTCCGTCTGTCTGCCGAGACCATCAACTGCCACCAACAGTAAGACCGCCAACAAGGGTGAATGGGAGTCCAGGCTCCCTAACACCAAGAGGCTTAGGGCTTAGCCTCAAACTTTCTCCTCTGTCCGCAGGGCGTTCACGTCTCTGGCACACTTGGATGAGTCACAGGTGCTGACCCTGCAGCAGGTGGTACTGGGTGTCCTGAGAGAGCGTCCACAGACCTGGCAAGACTGCGTGCTTTGGGCCCTTGGCCAGTGGCAACTCTGCTTCCATTATGGCATCACACAGCTGCTGAGCCGCTTCCCACCCGACAAAGTGGGTGGCTAGGGGTCAGGAGGCTGAGGGCTCAGGGTGACCCGGCTGAGCCCAGCAGCCTCCATTTCCCTAGGTGCTAGCGGATGGAACTCTTTTCTGGTCGGGTCCCAAACAGTGTCCCCGGCCCTTGGAGTTTGACGCCAGCCAAGTGAGTGGAGTCCCTTGGCGGCCCTGAGATGGGAATATGGCCCCTCAGAGCGGAGGTGGGCACCTCTATATTTTGTAGAGATGCACAGATGCTGAGAGGGAGAGAGCCGTGTTTGTGCACATGTGGGTGTCCACATGGGAGGCAGAGGCAGGCACTCAAACAGATCCACAAATGGGCGGTGACCCCCACCCCATGCACCCACACAAGCTCGCTCAAGCCCATGCAGCCACCCCTGCTCTTGGTCTCACTGCAGGACACGCATCTCCTCTACGTGCTAGCGGCTGCCAACCTGTATGCCCAGATGCATGGGCTGCCTGGCTCACGGGACCAGACTGCGTTCAGGCGACTGCTGAAGTTGCTGCCATTGCCTGACCCACAGGACTTAGCCCCCATTTTTGCTAGTGACCTGGAGCTGGCTTCGGCTTATGCTGAGTTTGGTGAGGTCCCTGACCCTGGCCCCCCGTGCTGCCACCCAAAGGCCTGACCCTCCTCAGCCTGTGCTGCAGAAAGAAGACGGGGTCTGGGGGCCCTGAAGCCAACTCAATACCTCTCAGGCCCTCTGACCTTGCTTCTCTCTAGCCTTGGGTTCATCCTCTGGCCCCTCAGTAGGTCCTCTCCCTGCTGCCTACCCCACCCACACCCCACTCCCCCACCCCCATTCCTTTGGCAGACTCTCAGCCAAAAAAAACAAAAACAAAAACCAAACAAACAAAAAAACACAAACCACTGGGCCCTAGGGAGCAACTAGCTGTGGCCCCCAGATGAGAACAGAGTCACATAGGTGTGCATGGGCACACACACACACACACAAGTGAGGGCTGGGGCTGCTGGAGAGGAGATTGCACCATCCATCAAGGGGTCTCCCTGAAAGTGGTAAGTGATAGGCTTGGCAGGGACCAAGGATAGGCAGCAGGCTCCAGAAGAGTGCAGGACATGGGGGCTAAGGACTGCCCCAACACCCCCTTCCCCTGACAGGCCCTGAGCAGTCGAAGAAACTGCATGAAGCCCTGGAAATCTGGACTGTGGGCCCTCCCCTGGAACCCTTGACATTTGAGAAGGTGGGAGCCCAAGTGGGGGTGAAGGGCGGGGCGAGAGAGGTTGTTGGGGAAGGTCAAGAGCTAAGAAGGTAGCTTTGAAGCCCCTTGGCCTGAGTTTTCCTCCCAGAAGGACCCCAGAAGCAGCTCATCTTCCCCGAGCCTCAGCCTCCTTATCTGTTAAGTGGGGAGATGTGAGCATCCACCCCACCGAATTGTGTGAAGAGCTGTGCAGTGGCACAGGGTCGGCTGAGGTGAGGGGCACTGGGACAATGTTAATACTACTGTGCCTTGGGCCTCACAGGACGATGATTTCCATGTGGATTTTGTGGCGGCAGCGGCGAGCCTGCGAGCTCAGAACTATGGGATCCCACCAGCAGACCGCACCAAGGTACCCTGCCCCTTGGGGCTCAGGCCTGGAGGTGGGGGTCAAACCCTAACCTTATGCCTTGGGCCCAGACCAAATCTCCTGTCCTTGGCAGACCAAGCGAATTGTGGGCCGGATTACCCCAGCCATTGCCACTACTACGGCAGCTGTGGCTGGCCTGGTGGGCCTGGAGCTGTATAAGGTGGTGGGCAGCCCACGGCCCCGCAGTGCCTTTCGCCACAGCTACCTGAACCTGGCTGAAAACTACTTTAGCCGCTGGGTACCTCACGCCCCAGCCATCCAGGAGGTGAGCCCTTGACACCCCACCCATACCAGACCTGAGTTTTCCCTGCACCTACCCAAACAGGCCCTACTTTAGCTTCAGGCTCTCATCAGGACCCAGACTCTGGGGGAGTCCTCAAGACTCCCTCCAGTCGCCTCCCTGCTGCAAAGCCAGGCTGGGACCTGTCAGACACAGGAAGCAGCCGTCAGCCACCCCCACCCCCCAACAGTCCGGGTCTGGGGGAGCTGCAGCTTTAACTCATTAGTGGAGCCAGACATCCCCCGCAGTTCCCTCCTTCCCAGGAGTGCCCCTGAGGGGGAGGGGGAATAGGGCCCTAGCCCCAAACAGAGCCTAATATCGGCCTGCAAACATGGGGATCCTGGCCCTCCCCCTCGACCTGAGTTAAAGGGCACTGAGCTCACCACCACCGGTGTGGGGTGTGCAGCCCTGTGGGGATGTGTGCATTCATGTCACAGGTGTGAGTGCACACAGGTCTGGGCATCCCTGGCCCTGTGGTGTGTGGGCATGGAGGGAGCATGCTTGCACATCTGTGTGCCAGATGGGACTGCAGGGCTCTTTCACAATGTGGGCTTGCATGTGTGTGCATGTGAGTACACGTGGGCTTGTGTACATGTGTGTTCCTTCAAGTGTAGGGCTATGAATGCCCCTGGCTGTGTGCCCAGGTTCTGCGATAGTTGGCATTTCCTTAGGGCAGAGAAGAGGGTACAGAGAGAATTCCCTCACCGGGGGAGAGGGGAGAGGTCATGGGCCAGCACTGGGCTTTTGCTGAGCAGCCCTGGGGTCCCTCAGGGCACAGCACACAGAGCCCCTTTGTGAGGGGCCCCTCCTCTAGCTAGAACACAAGCTGCCTTTGTCCGTGGAGGAGGGGGAGGGGAAGGGTCCCCCATCTCACCTCTGGCCTCGTCTCAGCTTGACCCCACTGTGTTTTCTGGGGAGCTGGCAGAACTCCTCCTGTCTTGGTCCCTGGCTGCCTGCCACCCTTATGCCCTCAGCTCTGGGTACCAGAACCCCAAGACTCCAGAAATAAGGAAGGAACAAAGGAACAGGAAGAGGAGTCCTCTGTGGACTGTGTTCCTGCTAGAGTCACTGTGCCCCTTGCCATGTGCCCATGAGTAGTCCAAGGCCCTGGTGGTAAAGAATTAGGGGACAGGATTTACCCCACCCCCAGCATCCAGCCTTGCATTTGAGGAACAAGCAGCTTTATCAGAGACTGCAGCGGCCCTGCTCCCGCTTCCTCAGGAAGCATTGCCCCCCCAACACACACACACACACACACACACACACACACAACCAGCCCGTGTGATGGATCGCCTGTTTCCCTGTGTGGGGGCCCCGTAGCCCCATTTCCTGTGCTGGCCCCAGCATGGGCGGGGAGGGTGTTGAGATTCTGGGCCCAGATCCCACCTTCCACCCCCACCCCCTGGCTTCTGCTTCCTGCCTCTAGTCCAGCTCCTCCCCTAGGAAAGGGGCCATAAGCTATTGGTAACTGGGGTAGGGGGAGGGTGTGTGTGTAAGAAGCTTCTCACTCCTCCCCACTACCGCCCCCCAGTTCCATCACTGGAAGTGGACCTGTTGGGACCGCCTGGAAGTGCCTGCTGGGCAGCCCGAGAGGACCCTGGAGTCACTGCTGGCCCATGTCCAGGTGTGCCCCATTCCTGCCCTGCCCCCAGGTCTGGCCCAGCCTGGCCCAGCTGGCACCTAACCTGTCTCTCTCTAGAAACTAAATGGGCTGAGGGTGAGGATGCTGCTGCACGGGAAGGCCCTGCTCTACTCAGCAGGATGGTCTCCTGAAAAGCAGGACCAGCACCTGTCCCGCAGGTGAGCCCACACCTGGCTTTAACCTCACTCCGTCCCTGGAGGTGGGAGGTGGGGGACAAGCAGCCTTTCCTCTTCCCAATCCCATTTGGGCCCCTCACACCTTCCTGAAGTTTTCTTTTGCCAAATGGAGCCAGCAAATGGGCTGGGGGTGGGGTGAGGGCCAAGAGCCTGAGGAGAGGCCTCTAGGAGCTGCCTGCTTGGCCAGCCCCACCAGCTCACGCCCTGCTCAGCTCCCCTTTCACGGCCCTCTCCCAGAGGACTCACAGCTTCCTGCCTCCTGCCCACCCCGCCAGCCGCTCCTAAAATAGTTTCAGATGTTTCCTGTCTTGGGCTGCTCTTGCTCCTGGCTTGGGCTCCTTATGGCCCGCCAACACCCTATAGTCCATGCTAGGACACTCTCTGCCTGCCACCACTCACCTACCCAATCTCCCCACCCCTCTCCCCCCCATGCCACCAGGGTGACGGATCTGGTGCTGGAGGTGACACGCCAGGTGCCTGAGCCTGGGCAGCGGGTGCTGGTATTGGAGCTCAGCTATGAGGGTGAGAAGGAGGACGTTACCTTCCCACCCTTGCACTACAAGCTGTGACAAGGCAGCAGCCCCACCACCCAGCTCTGTTGAGCCATGCATCCCAAGCCCACGGTAGGCGCTTAATAAATGCTTGTTGAAGGAAGATGTAAGTGGACAGGATGGATGATGGAACACGGGGCAGACACATGGGGTGTGACATGGACATGACAGGGACCCCTGCAGGGAGGGAAAAGGCTCTTTAGATTTGCCTGCCTGAGTTGTGCCTTGCAGGACTGAGGCTGCCTCCTGGAGCCTCAGGGGTATGGAACCAGGACAGTGCAGAGAAAGCCCTTTATTGTCCCAGGCTGGAGGGCAGGGTCAGAGGTAGCTGACAACATCATTGCAGATGATGGGCTGGCGACTGCGGCAACTCATGAGGGCTGCAAAGCGTGAGACATCTGCAGGCAGTTCGGGTTCCGGGCGAGGTGGGCATGACAGTCGCTTTCCTGCCACTGCTGCCCGGCGTGCCCTGGCCAGCTGGCGCCGCAGCTGCTCAGAGAGGCCAAGCAGGAACTGGGGGGGCCGAGCACGGGCACGGGGCCCACCCCCACTGTCCCCCTCACCTGCTGCCTCGGGCAGCTCCATCCAGTTGTGCACCAAGTCAGCAAAACAGTTGTCCCCCAGCACCAGGGGCTGGCGACTACGACCTCTGCTAAGCAGGGCTGCTGTCCAGTCCTCAGCTTCCAGCCCCTGCCAGTGCTCCAGGCAGGCATCTGGGGTGGACTTGGGCCGTGGTCGGTGGGCAGGTGGTACACTGGCCGCAGGAGCTCTGCCAGGCAGGGGGATGCCACTGGCCGAGAGGCGCTGTCTATGGGGGTGCCATGCTGAGGGTGGTGGATGCTGGAGTACAGGCAGCTCTTCCTCTCTCCATGTGCTGCCTGACACCTCTGAGAAGCCAGAGTCCCAGTCTAGGGCATGCTCCCTGGGGCCCCCCAAGGCTGCACCCCTGTCTCCTGTCACCACAGCTTCTTCCTCCTCTTCCTCCACACCACAGGCTGAGTCCTCTTCCAAGGCATCTGAGGCCCTGAGCCGGTGCTTGAGCCGCATGCCTGGGCCAGGTTTGGGGGGTTGCGGAAGGGGGCCAGGCATTGGGGGTGAGTCTGTGTCCCGGCCACACAGCTGTGGAGGAAGAGAGGGCAGAAGTCAAAGGAGCAGTGCTTGTCACCCCTGTCTGCCTGGTCAGGCCAATTCCAAAACAGAAGGCCCAGGAGGGCTGGATTGGCCTGCACGCCTAAGCAGCAAAGCCTCTAGTGGGCACAGGGCCGGCATGGGGCGCTGGCACACGAAGCTCGTGTGGCTCCCATCGGCCGACCTGGTGGCAGTCCGGCAGGCTGCAGCACGCAGCGCCGGGCAAGTCGGTACCCGCCACCAGGGCGGGAGGCAGGGTTGCGGGCCTGCATTGGGAAGCAAGTCCTGCTCAGGGCTGGGGGGTGGGCATCCTGTGCCTCTTGAGGGATTCAGCTCCCCAAAGCCCGCAGCGTCTTTCAGAGAAGAATAGAGCACCTGCCAGGTGGGGTATAGAGGACAGAGGTACAGGCCAGCCTGGAATAGGAGGCATCCATAGCAGCACCACCCCTCTTTAGTCCCTCGCAGCCCCCTGCTCCGCCCCACAAGAAGTTTCTCCCACCAACTTCCTCCGCCGCGCCGGCAGCACGGCCAGCTGGGCGGCTGTTACTTGATGCCCAGCACAGCTTCCAACCGTCCGAAACCCGACGCGGGCCATCTGGGCCATCTGCGTCGCCCCGCCCCCATCCTGTCTTGGATGGGCACTCAGGAGAGCCCCCCCCACCCGAGTGCCGTTCGGGCAGGAAGGCAGCCGAGCACCCCACACACGTCCTCACAAGCCACAACCGCTCCCAAGCCTCACCAGTTCCCAGCGGAGCTGGCCCAGGAAACTGTCAAGCCGAGCACTGTGCATGCCCGTTCCGGAGCCCCCGCCAGGCCTGCCAATTCCTCTTCGAACTTCAGCGAGAGGGGTGCGGAGAGGGCCCCGCGGGCCGGCCAGCGGCGCCCTTACCCTCCGCCTGGTTCCGCGGCTCCTCCCTCTCCCTAGCTCCCGCCGACGCTGCCGCCCCAACATCTGGCAGCCCCGCCCCGTCCCTAGCGCCGCAGCCAATGGGGCTGGGGCGGGGCTGATGTGGCCCCGCCCCCGGACTCTGCCGGGTGGGTGAGCCGGACGCCCACTACCCACTCCACAGCAGCTCTGGGGGGAGGGGCAGGACTATAGCTGGAAGCTGGGCCGCGTCCGGCCCCTGACTACCCAAAGTCCCGGGCCGTTGAGCTGACTCCGGGTTCGCTGCATGACCCAGGACAAGTCGCTGCCCTGCGGTAGCCTCAGCTTCCCCATTTTTCCCAGGATAGTGTTGTGGTCCCTCCCGCGCGGGTTCCCCGGCTGCGCCCTTGAGCGGGCAGAGCGCCCCCAATCGTCGGATTCGGCACTGATGTGGCCCACTCGCGGTTCGACCCACTGAATCCGCTCCTGGAGCCGGCCTTGACAGTCCCTGGAAGTCAGGGGAGGGGTCCGGCCCCTCAGAGGACTCCGGGAGCGCAGAACCTCTTTGCAGCACCGGGGAGGAGCCTCGGCCAAGGCCCAGACCCCGCCCTATCTGCCCCTCGTCTCGGCCTAGCTAAGCAGGGCTGCCCTCTAGTGGGCAGCGCCTGGTTAGCTGCGATTCCCGAGGCGACACCCGCATCCCCTCTGCCCCAGACCACATGCGGGCTGAGTACAGGGGGTTACGGCGGGGCTCTCTGACCCAAATGGTCAGAGCCTTCCCTGAGGCCGCTCCATAGTCGGAGGCTAGGTTCAAGGACACAGACTAACTGGAGACAAACTAGACAAGTCAGTAGACAGAAAAATACCAGGGAATGAGGGCGACGGGCCAGCTTGGGAGAGGGGACTCTCAGGGGAGGTGGCATTCTGTATGGGATCTGGA
The DNA here is from genome assembly GCF_028023285.1 of Balaenoptera ricei. NCBI lineage: Eukaryota > Metazoa > Chordata > Mammalia > Artiodactyla > Balaenopteridae > Balaenoptera > Balaenoptera ricei. The sequence goes on along the minus strand of NC_082649.1, from coordinate 68,402,721 downwards.
TGAGCCATCAAGGGGAGATGAAGAAGAGGGTCATTCTAGGTGGGGGGATCAGCCAGTTAAAGGCCCTGAGAGGACAGGAGCTAGACAGGGCATAACATAAAGAAGACCTAGATATCTCTGATGGTGGTAGTTGGGGGAGTGAAGAGGTCAGCAAAACCAGGCTCCTAGCAGTCTTAGAAAGGAATAAGGGGTTTTGTTCTTGGTGTGATGGGGAGCAATGGGGGCTTTTGAGCATCACCTGGGCTGCAAAGAAGGGGGTCCCTTGGGGGAATGTTTTGGAGTTAAAAATCAAGCCTTGCTGATGCATGAGTATGGGAAGAGAAAGAGAAGCATGAAGCATGACTCCTAGATTTCTGGCCTGAACAACTGATTGGATGGAATGGCCATGAATCAATCCAAGCAAGACTGGAGAAGAGTGGGCTTGGAGACGAAAATCAAATGATCATTTGTGGACATGTGACCCTTAAGATGCCTGTTAGGCATCCAAGAGGGGATGCGGAGTCAGCCACTGGGTGTGTGACTCTGCTGCCTGGGAGAGAGATCAGGACTGAAGCTTTGGATCTGGGAGGCAAAGCGAGTGGATGGTTTTTTTGGTTTTTTTTTTCCAAAAAAGAAATCATCAAGTAAGCAATGCTTTTATTTTTATTTTCACTTATGTTTTTTTTGAATTTAATTTTATTTATTTTTTATACAGCAGGTTCTTATTATCTATTTTATACATATTAGTGTACATATGTCAATCCCAATCTCCCAATTCATCCCACCCCCCCACCCCACCCCACCCCACCACTTTCCCCCCTTGGTGTCCATATGTTTGTTCTCTACATCTGTGTCTCTATTTCTGCCCTGCAAACTGGTTCATCTGTACCATTTTTCAAGGTTCCCCATATATGCGTTAATATACGATATTTGTTTTTCTCTTTCTGACTTACTTCACTCCGTATGAGAGTCTCTAGACCCATCCATGTCTCTACAAATGACCCAATTTCATTCCTTTTTATGGCTGAGTAGTATTCCGTTGTATGTATGTACCACATCATCTTTATCCATTCATCTGTCGATGGGCATTTAGGTTGCTTCCATGACCTGGCTATTGTAAATGGTGCTGCAATGAACATTGGGGTGCATGTGTCTTTTTGAATTATGGCTTTCTCTGGGTAGATGCCCAGGAGTGGGATTGCTGGGTCATATGGTAATTATATTTTTAGTTTTTTAAGGAACCTCCATACTGTTCTCCATAGTGGCTGTACCAATTTACATTCCCACCAACAGTGCAAGAGGGTTCCCTTTTCTCCACACCCTCTCCAGCATTGTTGTTTGTAGATTTTCTGATGATGCCCATTCTAACTGGTGTGAGGTGATACCTCATTGTAGTTTTGATTTGCATTTCTCTAATAATTAGTGACGTTGAGCAGCTTTTCATGTGCTTCTTGGCCATCTGTATGTCTTCTTTGGAGAAATATCTATTTAGGTCTTCTGCCCATTTTTTGATTGGGTTGTTTGTTTTTTTAATATTGAGCTGCATGAGCTGTTTATATATTTTGGAGATTAATCCTTTGTCCATTGATTCGTTTGCAAATATTTTCTCCCATTCTGAGGGTTGTCTTTTCGTCTTGTTTATAGTTTCCTTTGCTTTGCAAAGGCTTTGAAGTTTCATTAGGTCCCATTTGTTTATTTTTGTTTGTATTTCCATTACTCTAGGAGGTGGATGAAAAAAGATCTTGCTGTGATTTATGTCAGAAAGTGTTCTTCTTATATTTTCCTCTAAGGGTTTTATAGTGTCCGGTCTTACATTTAGGTCTCTAATCCATTTGGAGTTTATTTTTGTGTATGGTGTTAGGGAGTGTTCTAATTTCATTCTTTTACATGTAGCTGTCCAGTTTTCCCAGCACCACTTATTGAAGAGACTGTCTTTTCTCCATTGTATATCCTTGCCTCCTTTGTCATAGATTAGTTGACCATAGGTGAATCGGTTTATGTCTGGGCTTTCTATCCTGTTCCATTGATCTATATTTCTGTTTTTATGCCAGTACCATATTGTCTTGATTACTGTAGCTTTGTAGTGTAGTCTGAAGTCAGGGAGTCTGATTCCTCCAGCTCCGTTTTTTTCCCTCAAGACTGCTTTGGCTAATTGGGGTCTTTTGTGTCTCATACAAATTTTAACATTTTTTTGTTCTAGTTCTGTAAAAAATGCCACTGGTAATTTGATAGGGATTGCATTGAATCTGTAGATTGCTTTGGGTAGTATAGTCATTTTCACAATATTGATTCTTCCAATCCAAGAACATGGTATATCTCCCCATCTGTTTGTGTCATCTTTGATTTCTTTCATCAGTGTCTTATAGTTTTCTGAGTACAGGTCTTCTACTTCCTTAGGTAGGTTTATTCCTAGGTATTTTATTCTTTTTGTTGCAATGGTGAATGAGATTGTTTCCTTAATTTCTCTTTCTGATCTTTCATTGTTAGTGTATAGGAATGCAAGAGATTTCTGTGCATTAATTTTGTATCCTGCAGCTTTACCAAATTCCTTGATCAGCTCTAGTAGTTTTCTGGTGGCATCTTTAGGATTCTGTATGTATAGTATCATGTCATCTGCAAACAGTGACAGTTTTACTTCTTCTTTTCCAATTTGTATTCCTTTTTCTTCTCTGATTGCCATGGCTAGGACTTCCAAAACTATGTTGAATAATAGTGGCGAGAGAGGACATCCTTGTCTTGTTCCTGATCTTAGAGGAAATGCTTTCAGTTTTTCACCATTGAGAATGATGTTTGCTGTGGGTCTGTCATATATGACCTTTATTATGTTGAGGTAGGTTCCCTCTATGCCCACTTTCTGGAGAGTTTTTATCATAAATGGGTGTTGAATTTTGTCAAAAGCTTTTTCTGCATCTATTGAGAATATCATATGGTTTTTCTTCTTCAATTTGTTAATATGGTGTATCCCATTGATTGATTTGCGTATATTGAAGAACCCTTGCATCCCTGGGATAAATCCCACTTGATCGTGGTGTATGATCCTTTTAATGTGTTGTTGGATTCTGTTTGCTAGTATTTTGTTGAGGATTTTTGCATCTATACTCATCAGTGATATTGGTCTGTAATTTTCTTTTTTTGTATTATCTTTGTCTGGTTTTGGTATCAGGGTGATGGTGGCCTCGTAGAATGAGTTTGGGAGTGTTCCTTCCTCTGCAATTTTTTGGAAGAGTTTGAGAAGGATAGGTGTTAGCTCTTCTCTAAATGTTTGATAGAATTCACCTGTGAAGCCATCTGGTCCTGGACTTTTGTTTGTTGGAAGATTTTTAATCACAGTTTCAATTTCATTACTTGTGATTGGTCTGTTCATATTTTCTATTTCTTCCTGGTTCAGTCTTGGAAGGTTATACCTTTCTAAGAATTTGTCCATTTCTTCCAGGTTGTCCATTTTATTGGCATAGAGTTGCTTGTAGTAGTCTCTTAGGATGCTTTGTATTTCTGTGGTGTCTGTTGTAACTTCTCCTTTTTCATTTCTGATTTTATTGATTTGAGTCCTCTCCCTCTTTTTCTTGATGAGTCTGGCTAATGGTTTATCAATTTTGTTTATCTTCTCAAAGAACCAGCTTTTAGTTTTATTGATCTTTGCTATTGTTTTCTTTCTTTCTATTTCATTTATTTCTGCTCTGATCTTTATGATTTCTTTCCTTCTACTAACTTTGGGTTTTGTTTGTTCTTCTTTCTGTAGTTCCTTTAGGTGTAAGGTTAGATTGTTTATTTGCGATTTTTCTTGTTTCTTGAGGTAGGCTTGTATTGCTATAAACTTCCCTCTTAGAACTGCTTTTGCTGCATCCCATAGGTTTTGGATCATCGTGTTTTCATTGTAATTTGTGCCTAGGTATTTTTTTATTTCCTCTTTGATTTCTTCAGTGATCTCTTGGTTATTTAGTAATGTATTGTTTAGCCTCCATGTGTTTGTGTTTTTTATATTTTTTCCCCTGTAACTGATTTCTAATCTCGTAGCGTTGTGGTCAGAAAAGATGCTTGATGTGATTTCAATTTTCTTAAATTTACCAAGGCTTGACTTGTGACCCAAGATGTGATCTATCCTGGAGAATGTTCCATGTGCACTTGAGAAGAAAGTGTAATCTGCTGTTTTGGGATGGAATGTCCTATGAATATCAATTAAATCTATCTGGTCTATTGTGTCATTTAAAGCTTGTGTTTCCTTATTAATTTTCTGTCTGGATGATCTGTCCATTCGTGTAAGTGAGGTGTTAAAGTCCCCCACTATTATTGTGTTACTGTCGATTTTGTCTTTCATAGCTGTTAGCAGTTGCCTTATGTACTGAAGTGCTCCTATGTTGGGTGCATATATATTTATAATTGTTATATCTTCTGTTTGGATTGACCCCTTGATCATTATGTAGTGTCCTTCCTTGTCTCTTGAAACATTCTTTATTTTTAAGTCTATTTTATCTGATAAGAGTATTGCTACTCCAGCTCTCTTTTGATTTCCATTTGCATGGAATATCTTTTTCCATCCCCTTGCTTTCAGTCTGTATGTGTCCCTAGGTCTGAAGTGGGTCTCTTGCAGACAGCATATATATGGGTCTTGTTTTTGTATCCATTTAGGAAGCCTGTGTCTTTTGGTTGGAGCATTTAATCCATTCACGTTTAAGGTAATTATTGATATGTATGTTCCTATTACCATTTTCTTAGTTGTTTTGGGTTTGTTTTTGTAGGTCCTTTTCTTCTCTTGTGTTTCCCACGTAGAGAAGTTCCTTTAGCATTTGTTGTAGAGCTGGTTTGGTGGTGCTGAATTCTCTTAGTTTTTGCTTGTCTGTAAAGCTTTTGATTTCTCCATCGAATCTGAATGAGATCCTTGCCGGGCAGAGTGATCTTGGTTGTAGGTTCTTCCCTTTCATCACTTTAAGTATATCATGCCAGTCCCTTCTGGCTTGTAGAGTTTCTGCTGAGAAATCAGCTGTTAACCTTATGGGAGTTCCCTTGTATGTTATTGTCATTTTTCCCTTGCTGCTTTCAATAATTTTTCTTTGTCTTTAATTTTTGCCACTTTGATTACTATGTGTCTCGGCATGTTTCTCCTTGGGTTTATCCTGCCTGGGACTCTCTGAGCTTCCTGGACATGGGTTGCTATTTCCTTTCCCATGTTAGGGAAGTTTTCGACTGCAATCTCTTCAGATATTTTCTCGGGTCCTTTCTCTTTCTCTTCTCCTTCTGGGACCCCTATAATACGAATGTTGTTGCATTTAAGGTTGTTGCAGAGGTCTCTTAGGCTGTCTTCATTTCTTCTCATTCTTTTTTCTTTATTCTGTTCCACAACAGTGAATTCCACCATTTTGTCTTCCAGGTCACTTATCCGTTCTTCTGCCTCAGTTATTCTGCTATTGATTCCTTTTAGTGTATTTTTCATTTCAGTTATTGTATTGTTCATTTCTGTTTGTTTTTGTTCTTTAATTCTTCTAGGTGTTTGTTCTTTAATTCTTCTAGGTCTTTGTTAAACATTTCTTGCATCTTCTCGATCTTTGCCTCCATTCTTTTTCCAAGGTCCTGGATCATCTTCACTGTCATTATTCTGAATTCTTTTTCTGGAAGTTTGCCTATCTCCACTTCATTTAGTTGTTTTTCTGGGGTTTTATCTTGTTCCTTCATCTGGTACAAAGTCCTCTGCCTTTTCATTTTGTCTGTCTTTCTGTGAATGTGGTTTTCCTTCCACAGGCTGCAGAACTGTAGTTCTTCTTGCTTCTGCTGTCTGCCCTGTGGTGGATGAGGCTATCTAAGAGGCTTGTGCAAGCTTCCTGATGGGAGGGACTGGTGGTGGGTAGAGCTGGGTGTTGCTCTGCTGAGTAGAGCTCAGTAAAACTTTAATCTGCTTCTCTGCTGATGGGTGGGGCTGGGTTCCCTCCCTGTTGGTTGTTTGGCCTGAGGTGACCCAGCACTGGAGCCTACCTGGCTCTTTGGTGGGGCTAATGTCGGGCTCTGGGAGGGCTCGTACCAAGGAGTACTTCCCAGAACTTCTGCTGCCAGTGTCCTTGTCCCCATGGTGAGCCACAGCCACCCCCTGCCTCTGCAGGAGACCCTCCAACACTAGCAGGTAGGTCTGGTTCAGTCTCCTATGGGGTCACTGCTCCTTCCCCTGGGTCCCGATGTGCACACTACTTTGTGTGTGCCCTCCAAGAGTGGAGTCTCTGTTTCCCCCAGTCCTGCCGAAGTCCTGCAATCAAATCCCTCTAGCCTTCAAAGTCTGATTCTCTAGGAATTCCTCCTCCTGTTGCCGGACCCCCAGGTCGGGAAGCCTGACGTGGGGCTCAGAACGTTCACTCCAGTGGGTGGACTCCTGTGGTATAAGTGTTTTCCCATTTTTGAGTCACCCACCCTGCAGTTATGGGATTTGATTTTATTGTGATCGCGCCCCTCGTACTGTCTCACTGAGGCTTCTCCTTTGTCTTTGGATGTGGGGTATCTTTTTTGGTGAGTTCCAGTGTCTTCCTGTCGATGATTGTTCAGCAGTTAGTTGTGATTCTGGTGCTCTCGCAAGAGGGAGTGAGTGCACGTCCTTCAACTCCACCATCTTGAACCAATCTGAGTGGCTGGTGTTTAAGGCCATGTGCCTGGATGTGAGGCGGAAGGTGGACAGAGGATGGCAGCAGTCAGGACTGAGCCCTGGAACACTCCACTGGGTGGAGGTAGGGAAGATGAAGCAGAACCAGCAGAGGAACTGAGCAGGAGCAGCCAGAGAGGTGGGAGGAAGCTGAGAGAGTGTGGGCACTTAGGAGCCAAGGGGAGCAAGCATCAAATGCTGCCGAGGAGGTGAGAGTAGAGAATAAACTGCAGTTTGCAGGTCTCTGAGGACCCCAACGAGGGCATTTTTATGGAGAGAGGGACAAGCTCAACTATAGTGGGTAGAAAAGAGAGTGAGAGGTGAAGAACTGGAGAGGGCATGTGTAGACAACCTTTTAAACACTGCCATATAATGTAAATAAAGTGAACAGACAACTCTCAAAGGTACAGCACTATAAATGTTAAAATCTGTAGACACCTGTACAACTGTCACCCAGATCAAGATATAGAATATCACCAGCCACTCCAGGAGGCCACTTTTTGTCCCCTCCAGTTGATATCCCCAAAAGTAACCACAATTTTTATTTCTATCACCAAGGATACCTTTTGTTTGTTGAATGTACACAGGTTTTGAGAGATTTTGTTGATGGTTGGGCTCAGGTTTTATAGGCAGATAATGTTCTTTTTTTTTCTTTTTTTTTTTTTGGCTGTGTTGGGTCTTCATTGCTGCGGTGAGCGGGGGCTACTCTTTGTTGCAGTGCACAGGCTTTGCGGTGGCTTCTCTTGTTGTGGAGCACGGGCTCTAGGCGCGCGGGCTTCAGTAGTTGTGGCATGCAGGCTCAGTAGTTGTGGCTCATGGGCTCTAGAGCGCAGGCTCAGTAGTTGTGGTGCACGGGCTTAGTTGCTCCGTGGCATGTGGGATCTTCCCAGACCAGGGATCGAACCTGTGTCCCCTGCATTGGCAGGTGGATTCTTAACCGCTGAACGACCAGGGAAGTCCCTAGGCAGATAATGTTCTAATGGGAGTGGGCAGCTGGAGTTCAGACTCTGTGGGGTAGCAGGTCATGGGCCCAGTTTTCCTGGGTTCTGTGCTTGCTCTGTCTCCAAGAACTGCATGACCAAGACTTCCTTGAGCCTCAGTTTCCCTATCTGAAGCTTGATCCTTCTCCCCTCACATCTCCTTTGAATTCTAGTAATAAATAGGGGAATTCATTGGGAGCAGTGGAAAAAATGGAGTTTTCCAGGCCTCTTGATGACTGTAGAGTCTAGAGCTCAGTCACCAGGGCTGGGCAGGGCTAGAATCTTGGAGGCCCAGCTTTGTTTGAGCAACTGACCTGGCAACGGGGTGGGCCTGACAATCACTTCTGGTTTTCTGTAGTCTCCTCTGCTGTCTGTATCTTCAGGCCACTATGGTGCTGCTCAGGCCCCTGGTGCTTCTTCTTGCTCTGGTTGTCTCTGGTGAGGAGCTGGCGGGTGGGGGAACTCCAGTTCTCACCCCCTGACTCCACAGTGGAGTCCTGATCCCTCTCAGATAAGCTACCATGGAGGACAGGGGCTGGGGGGAGCCAGGAAAGGGCAAAGATCTGTATCCCCGACCCTCATTCCTTATCTTGGCTGCTTCCTCGACCAAGTTCTCACTCCCAGTCTGTGAAATGAGCTGACCCATGGCTGGATGTGGGGGACAAGGAAGGACTTTGGCTGCTTGTCTCCAGGATGTGGCCAGGCCCTAAGGCAGAAAGGAGGGACTCTGATTGTGTATATGGTTCCATGAGAATGGGGGCCTCCAGCCTGAATCGTCTCTTCCTCACAGACCTCCACTGCCTGCCCTGGTTCATAAATGTCTCTGAGAGCCAGGGACCTGGCACCATCCTTCAGTCTTTCTCCTTCAACTGCTCTTCACACACACCCACCCTGGAGTTGCTCCATGTGCAGCCACCCACCACCTTCTTCAACCCACCTAGCCTAACTAGATGGCAGGGGATCTATGTGGGCAAGGTAGGGTCATGGGCACAACTGGGGACCATGGGGGAACAAGGACAGGCCCTAAATTCACAAAGCCAGAGGTGGCATAGGGGTATGGAGATCCTAGGCCCCACATGGCACTGCCCACCTGCCACAGATGACCTTGAGCAGCTCGGCCCGGCTGGATGCCCTGACAGTGAACCACTATGAGCTGCAGCTGCGGTTCACATGTGGCAACCATGTGATGGAGGGACCACTCTCTGTGGATGTGCAGCGGGACCCTGGTCGTATCCAGTGTGCTGGTCGATTTGCCAGCCCAGGTGAGGCCAGGGACAGCAGACAGGGAGTGTGGGCAGGCATAACCTGAACAGAACCCCCAATGACCTCCCCTCTGGCCAGCTGGGGAAATCATTCAGGTGCCAGAAACTGTCACACCTGGGACCCGGCTGTACACTCTGCTGCTCCCAGGCCAGGGAGCCCAGGTGAGCCCTGCACATGGGCAGTGGTTGTGGTGGGGGGTAGGATGGAGGGTCGGGGGGAGATGGAGAGACCAAGCCCAGCCCCTGTCTGGCCAAGCATAGCCTGCAGAAGGATTCTTTAGTCTACAGCTGAGCCTCAGCAATGATGCATATTCTTGGAGAGAGCCACTGAGGGCTGCCCACCCCACAATGACTATGGTTGTTCCCATAGGGACATCTCAGGGGCTGAGTTCTTCTTTAAAGTTCTTCTGTGTGTTCTGAATTCTCCATGAAATTTCTGTATAATTTTTGCCATCCCCAAAAGAAATCTAGTTTAAAAACGAAATAATTAGTTTAAAAGCAGAGAGGATTGAGGATCAGGGCTGGGGGGAGCCCAGGCTAGAGTGGCAGTGGCAGGGTATGGGAGAGTTGAGAGTGGGCAGGTACCTGCTGGGTTGTTGGGGGACTTTGACAGGGATGTTTGGGGCACGGAGGGTTGGGGAAGGGGCCTCCAGCATCTTTGTCCTGTCAGATGAGCATCACCAGTGCCCAGGATCCGCCATACTTCCCTGGACCTTTCTCTATCAATGGGCAGGGTTGGCTGCAGGCGCCATCCCAGGGCCTCAAAGGCCAGGCTCAAAAGGTGAGCATGACTTGGGACCTGGAGATATCCGTGAATTGGGCATAAAATGGGCAGAGCCACTACCTCCTGGAGGTTTGTTTGTTCCTGACCTCCTGAATCATGCTGCCTTTTCCAGACATAGCCCACACCTGTACCTGCTGCCCCATGCTGGCTGTACTCCCACCTTGGCCTGATTCTGTGCTGGGCTCTGGAGTTCTAGAAAGAAGAGGGATCCCTGGCTCCAGGAGCCCATGGTGCCCCTTACAGAAAGGAGAAAGTTCTGAGAAGTCACACAGGAAGTGAAAGCTCTGGGTACAGTGCCTAGTGTAGTCTGGAGGAGGTTAGAGAAGTTCCTTCTTTAAAACTTCCATGTCTTAGTGACTGACTCTTAGCAACTCTAAGATGATAATTCACATTGTGAATGATTCAGATATTACTCTTTTGAGGGCTGTATGCATCCTAAGAGAAGGACTTATGACCCAGAAGAGTGAGACACAAAGGAATATCTGTCAACAGAGTGACAGGTCATAGGGAGGAGTGAGTGTCGGGGTTCCTTGTGGAGGTCCTGAGGTGGCGCTGCCTATTTGAAGGGACGACTGGGCACAGATATACAGGTAGACACACACCGTGGTTCCCTTCTTGTTTTGTGTGCACCGCAGGTCTTCCAGCTTCAGATCCTGGTGACCTTTGGACAAGGCCGAAGCTGCTGTGGGATGCTGACAGTGAAAGTTTTGCCTGCTCCCTCCAGCCAGGTCTCCTTCCTGTAAGGCTCCCCTACCCTGGGAACAGTGGGGAAGGCAGGACCTAGCCCCAGGGAATTAGGAGTAGGGTTAAGGTGTGGGGCTGCTGGAGCATCCCCAGCTGGCTCCTGTACCACGGAAGACCCAGGGGAGGGGTCCGCAGACCCCGCCAGGGTGGCGGGAGAAAGTAGGAGCCAGTGCCCCCATTTTGGTCCAGGCAGCGAGCCCAGAATATCACCATCCCGGAGAACCTGGTCCCCGGAAGTAAGGTGGTTCAGGTCCAGGCCCGGGGCTTCAATGTGCGCTACGAAATCCTCTCCCCAGTGCCCTGCCGGCTCTTCTCCATCGGACGCGGTGAGGGGCATGGAGGGCGGGTAAGGGGATGCCTCTGCGGCTGGTCTAGAAGCGACCCGCACTACCTCCTCGCTCTCTTGAGAAACGAGCCTGGTGCCGAGGCAGAAACTGGGGCGAGGTCGCGTTTGGGGGCCCGAAGTTAGAAGCGAGCCTTGGAGGAGGTGGCCAAGTGGTCAGTCTCTGCGCCCTCCCCCGCCGGCGGATCCGTGGGAGGGTGGGAACTGGACTGAGCTGGGGGCGGGGCCGAACTCTGCGTCCCCCGCCCTCCCAACCCGCCTAGTCGACGGAGTGGTCCGGACAACCTCGCCCCTGGAGCTGGCGCAAGCCCCAGACGCCGCGGTCACTAGGCTGCGGGTGAAGGCCTTTGAGCGGCTCCGGCCGTGGGCCAGCGCCGAGCTTGATTTCAGGGTGGACGTGCAGTCGGTCAACCGCTGGCCCCCGCGCTGCACACCAGCGCTGCTGGTGTGAGTATATGGGAGCCTTACCTTGGCTATTGGGTAGAGCCATGGTTCGCCGCCCAGCCCCAGCTCCCGCCCTGCCGCCCTGCCCTCTGCTCCCAGGACTCAAATCCCCGAGACCACGCCTGTGGGCACCGTGCTGAATACCTTCACTTGCACTGACCCGGACTCTCCTGGCTCCACCCTGGACTACCAGCTGCTGTTCCACAGCCCTGCTGGCGCAGCCAGCCTCTGCCTTCAAGACAGAGTCCTGGAGGTGCCCAGTCCCCGACCCCAGACCCATGTGCAGAGTGCTTGGATGGGAAGGGGGGTGGGCCAATGGTCTGCGGGAGCCGAGACCATGAGGGTGAAGGAGATGGTGGTGGAGCCAACCTGCTTCACAGTCTGGAAAACGGAGGGTCAGGGTAGGCTATCTGTGAGTAACCTGGCCTGAGGCAGCCCAGCGTGGCTCAAGGCTCTCCCAGGCCTTGGCTGGGCGTCACCCTCTGGCCCCTCTGGCTAGGTGAATGCCACACTGGACTGTGACACTCCTGGAGCCTGCTTTCATCATGCAGCTTCCATCCTGGTGCTTGATAGTGGTCAGCCTCTGATGACCAGTGAGTGACCATGCCCAGGCCTGGACATTCAGGACCGGGTTCTTCTATACCCTTCTTCCTATCCTCAGGATGAGGTCATCTCTCCTCCCTCGGAAACCAATAGGGCAGGGTTGTCTCCACCAAAGACCCCTGGCAGAGGCACATTTCTCCTCTCTGAGACTCCTTGGCAGGGGAGGGCTATTGCCCTTCCTCCTTCCAGAGCCTCTACCTCCTTAAGCTGCCAGGGCAGGGCTGGGCAACCCAGGCCAGCTCCCTGACTGCCAAATGGCTTCCAGCTGAGGTGCCAGTACTGGTGATGGTGACACCTGTCAACGAGTTCTCCCCAGCCTGTGTCCCACGCACATTCCGGGTTCGTGAGGATGCAGGGCCCCACGCTCTTCTGGGCTCTGTGGTGGGCAAGGACATGGATTACCCGCACGACAGCATTGAGTACTCCACCCATGGCGGGTCTGCCACTTTTGCTGTGGACCGTCTCAGCGGTACTCCCACCCCAGGGCTGGGATGGAGGGGCGAAGCCAGAGTTGACTCTGCAAGCTGAGGCAGTGGCCACCCCTTCTAGGGGAGGTTCGCCTCCTGGGGCCTTTGGACTATGAGCTGCAGAAGTTGCACAGGCTCACTGTCCTGCTGACTGACCATAGCCAAGACCAGGACCCCACCTGCCACCGCTCAGGCTCTTGCACCATTACCATTGAGGTGGAGGTAATTGAGCCCCGAAGCCTTGGAAAGAATTGAAAAGAGTTCGTATCTCCCTCTGGCCTTCTGCTTTTCCACTCTGCCTCAGGTTCCTCCGCTGGTTGGCTGGAGAGGGGTGGGGCCTCATTGTGGAAAGCTTTGGAACCTGTTGCCTGTTACCGAGGTTCTGGCTGTGGTGGGAGGAGGCTGAGGGGCTGGCCTGGGGGTTTGGGAGTGGGTGATCTGACTATCTGCCTGCAGGATGTGAACGACCATGCCCCCGAGTGTGAGCCCCCATTTCAGGAGCTCACCATCCACACTCACCTGGGCCGCAGCATGGAGGTGACCAGGGTGTCATGTCAGGTGCCCCAAGAGCCACAGCGCCTGGCTTTCTCCTACAGCATTGTGGGAGGTGAGGGCCAAGGGGACCACTGGGCTGTGGGGGAGAGGCAGGCCAGCAATGGTCCCCTTCTTCTGCCACTCTGTTTTCAGGGAATAGTCGGAGCCAATTCAGCCTGCAAGGAGCTGTCCTGGTGCACAACGACCTCATGTTGGGGCCCTCCTGGCCAGAGCAGCCCCATACTTATGAGCTATTGATCCGTGTGGCCGATGCAGGTCCCTCCACCCCCCACCTCAGCACCACAGCCACTGTCATTGTGCATCTAGTTCCCTGGAGGGCCAGCACAGTGGCCACCAGCACCCACAGAGCCACAGTGAGGGGGGTCCTCAGGCCCTTGGTGGGTGGGAAGAAAGGATCTTGGAGGATGCAGGGATCTAGTTTTCCAGGTGGAACAGTGGGGGAAGGCATTTCGGAGGGAACTGCTGAGTGCAAAGAGCCTGGCAATACAGAAGAGAAATCTGGGGTGTGGGGTGGCCCAGCCCTTGGAGGGTTTTGAAGGCTGGATGATCAGGGCATTTTGGCAGGGCAGTGGTGAAGCTGTGGCCCCATTTCAGGTGACTTCAATGATGACACCCCTGCTTGTGACAGACACGGAGGCTTTCTGGCAGCCGGAGCCCTGGTTTGTGGTGGTGCTGACAGTGACCAGTGCGCTTCTCCTCTTGGCTCTGGGCCGGCTCCTCAGCAGGCTCCTGCGGGGGTAGGGTTGCTATCCCTGTACTGACTGCCTCCCCCCAGCCCACTAATGGATCGCATCTGTGATAGCTGGTTTTACCCAAGATTGCCCAAGTTGATGAGCAGACAAACTGATATTCAGGAGGACTGCCCTCCTTCCAGTGGTCATCAGGTTAGAGGCAGAGATACACTGGGAGAAAGTTGTCTCCATCGCTGGCAGAACCCAGTCTTGGAATGAGACGAGGCCCAGGGCTTTAGAATCTGAGTCTGTCATGCACTGGGCATTTACCCCTATTTCTGACCCCTGCCCTCCATTTGAAACCTGACCTTCCCCTAAGACTCTGAGTTTCTTGTGAGCACAGGACTGAACCCAGGGGTAGGTGGGAGTAACAATGTGGGCACTGCATACAGACATAGCCTATCCCCAATAAAAGGGGCAGATGAATGGTGCTGGTTTCTGGAGCCAGCAGGTCTTCTGCTCTCACTGCTTGGTCCCTCCTCCTGGCATTTTAGGTTGGCCCAGGTGCTACAGGCACCAAGTAAATCAACCCAGGCTCTACTGCTAAACAGGTAAGCCTCCTTTGCATACCTCTATGCCTGGAAGTCCATCTCTTAAACTCAGGCTGGGGCCCAGAGCCCTATCCTGTACTCCAGCTCCTACTTTGCCCCAGTATCCAGGGAACTGAGGGGTCCGTTGAGAGGTTCATGGAGGCACCGAGGATGGAGACACCCCAGGCACCCAGCAGTGTCATGAGCCTGGTATGTCAACCTACCATCCTGTGCAGTGGGCACTGAGGCTGCTTCAGAGTGCTCCCCTGCCAAGCCTGCCCCCTTTCCCATGGATGGCTGTCCCTGTGGGAGGGCCCATACCAGCAACATCAGCATGGAGGAGGCAGGTGGGCTCCTGACCCTTCTGGGGGCAGGCCTCCACCTGCTCCCCATGGGCAGGGTTCAACTCATTGCACCCTCTCATTCTTCACCTCAGCAGCATTTTGATGGCAGAGCACAGGACCCCCGTGAGTCCCGCTCTTTCCAAACCATTCTCTACTTGGGCCCACTTTCTTTCCATACCCCATTTCAATATCTCTGCCTCCCACCAGGCATCCACTATCTACTGTTTCCCTGAATGGGGTCTCTTCTCACCCCCACTCACCCCTCAGCCAGTGTTTGCCAATCACCTGGGAAACCTGATCTAGTTCCTGCCCATGGGGGAAAGGGGGGAAGGTGGTGAGGGAAGAGGCCCCCAAATGCTCCACTGTCACCATGAATTATAGCAGAGTAATCTGGCACTGGGCTTAGGGGAGCTGGTGTCCAGTTTTGGGGAACCATGGATGCTTCCTGTGCATTTGAGCCAGACCTCAAATGATGTGCTGAGAAAGGAGGGAGGGGACAAGCTGGATCAAGCAGAAGGGAGGGGGTCACACCAAGGGTCCTGGAATACCTTTCCCTGCCCTTAGGGGAGGGAGGCAGTTCTGCTGAAGCCAGCAGTACCCTCCCTCTCCCCTGACCATCTGAGCTCAGGTACAGGCAGAGATTACCTGTTCAACACGCACACAGGAGCCCGGCGCTGGCTCTGAGGCCAAGAAGCTGCATCGTATTTGTGGAATTTCTTCTTCACATGATTATGTGTTTTCAAGTTGATTCAATAATAAACAAAATTACAAACAAAAGAGTCCTAGCCTTGTAACCTACATGTGGGAGAAGCTCTGAGATCTGTGCTTCCTTGTTCTCACTTGGAGAATGCCCTGTCTTGTGGGAACATTGTGGGAGTAGTAAGGTTATTTTTCTTTTAAGAAGGCATTGTACAATGCTCTGACATGTAAGAAGCTGTTATCCTTGCCAGTGACTGAGGGGGACTGAGGGGGCCTCCAGTTGGCCTGTCCCCTCAGAGGACACCTGCTCTGGCAGATGGGAAGGGCCCAGGAGCTTCCTTTTCCCACTGAAAGGAGGGCATTGTTCGTTTGAGAGCCCCACCAACTTCCAGGGCAGTTTGCCGACTGTATGTGGAGGTTTTCTTGAAAAGGATCTGGAGCTTTTGCATTGAGGTGAGGGTTGGTGCAGACTTGAGCACCCTGTGGCATGGGTGGCCATGGAGGGATTGAGAGTAGCCCCCTTTTGAGCAGGTGTTCTCATTTCCTCCTGATCTGTTTCTTCTAGTTCCAGGGCCCTCTGTCCTCCCTGTGCTGAGCTGAGCTGCTGCACGTGGCGAGGTGGCCTACAGTAGCCTGCTGCAGGGTGGGTTCTGTTGGGTGCAGTGCTAGCTCACTCCCCATACCCAGCCTAGCATCAGGTCTCAGGTTACTGCCAGCTCTCCCAGAGGACCTGCTGTCTTGGTGGAGGCTACCTTTACTGTGGTGTCCCCAAGTTCTCTCAATCTTCTCCCCTCTGTCAAGTCTGTGGACTTGAACCATCTTAGGGTACCAGAGGACCTCCCTTACTGAGCCAGTTATGGTACCCCAGGTGGAGGAAGAAGCTGAGTGCCTTCTGTGGGAAAAATATGTTTCACGGTGCTTCCAATAAAGTGAGGGTGTTAGAACTGGCCTCAGGGCCAGCAACTTGACAGCAGGCCCTTACTGGAAGGGGTTGCAGGTGAATTTTTCCTGAGCACTTTACCCTGCTCTAAGGGCTTATTAAATCCTCATCTCTAAGGAGCTTGATTGTTATCCTCATTCCACAGGTGGGGCAACCAAGCCTCAATAGTCACAAAACTAGCTAGTCCAGGCACTTGATGTGGGTCAGGCTGTGTGACTGCATCAGATGCCAAGCCCAGGGCTAGGTTCTCTGCATAGGGGGTAACAGTCTTCCCAAGACTCACAGTTGGCCTCGGGGGCAGATCATGACAATCCAGGGCAAAAGATGTTATAAGAACTCAAGACGAGATGCTCTAGGGTAGGAAGAAAGAATGCCCGCTGTGTGCCAGGGCTTGTGCTGGGGACTGAACTGGGGACTGAACTCCAGGCAGAAGAACAAACGTGGACAACAGACCAGGGACTGCTGGGGCAGCACAAAAGGCTGATGAAGGGCAAAGCTAGGGAAGCCGCTGGGAAGAGGGCATTATACACTGGAGCCAGTAAGAGGAGGAACGAAACCCGGTGCTTACATTTCCAGAGGTGGTGTAACCTTGGCCCGGCCTCCCCCTCTGAGCCTCAGTTTCCTCACTAGGGAGCGACAAGTCCTGCCTTCTAGGGTGAGTGATTTAAAAAAAAAAGGGATGTAGCACACAGCAGACACTCCCTAAGCATGCATGGGAGAAGACGCTGCCGGCTGCGCACGGGGGCCGCGCACGCAGAGATGCCAAGGGCGCTCCGGACTCGGAGTAGCCAGTGAAAGCTCTGCCGCCAGCAACTCCGGGAACGGCGCGCATGCGCCAACCCGTGCCGTCACAGTCACGTGCTGAGGCGTTCGGCACGGGCCACGAGAGGCAGGGTCTGACTGACAGGCTGGCCGACCTGTGAGCGGGAGGCACTCCCCTGGGCGTCGGGCAAAGAGGTTGTTGATTGGGGATATTTTGAGCCGGGGGCGGGTTCTTTGCCGCCCAGGTTACTATGACGCCCGGCCCCCGCCCCCTCGGCTGGTCGCCATCTTGTTGTTGATCCGTACCTAGTGGGCAGCGCCGGGAGGTGGTCCGAGCGGCCGGTGTGGGGCTGCTGCTGCGGGGCTCAGCCACCTGCGCTGCCTGCCAGGGGGCGGGTCGAAACCTGGAGGCCCGGGGGGCCCAGCTCCCGTGGGGAGCCGTGGGCGCCCGCTGCCTGGGCCGGCCGGTGAGTGACAGAAGCCGGGCAGAAAGACCGGCCTGACGCCGCGGGGCGGGCGGCGGCGGGCGCGGGGTTGGAGCTGGCGCGCGCAGGGCAGGGGTATCGGCTGAGCATCGCTCGATCGTCCTGACGGGCCGCCCGTGGAGCCTCCTAGATGCTGCTGCCGAGGTCGGAGGACGGCCTCGGGGTGGAGGTCCGAGAGCCCCGCTCCCGAGGTGTAGCGGGAAACTAGTTACTGTGACTACAGCCCTGGGCTCCGCTGACCCGCAGCGCTGAAACGTGTCCAGTGCCAGCTTGATGCTCTCCGGGGTCTTGTGTTGTTCCCAGGTGAGAAATACACGTACCATTTTCTTAGATTTCGCTCCTGCGACTGACTTTCAGACTGCTTGAGACTAAGACTAGACGAAACAGTCGAAAGCCCCCGCGAACCAGGCAGGCCAGTGTGACGGCCCTGTGATTCTGACAGGGCGAAGGCCCTCTGCCTGGCGCCTGCCTTCTGTGCTCCTCGGAGCTCACCGTTTGCTTCTTCCTGAAGGGCCTGGTTAAATGCCCATGATGCCCGAATTTTATTTTGGGACATAATTTCTTTGGTTCTGGACCACCACTCTTTGGAGTTGTGGTAAGGCTCTTTTGGCTCTGGGAGAAAGTGAATATTATGGTGGTGAGTTGATTGATTTTATCTCCTAAAGAGATAATCTGGCAAGTGTAATCAGGAGACAAAGGAAATGTGGGAGTGTGTTAGAATCAGAAAAAGAAATGAAACTTCTTTTTGTCTCGTGAATGCCAAATTAACTTTTAATAGAGTAAATGTATCTTGCGCAATGAAAACAGACCGCCAGCCCCCGCTTCTTGTGAGGGTAGGAGGGTTAGAGACGCCGGGCAAGGTGTACAGGTCTAGGAAGAGTTCTGAGTGCTCCAAAACACATTTCTCTTTCCCTGTGGTCCTTTGGCTTCTCAGCATAGGCTCCTGTATATGGTCTTACAGCAAGCCTGCCTGAGACGACTAAGAAGTCAAGCAGCAATACTTTGTGGGTTTGTGTCAGGATCTTGTCACCTCAGAACGTGTAATTTTGAAGGAAACTAGCTGTTTGGTCAGGAGATCTTTTTGGAGAAGATGCTGAAACCAGAGGCAGCTGGTGGCCTGTTGCTGTTTCCCTTACTTGTGAGAAGAGAGAGAAGTTGAGTGAGTAGTTTTTAGATATTTCATTACCCTCCCTTGGGCCATTTTTTGAACGTTGAATGAGTCTTGATTTTGGTGAGACTAGTTCCTTGGGCAGTTCTTTACAAGAAAGGAGGGAGATATGAAAATATTAGGAACTTCTCAAAATGGCCTCAATCTAACTTCCCCCCAACCCCCCCTCTGATTAACACTTCCTTTAGAAAGTTAAGGCTGCCACAGGGTTAAATTCTCGCTGTTTTCTTTTTCTTTCTTTTTTTTTTTTAAAGATTTTTTTTTGATGTGGACCATTTTTAAAGTCTTTATTGAATTTGTTACAATATTGCTTCTGTTTTCTGTTTTGGTTTTTTGGCTGTGAGGCATGTGGGATCTTAGCTCCCCAACCTGGGATCGAACCCGCACCCCCTGCATTGGGAGGTGAAGTCTTAACTACTGGACCGCCAGGGAAGTCCCCAGATTCTTGCTGTTTTCTATTAAAACAACCCTAAGTTAGGCTCTTAGACTATTTTGGGTATCTGACCTCTCTGAGATATAGAAAGAGACAGATCCACTCAGTCAACTTCACTACACTAATTTTTGCATGCAATTTTAGGGAGGTCAGGGGGTCCATTAAAGTCCATTCGTGGTCTAACCG
This sequence comes from Balaenoptera ricei, assembly GCF_028023285.1. Lineage (NCBI taxonomy): Eukaryota > Metazoa > Chordata > Mammalia > Artiodactyla > Balaenopteridae > Balaenoptera > Balaenoptera ricei. Next base: position 68,383,666 of record NC_082649.1, on the reverse strand, counting down.
TATGTTAGAACTGCTGCCCCAAGGAAATTATAGAATATCCAAGAACTTTATTGCCTTTGTTTAATGCTTTTACTGCCTCATGCATACTTATGAGTATTAGATGATGCTTGCTTGATTCAGTGTATGTTATTACTCAGAGATAGTTAATAGCAGTACTTCTGTGCTGGGCATTTTTAAGTGCAGATGAGTAGGAATGTTAGAATAGTGGCCCTTCCATCTACTTTAACTTTGTATTTACATAATTCACCTGTAAATGTCAACACTTTTAACTATTATGAGCAACAGACATAATTCACAACTATGGAGATCCTACACTAAAGTCAAACTGCTGCAGACTTATGGGATGAGATCTGATGTCCTAATGTGGCATTTAAGGTGCTGCTGCCCAGCTGGCCCCAACCCAGCTCTTCAGGGTTTGTCCTAACCCCACTAACCAAATGGTTTGGTAAACATTCCATACATGATATTTCCTTACACAGATCCTTTTACCAGCCAATCCATTGGCTTTTGCCCCTCTTTGCCTTCAATGTCACTTCTCTTTTCTCCAGAGTCCAGCTCACGTCCCTCCTACCTCCTTTATGAAACACTCCCAAAACATTCCAGTTCTTGGGAATACTCCACTCCCTCTGAACTGCAGTAGTATCATTGCCCTTATTAAAAAAAACAAACAAGCAAACAAAAAACACAGTATATACTCTTTTGAGAATAATTGTTTTCTCTGATTAGACCTAACCCCTTTCCTGTAGAGATTGTGTTTTTGTGTCTTCTTGTACCTGCATGTAGTAGATAAGGACTAAATGTTTACAAAAATGTGCTAAATTTGTCTGAGTTAGAACACCCTCTAATTAAATAGGGAAATGGAGGGAATGGGCAAATAGAAATGAGAATTTGGCCATGGATCTCCACCTCCTACCCTGCCTGGAGTGCTTGCACTCTAGCACCTTATGGAGGCCCATCCTCATTCTGCAAGAGGCAGCAGAACTTGCTCAAAGTGCATGACTGAAGCCTGAGAACAGAAAGCAATTCTGCATCTCAGAAGGGGCTCTGCGGCTCAACCCGCTTCCTGGCTAAGATGCCACTTTTGACTCTTGGAAAACATGTATTGGGTGAGCATAGCATTGAGATTCTTAGACTCTCTTCTTGGTTGGGTCTTCTCACTGCCACCTTGGGCTTCTGTAAACATGTCAGTAGTATTTGCTGCTTGTCCTCCTCCCAGTGCTGCCCTGAGACTATAAGGAGCAGTGATGGGTAGAGCTGGGGAAAGGCTGCACAGTGCACCCTGTCTCCGGCTTGGAGCAGAGGGGCATTTTGTATGTTTGTGCCAGTGGATCTGTGCTTTTGCCCTGATTTTAAATCAGATTCATTTCTCTTCCTATACTACAGCAGGATTTGAGCAATGAATTCTGAGTGTAAAAACCCAAGACATTTTGGTTCTTTTACAAAAGGTGATAGATTGAGACTCTCATTCATGTTTGCTGCTATTATGGTTTGAAGCTGGGTTTATGTACGAGGTATTGCAAATGAGTTTTGATGGGAACATATGTTCACTTCAGTGCTGGATCCCTGTTAGAGACTTTATTTTGTTGAGTGCTAAGAAAATCTGATCATTTCTGTAAAAGTTTTATTTGTGGGTGGGGATTTAGCCCATTTATTCCTGTCCCCTCATTTTCCAGAAGGTGAACAGGCTAGGGAAGCAGGTCTAGAATTGGACTCTTTTCAAGTCTAAATTTTGATGTCAGGGAATAAGAGCATCTTGAAGTCCATAAAAATCTGAGTGTATTATGATTGAATGAACACTTCTAAACAACTTACTCTGTAATCAAAAAGTTAGATAATGACAAGTGTTGGTGAGGATGTGGAGAAATCAGAGTCCTTATACTCAGCTGGTGAGAATGATGCAGTCGCTTTGGAAAATGGTCTGGCAGTTCTTTAAATGGTTAACATAGAGTTAACAGCAATTCCATTCCTAGTTATCTACCCAAGAAAAATGAAAACATATGTATGTACACACAAAGACCTGTGTATGAATGTTTATAGCAGTATTATTCATAATAACCAAAGGGGGAAATGACCCAAATGTTTATCAGCCGATAATGGATAAATAAAATACGGTATATACATACAATGGAAAATCATTTAGCAATGAAAAGGAGTGAAGTACTAATATATACTTCAACATGGATGAACCTGGAAAACATTATGCAAAGTGAAAGAAGCCAGACACAAAAGATCACATATTATATGATTTCATTTATAGGATATGTCCAGAAGAGGCAAATCTATAGAGACAGGAGGTAGATTAGTGGTTGCTTAGGGCTTGGGGGTAGATGAGAGGAGAGGTGATGAATATGTTCTAAAATTGTAGCGATGGTTGCACATATCTTTTATATACTAAAAACCATTGAATTGTACACTTTATTTTTTTATTTTATTTTATTTTTTGGCCTTGCCGTGTGGTATGCGGCATCTTAGTTCCTTGACTAGGGATCGAACCCATGCCCCCTGCAGTGGAAGCACGGAGTCCTAACCACTGGACTGCCAGGGAATTCCTGTGAATTGTACACTTTAAATGGGTGACTTTTATGGTATGTGAATTATATCTCGAAGCTGTTGTAGGAAATAACTTATGTAAGTAATATATATTCACTAGTTTAAAAAAAGATAACATGAGTAACAAGAAGAAATAAAAATAAAGGACCATCCATAATTTTACTGTTACTGTTTTATTGTACAACCAGACTTTTTTTCTGTGTCTTATAAATTTTACAAAAATGAGATTATGCATTACATCCTGATTTGTACCTTTTTGCAGTCAGCAGTATATTATAAACGTCTGGGTTGGTAAACGATGCATTTACATCAGGGGCTAGCTGGCAGTAAATTAGGGAAGCAGGGTGTAAGGGCAGTGGTGAGTGGTGGGGACTTCGGTGAACTAGCAACCACAGGCCCTATTGAAAGGGTCACTGTTTCTTAGTTTTAGCCAGTTGTTGTTACCAGATCTTGTGATTTTTGTTTTTTTTTTAAAGGAAAACCAGAAATCTGGATTTTCATGTGTAATTTCCTGATTTTAAAGTTTGGCGATGAATTAAAATTTGAGCCACTCCAGTGATCAGAGAAAACCCTTTGCAGACCAGAAATGGTGAAAAATTTGAATTGCCTGGTGTACATTCCCAGCTGAGGTGGAACCAGGTGACACTCTGCCATCTTGTTTCAGCTGTAATACATATTTCCCTTGATTTCCAGTGAAAGAAGAGTGCTTTCAGATGGAAGTAGAGTGCTCCTATGAAACCTTTCATGAGCCAAACGGCGTAAAGTGAAGAAGCAATTACCTTAGGACACATCTTGCTAACGGATGCGCAGTTTAAATCAAGATAAAGCACAGATGCTCACAGATACAATTCAGAGCTGTAGCAGCTTGATGCTGAGATGCTGATTGTAGTTTCCGGGGAAGGAGCTTGGCAGTGCCACTCTCGCTGTTCTGGGTGCACACTGCTTCTATAATGACTCCCTGCAAAACAAATACCGAATGCTGTTTTTACTTTCTGCCTTTTCATAAAAGTGAAAATGCTCTTTGGATTTCTTTTGGTTAGTGAAAGCAGGTACTAATGTAGGTCTTTCATAAAAGCAAAGTGGCGTAAAGTGACTTTTCGAAAAGTGGGGGATACTTGTATGGTAAACAGGTGTCCTTTTCATGGTCTATTTAGTGCCATGATTTTTCATATATTTTTTTTTTATTGGTAATTTTGCTGATTAAAATGCCTCCCAAGTATAGTGCTGGAGCGCTGTCTAATTTTCCTAAGCACAAGAAGGCTGTGAAGCGCCTTATAAAGAAAATACAGGGCTTCCCTGGTGGCGCAGTGGTTGGGAATCTGCCTGCCAATGCAGAGGACATGGGTTCGAGCCCTGGTCTGGGAAGATCCCACATGCCGCGGAGCAGCTGGGCCCGTGAGCCACAACTGCTGAGCCACAACTGCTGAGCCTGTGCGTCTGGAGCCTGTGCTCCGTAACAAGAGAGGCCGCGACAGTGAGAGGCCCGCGCACTGCGATGAAGAGTGGCCCCCGCTCGCCGCAACTAGAGAAAGCCCTCGCACAGAAACGAAGACCCAGCACAGCCATAAATAAATAAATAAATAAATAAATAAATAAATAAATAAATAAATAAATAAATAAATAAATAAATAAATAAATAGAAAATACATGTGTTAGATAAGTTTCATTCAGGGACACTGTTTCGGAAAAAGTTGAACAGTTCTTTGGACTCCGGGCCCAGTTTGGTTATTATTCATCCCTTGTAGTTCTCAGCTCTAAGCTTCATTTTCTGTTTTTTGCCAGATTTCCAGATGTACCCATGCTGAGTCAAAAACTAATGGATATTCCATTGAAGTGGGAAGTTGAAATAATCAGGAACTATTGCATGTAGACGCAAGCTTCTAGATTGAGGGGGGTCTCTTTGCTTTAGAACTTCAGTTACTTGTCATGTTTCTGGGTTTCTGTTAATTGACGCGGGCTAGGAGGCTTCTTGGTCATCCACAGGGTTCACAAAATTTATCCTTCATCTCTCTGTGGAGCCTGGCCTTGGTGATTTGTGCCTTTCTAAGTATCCACGCCCAGTTACCACAGTTGGCACTGCCTCTTTAGACTGTTGGTCATGTGGCAGGTATTTTGCTACCTAAGAAAAAAAAGTTACACGTGAATTAATTTTAATTCACATGCACCTTTTTTCTAAAGCTTGAGGCTTCCTTGTCTGATGATCTTCCATGTGTGGTATTTGAAAACTAGCACCAACCAGAGGGTCCTAGCTAAGTATTCTAGATATTAATTTCTGGGAGCAGCAAGCAGTGCTTTTGGTGATGAATATTCATCCCTTAAATCCCCCGTCCCATTAAAGTCATTTCCACACTGCATATTCATAGCTCTGTTTGGCATGCTGCATTCTGTTTCACCATTGACTTCTTGTGCTAGTGTTCAGTGACTAGTTTCTTTATAGCCAAGAACTTGATTATCAGCATCCTTTTTTAAAGCTTCTCAAATCCCTTAAAGAATAAATTGGATTTTTATGGAGTTGCTAAAATGATATTTTCTGGATAGAAGATAAGGTGGGTATTTAAGATGAATGAAATGTTCATGTGGGAGTTGGTTGAAATGAGAAAATTACTCTTTAAATGCTGCTTTAAGAGGGCCTTTTGTTAAAAATTTGAAGTGTCTATTTTATTTTCAGTTTACTGCATTTTTTTTTTTTTTAAATTTGCTAGCACCGGGTCTTAGTTGCAGCACGTGTGCTACTTAGCTGCAGCTCACGGGCTCCTTAGTTGTGGCATGCGAACTCTTAGTTGCAGCATGCATGTGGGATCTAGTGCTCTGACCAGGGATCGAACCCGGACCCCGTGCATTGGGAGCGCGGAGTCTTAACCACTACACCACCAGGGAAGTCCCCAGTTTACTGTATTTTTTATAGTTTGTTGAGAGAGAGAACTAATATGCAGTATTCCTCTTGCTTGATTGGAATCTTTATTCCCTGGTCTTCTTGTTTTTCTTTTGAATAACTAAGTGGATAAGAGAAGGAACTTCTTTTTTAATAGACCTATGAGACAAGTAGTAGTACATTCACTTTACATTTGACGAAATGAAGTGAGAATGTTTAGGCCACACAGCCAGGGAGTATCAGTGCTCAGACAGTGCCCATGCCTTGTCATGATAAATAGGCTCTGCCTCAGTGTTCGTTTAAGTACACATTTTTTTTTCGCCCCTCAAATGATTGGATTTCCCTGTTAAATTTTTGTTTTCTTTTAAAGTAACTCTTATTAAAGCATAAAATATGTATAAAAGTGTACAAACAAAAAAAAAGTATAAAAACACAAAAAGTATAAAAGTATAGAAACACAAAATTAGATGATTTTTTACACCTGTATATACCTAACAACCACCCAGATAAAAAATTATAACATTTGAATAATTTGGCTTTTGGGGGACTTCCCTGGTGGTCCAGTGGTTAAGACTCTGTGCTTTTACTGCAGGGGGCATGAGTTCGATCACTGGTTGGGGAACTAAGATCCCTCATGCCGCACAGCGTGGCCCCAAAAAACAAAACAAGACAAAAAAACAAAAGAGCAAAAACAAAACAAAAAAATTGGCTTTTAAAAAAATAGATTTTGGGGCTTCCCTGGTGGCACAGTGGTTAAGAATCCGCCTGCCAGTGCAGGGGACACGGGTTCGATTCCTGGTCCGGAAAGATCCCACATGCCGCGGAGCAAATGAGTCCGTGCGCCACAACTACTGAGCCTGCACTCTGGAGCCCACGAGCCACAACTACTGAGCCCATGTGCCACAACTACTGAAGCCCGTGCGCCTAGAGCCCGTGCTCTGCAACAAGACAAGCCACCTCAATGAGAAGCCTGCGCACCGCAACCAAGAGTAGCCCCCGCTCGCTTCAACTAGAGAAAGCCTGTGCACAGCAACGAAGACCCAATGCAGCCAAAACTTAAATAAATAAATAAATAAATAAAAATTTTTTAAAAAGATAAAAAAATAGATTTTATTTTTTAGAGCAGTTTTAGGTTCATAGCATAATTGAATGGAGAGTTCCCATATACCCCTTGGCCCCACTCATACATATCAACATTCCACACCAGAGTGGTACATTTGTTACAGTTGATGAATGTACATTGACACATCATTATCACTCAAAGTCTGCAGTTTATGTACCTTCTATGGGTTTTTACAAATGTATAAGGACATATATCTACCATTATAGTATCATACAGAATAGTTCCACTGTCCTAAAAAAATCTCTTCTTCTATTCATCCCTTCCTCTCCCCCAGCCGCTGGCAACCACTAATCTTTTTTTTTTTTTTTTTAATATTTTATTTATTTATTTGGCTGTGCTGGGTCTTAGTTGCTGTACACGAGACCTTCGTTGCGGCATGTGAACTCTTACTTGCGGCATGTAGGATCTAGTTCCCTGACCAGGGATTGAACCCGGGCTCCCTGCATTGGGAGCACAGAGACTTAGCCACTGGACCAGCAGGGAAGTCCCACTAATCTTTTTACTGTTCCTTTTCTAAAATGTCATGTAGTTGGAGTCATACAGTATATAGCCTTTTTAGATTGGCTTCTTTTACTTAGTAATGTACATTTAAGATTTCTCCATGTCTTTACAGGGCTTTGATAGCTCATTTCTTTTTAATGCTGAATAATCCATTGTGTGGGTGTACCACCATTTATTTATCCATTCACCAGTTGAAGGACATCTTGGTTACTTCTAAGTTTTGACAACTATGAGTAAAACTACTATATAATTTGTTTTTTATACAAAATAGATCTTGATGTTTGTGTTTTTTTAAAGTGAAATGCTTGTTCCTTCCCCCCCTCCCACCCCCCGCCTTGGCCGTGCTGCATGGCTTGTGGGATCTTAGTTCCTTAACCAGGGATCGAACCCGGACCCTCGGCAGTGAAAGCGTGGAGTCCTAACCACTGGACGGCCAGGGAATTCCCTCGCTTGCTCTTTTTAAAGAAGAGTAACATGCATTTCATATTTGTTGTGAGCTTAGACGAATGTTTAGATTCATATTATATTATAAAGTGGGCCAAATAAAGCTTTCCATTTTCTACTTTAGCTTTCATCTGATTATCTTCTGTGTGCTTTAGTGTCCTCATCTTTTATTTTTTTTAATGACATATTTTTAAAAAATATTTATTTTATTTATTTATTTTCCTTATTTTTTTTTTGGCCGCGTTGGGTCTTCGCTGGGGCACACAGGATCTTTGTTGAGGCATGCGGGATCTTTTCGTTACGGTGCACGTCTGCTCAGGTTTCTCTCGAGTTGAGGCATGCGGGCTTCTCTCTAGTGGTGTGCAGGTTTTCCCTGTCGTTGAGGTGCGTGAGCTCAATAGTTGTGGCACGCGGGCTTAGTTGCCCGACCAGGGGTCGAACGTGCGTCCCCCGCATTGGAAGGTGGACTGTTTACCACTGGACCACCAGGGAAGTGCCTAGTTTCCTCATCTTTTTTTTTTTTTTTAAGAACTGAAAGCCATTCAAATGGCATTCTTTTTTTTTTTTAATTATTTATTTATTTATTTTTATTTATTTATGGCTGTGTTGGGTCTTCGTTTCTGTGCGAGGGCTTTCTCTAGTTGTGGCAAGTGGGGGCCACTCTTTATCGCGGTGCGCGGGCCTCTTATTATCGCGGCCTCTCTTGTTGCGGAGCACAGGCTCCAGACGCGCAGGCTCAGTAGTTGTGGCACACGGGCTCAGTTGCTCCGCGGCATGTGGGATCCTCCCAGACCAGGGCTCGAACCCGTGTCCCCCCCATTGGCAGGCAGACTCTCAACCACTGCGCCACCAGGGAAGCCCAGTTTCCTCATCTTTTAAATGTGGACAACTTTTCCTTTCCTCCTCAACAGCTGTGCACCCTGGCCTGATACCTGGGAAATTTGGCTTTAGGTGGGTAAGCATTTTACTTGGGAAACTATAATCTGTGCTGTGAGCAAACCTTATTGCTGTATGTGGTCCTTATTGAAATACTGGCCCTGTGGGAGGGTGAAGGATCTTGGAGCTGTTTGTAAAACTTATTGATGGTAAAAATCCTTGTCTGAAGGTGATGAAAGCAAATCAAAACCAACTTTCCTTTAAGGACTTTATCTTTTCAAGTATAAGACTGTAGTTAGGGTCATACCCCATGAACAAAGCAGGTCGATTTTCTAGTCCTCGTACAACCTGAGATTAAGGTAAAATACTTTGTTAGAAAAAAGTTCAGATAATTGGTTCTGATATTCTTCATTTGACTGATAAGCCCTAAAAGCTATGCAGGGGACTTTGTTTCTCCTTTCGGCTCATCTTGGAGCCTTTTGATAACTGTACCCTTTGCTCCCTGTATCCAGTCTGACTGCTGGGTCTGCTGAAGACTATGTGAGTGGCTTTGATACACTGACAGCGTTGCTTGGCTGTACTTTCTTCCCAAGTCAATTTTTTTGTTTGTATGTATTATTACTTTAGTTTTCCCTATTAAAAAATTCAAATTTTGGACTTCCCCGGTGGCGCAGTGGTTAAGAATCCACCTGCCAATGCAGGGGACATGGGTTTGGTCCCTGGTCTGGGAAGATATCACATGCCACAGTGCAGCTTAGCCCGTGCGCCACAACTAAGGAGCCTGCACTCTAGAGCCCGCATGCCGCAACTACTGAGCCCACGCACCGCAACTACTGAAGCCTGAGCGCCTAGAGCCCATGCTCCACAACTACTGAGCCCATGCACCACAACTACTGAAGCCCTCGCTCCTAGAGCCCGTGCTCCGCAACAAGAGAAGCCACCGCCATGAGAAGTCTGCGCACTGCAACGAGGAGTAGCCCCCACTCGCCGCAACTAGAGAGAGCCCGTGTGGAGCAATGAAGACCCAACACGGCCCCCCCCCCAAAAAAAATTCAAATTTTGTCTTAACAGATGTTGTTAATGGAGCCCCACAGAGGCCTTGCATCTGAACTATAGCATTATCTTGGTAGCTGAACTGATGATGCCAATATGGTTTCTCGTCTGCCAGGATAGAGAGTGGGGGAGGGTGGGAGACCTTATTTCTTTTGAGTTGGCTTATAAATTAGTTTTATAATGCAAATAGCAACTGCTACTGGATTTAGATGTTGTGTTTTTTTCTCTTACATATTACCTAAGGGTACAGTTTCAACCACACTTCTCAAAGTTTTCTCCTGACCATGGACATTGATGCTGGTTGTCAGCACTCAGAGTATTTCCTGGGAGATTTGAAACCCTCCAAGATTATATTATCACCCAAACATTGGAGCTATAATGTGAAGGTTTCCAGATACCATGATTTTTTCAGGTGGGATGGTTTCAGAGTCTTAGACATTAATGTAGAGTGTGGGGACTTTGGCAATGTTGTATTCAGTTTCTAGGTGATGTCTAAAGTTGTAGAGGGAATATGTGATATTCTTAAGGGCAAGCCTGGTTCTGAAACTTTTGGTGTCCCGACTATTTAGTTTCTCTTCCTCACATTCTGTGGCCTTCCCTGTAGTGTGAAAAAGGCACAGGCAACAGTAAATGTTGTCTCTAGTGTCTGAAAGGTTTGGGGTCCCCACATCATTTTGTTAAGGCAGTAAACTTTTTTTTTTTAATTTTTAAATAAATTTATTTATTTATTATTTTTGGCTGTGTTGGGTCTTCGTTGCTGCACGGGAGCTTTCTCTAGTTGCGGCGAGCAGGGGCTACTCTTCGTTGCAGTGCGCGGGCTTCTCATGGCGGTGGCTTCTCTTGTTGCGGAGCACAGGCTCTAGGCGCGTGGGCTTCAGTAGTTGTGGCTCGCAGGCTCTAGAGTGCAGGCTCAGTAGTTGTGGCACACGGGCTTAGTTGCTCCGCGGCACGGCACATGGGATCTTCCCGGACCAGGGATCGAACCTGTGTCCCCTGCATTGACAGGCGGATTCTTAACCACTGCACCCCCAGGGAAGCCCAATGCAGTAAACTTTCTGAGCAAATGAACCTCTCTGTGTACTTACTGCCTAGAGTACTAATCTCACTCAATCCTGTACGGAGTGGTGCCTGCCTCCCCAGACTAGATTGAAAAGATCCATCTTGGAGCTCTTCTTGGAACCAGGTGAGGAAGGTGAATGCTGGTATTTCAAGTATTAGTTGTGGAGCCTTACTTAGACAAGTCAGCTGATTTCTCTACTACTGTGTTTGTAATATTGGATTGACAGTACCTAATCTCTTTACCTTATGGTGTTGATCAGATAAAGGGGAAGCTTGTCAAATGGTTAACCTGTAACTTGTTTTATTTTTCTAATTTTATTTTTAAAAATTTATGTATTTGGCTGCATCGGGTCTTAGTTGCGGCATGCGGGATCTTTCATTGTGGTGCGTGGGCTCTCTAGTTGTGGCACGCGGGCTCAGTAGTTGCAGTGCACGGGCTTAGTTGCCCCGCGGCATGGGGGATCTTGGTTTCCTGACCAGGGATCGAACCCGCATCCCCTGCATTGGAAGGCGGATTCTTAACCACTGGACCAGCAGGGAAGTCCCTATCATACTCTTTTTTTTTTTTTTTTAATAGTTTTTTTGTTTGTTTGTTTGTTTAATATTTATTTATTTATTTATTTATTTATGGCTGTGTTGGGTCCTCGTTTCTGTGCGAGGGCTTTCTCCAGTTGTGGCAAGCGGGAGCCACTCTTCATCGCGGTGCACGGGCCTCTCACTATCGCGGCCTCTCTTGTTGCGGAGCACAGGCTCCAGACGCGCAAGCTCAGTAATTGTGGCCCACGGGCTCAGCCGCTCCGCGGCACGTGGGATCCTCCCAGACCAGGGCTCGAACTCGTGTCCCCCGCACTGGCAGGCAGACCCTCAACCACTGCGCCACCAGGGAAGCCCCATACTCTTTTAAAATTGCTTATTTGCCTCTCCTTTCTACCTGTTCTCCATCCTCACTTTCAGTTTTCTGAGGGCAGGAACTGTGTTTGTCTTATTACTACAGTATTCTACAGGGTCTCATTCGTTGTGGGTACTCAGCATATATTTGATTATATCCTTTAAAAAAGGTTTTTTGCAGATTTTATTTTAATGGTTCACGACTGATTTGGAGACTTTATAATTGCGACTTAGACACAAACTTGATTTGGTGGAAAGTGTTCTGAAACTTATAAAGACTGCTCAACTGGAGGATATTGTGTGGGTCAGGGCCAAGTAGAACACTAGATTTTTCAGGCAAGCACGGGGCATACCTAGGCTGTTTTGGTTTTTGATATTCTGCATGAAAAATAAAATTATTTTTTTAGCACAGAAAGTAAAATGAATGCTAAGAAGTTTCTTCCATATTTTGGAAGGTATATTATAAGATATGTGGTTGTGTTAGCTATTTCATGAGTGTCTCCAAAGAAAATGCTGGCTTTAGCTTCAGGGAGCCGAATATTAAGCTTGAGTAACTTCCTGAAGCAGAGTGTACCAGGTAGGGCTCCTTAGGCCCTTAGACATGTTAACTTGACTGTTTACAGTGTTGTATTAGTTTTCATTGGTAGAATTGTGAATAAAGCAGAAGCATGTGGAGTTTATGTAGGTAATAAAATTTCTCATTTTAGGTTTATGCTGCTTAGCCTTTTCAACTCATTGAAACAACTTTCAGGGTCCATTCAGAAACCACACAGTAATTTGGACAGGTAACAGGAGATTGGAGTAGTGATGGGTTGGCTAGTAAGAAATAGAGTGAACTCTAAATAATATAGGAGTAGCATATGTAGGAATAGCCACTACCTGTAGGGCTGATACAGAGTGCTTAAGGAAGATACCCTTCCGGGACTGAAATCCATATCTTGTTGGAGGAGAGGGTGGCCATGACTAACTGGATGGCAGAGAAAGTCATTGTGGTGTCACACTGGCAGAACATGTTGGAAATGTTTTCTCCAGAACTTGCTGGAAATCTACCCTCTTGGATGTCAGAGAAAGCCATTTATGGAGGGGTGTCTTGCTGGAACCACTCTGCCACAAAACTGCTTGAGTGAGGTGTCAGAGGAAGCTACTGGACCCTGCGTGCTGCTGACCACTATGCATTGCAGGTGTCAGGCACCCATCAGTGACTGGACAGTGCGGGGAGCTCACTGGCTGGCAGGGGCCTGGTGATAGGAGCATACTGGAACCATGTAGAGAAGCCTCCTCTTTTTGCAGAGTCTCTCCAGTGTCCTCTACTGATAAAGTTTAACATCAGTTGGCAAAGGAAAATATTTAATGGGTTCAGCTCCACTTTTGCAGAGCAGGCTATGATGTTTGGGTTTGGAGCAAAGAGGTAATATATTGATAACTGGTAAACTGCTGTTTGTCAGCACTATATAACAAGTTATTAATTTAAAAAAATATATTTATTTAGGCTGCACTGCGTCTTCGTTGTGGCACGTGGTATCTTTAGTTGTAGCATGTGGGATTCTTAGTTGCAACAGGCGGACTCTTAGTTGTGGCATGCAGGCTTCTTAGTTGCAGCATGCGAACTCTTAGTTGCAGCATGCATGCGGGATCTAGTTCCCTGACCAGGGATTGAACCCAGGCCCCCTGCATTAGGAGTCTGACCCACTGGATCACCAGGGAAGTCCCAAGTTATTAATAATTTGATAAGTATTTTCTGAACAGAATTCTCTTGTTGCTGCCACCTTATGTTTTCAATTTGTTTTAATATAAGTGATTAAACCACTGTTCTCTTCTAGCCAGAGACAACTTCTCTGACTTTTTTCATCATATATTAGTTAGGCCTGTTTTAGAATTTCATATAAGTGGAATAATACCCCGTGTACTCTTGTGTAGGGCTTCTTTCATGCAGTATACTGTTTAGGGATTTATCCATGCTATTGCCTGTATCATTGGTTCATTCCTTTTTATTGCTGTGAAGTATTTCATTGCATGAACATTCCAGTTTGTTGATCTATTCCCCTGTTGATGGACATTTGGTCTGCTTCCAGGGTTTGACTTATGAGTAAAGCTTCTGTGAACATTTTTGTACAAGTGGTTTTGGGGAACATATACATTCATTTCTCTTGAGGGGAAATGAATTGCTGGATCATAGGGTAGATGTATGTCTTGTTTTATAGGAAATATTAACACCTTTTTCAAAATGGTTGTACCATTTTACATTCCGACCAAGAATGTATGAGTTGTGATTGTTCCACGTCCTTAGCAACATTTAGCGTGTTGTAAGTGTTTTGAATTTTAGCCATTTTTGTGAAAGTATTGTAATATCTCATTGTGGTTTTAATTTGCAGTTACCTGATTACTAATGATGTTGAGCACTGGTGTCTGTACTTAATGGTCATTTGTATATTTCCTTTGTGAAGTACAATACTTGTTCAAATCTTCAGCCCATTAAAAAAATGGAACTGTTAACTTCCGTCTACTATTGTGTTTTAGGAGCTCTTTTTATATTCTGAATACCAGTCAGATATATGTTTGTGAAAGTTTTCTGTCAGTCCATGGTGGCTTGCCTATTTATTTCTTAAAAGTATATTTCAAAGGTTAGAAGTTTTCAGTTTTGTTGAAGTCTGATTTATCAATATTTCCTTTTATGGGTATTGCTTTCTGTGCCCTTGCCTATCTCTAAGTGCAGGATATTTCGCCTGTGTTTTCACCTAGAAGTTTTACAGTTTTAGCTTTTACATTCAGGTCTTTGATCCTCCTTGAATTAATTTTTGTGTATTGTGTAAGATTGAGGTTGAAGTTCAAACTCGCTCCCCACCCTCCACCAGTATGGATAGCTTGTCCCAGTACCAGCACCATTTGCTGAAAAGACTTGTGTATTTGTTATCTGTTCAATTACTCCAAAATTTAACAGTTTAAAACAGCAAACATTTATTACTTCAGTCTCTGAGGGTCAGAAATTGAAGAGGGGCTTAGCGGGGTTATTCTGGCTCATAGTCTCTCATGAAGTTGCCGTTAGGATGTCTTCTGGGGCTGCCAGTGATAGAGGTTTGCCTGGGGCTGGAGGATCTGTTTCCAAGATGACTTACTTGGCTTTTGGCAGGAGTCCTCAGTTCCCTGATATGTGGGCTCTCTGAGTACCCTCCTGGTATGCAGTTATGTCCTCCAGAGTGAATGATCCAAGACAGTAAGGGAGAAGCTTCTTATCTAGTCACATACTGTCACTTCTGCCATATTCTGTTTATTAGAATGAAGTCATTAAGTCCATCTCATACTCAAGGAGAGGCGAGAGGAGGGCTCTGCCTTTTGGGGGAAGGAATGTTGAAAAATTTGATGTAGTTTAAAATCACCACAACTTTCTCTGCTCCTTTGTTTGCTTTAGTACTTCTGTCAAAAATTAATTGACTGTATAGGTATGGGCCTATTTCTGGGGTCTCTGTTTTGTTCCATTAATCTGTTTTTTCATCTATATGCCAGTACCCCACCGCTGTGGCTTTATAGTGAGTCTTGAAGTCAGGGTAGTGTAAGTTGTCAAACTTTATCAAGATTGATTTGGATATTTTAGGTTCTTTGTATTTCCATATACACTTTAGAATTAATTTGTCAATTTCTGTGAAAAAATCTGCTGACATTGTGGTTGGGATTTCATTGAATTCATAGATTCATTTGGAGAGAATTGGCAACTTAACAATATTGAGTCTTCTAATCCATATGCATTATGTAGATCTCCATTTATTTACGACTTTAATTTCTCTCTGCATTGTTTGATTGTTTTCAATGTTGAGGTCTTTCACATATTTCGTTAAATTTATTCCAAGATATTTAATGTTCTTTTAATGCTATTGTAAATGAATTGTTTTTTGTCAATATTATTCTTTTTTTTTAATTGAAGTACAGTTGATTTGATTAGTTTCAGGTGTACAGCATAGTGATTCAGAGTTTTTACAGATTATACTCCACTAAAAGTTATAACAAGATAATGGCAAGAACTCACTGTGCTATACAGTATATCCTTCTTGCTTATCTATTTTATACATAATAGTTTGTATCTGTTAATCCCATACCCCTTATTTGCCCCTCCTCCCTTCTGTCTCTCCTTTGGTAACTACTAGTTTGTTTTCTGTATCTGTGAGTCTTTCTATTTTGTGTATGCATTCATTTGTATTACTTTTTAGATTCCACATATAAGTGATATCATACAGTATTTGTCTTTCCCTTGCTTATTTCACTAAGCATAATATTCTCTATGTCCATCCACTTTGCTGCAAATGGCAGAATTCCTCCCCTTTGATGACTATATAATATTCCGTGTGTGTGTGTATATGTATATATATACACACACACACATATATATGTATATACACACACATACATATGCTACATCTTCTTTATCCATTTATCTGTTGATGGGCACTTGGGTTGCTGCCATATCTTGGCTATTGTAGCTAGTGCTGCTCTGAACGTGGGGGTGCATATATTTTTTCAAATTAGTGTTTTAATTTTTTCCAGGTATATACCCGAGAGCAGAATTGCTGGATCATATGGTAGTTCTGTTTTTATTTTTATTTATTTATTTATTAAAAAAATTTTTTTTAAACATTTTTATTGGAGTATAATTGCTTTACAATGGTGTGTTAGTTTCTGCTTTATAACAAAGTGAATCAGTTATACATATACATATATCCCCATATCTCTTCCCTCTTGCGTCTCCCTCCCTCCACCCTCCCTATCCCACCCTTCTAGCTGGTCACAGAGCACTGAGCTGATCTCCCTGTGCTATGCGACTGCTTCTCACTAGCCATCTATTCTACATTTGGTAGTGTATATATGTCCATATATACACTACCACTCTCTCACTTTGTCCCAGCTTACCCTTCCCCCTCCCCGTGTCCTCAAGTCCATTCTCTAGTAGGTCTGCGTCTTTATTCCCGTCTTGCCCCTAGGTTCTTCATGACCTTTTTTTTTTTTTTTTTAGATTCCATATATATGTGTTAGCATACGGTATTTGTTTTTCTCTTTCTGACTTACTTCACTCTGTATGACAGACTGTAGGTCCATCCACTTCACTACAAATAACTCAATTTCGTTTCTTTTTATGGCTGAGTAATATTCCATTGTATATATGTGCCACATCTTGTTTATCCATTCATCTGTAGATGGACACTTAATGTTGCTTCCAAGTCCTGGCTATTGTAAATAGAGCTGGAATAAACATTGTGTTGCATGACTCTTTCTGAATTATGTTTTTCTCAGGGTATATGCCCAGTAGTGGGATTGCTGGGTCGTATGGTAGTTCTGTTTTTAGTTTTTTACTGTTTTTAAATTTTTTTTAGAGGAAACTCCATACTGGTAAATGAATTGTTTTTTTTTAATTGTAGTAAAATATACATAAAAGTTGCCACGTGAACTGTTTTTAAATGTATAACACAGTGGCATTAAGTACATTCATAATGTAGTGTAACCATTATCACTGTCTATTTCAAGAACTTTTTTCATCATCTCAAGTAGAAGCTCTGTACTCAGTCTATAGTAGCACCCCATTCTCCCCACCCCCCCCTTGCAGCCTCTAATCCACTTCTATCTCTATGAACTTGCCTATTCTAGATATTTCATATAAGTGGAGTCATATAATTTTTTTCCTTTGGTACCTGGCTTGTTTACCTAGCATAATGTTTTCAGGGTTCATCCATGTTATAGCATGTATCAGAATTGCTTTCCTTTTTATGACTGAATAACGTTCCATTGTATGTATATACCACATTTTATCTGTGCATTCATCTGTTGATGGATATGGGTTGTATTCACTTCTTGGCTATTGTGAATAATGCACACTAGTGTATAAATATCTGTTTGAATCCCTGCTTTCAGTTATTTGGGGTAGGAGTAGAATTGCTGGATCATATGGACATTCTCTGTTTAATTTTTTGAGGAACCACCATATTGTCTTTCACAGTGACTTAACCATTCTACAGTCCTACCAGCAGTGCACAGGGTTCCAATTTCTCTGCATCCTCACCAACTTTTGTTTGTTTCTGCTTTTTTGATAATAGCCATTCTAGTGGGTGTGAAGTGGTAGCTTATTGGGGCTTTGATTTGCATTTCTCTAATGACGATGTTGGGCATCTTTTCATGTGCTTATTGGCATTTGTATATGTTCTTTGGAGAAATGTCTAGTGAAGCCCTTTGATCAGTTTTTAATTGGGTCATTTATTTTTGTTGTTGTTAAGTTGTAGGAGTTCTCTTTGTATTTTGGATATTAACCCCTTATCAGACGTGGGATTGCAGATATTTTCTCCCATTCTGTGGGTTGTCTTTTCATTCTCTTGATAGTGTCTTTGATGTACAGAAGTTTTAAATTTTGATGAAGTCCAGTTTATCCATTTTTTTGTTTTCTTGCTTGTGCTATTGTTGTGATATTCAAGAAATCATTATCAAATCCAAGGTCGTGAAGTTCCCCTCGCCCATGTTTTCTTCTAAGAGTTTTATAGTTTTAACTCGTAAGTTTAGGTCTTTGATCCATTTTGTTGATTTTTGTATATAATGTGAAGTAATGGTCTAACTTCACTCTTTTGCATGTGGCTGTTTTGTTTTCCCAACACCATTTATTGAAAAGATTGTCAAGACTTTCCTGGTGGTCCAGTGGCTAAGACTCCATGCTGTCAATGCAGGGGGCCCGGGTTCAATCCCTGGTCAGGGAACTAGATCCCACATGCCACAACTCAAGATCCCACATGCTGCAACTAAAGATCCCACATGCTGCAGTGAAGATCCCGCCTGCCGCACCTAAGAGCACAGCCAAATAAATATTAAAAAAAAAAAAAAAAGAAAGAAAGAAAAAATTGTCCTTTCCCCATTGAGTGGTATTGGCACCCTCGTCAAAAATCATTTGACTGTATATTTGAGGGTTTATTTCTGGATTTCCTATTCTGTTCCATTGGTCTATATATCTGTCTGCATACTAGTACCATACTGTCTTGATTATTGTAGCTTTGCAGTAAGTTTTGAAGTCAAGAAATGTGATTCCTCCAACTTTGTTCTTCAAGAATTTTGGCTGTTCAGAGTCCCTAGAGATTCTGTATGAACTTCTGGATGGGTTTTCTATTTCTATAAAAACTGCCATTGGAATTTTGTTAGGGATTTCAGTCAGCCTGTAGATCTCTTTGGGTAGTCTTTGTCATTTAACAATAGTAAAAGTTCCAGTTTATCAAATGGGCTGTCTTTCCATTTACTTACTTCTTTAATTTCTTTCAACAGTATGTTACAGTTTTCAGAATACACATCTTTCACCTCCTTGGTTAAATTCATTCCTCAGTATATTTATTCTCTTTGATACTATTGTAAATGGAATTGTTTTCTTAAAATTCCTTTTCAGATTGTTCTTTGCTAGTGTATAGAAATGCAACTCTTTTTTGTGTGTTGATTTTGTATCCTGCAAATTTGCCAAATTCATTTATTAGCTCTAACAGTGGTTTTGTGTGTATGTATGTAATTTTAGGGTTTTCTATATATAAGACCATGTTATTTGCAAACAGTTTTTACTCTTTCTTTCCAATTTGGATGCCTTATATTTCTTTTTCTTAATTGCTCTGGCAGGAACTTCCTTTGTAATTTCTTGAATCCATTGGTTGTTCAAGGTTGTATGTTATTTAATTTCCACATATTTGTAAATTTTCCAGTTTTCCTTTTATTGATTTTTAGTTTCTGTTGTGATTGAAAAAAATACTTTGTATTATTTCAGTCTTATAAAATGTATTAAGACTTGTCTTCTGGCCTACATATGATCTTTCCTGAAGAATGTTCCATGTGCACTTGAGAAGAAGATTTATTTTTCTGTTATTGGGTTGAATGTCCATATATATCTGTTAACGTCTAATTGGTTTACAGTGTTGTTCACATCCTCTGTTTCCTTATTGATATTCCATCTGTTTTTGATATTGTTCTGTCCATTTCTGAATGTAGGATTTTGAAATCTCCAACTATTCTTAAAGGACTGTCTTTTTTTCATCTTCTGTGCTATCAGTTTTTACTTCACACATGTTTTGCCGAAAGCCTGCTTTTGGTTTCAAGGTTCGTTGGATTCGCTGGCAAAATAACCACTCGTCTCACACAACTGAACAGATTTAATTAATTTTTTAATAAAAGATTATTTAACTTAAGTTCAGTATACAGTCATTAGAAGGGGGTGAATAAAAGTATTCGAGAGACATAACAGAGTATACATCACCAGATTGGGCCAACACCTACATCCAGATTCAAACAGCAGCTGGGAAGTCCCGAGTAACAGCAATCTGGAGTCCCAGTGGGGAAGGGTCCCGGGCGGTGCGTCCACCCCACAGGTGAGACTTCAGATTGCAGCTCTGGGGGCTTCCATTTATAATCCCAGACCGCAAACTGTGATTTCGGTTTGTGTGCAAAAATGCAGCTCTGATTTAACTGTAACAATGCTGTTGGTTTCACCGCTTGAGTCACAAGATTTTCCAGACCCCGGGGGACTGGCCAGGTGCCCAGGGCTCAAAAAATTCCAAGACCCACTCCCTTTCTTATCTTAAGTGCTGCTTGTTGGTAACAATTGTTAGGTGTGCAAGCAGGCACACAGTCCAGGCAGGGTCACAAGTCAGTCAGAGGCCTACTTCTGCCTCTGAAGCCTGAACAAGACTACTTTACTGGTTTTCCCAAGATTCGGCCTCTAGGATTGTTGAGGCTGAAGAGCATAAGAATAAGGCAATATAACACGAGCAGTTTTTCAAATACGGTAAGATAAGTAACAGTTACAGTGAGTAAGAGTAATATAATAAAAAATACAAGCAGTGGGTTAAATAATGCAGAGAACAATTGTCGAGCCTTGGGGGATTGAGTAAAGAAGAAGTCCCACCAAGTATGAGAAGTATGCTTTTGTACATTAACTCCCACATCTATTAATTTGTTAGCTGCAATAGTAGTAACAATAGAGTGTTCGAACAAAGTACGGTTATGCTTACCTATAAATTTCTGTAGTAACGCTGTTTACTGTAATACCTTTTTCAAAGGTTCAAGTGGTAGGCTAATATTAGGAACAGGTAAAGTAGGAATTAGCATTTGAGTCCACAACAATTGTGTGTGTATGGGGGAAAAGAAATAAGTTGTCCCTTTCCAATATAAGTGATCTATATGTGCTAGACATCCTGAAAAAGGGTTTCCTAGCTGATAAGTAGAAGTTGTGTTAATATCAGTTACAATACATACAAATTGGGGAGCAACGTCACAAAACATACTATAGGATTGAGGAAATATAGTCGATTCACAGTTGTTAATGGAATTCTCTAATAAACAGGGTTCCCAGATGTGTGAAGTGTGGCCACAAAGCAATCCTTGAATAGTCTTTTCACAGTCTGTCAGTCAGTGGGTGTGATTATTAAAATCTAAGTAATTTCCAGTAAAATGAGGCAACCGGTATTCATTTCCAAAAACAATAGGCAACACATGAAATTGACAGCCATAGAAAGTCATAATTAGAAAAGGACAGGCTTTGTTTGCAGGGCAGGTGAAGTTGTCTTGAGTTCAGGTGTGGCTCATGTTTTCCCAACGGAAGATTCCCAAACGTTTTCCTTTGTCCTTTCTCAACCGTCGCAGATATCCTGGGGTTAAGGCGTGGGTGACGATCCACATTACAGTCAAGCTTCCAAAAACAGTCTGTTCATGAGAATAGCAATGGGTTAATGGTGCATATTTCCATTTTTCTTGTCCAGGGATCATCACCAACACAGTGTCATCCTTTCCCTGCACAATTACATCAGCAGGTATAGGAGGACCATTGGGTTGCTTCACCTTTAGCTCCAATTGAATTGTGCTCTGTTGTGGATCTAAATCCTCCATCTTCCCAGACAGTTAACAAAGTAGGGGGTTCTCCTTTCTTGATTTTCCAATTAGGGAAGAATAAGTAGTTGAGCAACCCTGTCGTATTTATTAATAAATAAATCATCATTACCTTCATTTTGTAAAATCACTTTAATTTCTCCTTGATAGTTCAGGGTCAGTCACTCCTCCTTGGACACAGATGCTCCTAAGGGCTAAGCTAGAGTGTTCCTTAATTAGCCCAAAATGTCCAGGAGGCATTTTCATACCAATGCCAATTGATATAGCACAAATCATTCTCTTAGCCTCTGCTCAGTCGTAGAATGCAAATGGAGGCCTGCTGCCTCAGGAGAGGCTCGAAAAGGAGCTAACACTCCAGGTAAAATTTCCCAATATTCAATTATCTCTGGATGGAAATCCATCCTATGAATTTGTAGATATGGTATAGTCATTCTCATTAAACCCAACTGGACGATTGTTCAAATATTTAAGGCAGTATTTAAGTTAGTCCTCCAATTTTTATAAGAACCCTGTCCCAATTTAATCACTTGTTCCTTTAGCAATCCATTCATTCTTTCAGTTAAACCAGCAGCTTGAGGATAATATGGAATATGAAAAATCTATTGTGTATTATGTTTCTGGGAAAATTCTTCTTTAAGCTTACCTATGAAATGTTACCCATTATCACTTTGTATTTGGAGTGGAACACCATAGTACAAATTAATTATTTCTAATGTTTTAATAGTGTTAGTTTGATTGGCTTTTCCACATGGAATGGCCACCAAGTATCCAGAATAGGTGTCCACTGCAGTGCACACATATTGGCAGCCTTTATCACAGATTAATGGGCCAGTGTAATCAATTTGCCATATCTGCCCAGGCAATTTGCCGCGTGCCAATTGTCCTTTTACTAGTTGTGGCAAGCTCCTATGTTTAACATGTTGGCAGATTGGACATTGTAAAATAACAGACTTAATGAGATCCATAGTCAGGGAAATACTTTGATCCTGAGCCCACCTGTATGTAGCTTTTTCTCCCAGATGGCCACATTTTTCGTGTGCCCAAAGTGCCAAACCTTTGAATTCACTAGAGTGTGGGTCGACTTCCACCGTCTGGAGCTGATTTTGTTCATCTGTAATTGAATTATACCATCATTCCGTGGAATGGGAGTACTATGAGCGTCTACATGAAAAACTGAAACATTAGTTTTCTGGACAATTTCCTAAATATCCGCCCATAATTCTTTCCCCCACAACTCTTTTGAATGAATTTGCCAATTATTTTTAACCCACGTTGGAAGCCCAGTTGCTAATCCATTGGCCACAGACCAGGAATCAGTATAAATAGGACATTCTGTTAAGTTTTCTTTTTCAAAACTTGCTATACTGCATATAGTTCAGCAAATTGCCTGCTTTTTCCCTCTCAAGTGTTAACAGTTTAGTTGTGACTGGATTGTAGGCTACTGCTTTCCAGTAACAAACAGATCCTATATATTTTGCTGAGCCATCTGTAAACCAGGCATGTTTCTTTTCTTTCTCAGTTAAAGAGTCAAAGGGGCTTTCCCCATTTTACAGACGACTTGGTTAACTCGGGTTTAATCATAGCTTTTTTTAAAATTAATTAATTTATTATTTTTGGCTGCATTGGGTCTTTGTTGCTGCGCACGGGCTTTCTCTAGTTGCGGCGAGTGGGGGCTACTCTTCATTGCGGTGCGTGGGCTTCTCATTGCAGTGGCTTCTTTTGTTGCGGAGCACGGGCTCTAGGCGCGCGGGCAGCGCACGGGCTTCAGTAGTTGTGGCTCACAGGCTCTAGAGCACAGGCTCAGTAGTTGTGGCACACGGGCTTAGTTGCTCCAAAGCATGTGGGATGTTCCTGGACCAGGGATCGAACCTGTGTCCCCTGCATTGGCAGGCCGATTCGTAACCACTGCGCCACCAGGGAAGCCCTAATCATAGCTTCTTGCTCAAGACCTTCAATTGGAATTTCAGAAATCCTTGCATGTAAAACAGCGGCACCCTGTGGGCCTGGTTTGGCCCGGTCCTGTATATACCATTTCCATTTGACTATACAAGACTCTTGGGCTTGCCCAATTCTGTGGGTCTTTGGTGAGCTTAAAATCCATTACATAATGGGCACTTGGGGTCTCAATATAACCGTGTGACCTACAGTCAATTGTTTGGTATCAATTAGAGCCCAGTAACATGCCAGTAACTGTTTTTCTTTTTTTTAATTTATTTATTTTTGGCTGCATTGGGTCTTTCTTGCCGTGTGCGGGCTTTCTCTAGTTGTGGCAAGCGTGGGCTACTCTTCATTGGGGTGCACGGGCTTCTCGTTGTGGTGGTTTCTCGTTGCAGAGCATGGGCTCTAGGCACGCAGGCTTCAGTAGTTGCGGCTCGCGGGCTCTAGAGTGCAGGCTCAGCAGTTGTGGCGCACGGGCTTAGTTGCTCCACAGCATGTGGGATCTTCCTGGACTAGGGATCGAACCTGTGTCCCGTGCATTGGCAAGTAGATTCTTATCCACTGCGCCACCAGGGAAGCCCGCCAGTAGCTGTTTTTCAAAGGTAGTATAGTTCTTTCTGGCTTCTGGGAATTTTCTGTTCCAAAAACCCAGAGGTACTCTTTTGCCTTGCTGTTTTTGTCATAAGCTCCAATTAGTATACAGTTCATTGATTGACATATGTAATTCTGTGTGCCCTGGTTGTAGGTCACGGGGCATCTGATCTCCATCCAAAGACAGACTACTGAGATAAGCTTTAGAATAGTTCAATTAAACTTTTTACCAATAAAACATAACAACGAGGAACTATCTGGGAAGTGAATCTTGGTAAACACAGTTAACAAAACTAGAATTTAATATTCAGTGAAACATATTTTTTTTTCTTTTTCATTGTGAGGGCATTAACCCTGCTGCCAGGGAAGGCTTTATCCCATCAAATAAAGAATGAGGTTTGTCAGGGAGCCGGGAAAAGCCAAGGGGCTGTCTTGGATTTCCCATAGCCCTGACTGTTTGATTTACAGCTATTGTTTACCCATTTTAAATTTTCTGACTTAGGAGTAGACCGTTGACATGTTATGAGGACAGCAGGATAGCACAAGTCTGACAATGAGGGGTTAATGTTTTTTTAAGAAGGAGAATGAGCTTTATCTATGTGTGCCATAATCGTCATAGATCATTGTGAATTAATACTTATTTATTTTACCAAAGTAACAATACAAGATTTCAAAGGCAAATATAGAACAGATCACTTAAAAGGTAAGAGAACTTACAATTTGTTATCAAAGGCAGTTCAACATATTAAGAAATCTTGTCCTCTTAAGAGAGAGAAAAGCCAAATTCAAGTTTTACACCTGCTTACTTTTAAAATTCATTTACTCAGTTAAATTTATTTTAAACTTTATCAATTCTGACCATGCACAAAACTCTTTTCTTGGGGTCCACTTTCCACAAAACTTTTTATCACTTTCTATATCCATCACTTTATTTTCCCATTCAGAAATAGCCAGCTATAGGTCAGACCTACTTCCTTTTCCCTTAATAAAATGTAATTCCATTCCTCATACCTTCTTTACTGACAACACACATCCTACTTTCCTACTGTACACTGAAATGTTTCCTTTATTATTTCTGTTAGCTTTAATTACATGTTTAAGTTAGAATCCTCAGCTCTTAAAACCTTAATTTCTTGTGAAAACTAAGAAGTAAGCAATTATAAACTGTCCTTTACATTAGCATTCTGTAGATTGGTGAACATAAATACCAGTGATATTTTCTAAAAACATTTATTTTCTTTAGAGAACGTGGCACCAAACGTATTCATTAATAATCCTAAATATCTTTTGTTTCTCTGTAAAAGGAAGCCAATGTTCAGTAATTAATGTTTCAGTATCTTATTTTATTTGGGAATGACCTAGCTATTCAACAAGCTTCCATCACTTAATTTAGCATAACTCTAGAATTTCAAGTTAACAGAATCTGGAGAGACTATTTTAGATAGACATTCCTAAAGCATAATTGTTCTTAATAGAGTTTATCTAACAGCTCTTATCTCATTTACATTTTCTTAAGTTTCTTCACATCAAGTTACTTGCTGACATTTGTAACAATATAACAAGATTTTATGTAGCTTATATTAAACCTAGGCACAATAAAAGTGTTACACTTAATGTTGATGACTCCTAACACATGTCTATATTAATTAGATTAACAAACATTAATACCAGATATTAATTTAATATTGACTATTTCCCATTTCACATGAACCTAAAATTCATTTAGCTTAATTTCTCTTGTATTTAGAATTGTTTGATTTGTAAGCACTTACTTTTCTTTAAGCCATTTAAATAGAGCTCATTTATAAATTAACCTCAGTAATATTATCCAAAGAGAAAGACACATACTGAGACATACACATATACCCAGACAGACAGATATCTCATAGTTTCCGCTTGAGATTTAAAATGTCTCTTGGTCCCTTTCCTTTTTTTAAAAAAAATATTTCCCATAATTCCTTTGTAGTTATTCCATCAGTCTTTTCTCTTGGGACCCCATTTGTAATAAGGGCCAAGAACGTGTCCTTTCCAGATATCCTGTCTGCTTGTCTTGCTCTTTCTTTATCTTCCTCTTTCTTTTCAAAGTTCCACTCTCCCAAGTCTCCCAATTGTTGTACTTTATTTGATGACTTTGGAGATGGGATTACCTGTCTCATTTAGCAGGAGAGTCACAATTACATGCTTGTAAGTAGGAGGAGCAGTTTTAAAAACTTTATTTCTCATTTGTACAGTCGGGAATGTCAGACATATTATCTAGATGTCCAATAAAAATAGCACCTTTCATAGCGTCTTCCTTTAGTCTCTGGACACAGTCTTTAAGAGTGTACCAGGGATAGTCCCTTCCAGGCCAAGCAGATTCTATGGGATATTTCTTAAGGTACCTTTCAGCGACTATTTCCAATAGATCGGAATCGCCTGGGCGATTAGCTTTATCTCTAACAGCCTGTTGCACAAAAGACTCATTGCTAATGGTGCCAAATTTATGAGCATCTCCATCATCAGTTAATATTCCGGCGGCCCCTGCATCATAGATACGAACTGCCCAAGTAATTAAAAGCTCTCCTGACCTTTGTCTTAAAGTATCTAATCTCATGCTGAGTATAATCCTCCAGAGTATCTTTTTTTTATTGCATTCCTCTGAGCATCAGTTTCCATTTTATGCCGCCAAGCTTGCTTTGTCTTAAAGTTAGGCAGTTTCAGTTCTTCCCTTTGACTGTGGGGCTGACTTCCATCCCAAATCATCATTTTCATCAGATTCTGATTGTGAGCTATCATCTCAGATATCTCCGTCCCATGTATCTGGGTCCCAGTCTACTCCAGCTTTAGCTATAGCCAGATGTACCTTCCTTTTATTTACTTTGCCCCGCCACTTTCGATATTTGGCTTGGGCAACTTTAACAGTGGCTTTTTCGGCTACCGACTGGAAAGTGGAGACCTAATCAGCTAGAATATAATTTTGGCATTGAGTCATGGACAGTCGTCCTTGTAAGTCACACAGACCTTTTTCCAGTTGAGCTTTCTCTTCAGCCAATTTCTGCTTAGCTTAATGCACCTTACGATAGGCAGAAAGGAGGATCCAGCCTTTCTGTCCCAGCGTGGTACATTCTTGCCCTTTCTCTATCAGCACGAGCTGTAAACAGTCACATCCAAATGTTCGGCTCGCTTTTATTTAGATCCCCAGTTCTCACACAGTCCAGTCGATATGCCCCACTCTGCCACTAATGAGCTGTAAGGGAGTTCGTCCCATCCTGGAATAAAAACCTGATTAACTTTAACTTCCTTCTTTTTAAAGAGAGGCATTTTGCTCTGCGAATCCTGCTCACAGCGCCAATTTAATGTTTTGCCAAAAGCCTGCTTTCAGTTTCAGGGTTCGTTGGGTTTGCTGGCAAAATAACCACTCGTCTCACACAACTGAACAGATATAATTAATTTTTTAATAGAAGATTACTTAAGTTCAATATACAGTCATTAGAAGGGGATGAATAAAAGTATTTGAGAGATATAACAGAGCGTACATCACCAGATTGGGCCGACACCTGCATCCAGATTCAAACAGCAGCTGAGAAGTCCCGAGTAATAGCAATCTGGAGTCCCAGTGGGGAAGGGTCCCGGGTGGTGCGTCCACCCCATAGGTGAGACTTCAGATTGCAGCTCTGGGGGCTTCCATTTATAATCCCAGGCCACAAACTGATATTATCAGTTTGTGTGCAAAAATGCAGCTCTGATTTAACTGTAACAATGCTGTTGGTTTCACCTTGTGAGTCACAAGATTTTCCAGACCCCGGGGACTGGCCAGGTCCTCAGGGCTCAAGAAATTCCAAAACCCACTCCCTTTCTTATCATAAGTGTTGCTTGACTTGTTGGTAACAATTGTTAGGTGTGCAAGCAGTCACACAGTCCAGGCAGGGTTACAAGTCATTCAGAGGCCTACTTCTGCCTCTGAAGCCTGAACAAGACTACTCTACTAGTTTTCCCAAAAACACATTTTGTGTCTCTGTTATGTGCATGTATGTTATAATTGTTATTTCTTCTTGCTATATCTAACTTTTTGTCAATATTTAATATCCTTTGTGTCTTGTAACCTTTTATAATTTAAAGTCTATTTTATCTGCTATTAGTAGAGCCACCTCAGCTCTCCTTTGATTAAGATTTGCATGGAATATCTTTTTCCATCCTTTTTCTTTCAACCTCTTTATGTCTTTATATCTAATGTGAATCTGTTGTAGGCAACATATAGATGGATTGATATTTTTTTAAAGTCCTTTCCGCTAATCTCTGCCTTTCAGTAGGAGAGTTTAGTCTGTTTACATTTATTGTGATTACCTATCAAGAAGGAGTTACTTTCATTTATCTTTTTGTTTTCTGTGTGTCTTGCATGTTTTTGTTCCTCAATTCCTCCATTACCATCTTTTTTAGAATTTAGTTGATTTTTTTTTTTGTAGTGAATCATTTTGATTCTCTCCATTTTTCTGTGTATTTTAAAGTTATTTTATTAGTGATTACCTTGGGTATTAAAATTTACATCTTAAACTGATAACAACCTAGTTAGTTTATATGAACACTCTGCCCTTATACACCTGTATCCCTCCCTCTTTTTATTTATATGTACATATATTTATAAGATTACATCTTTATACATTGTATGCCTATTAACATAGATTTATAAGTTTTATGCATTTGTCTGCTAAATCATTTAGGAAGAAGAGAGAAATTACAAACCATACCAAATGTACAATAATACTGGCTTTTATATTTACCTATGTAGTCATGTTTACCAGTGTTGTATATTTTTTTCTTAATGGCTTTGAGTTGTCCTTTCATTTTAGCCTGAAGGACTCCCTTTAGCATTTCTTATAGGACAAGTCCACTGGTAATATACACCTTCAGTTTTTGTTATTTCGATATATCTTAATTTTCCCTTCATTCTTTTTTTTTTTTTTTTTTTTTAATTTATGGCTGTGTTGGGTCTTCATTGCTGTGCGCAGGCTTTCTCTAGTTGCGGTGAGTGGGAGCTACTCTTTCGTTGTGGTGTGCAGGCTTCTCATTGTGGTGGTTTCTCTTGTTGCAGAGCACGGGCTCTTGGCGCGCGGGCTTCAGTAGTTGTGGCTTGTGGGCTCTGGAGCACAGGCTCAGTAGTTGTGGCACACAAGCTTAGTTGCTCTGTGGCATGTGAGATCTTCCTGGACCAGGGCTGGAACCTGTGTCCCCTGCATTGGCAGGCGGATTCTTAACCACTGTGCCATCAGGGAAACCTCTCCCTTCCTTCCTGAAGGATAGTTTATCCAGGTATAGAGTTCTTGGTTGACAGTTTTCTTCTTTCAGGATTTTAAATACTGCCTTCTGGAGGATTCTGAGGAGAAATCAGCTGTTAATCTTTTTTTTTTTTTTAATTTTATTTATTTATTTATTTATTTATTTATTATTTATGGCTGTGTTGGGTCTTCGTTTCTGTGTGAGGGCTTTCTCTAGTTGCGGCAAGTGGGGGCCACTTTTCATCGCGGTGTGCGGGCCTCTCATTATCGCAGCCTCTCTTGTTGCGGAACACAGGCTCCAGACGCGCAGGCTCAGTAATTGTGGCTCACGGACCTAGTTGCTCCGCAGCATATGGGATCTTCCCAGACCAGGGCTCGAACCCGTGTCCCCTGCATTGGCAGGCAGATTCTCAACCACTGCGCCACCAGGGAAGCCCCAGCTGTTAATCTTATTGAAGATCTCTTGTACCTTACCAGTTGCTTCTGTCTTGCTGCTTTAAATATTCTCTGTCTTTGGGTTTCAACAGTTTTATAGTGTGTTTTTGTTTTATGTGTCTTGGTGTGGTGTGAATCTCTTTGAGTTGATCCCACTTGCGCTTCATTAGGCTTCTTGCACATATATACTCATGTCTTTCCTGAGATTTAGAAAGTTTTGGGCCATTATTTCTTCAAATATTTTTTATTCCCTTTTATTTCCTCTTTTTGGAATTTTTAAAATGTATATATTGTTACATTTGGGGGTGTCCCACAGGTCCCTCAGACTCTTTACTTTTACTTATTCTTTTTTCTTTTTGCCTCTCATGTGTAATAATTTCAGTTGTTTTACCTTCTGGTACACTGATATTCCTTTTGTGTGCTCAGATCTTCTGTTGACTCCCTCTTGTGACTTTTTCTTTTTTTCTAATTTATTTATTTTATTTGTTTGTTTTTGGCTGCATTGGGTCCTCATTGCTGCACGGGCTTCCTCTAGTTACAGCAAGCGGGGGCTACTCTTCGTTGCGGTGCATGGGCTTCTAAGTGCGGTGGCTTCTCTCGTTGCGGAGCATGGGCTCTAGGTGTGTGGGCTTCAGTAGTTGTGGTTCACGGGCTCTAGAGTGCAGGCTCAGTAGTTGTGGCGCAAGGGCTTAGTTGCTCCGCGGCATGTGGGATCTTCGCGGACCAGGGCTCGAACCTGTGTCCCCTGCATTGGCAGGCGGATTCTTTTTTTTTCTTAATTTTTTAATTTAATTTAATTAATTTTTTTATACAGCAGGTTCTTATTAGTCATCAGTTTTATACACATCAGTGTATACATGTCAATCCCAATTGCCCAGTTCATCACACCACCCCCCCCACCCCCCTGCGGCTTTCCCCCCTTGGTGTCCATACGTTTGTTCTTTACATCTGTGTCTCAATTTCTGGCAGGCAGATTCTTTAACCACTGTGCCACCAGGGAAGCCCTTCTAGTGACTTTTTCATTTCAGTTATTGTACTTTTCAGCTGCAGAATTCCTGTTTGGTTCCTTTTTGTAATTTCTATTTCTTTACTGATGTTTTTTTTTTTTTTTTTTTTTTTTTTAAATTTATTTTATTTATTTATTTATGGCTGTGTTGGGTCCTCATTTCTGTGCGAGGGCTTTCTCCAGTTGCGGCAAGCGGGGGCCACTCTTCATCGCGGTGCGCGGGTCGCGGCCTCTCTTGTTGCGGAGCACAGGCTCCAGACGCGCAGGCTCAGTAATTGTGGCTCACGGGCCTAGTTGCTCCGCGTCATGTGGGATCTTCCCAGACCAGGGCTCGAACCCGTGTCGCCTGCGTTGGCAGGCGGATTCTCAACCACTGCACCACCAGGGAAGCCCTTTACTGATGTTTTTATTTTGTAGGTACATCATTTTCCTGAATTCCTTTGACCATTATTTCCTTTAGCTCGTTAAATGTATTTAAGACAGTTGATTTAACATCTTTGACTAATAATAATAATTCGGGGGGGGGATGGTGGGATGAATTGAGAGATTGGGATTGACATATATACACTAATATGTATAAAATAGATAACTAATAAAATAATAATAATTCCAGTGTCTTTGCTTCCTCATGGTTTTGGGGTTTTTTTTGTTTTGTTTTTTTGGTAAGAAGTAGATTTATTTAGA
Source organism: Balaenoptera ricei (assembly GCF_028023285.1). NCBI lineage: Eukaryota > Metazoa > Chordata > Mammalia > Artiodactyla > Balaenopteridae > Balaenoptera > Balaenoptera ricei. Next base: position 68,352,518 of record NC_082649.1, on the reverse strand, counting down.
GATACAAATTCTGTAGACAGAATGCAGTCCATCTCAAAAGGCAAGAGTGGCCCCAGGGCATGGGGTTGTCTTGGAAAGTGAGGGCAGCAAAGGGAGAAACACACTTCACAGGCAGAGTGTAGGCTTTCTCAGAAGGCGAGAGGCCACGGTGTTCTGTTTTTGGTGTTTTTTGTTTTTTGTCAGATTCTCCTTTTCCTGTGATCAGGCATTGATTTTCTGTTTCTTTGTATGTTTTTAAATTTTTTGTTAAAACGACATTTGAGTATTATGTTGTGGTAACTTTATTAATTTTTTTTAATAAAAAATTATTTTTATTTATTTATTTGTTTATTTATTTGGTTGCACCAGGTCTTTGTTGCAGCAGGCGTTCTCCTTAGTTGTGGCTCACGGGCTCCTTAGTTGCGGCCGGTGGGCTCCTTAGTTGTGGGTGGCGGGCTCCTTAGTTGTGGCATGCTAACTCTTAGTTGTGGCATGCATGTGGGATCTAGTTCCTTGACTAGATCCCAGGATTGAACCCAGGCCCCCTGCATTGGGAGCATGGAGTCTTTAACCACTGCGCCACCAGGGAAGTCCCTGTTGTGGTAACTTTAGCAATCTAACTTTCCCACTCCTCAGGTGTTGGCTAGTTTTTGCTCATTGAGTGTGAGAGTCTTCCATTTGTGACTTTTACAGATAAATGTTTGAAATGTGTATTCCTTATTGTATGTGATAATTGAAGTTTCTGTTCAATTATATCTGCAGTTAGTGACCTGACAAAGATTACCGTAAATGTCTGGCTCCCAAAAGGGGGAAACATGAAAACAAGTACTGTTCTCTTAAATCTCCTGGAAGCTGCTTCAGCTTGTGGGTGTTGGAACAATGGTCACCAGCCTCTGCCTGCTCCTCAGTGATCAAAAGCAGCCATCATCAGTCAGAACACACAACCCCAATATTTGGAGGACAAGATCTTTATTGTGTCCACCCTAGCCTCCAGCAAGCTATATCCGGAATGAAGGTAGCCATGCCACTGTTGCTTGCTGTGAGGCTGGGGGTTGGGTAGGTGCTACACAAAAGGCTTAAGTTTACCAGTATTCACCAGCCTCTTCATCAAGCTCTACCTTGGAAGTTTCATGTTTTCCAGCTAGACTCCAGAGTTCCAAAAGTTACTTCAGACAGTTTCTGCCAGCTCATTAGTTGTTTGGGTGAAGGGATGGATTCCTGAAGCCTCCTTCTCTGCCATCTTATATGAAATCAATCCACTAAATTGTCTTTTAATTTCTAATTGTTTGCTGCTAGCATATAAAAATATAATTGGCTTTTGTATATTGACCTTGTATCCTATGATCTTGTAAAATTCACATAGTTTTAGAAGTTGTTTGTAGATAGCTAAGTATTTTCTATGTATTTTATGTATGTATAAAGTATTTCTATTATGTTATCTATGGATAGAGAAAGTCTTGTTTCTTTTTTCCTCGTCTGTGTGCTTTTAAAAAATTTTTCTTGCTTTACTATACTGACTGATAAAATGTTGAATAGAAATGGTGAGAATGGACATCTTTGCCTTATTTTGATTATATGAGGGAAATGTTCAGAATTTCACATTGACTGTGATGTCAGCTATAGTTTTTTTGGGTTTTTCATAAATGCTCTTTAGCAGGTGAGGAAGTTTTTTTCAAATTTTTATTTGTGAGAGTTTTAAATTATGAGTGGGTGTTGAATTTTGTTGAGTGTCTTCCTGTATGGTTTTATTCCTTTCTTCTGTTAATATGTTGGATTACATTGATTGATTCTACAGATAGTCAACCTTGCATACCACACTTTGTCATATTATTCCTTCTGTATGTCACTGAATTTGTTTTGCTAAACATTTATTTATTTATTTATTTATTTATTTATTTATTTATTGCTGCATTGGGTCTTCATTGCTGCGCATGGGCTTTCTCTAGTTGTGGCGAGCGGCAGCTACTCTTTGTTGTGGCGTGCGGGCTTCTCATTGCAGTGGCTTCTCTTGTTGCGAAGCACGGGCTCTAGGCGCGCGGGCTTCAGTAGTTGTGGCACGTGGGCTCAGTAGTTGTGGCTTGTGGACTCTAGAGCGCAGGCTCAGTAGTTGTGGCGCACGGGTTAGTTGCTTCGTGGCATGTGGAATCTTTCCAGACCAGGGCTCAAACCCATGTCCCGTGCATTGGCAGGTGGATTCTTAACCACTGCGCCACCAGGGAAGTCCCTGTTTTGCTAAACTTTTAAAAGGGATGTTTGTGTCTGTGTTCATGAAGGATATTGGTCTATATATGTATATTTTTTTCTTTCTGTCTTTTCTTTCATTCGTTCTTTCTTTCTGTATGGTTTTTTTTTTAGTTCTTGTTATCAGGGTTACCTGACCTCATAAAACAAGTTGGAAAGTGTTCTTTCTCTCCCCATTTTCTGAAAGAATTTGTGCAAGATTGGTGTTATTTCTTCCTTAAATGTTAGATAGAATTTACTAGTAAAATCATCTGTGTCTGGACTTTTCTTTGTGGAAAGAGTTGTGATAAATTCAGTTTTCTTAATAGATATAGGGCTATTCAGATTTTATGTTAATCTTGTGTCAGTTTTGGCAAGTTGTATTTTTCAAGGAATTTATCCATTTTGTCTTAAGTTGTTGAACTTAATGGTATGCAGTTGTTCATAATATTACCTTATTATTCTTTTAGTGCCTGTAGGATCCGAAGTGATATCCCTGTTTTTCATCCCTGATAGTGGTAATTTGTGTGTTTTCTTTTCATTGATCAGTTTCTTTAGAGATTTTATCAGCTTTATTGATTTTTTTTTTTTTTTTTTTGTCTCTGTTATTCATTCTCTCTCTCTCTCTCATTGAGTTCTCGTTGTATCTTATTTCCTTCCTTCTACTTTGGTCTTTTTCTAGTTTATTAAGGAGAACCTTAAGTCATTAATGTTATATTCCTACTTTTAAAGCTAAAAAATTTTAGCATTGCTTTAGCTGCATCAGTATAGTACATTTTTTTTAAATGAACACTGATTTTATTAAATTTAAAAATTTTTTTAATTTAATTTTTTGACTGCACCACGTGGCATGGAATCTTAGTTCCCTGACCAGGGATCAAACCCATGTCCCCTGCATTGGAAGCGTGGAGTCTTAACCAGTAGACCGCCAAGGAAGTTCCTATAGTATATATTTTTTAATTGATTTCTCATATATTACCTCACCCTGAAAAGTAGGACATGCAGTCTCAAGTCTAGCTCCTTGTCAGGGAAAATAAGGTGAATTGGTATATTGAAGGGTACACAACTTATTAATCATGGGATTGATGCTTGCTTCCAGGTTGAGTTCCACTGTTTTTTTTTTTTAATATAGTTTTTGACTCCCAGAATCATGAGAGCTCTCTACATGTTCAGGCTGTTCAGTTCCTTGTATCACATGAAGGTCAGGAAAGGAAGCTGAGAGAGTGGAGAGATTTGGAACATGCTCTTAAGGAGTGATGTTTCTTTGGAGATAGCTCTACACTTTTCTGAGTTGGGAAGTTGTGTGGGTGAAAGTTAGTCCCTCCTCTATCTAGAACTATGAGTTGTCTATGAGGTAGATAGAAGTTCTTTTCTGAATTTTTTTAAAACATTTATTTATTTATTTAGGCTGTGTTGGGTCTTAGTTGCGGCACATGTGATCTTCGTTGCTGCGTGTGGGATCTTTAGTTACGGCATGTGGGATCTTTAGTTGCGGCATGTGGGATCTTAGTTGCGGCATGCAGGATCTTAGTTGCGGCATGCAGGATCTTAGTTGCGGCATGCGGGATGTAGTTCCCTGACCACGGATCGAACCCAGGCCCCTTGCATTGGGAGCTTGGAGTCTTAACCACTGGACCACCAGGAAGTCCCTCTTTTCTGGTGTTTAAAGGTGCTTAAAAGTACCTTTTAAAGTTCTGGTGTTTCACTGGAGGGTAGAAAACAGAATCTGTCTTGACAGAGCAGTCAAACTGTTGCATTTTGTGAGGCATTAAACAGGTCATTTGCCTCTTCTGTTTACAGGTTTTCCCCACATTCACTGTCATTTTGCATGTTGCTCATCCTCTTCTGGGTACTTGCTAATAAAATCTTTATCCACAGGATAGATGTTCAGATATGTCATTGTGTGGCCGCAAATGGTATGTGGTTCTAAGTGGAGGAACTACCTGTTGAATTTGTGCTCTGAAATCTCCTTGCATTGTTTTCTGAATGTCTGACTATATAAGGAAATATGCTATGTGGGCCTTGTAGGGGAGAGGTCTCACAGGAGGTCAGAAACATAGGATACTAAGAACATGGTCCTTGGAGTAGAAAACCTAAGTTGGTCTCAGCCCCTTTGTGGGAGTAGCCGCAGATTATCCCAAAATAGCAAAACTCAGCAGTGCTATATTTTGTGGTGGACACTTCATTGTATCTCCCAACTACAGCTGAACACAATCCAGTGCCCATGTCTGAGGAATTTGGTTTTTGATTATAGTTTCAGGTAATCTGCAGAGTAGTATAGTATCAAGACCTTTAAGCATGTGATTTCACCACCAAAGGCAGTCCTCTGGATTGTAGACATATTTGATTTTTAGGTGTATATTGCCTCTTGGTGTGCCTCTTTTAAAATAGTACAGAATTCGGTGATTTAAAACTCCTTTGGAGTTCTAACAGTTGTGTGGTATCATTGAGATGTCACAGGAAAGACAGGAGCTATTCCATGGTTGCCTAATTCCTTACTCTGGAGATTTTCTTGTTTTAAGCTAGTAGTCATCTTTCATGGCAGGGGGTGGGAGAATCTAAATGAGGCCCCCAGGTAATCTGGAAAGCTCAATGCTGTGACCAGAACTTTGACTTCACCTCTCCTAGGTACAGGAGATTTTTTTTTTTTTTTTTTTTTTTTTTTTTTTTTTTAAATTAATTTAATTATTTATTTTTATTTTTTTGGCTGTGTTGGGGCTTCGTTTCTGTGCGAGGGCTTTCTCTAGTTGCGGCAAGCAGGGGCCACTCTTCATCGTGGTGCGCGCGCCTCTCACTATCGCGGCCTCTCTTGTTGCGGAGCACAGGCTCCAGACGCGCAGGCTCAGTAATTGTGGCTCACGGGCCTAGTCGCTCCGCGGCATGTGGGATCTTCCCAGACCAGGGCTCGAACCCGTGTCCCCTGCATTGGCAGGCAGATTCTCAACCACCGTGCCACCAGGGAAGCCCGGTACAGGAGATTTTATTTCCATGTTTTACCTCTTTAACAGGACACATGTGAATATCACTAATACAAGGTAGTGGATTTGTACCTGGAGTGACTTCCAGTTATAAACTCAGAGTTACAGCTAATTGAAATCAGGGTGAGTGACAAGAATTATTTTTCTTTTGTTTCTCTTCTGAAATAGAGCAGATTTTATTCAAAAAAAAATTTTATGGTGGAGGGAAATCTCAAGTAGGGAGTTGTCTACATCAGTTTCCCAGTCACCTTAGGGTATGTTCACCTCTGCCTCAGTCCTGTCAGCTTGCCTCCACTGTGCTCAGCTTTTCTTTTAGTTGAGCTGCAATAGGATGGTAGTAAAGAAAAGGAACTAGAGTGACCAGTCATGTCAGGAACCTAGGTTGCTAGAACAAGCCTTGTACTGTTCGTTTGCATCTTTCAGTTATGCAGAAGCTTCTCTCTTCAGCTTTGGGTCTTCAGTGGGATCAGTAGTATGAGATAATAAGTCTGGAAAGCTCCCCATTCCATACGTTAGCATTTTAGACAGTCTCATTTTAAGTGTTCTTTGGTTTTGTGTTCCTTTTTGAACCATTTCTCCTATCCTTCTACATGTGTGCTTTCTAGGTATGACCGTGTTTGTATTCAGTTCTAACTGTGCTAGGCAGAGACTTAGCTGATCCAGGTATGGCTTGCCTGAACTGACTAATCACAGCACAGGTATTCCTTTGGATTCTTGTTAAAGAATAATCCCATACAAATTGTGAGCAGACACTGTTTCTGGTGAGAAGGATGGGGCACCTTTGTTTCCCCTTTCTTTTTGGTGTTTTCTAGTTTTGATTTCCCTATATCACTTTGGACCTGTGTTCTTAAAATTCTGTCCTCAAACCTCCTTACTTACACTCTTTTGAGCACAGTTGAAATAGACACTTTCAAAAGGATCTTTACTAAAAAAAAAAAAAAAAAAAGTATATATATATATATATATATATATATATATACACACACATATACATATATATATATATATGTCTGGGGAAGCACAAGTTTTTAATCTTTAGAAATACAGTAAAAAAAGGAAAGAGGTTCACTGGATTTTACTTAGCTTCTCTCTTTGTCCTAAATTAATTCTGTTCTGGCTGTTTCTTGATGGGCTGGCACATCTCAGGCATCCTGCCAAGTTTCCTTTCCTCCCTGTTTGCTCTCAGCCTGGTGTCCTCAGGAGGATGCCACTGTGTCCCTTGCTCCTGGATAGGACCAAGATGTCTAAACAATCCTTCCTCTTCTCTGAGGATAAACAAAATAGATACCTTTAAGCCTTTTCCCCCTTCTCCTTTTTTGAAACCTCCCAGATTGCTCTAGGCCTTTGCACATATTTCTGGTTTCTAGGTGAGGGATGTCCCAGTCCCTGGTAGATTGGAAGGGCAGGCTCAGGTTGGCAGCCATACTTACCTCAAGAACGTTCCCTATATTTCTGTCTTCCTTAAAGGAGAGGTTTGTGAGCATCTGCTTGAAACAGTCCTTAGGGGTGAAGGAAGGAGGATTGTTCTCTTTTACCCTCATAAATATACCTAATCTATATCAGCACCTACAGTCTCATACGTAAAAGCACAAATTGACTTGAATTTCAGAAAGCATTAGGTTCCCTTGATTTTATATGCTTCAGAGAACAAACATGCTTTCATGTTAGTTTTCAGCTGCAGTTTTGGGGTTTTTTGTCCTTGAATTTGAGAGTATTTCAGTATCTTTTCCTGTTAGAGTCCATATCAGCTTATTATTTCTGAAATAGTTAGAAATTAGTTTTCATAAAGTCCAGAGCTATGCAACCAGAGCTTTATGTGTTGTCCTTTTCTGTTAGAGTGACTTATCAGTCCATTGTGTTCTTTTCAGTTATGAGTGATTTTGCTGTTTTTCCCTTGGATTGTATCAGAGAGTAAAAAACAAATGAAAGATACATTATTGCCAGAATTTTACTTAGCATTCCTGTCTTATCAAGTTTAAATTACTTTTAAAAGACTTTTAAAAGACTAAGTAGGACTTCCCTGGTAGTGCAGTGGTTAAGAATCCTGCCAATGCAGGGGACATGGGTTTGAGCCCTGGTCTGGGAAGATCCCACATGTTGCAGAGCCGCTAAGCCCCGTGCGCCGCAACTACTGAGGCTGCACTCTGGAGCCCGCGAGCCACAGCTGTTGTGGCACACGGGCTCAGTAGTTGTGGATTGCGGGCTCTAGAGCGCAGGCTCAGTAGTTGTGGCGCATGGGCTTAGCAGCTCCACGGCATGTAGGATCTTCCCAGACCAGGTCTCAAACCCGTGTCCCCTGCATTGGCAGGAGGATTCTTAACCACTGTGCCACCAGGGAAGCCCTCATATGCTTTTTTAAGGGCGTGATACTTTGTCATTATGCTTTTAGTGCTTAAGTGGGTGTATTTAATTTTAGAAGAGGTAGTAGAAATACTGGATTTTTAAACCAGTTTTAATGAAAATTTGAGGAAATTTGCAAATATACCTGTTCAATGTGAAGGTACCAAGGATGCTTCTCTTTACAAAAAGATTGTATATCAAACCCAAGTGGTTAATGTCAGGCTATAAAAATACGTTGGCCACAGAATTTACAATTCTTTTTTCTTTTTTTTGTCTGCACCACGCAGCATGTGGGATCTTAGTTCCCCGATCAGGGATCAGACCCGTGTCCCCTGCATTGGAAGCGCGGAGTCTTCCACTGGACCACCAGGGAAGTCCCAGAATTTCCACTTCTAACCAAGCTCCTTGGAGTGCATGTCTGCTGGTCTGCGTTTTGAGTGTGTGTCTGTGCCTGCCCGACTAACAAACTTGGTGATTGGGTATTGTCTTTCTCTTGCAGTGAAGACAGTTCTTTCCTAGTTCTTAAAATAGTTTGGACCTCATTCACCACCATATCTGATTGCAATTTCTCTTTCTTTGCCAGGGCTTTTATTCATTGCCACTTTCTAGCTTTGCTGTGTTGTTGAATTAAAACAAACAAAACTACTTTTATCTCCTAAATTTGGTTCAAGTTCTTTGGTGTGGTTAATTCTTTATAAGTGAGATTATCTGTATGTTTGCCTGATTTTTTTGCCCCTTGTTTCTCTTTTGTATCATTAATGAAAATGATCTAATCATCCTCCCTCATAGGATGATTCTTTTTTCTTTCTGTATCTTGTTTAGTTTCTGTTGTTGTCATTCTTATGCAGGTACATTTAAACATCTTTTTCTTTCATATGTCAACTCTTTTTCGAGTCAAAACACAGAATTTTGCGTTCTTTTTATTTCTTTGGTTTGGAATTCTATCCTTTGGTCAACATACTTCTCTGTAAAGGCACGTTAATTCTTTGTTCTGGGTTTGGTAGCCCTAGGTTAGAAGTCTGTAAACTTTTTTGATTTACAATCCTAATAGTAAAAAAAAAAAAAAAAGAGAAAGACCTTGTCCTGTCATAAACATTTTTCATATGTTGTATACTTACCCTACTGTACACATCGGTTATATAATCATATACATACATTCATTTATTCAGCTGTTTTTATTGTGTGGCTACCACATGCCAGACACTGCTCCAGGCAGTTTGGATAATATATAGTGAAAAAACAAAGAGCCTTTCCTTCATGAAGCTGACATCATAATAATAATAAACCACAGACATTATCAATAAATAAAATATATAACATGTCAGAAGGGGATAAGTGCCGTGGAAAAAAAGAAAAAGTAGAGCAGATTAAGGGGGGTGGAACATCCAGGCGGGTTTGCAGTTTAAACTTAGGGAGGTTAGGGTAGACATAATTGAGAGAGACATTTGGACACAGACTTTTTTTTTTTTTTTTGGCTGTGTTGGGTCTTCATTGCTGTGCACGAGCTTTCTGTAGTGGTGAGCGGGGGTACTCTTCACTGCAGTGCGCAGGCTTCTCATTGAGGTGGCTTCTTTTGTTGTGGAGCACGGGCTCTAGGCGTACAGGCTTCAGTAGTTGTGGCGCGTGGGTTCAGCAGTTGTGGCTTGCGGGCTCTAGAGCGCAGGCTCGGTAGTTGTGGCGCATGGGCTTAGTTGCTCCACAGCACGTGGGATCTTCCCGGACAAGGGCTTGAACCCCTGTTCCCTGCATTGGTAGGTGGATTCTTAACCACTGCACCACCAGGGAAGTCCTGAGCCAAGACTTTTGAAGGAGGTGAGGGAGTTAGCCACTTGGATATCTGGGGGAAGAATGGTCCAGACAGAAGGAATGGCTGGTGCAAAGACCCTAAAGTAGGAATATTCCTGTATGTCTAGCCAGTATGACTCAGAGTGAGGTAATAAGCAAAGGGGAAAGGGATAGGAATCAGATATGAGAGAAAATGGGGGTGAGGAGGAATGCAGATCTTATAGGTCATGGCAAGGTGTTGGGTGAGATGGGAGCCATTGCAGGATTTTGAACAGAGAAGTCACGTGCTCCGACTGTCAGTTTAACAGAGCCGCTGACTGCCGTGTTGAGAACAGACTGCAGGAAGGCCATGATAGAAGCTGGATACCAGTTGGTGATCACACCAGGTGGTAGCATTAGAGATGGTAAGAAGTAGTTGGATCTGGATTTGTTCTGAAGATAGACTCAGTAGGATTACATGATACCCTACTCATATCATGGGGTTTGAGAGAAAAAGAGGAATCAAGAATGCCTGTCAGGATTTTTGTGAGAACAGCTGTGAAAATGGAGCTGGGGATGGGTAAGACTGCAGGTGGAGAGGTTTTTTGGGGGTGGGGGGAAATGAGTTCTGTCTTGGCAATGTTAAATTTAGACTTCCTAGATCAAATAGGCAGTTGGATATATGAATTTGGTGTTCAAGAAAGAGGACTGAACTGAAAGTGTAGCTAGACAAAAGAGGACCAAGGACTGAGCCCCCAGGCCTCCAGCGTTAGACTGGGAAGAAGAGAAAGAACCAGCAAAGAAGATTGAGTAACAGGAAGACGAGGGGTGTGTGGTGCTTGAAGCCCAAGTGAAGAAAACAGATCAAGGAGTTCTAATATTTTTTTCCCATTTCCAGGGGACTGTGATGGTATTCATACTCCACTTTGGGAACCATTGCTAGTATGTTCTTCTCCTGTCATGTGCTGTGTATTGACATCAGGCTTTTAGCACTATGAAGGCTTTTTGTTTTATTTAATGAAATATAAGTTCAGGGAATAATACAATACTAGTGTACTGGGCACATAGATTAAAAAATGTTAACATTTTACCATATTTGTTTCAGACTTTTAAAAAAGAAATTAAAAATTATTAAAAGAGCTGAAGTTCCCTTTTCTTCCTAGATACCAGTCCCCTCCTTTCTTTTCCTCCTGTAAAGTTGATGCACATTCTTCCATTCCATATCATTGTTGTCATTAATACATATGTGTGTCCGTAAATTCATGTATAATACTGTTTTATGTATTAAAAATTTACAATGATGGCATACTAGAAATATTTCCAAACATGCTTTTCCAATTTGTTTTGAAATGTATTCATGTTAACACATGTAGATTATTAATTCAGTACTATACAATTTATGAATATACCTGTTCATTTATCCATTCGCCCATTGATGAACATTTAAATCATTTCCCATTTTTCTGTTGTAACAATGCTGCAGTGAACATCCTTGAACCTGCCATCTTGGGTACGTGCTAGGTTGTGGAGGGTACAGATCTTTGGTTTTGTGTTGCCATCATCAGAATAGGAGAGGAGCCATTTCTCCCTGGTTTGCCAGTGCTTGGTATGTTCACACTTTGTATTTTTTGCCGATCTTACAGAATTGAAATGGTTTCCTGTTTAAGTTTGCATTCCTCTGGTATTTGTGAAGGGGGGCATCTTATCACATGTTTATTAGCCATCTGAGTGTTTTCTTTTTTCTTCCCACTTTTATTTATAGGAGTTCTTCATATATTGTTTACTAATATTGCTAATTATAAATATTGCAAATATCATTTCTTTGTCTGACTTTTATCTTCACTTATGATTCTTTTATACAAAAAGTAATTTTATTGTGGCTGGTGGTAGGAAGGGGGGATTGCAAGTGGGTATGAGGGATCTTTTGGAGTGATAGAAATATTTTAAAATTGGGTTGTGGGAATTGTACAACTCTGTAAATTTACTAAAAATAATTGCATTGTACACTTAAATGAATTTTATGGTTTGTAGATTATACTTCAATAAAAGCTGTTAAAATTAAAAAAATATTTAATGCCGTCTTATTCATCAGTGTTTCCTATTGTGGTTTGTGTGTTTTATGTCTTATGGAATTTTACCTAATCTATTGTCAAAAGGCATTTAAATTTTGTCCTTATTGCCTTCAAGTTTTATTTTGCACATTTATATGTTGGGAATTTATTTTGGAGTATTGTTGGAGGTAGGGATAGAATTTTATCTGTATGTAGCCTATTTATGACATAGATCATCTTTTTCAATTGAATAATGGGTATTTAAATATTTAATATTATTTTAATTAAATATTACTTCAGGCACACGCACACACTCCCATGTCTGTTCCTAAGATCTCTTTGCTTCTCTTTGCAAAATATACCCTTCCTTAATTGCTATAATTTCATAAAGAGCTTTGCTATTGGGGAGGGCAAGTCATCTTTCATTACTCTTTTTTTTTTAAGTTTTTTTTAAAAATAAGTTTCTACATTCTTTTTTAAAAATATTTATTTATTTAATTTATTTTTTTTGGCTGCCTCGGGTCTTAGTTGCGACACCAGGATCTTTCGTTGCGGGCTCGTGGGCTCTTTGTTGTGGCTCCGGGCTTTTCTCTAGTTGTGGCGTGCAGGTTTACTCTTCAGTTGTGGCACGTGGGCTCTCTCGTTGAGGCGCGTGAGATCAGTAGTTGTGGCGCACGGGCTTAGTTGCCCCGCGGCATGTGGGATCTTAGTTCCCCAACCAGGGATTGAACCTGTGTCCCCTGCATTGGAAGGCGGATTCTTTACCGCTGGACCACCAGGGAAGTCCCTTTCATTACTCTTTGACATTGCTGTCTAGCTACATTACTTGGTCTTTACTCCTCCATAAGTCAGCTTGTCAAGTTTGTCAGAAAACTCTCTTGGAATTTTTATTGAAATTGCATTGCATTTCAATATCGAGCCCCCCCCCACATGAATATGGTGTATTTATGTCTTCTTTTAGGTCCTTCAGTAAAGTTTTATTATTGATTTGTCATAATTTTTAAAGATTCATGTGTACTTTATATAGTTTTGGTTGCTGTTGTAAATGGGATATATTTAAACAGTTTTCATTTTCTAATTATGTTTTGCTAGTATAGGAGACTACTATTGATTTTTTTTCCCCTTTTTGTTAAGTCCTGACTTATAGTAAAGCTATACACAGCTCAGTGGATATGTATAGTACTCATCTTTGTCACCTCTCCCTTTGTGCCCCTTCTCAATTAGCATTTTCCCAGAGAAACCACTGTTGTGGTCTTCATCATTTTGAATTTCATATAAATAGAATCACACCACATGGCCTCTTTTGTGTCTAGATTCTTTCTTGCTACATCACACCCGTGAGATTTATCTGTGTTGTGTTTGGCAGTAGTTGGTTCTTTTTCATTTTTCTGTAGTATTCCACTGTATGAATATACCACAATTCACCCATTTTAATTTTTTTTACAGAATTAAATATCCCACTTATTAATTTATAAGCCATAATAACACCTGATAGTCATTTTACCTCACCAACAGCTTTTGCTTTGAAAAAGGAAAACAAATTAATATATAAATTTCAGCAATATCAGAAACTTTATTTTACTTGAATTAGAACATAATTCATTTTGGAGTTCAATTATATGTTCAAGGAGTTAGTTCCTATAACCAGAAAGTCAACCTAACTATTGTTAACTAATGTCTTTAAAGTGCAAATTTATTTTCATTTGTTGCTGTTCACCAGTGGAAAAAATTCAATTTCAGAATCTCAGCAAGTTCTTCTTAAAAATAGCCTCCTTCCCATTTTATGCAGTGAAATGTGGAACCAAAGTTTTTTAAAGAAAATGAAGGACAAACAAATACAGACTTCTGTAGCTGGTGGTATACAAATTCATAGGCAGAGCAGTGGAACTCCATGACCTCTGGGGGAGCAGTCCGTTCATAAGCTAACAAAATTTTAACCATTTTAATATAAACTTCCAATAATCTAAAATAACTGATTCAAACAAACTATATTATTTCCTCTCTGAACATCAGTCACCAGGATATATGGAGGGGATTGCTGCTACTTAAGCCCCTCTTACTCCAGCATCCACATTTGTGAAGAATGTCTGCTGCTCCTTTTCCTCAAGTATTTAGACCTCTTCTCTGCTCCTGAGGCTGGTGACAGTGTTGAATAAAATGCAGCTATTACTGAAAACCCCACAAGCTAAGCCAGTGGTCCTTTCATTTGGGCACAGTCTTTCTTTCTTTTCTTTCTTCCTTCCTTCCTTCCTTCCTTCCTTTCTTCCTTCCTTCCTTCCTTTTTTCCTTTCTTTCCTTTCTTCTTTCTTTCCTTCCTTTCTTCCTTCCTTCCTTTCTTCCTTCTTTCTTTCCTTCCTTTCTTCCTTCTTTCTTTCCTTCCTTCCTTTCTTCCTTCCTTCCTTTCTTCCTTCCTTCCTTCCTTCCTTTCTTTCTTCCTTTCTTTCTTTCTTTCTTTCTTCCTTCCTTTCTTCCTTTCTTCCTTCCTTTCTTTCTTCCTTCCTTTCTTCCTTCCTTCCTTTCTTCCTTCCTTTCTTTCTTCCCTTTCTTCCCTTCCCTTTCTTTCCTCCCTTTCTTCCCTCCCTTTCTTTCTTCCCTTTCTTTCTTCCTTTCCTTCCTTCCTTTCCTTTCCTTTCTTTCCTTCCTTCCTTTCCTTTCTTTCTCTTTCTTTCTTTTCTTTCTTTCTGCATTGGGTCTTCGTTGCTGCGCGTGGGCTTTCTCTAGTTGCGGTGAGTGGGAGCTACTCTTCGTTGCGGTGTGCGGGCTTCTCGTTGCGGTGGCTTCTCTTGTTGTGCAGCACGGGCTCTAGGCACGCAGGCTTAGTTGCTCCGCAGCATGTGAGATCTTCCCGGACCAGGGCTCGAAACCATGTCCCCTGCATTGGCAGGTGGATTCTTAACCACTGTGCCACCAGGGAAGTCCTGGGTCATATAATTTTAATCACCACATGATTTTGCCAAACGTTCCAAAGCCTAGCTTGGTGCTGTACTTCTCCTGCCTCCCCTAGAACCTGATTCAGACCCCAGTGCAAACGACCCAGTGAGAATAGACATGGTAGTCAGAATGCAGTGGTCTTGTCTACTCTAATGCATAATATTAAATAATATTCTTGATTAATTTCCATTATTCAAGGTTGTGTTAATCAGAGAGGAGCTTTACTACTAAATACTGAAATGTATCATGTTTCCACAATGGGAATTTTCTTATTTTTTAATTTTTTTTTTTTTTTTTTTGCACGGCCATTTTCTGTTGATTACTGAATTCAACTCATTTAATAAGCTACATACACACACACACACAGATACACATAAAATATATATAATATTCACAGAAGTAGAATTTTTTTTTTTTTTTTTTTTTAGATAGCAAAAAAATATATTTTAACTATAAATGTAGTGAGAAGAAAACAAAGGACACATGGTTTCTGCAGCTTTCAGTAGGTGATAAAACAGAAACATCACAATCAATTAGGCGGAGTTCTAGCTCTTTGATTAACCATACCCAGGCAGCACTAATTAAGGGACTGAAAAATACAGGGAGGCCTTAAAACACATCCCTTGAGGCTCCATTCTTGGCCCTACCTTAGTCAACATTTTAAATACAAAATGTAAAACATACATAAAAGAGGAAAGAACAATATAATAAGGCTCTGTGTACCCCAAACCTAGATTCTAGACTTATCGTGATGGTGCCACACTGGCTTTGTCCATCCATCATACTTTCTCTGCTGAGGTATTTTACGGCAAATCTCAGCACATTATTTCATCATTATACAATTTAATGGGAATTTCTAAAAACTGAACATTTTCTTTCATAATACAATAACACTATCACACCAAAGCTAATTGTAATTCCTTAGTACTTTTTAACATCTTGATTGTCTTAAGGTTTTTTATCATTGGTTTTTTTTTTTTTTCACACACACTGTATTTTATTTTTACAAGAGATAAATAGACTGACACCAAGTATTGTACATGGATGTTACCATACGTGAAACACACTCATACTGTGTCATAATATTGACATTCAGTCCAGTAATCCTCCACTGTAACAGCTCCTTTACTTTGCAGTGAAAATTGATTTGTATATTCTTTGCCTCTGAGTCCTTGTGGGATTTTTTCTTTTTTTTTAATTCAAACAGAAAGTCACAACAATTATACTCATCCTCATCAGTTCACTCAGTCCCATGTAATTAATTTTTTTTTTCATCTTGATCTTTTGTTAGCACTTTTATGAGCTCATCAGTTTTTCATTAGAGTTCTGAAAATGCTTTTCATTCAGTTCAGCAGTACAGTCAGTTACCAGAAACCTGTACTTGTCAGAGTCTTTTCCATGAATTTCCTGAAGATGAAACCCTTTTATAGGAACATATTTACAAAAGCATCAGAGTACACCCAGAACTGTCTGTAAATGACAAAAGACTTAAAAATGACCACGGTTAAAGATTTGATGAAAGTTCATAATAATGCAGTTGACAAGAAAATTAGTTATTTCTGAGATATACATTTTAAAGTAATAACTAGGATTATGACTTATAACATTATACAAGAACATATAAGATTTTTAGAAATTTCATGTAATGTCTGAAACATTTATATTAACATATTTCCATACAAATAACCCAATGAAAGTTTAGTATTACTTGTTTTGTTTGTTTGCTTATACTGCAGGTTCTTATTAGTCATCAATTTTATACACATCAGTGTATACATGTCAATCCCAATCGCCCAATTCAGCACACCACCATCCCCACCCCACCGCAGTTTTCCCCCCTTGGTGTCCATATGTCTGTTCTCTACATCTGTGTCTCAACTTCTGCCCTGCAAACCAGCTCATCTGTACCATTTTTCTAGGTTCCACATACATGCATTAATATACGATATTTGTTTTTCTCTTTCTGATGTACTTCACTCTGTATGACAGTCTCTAGATCCATCCACGTCTCAACAAATGACTCAATTTCGTTCCTTTTTATGGCTGAGTAATATTCCATTGTATATATGTACCACATCTTCTTTATCCATTCGTCTGTTGATGGGCATTTAGGTTGCTTCCATGACCTGGCTATTGTAAATAGTGCTGCAATGAACATTCCGGTGCATGTGTCTTTTTGAATTACGGTATTCTCTGGGTATATGCCCAGTAGTGGGATTGTGGATCATATGGTAGTTCTATTTTTAGTTTTTTAAGGAACCTCCATACTGTTCTCCATAGTGGCTGTATCAATTTACATTGCCACCAACAGTGCAAGAGGGTTCCCTTTTCTCCACACCCTCTCCAGCATTTGTTGTTTGTAGATTTTCTGATGATGCCCATTCTAACTGGTGTGAGGTGATACCTCATTGTAGTTTTGATTTGCATTTCTCTTAATAATTAGTGATGTTGAGCATCTTTTCATGTGCTTCGTGGCTGTCTGTATGTCTTCTTTGGAGAAATGTCTATTTAGGTCTTCTGCCCATTTTTGGATTGGGTGGTTTGTTTCTTTAATGTTGAGCTGAATGAGCTGTTTATATATTTTAGAGATTAATCCTTTGTCCGTAGATTCGTTTGCAAATATTTTCTCCCATTCTGAGGGTTGTCTTTTCGTCTTGTTTATGGTTTCCTTTGCTGTGCAAAAGCTTTGAAGTTTCATTAGGTCCCATTTGTTTATTTTTGTTTGTATTTCCATTACTCTAGGAGGTGGATCAAAAAAGATCTTGCTGTGATTTATGTCAAAGAGTGTTCTTCCTATGTTTTCCTCTAAGAGTTTTATAGTGTCCAGTCTTACATTTAGGTCTCTAATCCATTTTGAGTTTATTTTTGTGTATGGTGTATCTAATTTCATTCTTTTACATGTAGCTGTCCAGTTTTCCCAGCACCACTTATTGAAGAGACTGTCTTTTCTCCATTGTATATCTTTGCCTCCTTTGTCATAGATTAGTTGACCATAGGTGCGTGGGTTTATCTCTGGGCTTTCTATCTTGTTCCATTGATCTATGTTTCTGTTTTTATGCCAGTACCATATTGTCTTGATTACTGTAGCTTTGTAGTATAGTCTGAAGTCAGGGAGTCTGATTCCTCCAGCTCCATTTTTTTCCCTCAAGACTGCTTTGGCTATTCGGGGTCTTTTGTGTCTCCATACAAATTTTAAGATGATTTGTTCTAGCTCCATAAAAAATGCCATTGGTAATTTGATAGGATTGCATTGAATCTGTAGACTGCTTTGGGTAGTATAGTCATTTTCACAATGTTGATTCTTCCAATCCAAGAACATGGTATATCTCTCCATCTGTTGGTATCATCTTTAATTTCTTTCATCAGTGTCTTATAGTTTTCTGCATACAGGTCTTTTGTCTCGCTAAGTAGGTTTATTCCTAGGTATTTTATTCTTTTTGTTGCAATGGTAAATGGGAATGTTTCCATAATTTCTTTTTCAGATTTTTCATCATTAGTGTATAGGAATGCAAGAGATTTCTGTGCATTAATTTTGTATCCTGCAACTTTACCATATTCATTAATTAGCTCTAGCAGTTTTCTGGTGGCAGTTTTAGGATTCTCTATGTATAGTATCATGTCATCTGCAAACAGTGACAGTTTTACTTCTTCTTTTCCAATTTGTATTCCTTTTATTTCTTTTTCTTCTCTGATTGCCGTGGCTAGGACTTCCAGAACTATGTTGAATAATAGTGGCGAGAGTGGACATCCTTGTCTCGTTCCTGACCTTAGAGGAAATGCTTTCAGCTTTTCACCGTTGAGAATGATGTTTGCTGTGGGTCTGTCATATATGACCTTTATTATGTTGAGGTAGGTTCCCTCTATGCCCACTTTCTGGAGAGTTTTTATCATAAATGGGTGTTGAATTTTGTCAAAAGCTTTTTCTGCATCTATTGAGATGATCATATGGTTTTTCTTCTTCAATTTGTTAATATGGTGTATCCCATTGATTGATTTGCGTATATTGAAGAACCCTTGCATCCCTGGGATAAATCCCACTTGATCGTGGTGTATGATCCTTTTAATGTGTTGTTGGGTTCTGTTTGCTAGTATTTTGTTGAGGATTTTTGCATCTATATTCATCAGTGTTATTGGTCTGTAATTTTCTTTTTTTGTAGTGTCTTTGTCTGGTTTTGGTATCAGGGTGATGGTGGCCTCATAGAATGAGTTTGGGAGTGTTCCTTCCTCTGCAATTTTTTGGAAGAGTTTGAGAAGGATAGGTGTTAGCTCTTCTCTAAATGTTTGATAGAATTCACCTGTGAAGCCATCTGGTCCTGGACTTTTGTTTGTTGGAAGATTTTTAATCACAGTTTCAATTTCATTACTTGTGATTGGTCTGTTCATATTTTCTGCTTCTTCCTGGTTCAGTCTTGGAAGGTTATACCTTTTTAAGAATTTGTCCATTTCTTCCAGGTTGTCCATTTTATTGGCATAAAGTTGCTTGTAGTAGTCTCTTAGGATGCTTTGTATTTCTGTGGTGTCTGTTGTAACTTCTCCTTTTTCATTTCTGATTTTATTGATTTGAGTCCTCTCCCTCTTTTTCTTGATGAGTCTGGCTAATGGCTTATCAATTTTGTTTATCTTCTCAAAGAACCAGCTTTTAGTTTTATTGATCTTTGCTATTGTTTTCATTGTTTCTATTTCATTTATTTCTGCTCTGATCTTTATGATTTCTTTCCTTCTACTAACTTTGGGTTTTGTTTGTTCTTCTTTTTGTAGTTCCTTTAGGTGTAAGGTTAGATTGTTTATTTGAGATTTTTCTTGTTTCTTTAGGTAGGCTTGTATAGCTATAAACTTCCCTCTTAGAACTGCTTTTGCTGCATCCCATAGGTTTTGGATTGTCGTGTTTTCATTGTCATTTGTCTCTAGGTATTTTTTGATTTCCTCTTTGATTTCTTCAGTGATCTCTTGGTTATTTAGTAACGTATTGTTTAGCCTCCATGTGTTTGTGTTTTTTACGTTTTTTTCCCTGTAATTCATTTCTAATCTCATAGCGTTGTGGTCAGAAAAGATGCTTGATATGATTTCAATTTTCTTAAATTTACTGAGGCTTGATTTGTGACCCAAGATGTGATCTATCCTGGAGAATGTTCCGTGCGCACTTGAGAAAAACGTGTAATCTGCTGTTTTTGGATGGAATGTCCTATAAATATCAATTAAATCTATCTGGTCTATTGTGTCATTTAAAGCTTCTGTTTCCTTATTTATTTTCATTTTGGATGATCTGTCCATTGGTGTAAGTGAGGTGTTAAAGTCCCCCACTATTATTGTGTTACTGTAATCCATTCACGTTTAAGGTAATTATCGATATGTATGTTCCTATGACCATTTTCTTAATTGTTTTGGGTTTGTTTTTGTAGGTCCTTTTCTTCTCTTGTGTTTCCCACTTAGAGAAGTTCCTTTAGCATTTGTTGTAGAGCTGGTTTGGTGGTGCTGAATTCTCTTAGCTTTTGCTTGTCTGTAAAGCTTTTGATTTCTCCATCAAATCTAAATGAGATCCTTGCCGGGTAGAGTAATCTTGGTTGTAGGTTCTTCCCTTTCATCACTTTAAGTATATCATGCCAGTCCCTTCTGGCTTGTAGAGTTTCTGCTGAGAAATCAGCTGTTAACCTTATGGGAGTTCCCTTGTATGTTATTTGTCATTTTTCCCTTGCTGCTTTCAATAAATTTTCTTTGTCTTTAATTTTTGCCACTTTGATTACTATGTGTCTCGGCGTGTTTCTCCTTGGATTTATCCTGTATGGGACTCTCTGCGCTTCCTGGACTTGGGTGGCTATTTCCTTTCCCATGTTAGGGAAGTTTTCGACTATAATCTCTTCAGATATTTTCTCTGGTCCTTTCTCTCTCTCTTCTCCTTCTGGGACCCCTATAATGCAAATGTTGTTGCATTTAATGTTGTCCCAGAGGTCTCTTAGGCTGTCTTCGTTTCTTTTCATTCTTTTTTCTTTAGTCTGTTCCATGGCAGTGAATTCCACCATTCTGTCTTCCAGGTCACTTATCCGTTCTTCTGCCTCAGTTATTCTACTGTTGATTCCTTCTAGTGTAGTTTTCATTTCAGTTATTGTATTGGTCATCTCTGTTTGTTTGTTCTTTAATTCTTCTTTGTTAATCATTTCTTGCATCTTCTCGATCTTTGCCTCCATTCTTATTCCGAGGTCCTGGATCATCTTCACTATCATTATTCTGAATTCTTTTTCTGGAAGGTTGCCTATCTCCACTTCATTTAGTTGTTTTTCTGGGGGGTTTTCTTGTTCCTTCATCTGGTATATAGCCCTCTGCCTTTTCATCTTGTCTATCTTTCTGTAAATGTGGTTTCTGTTCCACAGGCTGCAGGACTGTAGTTTTTCTTGCTTCTGCTGTCTGCCCTCTGGTGGTTGAGGCTATCTAAGAGGCTTGATGGGAGGCTCTGGAGGTGGGTAGAGCTGACTGTTGCTGTGGCGGTCAGAGCTCCGTAAAACTTTAATCCACTTGACTGTTGATGGGTGGGGCTGGGTTCCCTCCCTGTTGGTTGTTTTGCCTGAGGCAACCCAACACTGGAGCCTACCCGGGCTCTTTGGTGGGGCTAATGGCAGACTCTGGGAGGGCTCACGCCAAGGAGTACCTCCCAGAACCTCCGCCGCCAGTGTCCTTGTCCCCACTGTGAAACAGAGCCAGCCCCCGCCTCTGCAGGAGACCCCCCAACACCAGCAGGTATGTCTGGTTCAGTCTCCCCCAGGGTCACTGCTCCTTCCCCTGGGTCCCGATACACACACTATTTTGTGTGGGCCCTCCAAGAGTGGGGTCTCTGTTTCCCCCAGTCCTGTCGAAGTCCTGCAATCAATTCCCACTAGGCTTCAAAGTCTGATTCTCTATGAATTCCCCTTTCCGTTGCCGGACCCCCAGGTTGGGAAGCCTGACGTGGGGCTCAGAACGTTCACTCCAGTGGGTAGACTTCTGTGGTATAAGTGCTCGCCAGTCTGTGAGTCACCCACCCAGCAGTTATGGGATTTGATTTTACTCTGATTGCGCCCCTCCTACCATCTCACTGTGGCTTCTCCTCTGTCCTTGGACGTGGGGTATCCTCCTTGGTGAAGTCCAGTGTCTTCCTGTCGATGATTGTCCAGCAGCCAGTTGTGATTCTCGTGCTCTCACAAGAGGGAGTGAGAGCACGTCCTTCTACTCTGCCATCTTGGTTAATCCTCTCTAAATATTTTAAAGTAAAATAATTTTCAATCCGGTACACACAATGCTACAAACTATTTCCATAGAGAAGGACAGTTTCCTTTTCACAAAAACAAGATTTCCTCACCAAATATTTTATCAAGTCATGGCAGAAATGGTGAAGTCTCATCAGAAAAAGAGTGAACAGGTACTCTGGCAGCAGAGCTGAAAACACTGATTGTAATTTCTGCTCTAGACTGAATGTTTGTGTCCCCCACAAATTCATATGTTGAAACCTAATTTCCAATGTGATGGTGTTTGGAGGTGGGATCTTTGGGGCTGATTAGGTCATGAGGGTGGAGCCCTCATGAATAGAATTAGTGCCCTTATAAAAGAGGCCCCAGAGAGCCCTTTCATCCCTTCTACCACATGAGGACACAGTTACTCATCGAACATCAAACCTGCCATTGCCTTGGTGTTGAACTTCCCAGCCTTTGGAACAGTGAGAAACAAATTTCTGTTGTTTATAGGCCACCTAGTCTATGGTATTCTATTACAGCAGCCCAGACGGATTAAGACAGTTTCCTAGGGATTCTTCTCAAAACCCTAAGAATGTAACTCCTTGTAATTACTTCCTTTCAGTACTCCCAAATGCCCCCAAAATGAGAAATGCCCTATTTCTGCCAAGGACAAAAAGGTGTAGAGAGGAAGAAGAATAGTACATTTCCCTTCAACTCTGAATCTGGGCAAATGCCACTTCAGACTTTCATGTCAAAGAATTAGGCTGTAGGAATTAAATACTAATTGCAATTGCTTTTCACTTCTGCATGTTTGTCAGTCACAGCAAAGGGCCATCAGGATGACTGGGGAAAGTGGGAGCCTTTTTGCGTCCTGGAGATGCTTTTAATAAATGCCAGCTTTCTGCTGGTCTTAGAAACTGGGATGGCGGCTCACAAGTTCCTCCACACTGTATGGTTCCTGGGTCTGTCTGAGTAGTGGAATTAAAGTGGCTATTTTGTGGGACTTCCCTGGTCTGAGTAGTGGAATTAAAGTGGCTATTTTGTGGGACTTCCCTGGGACTTCCAGTGGTTAAGACACCACGCTTCCTCTGCATGGGGCACGGGTTCGATCCCTGGTTGGGAAACTAAGATCCTGCATGCCACGCAGCGTGGCCAAAAACTAGGGGGGAAAAAGTGGCTAATTTGTAATTTTCAAGCACTATTCTTCGTTCCTTTCCTTGACACCCAGGAAACCAGTGCTTGCCAGCATAGAGGTCTGTATCTGTAGGGATTCCACCTTTCCAGAGAAAAATCTTTATGTTACCTGGGAAGTAGACAAGACAGGTAACTTGGAAACACGTTTACATGGGAACACAGCTACACAGAAAAGTGAAACTTGGCCATGATTTCTGTAGTGACGCAGGTCTAAGATGCCACATAAGGCAAAAGAGTACCATTTATAAAGTTTTCCCCAGGGGAAAGCCTTTGGAGTTTTGTTTACAAAACCAAACCAAACCAAAAACATATTCTGGTAGGGAGTTGTTTTTGGTTTGTTTTTAGTTTAACCCATGGCAGTGAAACCAGAGTCCCTCATGACTGCAGTTATGTGATATTTTTGATACTTAGTAGCTTTTAAAGAATTCACAAGTTTTTCTTTTTTTATATATTTATATTTTTATTTTTATATATTTTCCTTATTTCAAAAAATTTTTTAAAATTTTATTTATTTTTGGCTGCGTTGGGTCTTCGTTGCTGCGTGTGGACTTTCTCTAGTTGCGGCGAGCGGGGGCTACTCTGTTGTGGTGCGCGGGCTTTTCATTGCAGTGGCTTCTCTTGTAGTGGAGCACAGGCTCTAGGTGCGTGGGCTCAGTAGTTGTGGCTCGTGGGCTCTAGAGCGCAGGCTCAGAGTTGTGGCGCACAGGCTTAGTGGCTCCGCGGCATGTGGGATCTTCCTGGAGCACGGCTTGAACCCGTGTCCTCTGCATTGGCAGGCGGATTCTTAACCACTGCCCCACCAAGGAAGTCCCTTTATTTTTATGGCTGCATCAGGTCTTATTGCAGCATGTGGGATCTTTTCGTTGCAGCACGCGGGCTTCTCTCCAGTTGTGGTGCATCGGCTTCTCTCTAGTTGTGGTGTGTGGGTTTTCTCTCTCTAGTTGGTGGCGCGTGGGTTTCAGAGCGCCTGGG
The DNA here is from genome assembly GCF_028023285.1 of Balaenoptera ricei. Classification (NCBI taxonomy): domain Eukaryota; kingdom Metazoa; phylum Chordata; class Mammalia; order Artiodactyla; family Balaenopteridae; genus Balaenoptera; species Balaenoptera ricei. The sequence goes on along the minus strand of NC_082649.1, from coordinate 68,328,890 downwards.
CTCTGTAGTTTGCGGCATGCAGTCTCTCTGGTTGAGGCATGCGAACTCAGTAGTTGTGGTGCGTGGGCTTAGTTCCCCCGTGGCATGTGGGACCTTAGTTCCCCAACCAGGGGTTGAACCCATGTCCCCTGCGTTGGAAGGCGTATTCTTTTTTTTTTTTTTTTTTTTTATTTATTTATTTATTTATTTATTTTTGGCTGTGTTGGGTCTTCGTTTCTGTGCGGGGGCTTTCTCCAGTTGCGGCAAGCGGGGGCCACTCTTCATCGCGGTGTGCGGGCCTCTCACTGTCGTGGCCTCTCTTGTTGCGGAGCACAGGCTCCGGGCGCGCAGGCTCAGTAGTTGTGGCTCACGGGCCCAGTCGCTCCGCAGCATGTGGGATCTTCCCAGACCAGGGCTCAAACCCGTGTCCCCTGCATCGGCAGGCAGACTCTCAACCACTGCGCCACCAGGGAAGCCCTGGAAGGCGTATTCTTTACCACTGGACCACCAAGGAAGTCCCCACAAGTTTTTCTTTATGCTAGTAGTTTCTTAAGTCTAGAAAAGACTGCAGAAGCTATTGACATCTTGAATGGCATAAACTACTTGAAATCAGGTCAGTGTATTTGCAGAGGACAGTCTGCAAAATATTTGAGAATTAATTACACTCTGGGAAATATGATTTATTGACTACATGGTATTTAGATCCGTTTGTAAAAAAAAAAAAATAATGAGCAGTAAGGTCCTGAAGTGGCAAGAGTATAAATTTCTTTTATGGTCTGCCTCCTGAAGCATAGTAGAATCAGTTCTAAACTAATTATTTGGATATTTGGACAGGTTCATTTCTACGTATGAGAGAATGAATTTTCTGTTGGTCAGGTTCTTTTTTAGTATCTTGGTACCAGCGCTATGGACCAGAGATAATTCACATTCTCTGCCTTCAGAGACACTTTATAGAGCAGCATTTTTCATTTTGGGGCTTATGGAGAATATGCCCTTTGTCATTAGTGAAAGAGCTTGTTCTTCATTTGTTGGAAGTTTCCTTGTTGTCATCAGAAAACAGTTAGTGACCTCTTTATGTGCAAAGTATATTAACTGGAGATCTGGGGATTTTGATGCAACTATTTCTGGCCTTTCATTTATGATGGTTTTGACTGCAAGTGACAGAACATCCTAATGCGACTGGCTTAAAGCATAAAGGGAAATTTATTTTTGTTACATAACAGGATATCCAGTACTTTAGTGACAGCATCATGGGCCCTGATGTTTTCTTCCTGTTCTGTATGCTCAGCATGTTGGCCTTGTCTTAGGCAAGTATCTTTTAGAGTCACAAGGTGGCTGCAGTAGTCTCATATATCACGTGCAGACAGAATAATATCCTGAGGAAGAGGAGCTACCCCTCTCTCATGTTAAGAGCAAGGTATCTTTTCCCAGAGAATCCCTGGCCAACTTCTCCTCATCTCATTGGGAAGAAGAGAGTCACATGCTTTTTCCTAAATAAGCTCGTAAGAACTGAGGTACTGTTCAAGATTCTCCCTGAACTAGAATGGAATTTCACATTCCCTTGAGGTTTGACTGCCTGAACAAGATTGGGACTCTATTAGGAAAGGAATAGTGGAGACAGACACCATCATCCATAGCCCTCTCAGTCCACGGTTTTTACAGCGGGCCTTGGTGGACACCAGAGTTCAGGAATGACCTCTGGTTGTTTATCAAAAAGAGTCAGAGCTTTTGCTATTTCCAGAACTTTCAAGGCTGGGCAGTAGGTGAGTCAAGCCCAAGCCCTTCACCTACGTCGGCATATCCCCCAGGGTTGGCAGTGGGCATGTCTTCATGAGGAAACTTGAAGTTTCTTACTTCAAGTGACATACAAGGCTCCACACCTTGTAGGCCAGGGCTTCACAGAAGTTGAGAGAGTTCTGGGCACTTCCACTTTTTCAGGTTCCCAGTTTATTTAAAAAGAAAGGCCAAATCAGAGCTATAGAAATGTGGTATATTTTACATGTTTACTTGTAAGAAAATATTTCAAACACAAAAACAGTACCATGACTTTATGTAGACATCAAGGGGAAACAAAATATCAAAAGTCTACATCTGACTGGAGATTGAACTTCTTCCTTTCAGTCCTGTGGGGGCTGCAGAGGATGCCACGGATCTCTCAGAGTCCAAGGAATGGCCCTAATGTCCAACTCTTCTGGGGCACTTGGCACTGTTGACCCCTCTCCTAAACCAGATACCCACTGACCCAGGCTAGAAAGTCTGGCACCTTCTTGGTATCCCATCTGTGGTCAGAGGCAATCCCAGGGTGAAGAGGAGCCAGGGCAGGAGCCGACTGACATTGCTAACTAGAGTCCACTGCCACAGTGGGCACCTCCAGGAACCCTGAGATAAGCCTTCCACAATTGCTTTCTGCCCTAAGCACTGCCACTGTGCTTTCATATTTTATTTTCATATTGTTGTGCTTTTACTCACTGTGGTCCTCTTTCTGGAATTATTTTAATTCATTCTAACAAACCTTACTTTGAGCACTACTGTGTGCCAGGAACTGCCTTGGATCCTAGATGGAGTTAAGAGAGAATGGTTTGGTGGTGGTGACAGATGACAAAATAGATGACATTACAGTGATTTATTGCTGCCTTAGAGTTGGCACAGGGTGCCATAGGAGTCGCAGAGGTGTACATCAAACTCTTATTTCAAGAGAATGGAGTCTCAAAAAACTCCCTGAGACAGGGAGTTGCCTTATCCTGAAGGAGGACTAAAAAATGAATAGCTTTAAAGTGGTGCTGATCTGTTTGTGGGAGTGGGAATGGAGAATAGTTTATTTTTGTTGATAGCGGTGAAATAGAACATAGTTTCCTGGGCAGCTTTGGATTAAGAAAATTTTGCAGTTTTGCAACAGTGTTCTTGTATAGCTCATTTTGCCCATAATTATGAGGTTCAGAAAAAAAAAATAGTTTATTATCTCTTGAAGATAAAACCATATTTCTGCTCTATATTTTCTTTTTCTTTTTTTTTTTTTTTAATTATTTATTTATTTATTTATGGCTGTGTTGGGTCTTAGTTTCTGTGCGAGGGCCTTCTCCAGTTGCGGAGACCGGGTGCCACTCTTCATCGCGGTGCGCGGGCCTCTCACCACCGCGGCCTCTCTTGTTACGGAGCACAGGCTCCGGACGCGCAGGCTCAGTAATTGTGGCTTGCGGGCCTAGTTGCTCCGCGGCATGTGGGATCTTCCCAGACCAGGGCTCGAACCCGTGTCCCCCGCATTGGCGGGCAGATTCTCAACCACTGCGCCACCAGGGAAGCCCATTTTCTTTTTCTTTTTTAGTCTTGATCTTTCAGAAGTTGTCTTGCCTACTACATTCCTTTTTAATTTTTTTTTTTAACTTTATAGAAGTATAGTTTATTTACAATGTTGTGTTAATTTTTTCTGTACAGCCAAGTGACTCAGTTACACACACACACACACATATATATATATATATATATATATATATATATATATATATATATGTTCTTTTTCATATTCTTTTCCATTATGGTTTATCACAGGATATTGAATATAGTGCCCTGTGCTATACAGTAAGACCTTGTTTATCTGTTCTATATATAATAGTTTGCCTCTGCTAATCCCAAACTCCCAATCCTTCCCTCCCCCACCCCCCCACCTACTACATTCCTAATTTTTAAAATATATTCAGTATTAAGTTGCCCACTATATTAACTTTCTTGAGAGAAGACTGACATTAAAAGGAGGTTATTTAAGTACAAAGAGCTTTTCTTTGTCCCTAGAGTCAAACAGAAAGGGAAGCTCTGTGGTGCTAGACATGGTCATAAATTGATGGCCATAGATTTAAAGTAGAAGAAATATGAAGCCTGAATTCCTTCAGGAAAACAAAACATTTTTTAAAAATATTTATTTATTTATTTTGGCTGCACCAGGTCTTAGTTGTGGCACGTGGGATCTTCGTTGCGGCATGTTTTTTCGTTGCGGCATGCAGGATCTTTTAGTTGTGGCATGAGGGCTCTTAGTTGCGGCATGCAGACATCTTAGTTGCGGCACGTGGTCTTCTTAGTTCCGGCATGTGAACTCTTAGTTGTGGCATGCATGTGGGATCTAGTTTCCCCACCAGGGATCAAACCCAGGCCCCCTACATTGGGAGCATGGAGTCTTACCTACTGGACCACCAGGGAAGTCCCAAAACAAAACCTTTTTATGCTTCTACAACTCAGGAAGGAATGGCTTTTCCTGTCTGGTCCTTGGCACCTTCAGCAGAAAAGTTGGGAATCTAGAATGACCTGATTTCTCAGGCAAAAACCCTTCCTTTGAGTCAGGGAGAGACCCTTACCAGTACTGAGTATTGTGAGAAATCCGAACAGAATGAAGTGGTGTTGCTTTCTGTTTTTTTCTTGAGCTCTTAACTGAATGTGAAGTAAACAGGGATAGTTGCCTTCCTGATGGCTACAACATACTGTAGCTCTAAAATCAAATCCTTTAGAGAACTTAGAAGGGATCTGAGAACTAGGAAAGGAAGAGAATATGGGCTTCTGTGCATAAAAAGACGGATGGAGGAGACCAAAATTACATCATTCAACAGAAATTGACTCAGCTACCTCTCATGCATCAGGCAGTGTTGTACATACTGGGGAACACATAGCAGGGAACAAGACAGAATCCCTGTTGTTCCTCAGGAGTGGATATTCTGTGAACTCCAGGGAAACTGTAACTTGCCTGGTGTTTTGATTCCCTCTTTTCCTCTCTTCCCTCTGTTAGGAGAGAAGAATAAGCTGAACAGACTCTGACCGTTGGTTTTCAGCTCGCCAGGACCTTCTACCTAGCTCTCCTTTCGTGGCTCATGTGCTGCATCCTCTGCTCTCAGTGTGCAACTGGCCCCCAACGCAATGTGTGTTTGTCAAACCATGGAAGTGGGGCAGTATGGCAAGAACGCAAGTCGGGCCGGAGACCGGGGAGTCCTCCTGGAGCCCTTCATCCACCAGGTGGGCGGACACAGCAGCATGATGCGCTACGACGACCACACTGTGTGCAAGCCCCTCATCTCCCGGGAGCAGCGCTTCTACGAGTCCCTCCCTCCCGAAATGAAGGAGTTCACCCCTGAGTACAAAGGTCAGTCACTGGCCAGTTTGGAGACAGCAGCAGCTATAGGCCCTCAGCTCAGTTTTCCTTGTTCTGATGGCCATGTGGTGTGATTGTAGGTCTCTGTTGTCTCAAAGCAGCAGAGTCACTTTGTTAAGCAAAATTTGAAGCTGAAAGCATCAGCAAGGTCTTTAGATCTTGAAAATTGAATTCATTGATAGGTAAACCTGAGAAGAATTCACAGCATTAAGTCCCATTGGTGAAGAGCATGCTGTTGTCAAGGAGGTTTTCCTGTTTGCTGGAATGGTCTAGGAGAGAAGGGGCAGCACTTATCTGGTCCCAGAGGAGGAAGAATTGGATGCTTTCCAGGCTAAGGCAATGAGACAGCTGGCGAGGAGGTTCAGTGGAGCTTGTGTATGTATGTGCTGGGGGATGAATTGATGGTAAGAAATCTACAGAAGGACTGGGGCCTGGAGGGTCCTAACTTTTAAAGGAAAAATAATCTGTTTTAAAACGTAAATTAACTTTATAGACTAGAACCCCGTGGATATATACCAGAATTTAAGGTACTTGATTTTCAAATCTGATTTTTGTCACTATGATTATATATTTTTATGATTGCCTCTCATGTGTAAGTTATGTTTTTAGTTCTGTTTTTTGTTTTGTTTTGGCTGTGCCACATGGCTTGCGGGATCTTAGTTCCCTGACCAGGAATTGAACCCGGGCCACTGAAGTAAAAGCACCTAGTTCTAACCACAGGACTGCCAGGGAATTCCCTGTGTTCTGTTTTTTGGTTTTGTTTTTTTTTTTAGTTTATTTATTTACTTTTGGTTGCATTGGGTCTTTGTTGCTGTGCGCGGGCTTTCTCTAGTTGCGGCGAGCAGGGGCTACTCTTCGTTGCGGTGCGTGGGCTTCTCATTGCAGTGGCTTTTCTTGTTGCGGAGCACGGGCTCTAGGTGCATGGGCTTCAGTAGTTGTGGCATGCGGGCTTCAGTAGTTGTGGCTCACGGGCTATAGAGCGCAGGCTCAGTAGTTGTGGCGCACAGGCTTAGTTGCTCCGTGGCATGTGGGATCTTCCGGGACCAGGGCTCGAACCTGTGTCCTCCGCATTGGCCAAGCGGATTCTTAACCATTGTGCCACCAGGGAAGCCCCTGTGTTCTGTTTTTCAACTTTTCCAAAGCAGTATGAATTCAGTCATGTTTGTACCATCCTTTACTTGGGGGATCCTCGATTTAGAAAAACCAATCCATATTGGTATTGACTTTTGTTTCCTTAAATCTTTAATTGTGGTGAAATATACATAACATAAACATTTTAAAATATTTATTTATTTATTTTAAATAAATTTATTTATTTATTTATTTACTTTTGGCTGTGTTGGGTCTTCGTTTCTGTGTGAGAGCTTTCTCTAGTTGCGGCAAGCGGGGGCCACTCTTCATCGCGGTGCGCGGGCCTCTCACTATTGCGGCCTCTCCTGTTGCGGAGCACAGGCTCCAGACGCGCAGGCTCAGTAGTTGTGGCTCACGGGCCCAGTTGCTCCGCAGCATGTGGGATCTTCCCAGACCAGGGCTCAAACCCGTGTCCCCTGCATTGGCAGGCAGATTCTCAGCCACTGGCTGCGTTGGGTCTTCATTGCTGTGTGCGGGTTTTCTCTAGTTGCGGTGAGCGGGGGCTACTCTTTGTTGCCTTGCGCAGGCTTCTCATTGCGGTGGCTTCTCTTGCTGCGGAGCACGGGCTTAGTTGCTCCGCAGCATGTGGAATCATCCCGGACCAGGGCTCAAACCCGTGTCCCCTGCATTGGCAGGTGGATTCTTAACCACTGCGCCACCAGGGAAGTCCACATAACATAAAATTTAACCATTTTTTTTTAAAGTGGTTGCACCTTGTCTTTTTTTTTAATTGAAGTATAATTGATTTACGATGTTTGTTCATTTCTGCTGTACAGCAAAATTTACCGTTACATAATTTAGTGGCATTAAATACATTCACAGTGCTGTATACCATTACCATTATCTATTTCCAGAACTTTTACATCATCTCAAACAAAATCTCTATACCCATTAAATAACTCCCCATTTCCCTCTCACCTGAACCCCTGGTACCCCCTAATCTACTTTCTGTCTCTACAGATTTGCCTGTTGTAGAGATTTCATACAAGTGGAATCATGTAACGTTTCTCCTTTTGGGTCTGGCTTATTTCACTTAGCATAATGTTTTCAAGGTTCATCCACCTTGTAGCATGTGTCAGAACTTCATTTGTTTTTATGGCTGAATACTATTCCAGTCTCAATATATGCCACATTTTGTTTATCCGTTCATCTGTTGATGGACACTTGGGTTGTTTCCATCTTTTGGCTAATGTGAATAATGCTTCTGTGAGTATTTATCTGAGTCTCTATTTCCAATTCTTTTGAGTATATAGGAGTGGAATTGCTGAATCATATGGTAATTCTGTGTTTAACTTTTTTGAGGAACTGTCAAACTGTTTTCCATAGTGGCTGTACCATTTGACATTCTTACCAACAGTGTTCCTATTTCTCCACATCCTTACAAACCCTTATTTTCCATTAAAAAAAAAAAATTATAGCCACCCTAGTAGGTGTGAAGTGGTGTCTCATTGTTTTGTTTTGATATGCATTTTCTTAATGATTAATGAATGATGTTGATGTGCCATTGGCCATTTGTGTTGATGTTGATGTGCCATTGGCCATTTGTGTATCTTCTCTGGAGAAATGTCTATTCAAGTCCTTTGTGCAGTTTTGAATTGTATGGTTTGTTATTATTTTCAAAACAGAATCAGAATAATACTGAATTTGGAGGAATAAATATTCTAAGGCTGCAAAACGAGAGAGAAGCCAGAATCAAACACACTGCTGTCCCTAAGTGGCTAAGAAACAACAGTTATAAATGCTTTATAAATGTGGCTTTAGCCACCTACTCATCCACACTCAACACATCCATGGCCAAATCTTCTGCTATAAATATGCCAAAACCAGAAAGAGAACTGCAAGCCCTGTTAGCTCATGGAGTCCTTCTGATGCTCAGGGAAAAAAAAAACCCTTAAAATGGAGTTGAGCCCCTGGCTCCAAAGAAATGTTTTCTAAATCACAACCACCAGAATTGGGACAAGTTAGAATTTCAAGGTGCCACCCAGGGAAGGATTGTCAGTCATAGATTGGTTCAGTTTTTCCCCCAACCTGCTCTCAGACTGGGGAACAGAAGTCTTTAAAAGCCATAGCAAATCCTTAGTATCTACCTGATTTTTTTTTTCCTCAGGCTGCGTTTTCACTAGGGAAGAATAAATACACTTTCTCAAAAATACAATTAAATTAAAATTGATCCCTTCTTTTTAAGTCAAGTGAAGTCCAGTTTATTCAGAGAAAATGGAAGATATGATGGGTCCAATTCATGTATTTCAAAGACTGATACCATAGGGTTTTTACCTTTTTTGTTTTTGGCTGCACCACGTGGCATGTGGGATCTTGGTTCCCTGACCAGGGATCAAACCCGTGCCACCTGCAGTGGAAGCACAAAGTCTTAACCACAAGACCGCCGGGAAGTCATTTACTTTTTATTTTGAAATAAATTTAAAATTACAGAAAAGTTGCAAAAATAATAAGAGTTCCTCTAATGGTCCCATGATGCCGATGTACCAAGTAAAGCCCTGTAATTGTGCGGCTCACTCTCTGTGTAGATGCACGTACTGGCTCCCCAGTGTGCATGGCAGGACCATCAGCCCCGTGCTAGGTGCAGGAAGAGCCTTCAACCTATTGAGTTCCGCCACGGTACTTTATTTTTTCCACCAAGATGACATTCTAAAGTATCTGTATGAATTGAAAGCTGCAGTCGATGGTCTCTCCAAGATGATTCAGATGCCAGATGTGGATTTGGATATTACCAACATAATCCAAGCTGACGAACCCACTGCTTTAGCTACCAGTGCATTGGGCTTAAATTCAGTGTTTGGAAGAGACTACAGGGCACTGAAAGACATCTTTTTTTTTTTTTTTTTTTTAAAGATTTATTTATTGATTGATTACTATGTTGGGTCTTCGTTTCTGCGCGAGGGCTTTCTCTAGTTGCGGCAAGTGGGGACCACTCTTCATCGCGGTGCGCGGGCCTCTCACTATTGCGGCCTCTCTTGTTGCGGAGCACAGGCTCCAGACGCGCAGGCTCAGTAGCTGTGGCTCACGGGCCTAGCCGCTCCGCGGCATGTGGGATCTTCCCAGACCAGGACTCGAACCCGTGTCCCCTGCATTGGCAGACAGACTCTGAACCACTGCGCCACCAGGGAAGCCCTGAAAGACATCTTGATCAACACAAACCCAGCCTCCCCTCCCTTTCCCTCCCTTTCCCTCCCTTCCCCTCCCTTCCCCTCCCTTCCCCTCCCTTCCCCTCCCTTCCCCTCCCTTCCCCTCCCTTCCCCTCCCTTCCCCTCCCTTCTCCTCTCCCTGCTTGTATTGCACTGGCTGCTCTGTGACCACTAGAGTCCTCTCTACTGTTCACACACATTCAGCAGTCAAGAGCACGCCAGAAAACCTTCATAAGTGCTGGGTTTTACTCTTAATTTGGAAGAATGTGCTAAAGACTCAGATGAAGTTCAGTATCCAAATGATGTATCCCATTGAAGGAGAAGGGAACATGCACATTTTTTGTTTTCTGTTTGGCCAGAAGCATAATGCTGTAAGTTTAACCCTTATAGATAGCTGGGTAGATAGAACTATTTTTCAGCCAGAAGAGGGAAGCCACTGTGTTCTGCTCCATGAATTCAGCTTTTGGGAAGAGCTCCTGGCTTCTTGGGAATGAACTCACTGTGGCAGAAATTGTGCTGTGGTCTGTTCTCCAGCAGACAGGAGGCTGCAGTGTGATGGTGCCAGCCAACGTGCAGAAGTGGATGAGGGCCTGTGAAAACCTGGGCCTTTTTAACACTGCCCTTAAGTTCCTTAAGTGAATTTCAGTACCTGATTTTAAAGGGTTTAGATTTTAAGTATGATGCTGTTTCATGCCGATTGTTAGTAAAGGGACTTATACTAAAATCAGAGTCTTTACTTAGGCTGGTTGTCTAGTATCAATAAACAAAAGCATCATTAAAAAATACATAACCATAGTATAATTTATAATTACCAAAGCCAGGAAAGGAACATTGGTATAATACTATTAACTAATCCGTACATTTTATTCAAATTTTGGCTGTTTTTCCACTTATAAATTTATTTATTTATTTTTGGCTGCATTGGGTCTTCGTTGCTGCGCGCGGGCTTTCTCTAGTTGCGGCGAGTGGGGGCTACTCTTCGTTGCAGTGCGCGGGCTTCTCATTGCGGTGGCTTTTCTTGTTGTGGAGCATGGGCTCTAGGTGCACAGGCTTCAGTAGTGTGGCACGCGGACTCAGTAGTTGTGGTTCGTGGGCTCTAGAGTACAGGCTCAGTAGTTGTAGTGCACGGGCTTAGTTGCTCTGCGGCATGTGCGATCTTCCCAGATCAGGACTTGAACCCGTGTCCCCTGCATTGGCAGGCGGATTCTTAACCACTGCGCCACCAGGGAAGCCCCCCCGCCTTTTTAAAAAATATTTATTTATTTATTTATTTATGTTTGGCTGCATTGGGTCTTAGTTGCAGCATGCGAGATCTTTGTTGCGGCAGGCGGGCTTCTCTCTAGTTGTGGCGCGCGGGCTCCAGAGCACGTGGGCTCTATAGTCACGGCATGTGGGCTCTCTAGTTGTAGAGAGTTGGGCTCAGTAGTTGTGGCATGTGTACTTAGTTGCCCTGCGGCATGTGGGATCTTAGTTCCCCAACCAGGGATCAAACCCGCGTCCCCTGCATTGGAAGGCAGATACTTAACCACTGGACCACCAGGGAAGTCCTGACCTTGACACTTTTGAAGAGTACTAGTAGTTATTTTATAGACTGTCCCTAAATTTGGATTTGTCTTATCTTTCCTCAGGATTAGATTGAGGTTGTATATTGGGTTGGCCAGAAAGTTCATACGGGTTTTTGTCAGATGTCACAGAAAAACCCGAACGAACTTTCTGGCCAACCTAATATTTTGGGGCGATAGAAATGATCCTGTGTCCTCTTCAGTTCATCATATCACAAGGTACATACCTTGTTACTGGTGATTTAACTTTTTTTTTTTTTTTTAATTTATTTTTGGCTGTGTTGGGTCTTCGTTGCTGTGTGCGGGCTTTCTCTAGTTGCAGTGAGCGGGGGCTACTCTCTGTGGCGGTACATGGGCGTCTCATTGCGGTGACTTCTCTTGTTGCAGAGCACGGGCTCTAGGCACACAGGCTTCAGTAGTTGTGGCACACGGGCTCAGTAGTTGTGGCTCATGGGCTCTAGAGCGCAGGCTCAGTAGTTGAGGCGCATGGGCTTAGTTGCTCCACGGCATGTGGGATCTTCCCGGACCAGGGCTCAAACCCGTGTCCCCTGCATTGGCAGGCAGGTTCTTTTTTTTTTAGAAATTCACGTTCTTTTATTTATTTATTTATTTATTTATGACTGTGTTGAGTCTTCGTTTCTGTGCGAGGGCTTTCTCTAGTTGCGGCAAGTGGGGACCACTCTTCATCGCGGTGCGCAGGCCTCTCACTGTCTCAGCCTCTCTTGTTGCGGAGCACAGGCTCCAGACGCGCAGGCTCAGTACTTGTGGCTCACGGGCCCAGTTGCTCCATGGCATGTGGGATCTTCCCAGACCAGGGCTCGAACCCGTGTCCCCTGCATTGGCAGGCAGATTCTCAACCACTGCGCCACCAGGGAAGCCCGGCAGGCAGGTTCTTAACTGCTGCGCCAGCAGGGAAGCCCCCCCATCATTTTTGACTATTGCTTTACTTTCAGTTACCGCAAGATGTTCCAGGCTCATCTTGTATTTTTCCTGTCCAGATTCAGGAGCCAAATACTTCTGCAACAAGCTCTTCTTCCTTTTAGGAATGGTATTTAGAAAAAACAAGATCTTGGTGCTAGATGTTCTGATTGCCACTGGAATATCTTTGCCTTTAGCCCCTTTCAACACACAGGTTTAGAAAATACATGTATTAATACTAACCCACAATTACACATATATTTCTTTATTGCCAGAAGTACAGGTATTTTTAAAACTCAGCTAAGGAAAAATGTCTATATTTTGGCAATAGGTTTGAAGAGGGATTTTCATTTATTTAGTATGACTAGCGGTAGTTATCAAGTGTTACTTCTTTTTTTTTTTCAATATTTTATTCCATGCCATGCCATTCCATTCCATTCCATTGGGTCTTCGTTGCTACGTGCGGGCCTTCTCTAGTTGCGGCCAGCAGGGGCTACTCTTCATTGCAGTGCACGGGTTTCTCATTGTGGTGGCGTCTCTTGTTGCGGAGCATGAGCTCTAGGCACGCGGGCTTCAGTAGTTGTGGCACATGGGCTCTGTAGTTGTGTAGTTGTGGACTCTAGAGCTCAGGCTCAGCAGCTGTGGTGCACAGGCTTAGTTGCTCTGCGGCATGTGGGATCTTCCCGGACCAGGGATCAAACCCATGTCCCCTGCATTGGACTGCTAACCACTGCGCTACCAGGGAAATTCCAAGTGTTACTTCTTAATAGTACTAAATATGAGGTTCTAGGCTTCTGTATAGTTATTCAAAACTTTGCCTCATTCATTTTTCAGTTACCAGTACTTACTGAGCATCTACTAGATGCCAGGCCCTGTGCTCATTAGTGTAAAAGACAAAAAAGGCCCATACCTTTATGGAGCTTACATGCTACTGTGAGAAACAAAGAATAAACAAATTATAGACAAAACAATTATAGATTGTGATAAGTACTTTGAATAAAATAAGTCAGGTTCTGTAATTGAAAATAATAAAGCTTCCAAAACAGAGCACTTGATATAGAATGATCAGGGAAGGAGTGTCTGGGGAGACTTAAAGGACTGAAGGATGAGGAGCAGCTGTGGGCAAAGGACAATGGAAAGAACATTCCAAGCTTCCACTCATAAACAAAAGCCCTGAGGTAAAAAACAACAGGGCTTCCCTGGTGGTGCAGTGGTTGAGAATCTGCCTGCCAATGCAGGGGACACGGGTTCGAGCCCTGGTCTGGGAAGATCCCACATGCCGCGGAGCATCTAGGCCCGTGAGCCACAACTACTGAGCCTGCGCGTCTGGAGCCTGTGCTCCGCAACAAGAGAGGCCGCGACAGTGAGAGGCCTGTGCACCGCGATGAAGAGTGGCCCCCACTTGCCGCAACTGGAGAAAGCCCTCGCACGGAAACGAAGACCCAACACAGCCAAAAATAAATAAATAAATAAATTTATAAGAAAAACAACAACAACAACTAGCTCTAAGAACTAGTCTACCTCTTTTTGCCAATTAAGAGTTAAGAAACAAAAGCAATTATACTCCAATAAAGATGTTAAAAAAAAAAAGTTAAGAAACAACCCTATTCATAAATGGTCAAAGGAGTTGAATAAACATTTCTCCAGAATAGATACACAAATGGCCAATAAGCACATGAAAAGATAATCAACATCATTAGTCATTAGGGAAATGCAAATCTAAACCACAATAGAGACTACTCACAACCGGTGGATGGCTATTAAAAAGAAAGAAAACTAACACAACATTGTAAAGCAACTATATTCCAATAAAAATTAATTTGAATAAATAAAAATACATTAAAAGAAAGAAAAGGAAGGAAGGAAGACAGGAAGAATGGAAGGAAGAAAGAAAGAGTGGCAAAGATATGGAGAAATAGGAACATTGCTGGTAAGAATGTCAAATGGTACAGCCACTATGGAAAAACAGTTTGACAGTTCCTCAAAAAGTTAAACACAGAATTACCATATGATTCAGCAATTCCACTCCTACGTATATACTCAAAAGAATTGGAAATAGAGACTCAAACAGATACTTGTAATACTCACAGAAGCATTATTTACAATAGCCAAAAGGTGGCAACAACCCAAGTGTTTGATTGGGTTGAACAGACGAACGGATAAACAAAATGTGGCATATATTTACGCTGGAAGAGTATTCAGCCATAAAAACAAATGAAGTTCTGACACATGCTACAAGGTGGATGAACCTTGAAAACATTATGCTAAGTGAAATAAGCCAGACCCCAAAGGACAGACATTACATGATTCCACTTGTACGAAATATCTACAGTAGGCAAATTTGTAGAGACAGAAAATAGATTAGAGGGTACCAGGGGTTCAGTTGAGAGGGAAATGGGGAGTTATTTAATGGGTATAGAGATTTTGTTTGAGGTGATATAAAAGTTCTGGAAATAGATAACGAAAGTGGTTATACAACATTGTGAATGTACGTAATGCCACTGAATTTTACATTTAAAAATGGTTAAAGTGACAAATTTATGTTATATATGTTTTTACCACAATTTTAAAAAGTAAAAAAAATATATTAAAGAACCCCCGAAAACCTCTACCCAAATGTAATTCTCTGTGTTTAAGCCAATCTTACAAATGCCAAGAAAATTAGGGCTTATATCAAATAAAGTAAAGGACCATTGATTTTCATTTTCCTACCTGAATTCTTTCTAGGTGTGAGTAATGAGGTAAAAAAAAAAAAAAAATCAGGATCAAAAAAATACATATTTTTTAAACTAGTGGTAGGTTGCATGGCTCATTTAATTACCAGATCTTACCCACTCTTGGAAGGATCTTCTTCCTGTTCTACACATAGCATAACTATTTCTCCCTTGATCAGGTATGATGCTCTGTGTCAAGGTGCTCAATGGTATGTGCCTGCAGAGAATTAAAGGTTTCTATTACAGCTTTAGATGGCCCTGCAAGACAAAAAGAAATTTTAAAGGAGAGAAGGATGCATTTGAATATATAAAATTAAAAAGTTTTATCAAAATACACTTTTAAAGAAAATTAAGAGCTATTTACATCACATAAAACTGACTGAGGATTTGTTTCTAGAATGTGTGTGTGTGTATGCAATTCAAAATCAATAGGAAAAAAGACAATTCAGTAGGAAAATGAGCAAAAATAAAGAAAATCAATGAAAACTAAAGACCAAAGGCTAGGATAAATCTCTAGCCAGACTGATTAGGAAAAAGAAAAGACATAAATTTCCAATATCAGAAATGACAGATGTGGGACTTCCCTGGTGGTCCAGTGGTGAAGACTTCACCTTCCAATGCAGGGGATGTGGGTTCGATCCCTGGTTGGGGACCTAAGATCCCACATGCTTCACCGCCAAAAAACCAAAATATAGAAGCAATATTGTAACAAATTCAATAAAGACTTTAAAAATGGTCCACATCAAAAAAGAAATCTTAAAAAAAAAAAGACAGATGTGTCATCACTACAGTTTCTACCGATATTTAAAAAAATAAAAATATTATGAACAATTTTATGCAAGTAAATTCTACAACTTAGATGAAATAGACAATTTCTTGCAAGACACAAACTATGAAAACTCACTCAAGAAGAAATGAATAATCTGAATAGCTCTATGTAGTAAACAAATTGAAATTGGATTTTAAAGCATTCTAGCAAAGAAAACTCCAGGCCCACACAACTTCACTGGTGAAGTCTACCAAATATTTAAGAAATACTACACAAACTCTTCCAAAAAGTTGAAGCAGGACTACATCTCTACTCGTTCTATAAGGCTATTACAAGAAAATTAATGTCCTAGACGAAGCTAAATTTAAAAAATTTGAACAAGATTTTAGCAAATTGAATCCAAGAATATATTAAAAGGACAATATGTCGTGACCAAGTATGGTTTACCATAGGAGTAATGCAGGGTAGGTTTAACATTCAAAAGTTAATGTAATTGACCATATTAATAAACTAAAAAAAGAAAAATCATATGATTATCTCAGTAGATGCAGAAAAAGTACTTGACAGTATCCAACATACATTCTTTTTTTAAATTTATTTTACTGAAGTATAGTTTATTTACAATGCTATGTTAATTTCTGCTGTATAGCAAAGTGATTCAGTTATACATATATGTACATTCTTTTTCATATTCTTTTCCATTATGATTTATCACAGGATATTGAATATAGTTCCCTGTGCTATACAGTAGGACCTTGTTATTTAATCATTCTGTATATAATAGTTTGCATCTGCTAATCCCAAACTCCCAACCCATCCCTCCCCCCCCCACCCCCACAAGTCTGTTCTCTCTGTGTGTGAGTCTGTTTCGTATTGTAGAAAAGTTCTTGTCATATTTTAGATTCCACATGTAAGTGATATCATATGGTATTTGTCTTTCTGACTTACGTCACTTAGTATGACAATCTCTAGGTCCATCAGTGTTACTGCAGATGGCATTATTTCATTCTTTTTTATGGCTGAGTAATAGTCCGTTGTCTATATGTACCACATCTTTATCCATTCATCTGCTGATGGACATTTAGGTTGTTTCCATGTCTTGGCTATTGTGAATAGTGCTGCTGTGAACGTAGGGGTGCATGCATCTTTTTGAATTACAGTTTTGTCCGGATGTATGCCCAGGAGTGGGATTGCTGAATCATCTGGCAACTCTAGTTTTTTGAAGAACCTCCATACTGTTCTCCATAGTGGCTGCACCAATTTACATTCCCAAAAACAATGTAGGAGGGTTCCCTTTTCTCCACACCCTGTCCAGCATTTGTTATTTGTACATTTTTTAATGATGGCCATTCTGACTGGTGTGAGGTGGTACCTTGTTGTAGTTTTGATTTGCATTTCTCTAATAATTAGCCATGTTGAGCATCTTTTCATGTACCTGTTGGCCATCTGCATCAACATCCATTCTTGATAAAACAACAAGAGTAACAAAACTCTTAGCAAAGTGGGGATGGAAAGAAAGTTCCTCAAACCGGATAGAGGGAGGGCATCTATGAAAACCTACAGCTAGCTTCCTACTCAGTGATGAGACAATTGCTTTAACCCCTAAGATCAGGAACGAGACAAGAATGTCCATGCCCTCCATTTCTAGTTGACATATAACTTGGAGGTTCTGGCCAGTGCAGTTAGGCAAGAAAATGAAATAATAAAAGACATCCAGATTGGAAAGGAAGAAGTAAAACTGTCTTTATTTTCAGACAACGTAGAATTCTGTCTTCAGCCGAACTATCAGTCAAGTGTTGGAGTAGAATAAAGTCCTGCAAAGGACTCAGAAAATTGACCTCCTGAATACTCTTTCTTAGGAAGTTACTTGAAGATGTATTCCACTCAAATAAGGAGGAAACCAAGAAAAAGGGGAAAAGGAGAGGACGTAGAAGGAACAATTCTCACTCTGGTCAGCTGCAGCAAGGAGGGGCCCAGCATGGGAGCTATGTGGTAGGCCTGGAGGACACTCTAGATCAGAGTACAAGGGGGAGCCCAGGAAACAAAGAATATTGTAGACCAGAGGGCATTCAAGCTTGAACAGAACTGAAGCTCTGGAAAAGACAGAAGAAGTTATAAAGGCAAAAAACTGTAGGAGAGGCAGTCATCTGTGTAAGGAAGCCAGGACACAGTTGTGAAGCTCACTAAAGTGAGGTGTACATTTAAACAATGTAATGAGAAGGTAAGAAAAAAGAATCTATTTCACCTTAACGTCTTAAGGATTTTTTTTCCTAAAAGAGACCAGGGATTGGGGCAGTGCCCTCCTGGAGAAGGAAATGGGCCAAAGAGAAGGATATTCTTGGTCTGGCATACTGACATATTCCTAAATGCTTCTCACTGATTCTCACATAATGCTGATTTTGCACACCAAGAGTGTAAAACAAGAAGTGTAGCTGACAGAAGGTTGGATATGGAAGTTTGATGAAGGGCAGCCTAGACCATTTTAAGAACAAATAACAAAAAACTCCTTGATTTCTAGGTATTGTGTTTCAACTCGTTTGGTAATGATCCAGAAGAAACTATGAAAACCTGTTTGATAAAAATGGACGCAACAAACTGTTTTGCATGAGTACAGCATGGAAAATAGGTGTTTCAACTTAGGAATGCTGGTGGTTTGGTGAGGCAGAAGTTCTGCCTGTTGAGCTTAGAATAGCCTGATGTTCAGTGTCAGCAGAAGACATATTTTGGAGACTGTCTTTGAGAAGTCTTGATGTCTCTCTAGGTGACATTGTCAGGCAGAAGGAAAACACATCTAGAGGAGGACATAGGAAATGACAGCATCATAGAGCAGTTAAATAAGTATAGGGTTAAATTATGTCGACTGTGGATGTCACCTAGAAAATACAGTTCTTTTGAATGGTACAGAAGGCAATAGTTGAAAGTGAGAGGGTGGGCTTCCCTGGTGGCTCAGTGGTTACGAATCCGCCTGCCAATGCAGGGGGCATGGGTTCAAGCCCTGGTCCGGGAAGATCCCACATGCCGCGGAGCAACTTAGCCTGTGCGCCACAACTACTGAGCCCGTGCTCTAGAGCCCGTGAGCCACGACTACTGAGCCCACATGCACAACTAGTGAGCCCACGCGCCTAGAGCCCGTGCTTCGCAACAAGAGAAGCCACAGTGATGAGAACCCCACGCACCCCAATGAAGAGTAGCCCCCGCTCGCCACAACTAGAGAAAGCCCGCGCGCAGCAACGAAGACCCAACACAGCCAAAAATAAATAAATAAATAAATTTATTAAAAAGGAAAAAAGGAAAGTGAGAGGGTTAGACAAGAGAATGGGAAAAAAATATAGATTTATCCAAAATCAAAGGTAAATAGTGGACTTAGAATGGGGGATTAGTGGTTAGCTATGTTTTGGAAAGATGTCTGCTAGTCATTGTTCCTCCAGTTGATTCAGGGCAGGTGATGTCAGTGTGCTGAGGGACAGCAAGTGCCAGCAGTCTGAACTGAATGGACCCAATCTCTGTAGACATTTGTTGACTGGCTGCCTTTTTTTCTCCAACAGGAGTGGTGTCAGTCTGCTTTGAGGGGGACAGTGATGGTTACATCAACTTGGTGGCCTACCCTTATGTGGAAAGTGAGACCGTGGAGCAGGATGACACACCAGAGCGGGAGCAACCTCGGCGTAAGCACTCTCGCCGGAGCCTGCACCGGTCAGGCAGTGGCAGTGACCACAGGGAGGAGAAAGCCAGCCTGTCCCTTGAAACCTCAGAGAGGTAAGGGGACGGTGAGCAGGACTGGTGGTTCATGTCTGGTCCTGATATACTCAGAATATCTCTAGAGTCCTGATACATCACGGGGAAGTAGGGCTCAAGGTTGGGGGAAGGTGGCTGATGTTCTTAGGCCACCCACATAGGTGCAGGCTGCCGCCTGTATGTCACATCACCCCAGTGATGCCTCCTTCTGAGTATAGCTGTAGCTAGTCAAGAGAGAATGAAGTTCCCTCAGCTTTTTGGAAACAAGAACACCCTGTTTCTTCCAGCTTTGTTATGTCTCGCACCGCCAAGACAGAGGTGGAAATGCATTGGTCCACGATGAGGTTCCAGCTCCTTTCTCACCTGCAGGATGTCAGAGCCCAAAGACAATGAGTGGCATCCAGACTAGTGTTCCTTAAGGGTTTGGGTGTCAGATCTCTCTGAGACTCTGATATCAGCTATTAATCCTTTCCCTGAATCTGAAGTTCAGTTTATTGTATTGGAAATTGATTTTTCTTGTAGATTAGGAAAAGTCTACAAAGGAATTATTTTTCTTGATATATCATGCAAAAAAATGTGAACCCCAACAAGGGTGGCCATAATCAAAAGGATAGACAATAAAAGTTTTGATGAGGATATGGAGAAATTGAAACCCTCCTACATTGCTGATGGGAATGTAAAATAGTGCAGCCATTCTGGAAAAAAATTAGGCAGTTTTTCAAAAAGTTAAACCTGGCAACTGCACTCCTAGGTATATGCCCAAGAGAATTGAAGGAATATATTCACACATAAAACTTGTACACAAATGTTTATAGCAGCATTATTCCTAATAGCCGAAAACTGGAAACAACCTGAGTGTCCATTAGTTGGTGAATGGATAAATTAAATGTGGTATATCTGTACAATAGAATATTACTCAGCAATAAAAAGGGATGGAGTACTGACAGATGCTACAACATGGATGAACCTTGAAAACATTTATGTTAAATGAAAGAAGCCAGTCACAGAAAACCACATATTATATGGTTCCATTTATATAAGATGTTCAGAATAGGCAAATCCATCGTTTCTCTCCAAGAGACAGAAGGCAAAGTCAGTGGATGCCAGGGACTGAGGGGGAGGGATAGATGGGAAGTGACTGCTAATGGTGACAAGGTTTGTTTCTGGGGTGATGAAAATTCCTAAAAATTAGATAGTGGTGATGTTTTATAACCTCATGAATATACTAAAAAAAACCCAAAACACTGAATTGTAAAAAAAATAAAACTAATGTAAATAAAAAATGAGCTTTTTAACCAAAGTGAAATTAAAATTGTATGATTAAATTACTTTATATATATTTAATATCACTCAAAAATAAGTTTCAGTGAGGGAATTCCCTGGCAGTCCAGTGGTTAGGACTCGGCACTTTCACTGCTGAGGGCCTGGGTTTGATCCCTCGTCCAGGAACTAAGATCCTGCAAGCCGTGCGGCATGGCCAAAAAAAAAAAAAAAAAAATTCAGTGAATAGGATTCTCTGTGACTTGACCTAGAAGTTGGAATTGGTTCTTTTCTTAGATGTGGCAGCACATAGTTTGTCTCTGACATCAGATCAGATCAGTTTAGCAGCACAGGCTGCACACCCTAGCTCCTTAGTACTTATACCATTTACTCACTTTAATGGGCTCATGCATCTGGGCCCCGTGTCACCCCTCAGGAAGGTCTATGCGTGGCACATTAGACTTGATCCAGGCCTCCCCAACCCTGTGTAGTGAGACCCCAGAGGGTGACTTGTCTGAGCCCCTTAGCAATGGGTATGTTCTTCCTTCTTAGCCCCCAGGAGGCAAAGACTCCGAAGGTGGAGCTGCACAGCCACTCGGACGTCCCTTTCCAGATGCTGGATGGCAACAGCGGTCTGAGTTCTGAGAAGATCAGCCACAACCCTTGGAGCCTGCGCTGTCACAAACAGCAGCTGAGCCGCATGCGCTCCGAGTCCAAGGACCGAAAGCTCTACAGTATCCTTGTTACTGCTTCCCCAGCAGTGCCTGCTACTGGGACCATGACTCCTGTGTCAGGGCACCTACCAGTACCATGGCCAGTGCCCTCTCTGTTCAGGGGCTCATCTTTTGTTCTCATCTCCCTTTTCCATAGGCTCTTCTTCCTCTTTGTCCTTCTTATTTTCATCAACATGTTTTTTTCCTGCGTTTTGGGGCTGGTAAGACTGAAGCTTAAACTTGGCAGTCTAGAAGAGTGCTGTCCAATAGAACTGTCTGTGACAATGGAAGTATTCTGAATCTGTGCTGAAATTTGTGGTAGCCACTAGCCACACTGTAACCGAAATATGGCTGCTGTGACTGAGTTACTGAATTTTTGTTATTTAATTAATTAAAATCTAAATTTAAATCACCAGGCATGGATAGTGGCTACCATATTTATCAGTGCATGTCTAGAATTGGGGGGAGGGGTGTGTGTGCGCATGCACATATGTACATGTGTACACATGTGTATTTCTCCCCTCCCAAAAGATAATAATTAAAAAGTAATATGTTTGATTTTAGTATGTTTTTTCTAAAGATAAACACTATACCTGTGCAATATAAAACAGTTTTTTAAGATACCAGAGGTAAAAAAGTATTATGAAATGGGAATTCTTAAAATCATTTAGTGTTTTCAAGCAGTAGACAATAAATAAATAATACTGAGAAACTGAGGGGAAGCATGCTGAGCACTTCATATGTACTTACTCAGTTTTCCTAAGTCTTTTGAGGGAGGAACTGTTATGATTTCCGTTTACAGACGAGTAACTGGAAGCACAGGGTGGTTAAGTGTTGTGCTCAGAGCCAGTGAGTGGCCGAAGCAGGATCCAGTGCTCTCAGGCATTGTGAGATATTTCTGCAACCTTACTTTAAGTTTTACTGTCACTTGTTTATAGGTTATAGCAGGTGATGAGACTAGTTAAAAGCCATATTTAATGATTTTTTTATGTTACTCTTTAAAGAATTAGGGGATATTAAAATATTCATCATCAGAGTGATGCTGAGGGTCTTACCCTCCAAGACCATGTGATTGCTACATAGTCCCAAATATGGAATTGAGGGCTAGGCTGTGAGCCCTGATGACTTTTGGCAGACATGTGACAGGCCTGTACCTTTAAGATTGTTGCAGACAGGAGATGTAGATGAGGACATGGATATAAATGCCAGGAGGCCAGGACCACAGAGCCATTTTAAGCAGAAGGTCCTAGAAGTACTAAGGGATAAGTTTAAATATATGGTCCACTGGTTTGAAGTTTAGTCAGAAAATGGCAAGATAGAAATTTAAATCCAGATTTTTCTAAAGATTTCTGTTTGGGAATGTTAAATCTGATTTATCATTTTTGTAGTAGTGCTACAAAGGAAGTTCCTTACTTCTTAGGCCTGAATGAGACACTGGATTGAGCAGGGCCTTGGTTTACTGATGGTGCCAGGGATGTATGTGAAACTGCCAAATCTTCTTTGGTTTATTTATGTATGCCTGCAAGACAGATCTAAAGAATAAAATAAAAATGATATCAACAAATGTGGTATATACATACAATGAAAAATTAGCCATAAAAAGGAATGAAATTTTATCACATGCTACAATATGGATGAACCTTGAAAACAATTTGCTAAGCAAAAGAGCCAGATACAAAAGGACAAATATTACATGATGCCACTTATATGAAGGTAAATTCATAGAGACAGAAAATAGAATAGTGGTTATGGGGGCAGGGGAGGGGGGAATGGGAGTTACTGTTTAATGGGTACAGTTTCTAATTTCTATTTGGGTAGATGAAAAAGTTTTGGAGATTGGATGGTGGTGATGGTTGCACAATAATATGAATGTACTTAACACCACTGAACTGTATACTTAAAAATGGTTAAAATGATAAATGTTACATGTATTTTACCACAACAAAAAATTTTTTTAAAGAAATAATAAGCCAGTGGTTTGAAATCCACTTTTTAGAGTTTGTGAGGTGAATACAGATTACATTAGAGGGGAATGCCTCCTTTTATAGAAAAACTGGATTGTGCTTTTCTGGCTGGGGCTGATGGTGAGTTTGGTGGTTATTCCCCTTGACTGTGGCCCAGAGTTCCTCCTGCTTGAGAACGTGGTGCACCACTTCAAGTACCCCTGTGTGCTGGACCTGAAGATGGGCACCCGGCAGCATGGTGATGATGCATCAGCTGAGAAGGCAGCCCGGCAGATGCGGAAGTGCGAGCAAAGTACGTCGGCTACGCTGGGCGTCAGAGTCTGTGGCATGCAGGTGAGTCATCCTTGGTGAGAGCCTAGGTGCTCCTGCTTGCCTGTTTTGGGTTGCGTGTGTACCTGCCTGCTATCCGAGCCAGGTGTCCTCCTGGCCCACAGTGGTCCAGAATCTCCTCCAAGAGGGTGAGTCCCCTACAGGGTGCGGAGTGCGTTTTTGTAGATATGTTCCCTGAGCCCTCTTATCCTTACCTGGGGACCTTGGTCTGGGCTCCAGTGCAGAACCACTGTGAGAGCCTGTTGCCTTGATATTGGGGCAAGTAAGACTCTTGTCTGTCAGCAAGATAATTCCTAGTTTGAGTCCAGCTGGTCTCCTGGGGCAACTTGGAGGAGGGCTCCAGAGGTAGTGGCAGAAAACCTGTAGGCCTGGTCTCTGCACATTGCTGGCTTTACCACAGGAAAACTTAGGGTGAACTTGGCCTGCCTCCTCCAGTTGTGTAGGGTTGAGCAGAAAATCTCAGGTTGGTCAGAAGTACTTTCCAGATAGTGCCTGCCCAGGGCACCGTGAGGTCATCAGACCTCCCTGGTACTCACCTGTCTGTCTCCTGGGGTTTCAGGTGTACCAGCTGGACACGGGGCATTACCTCTGCAGGAACAAGTACTATGGCCGTGGGCTCTCCATCGAAGGCTTCCGCAATGCCCTCTATCAGTACCTGCACAATGGCCTGGACCTGCGGCGTGACCTTTTTGAGCCCATCCTGAGCAAACTGCGGGGCCTGAAAGCTGTACTGGAGCGGCAGGCCTCCTACCGCTTCTACTCCAGTTCCCTGCTTGTCATCTATGATGGCAAGGAGTGCCGGTCTGAGTCCTACCTGGACCGCCGGTCTGAAATGCGTATCAAGCACCTGGACACAGGGCTCCCTGAGGTGGCACCATCCTGTGGCCCTAGCACCAGCCCCAGCAGCACCAGCCCCGAGGTGGGCCTCTCCTCTCCACCCAAGGTGGATGTCCGCATGATCGACTTTGCACACAGCACATTCAAGGGCTTCCGAGATGACCCCACTGTGCATGATGGGCCTGACCGAGGCTATGTGTTTGGCCTGGAGAACCTCATCAGCATCATGGAACAGATGCGGGACGAGAACCAGTAGGCCCAGCTCTGGGCTTCCAGAACCCCTTCCTCTCCACCCTCAGGCAGGGACCATTGCTCTGAACTCGCCATGAGGACACACAGACTTGCTTTTAAAAGGGTTATATTTCTCTTTGGTGTAAACTAAAAGAAATGTTTTTAGCTGTAGCCTGGAATCCATATATATAAAGTGAAGGAGGGCAGAACACATCCTCTCAGCCAGGCTTCCTAGCTCTGTGGTTCTGACTGCTGTGTCCAGGCTGACTTAGGAAGGAGGAGATGCCCCTGGTGGGCTTGGCAGCAGGGACAGGTTGCCCTTGGACATTGGTTTCTCTTGCTTAGGTCTTTGGGGTCTGTGGCTGCAGGGTCCTGCTAGTTGTGGGGTGAAGCCCTGGGTTGGCTCAGGGCCCCTCCGTGATCACTCATCCCTTGTTCCTCAGTAGTAGAGGGTTGGGTGCCCATCTCTTGGGGGACTTTGTAACTTGTGTTGTATCACCCAGGTCTGTAACAGATGTCCCCAGGGCACCACAGGGCCAACTGCACACAGCTGGACCCTTCTCGGTTCTGACCTTGGCATGAGGCTAGATTCATGAAGCTGTGCTGAAGCCAGCAATGGCAGAGGGCAGGCCCTGGGATCCCCAGGCACTATTTGGCACTTGAACCTGCTCCTCCTCCTGCCTGCACAGCCCAGCCAGTGTTTCTCACCAAGATCCCTTGCCTAAGGAGGCCATCCCCTCTTGCCCCACTGGAGGGGGCCCTGTTCTGTTTGCTGAGGAGAGTCAATGTTCCAGCAGGTCTCAGGGCCTCTGATGGCTCTGACCCAGCTAGTATTTGCAGTCCTTGTGCTGTGGGTAGGAGTCCTCTTCCTCTAGCTTGGGCAGCTGTGCTGCCTTGGATGGGCTGCTCCTTCCAGGGCTCAAAGGCTGTGGTCCGCTCAGGGTCTCACCTCTTCCCAGGCCAAGCTCAAGGCAGCAGCCCACTGTGAGGAGCTCCAGGCTTGTGAGGGAGAACTTTAAGCTTGTTTGCTTATAGGGACATTGGGCGCTGGGTGCAGGAGCCCAGATTCTGCTAATGAGAGTTTTGTCTTATCAGTACTGGGGTCCATCAGTCTGTCCATTTGTCCATCTGCCAGCTCCTGTGATCTTTCCCCTGGGATGTAGCCTTGTTCATTAGTAAATATGGATTTTCTTCATGCTTCCCTCAGCAAAATATTCTCTTTACCATTTCTGAGGTGAGCTTTTGCCCCTGTGCCCTTCCTCAGCAGGTGCTACCTTCTTTAAAAGAACTGGTAGCAAAATGAATTGGAGGAGGTGTTTCTCTGCTGGCCCAACACCCTCTCTGTGAGCCTGGAGTGTGGCCCCCTCAACACTCAACACTGACAGTGGCACAGTGAAGGCCCAGGGGGTGACCCATTCCTTGCTCATAACTTTTGCTGCCAGCCCTTAATGGCACAGAGACCTGCCATCTCTAACACTTGTGGCCAGGTGATACTGCACTCACCTAGCCATTGCTGAGGTTAGTGCCCTCACCTCTGAGTCTAGGGCCACTGTCATTGTCACTTTTGGCATGTCCCTATTTGGGCATTAATGATAAGCCTGCCAGCCTGTGTCTCTGAGAGGCCTTGATAACTGATGGACTAATTTCCTGGTCCTTAGAGATGCAGCCTCACACATCTTAAAATGGGCTCCTTGATGGGATCCCATCTCTCTCGGCCCTCTGACCCTGGTGCCATTGGTGGGCAGGTTCCCATTCCTTGGGGCTAGGAGGGGCAGCTTGCCTGTTTCTGGTCAGTAATGACCATCTTCTGTACTATTCTGTGGCTTCCCCCATGGGGGCAGTGGCTCTTCATTAGTGTGGATAGTCATTTCCTGGCAAGGCAGGGGCTAGAGCAAAGGGTCTGGGGCCACTTGGGACCCACTTGATGGCACCTCTCCAGCCTGGGGATGTGCTGTGCTTCCTGAGTTTGTATATTATGGGAGATGCTGCCCCCATTCCGCTCTTCATCGCGAGAGAGGCTGTACTGACTTAAATTCAGTGTTTGCCTGGCACTAAAAGAGCAGGGCTGGGATTTGCTGCTTCTCCCCCAGGGCAGGGTCCCTTCTTTTCAGCACTTTTGAACACTTGGGAGACACAGCCCTGTTATCCGGTGGGTGGTGGGAATGTGTGTCTACACACGCTCTTTGCCACCATTTCACCCTGTTCCATGCTAGAGAGCCCTGTCCCTGCCAGGCCCTGCCTTCCCAGCCCCAACTTGGGACCAAAGTGCAAGATGGGATCACGGGTTGGGGCGTTCAAGCGACCCCTCTCTGTAGTGCTTCCCTGGGCGAAGTCGACACCAGCCCCCTAGCGGGGTGGGATGGGCGGTGCTTAAAGAGGAAGGGGACCAGTTTTGCAACTTGGCAGGGACCCCACGCCTCCCTCACATCCGGGCCTGTACAGTGGGCGTGGGGATTCTCCTTAAGGGGCCAAAGGCCTGGGCTAGTTCGTAGCCTCTGCTCACTTGCTCACATCCCGCCACGTGCACCACTCCCCCCCCCCCCAGATGCAGATTGCTTGAACTTTAAAACTTCAGTTTGGTTTTGTTTGTGCCGATTTAAAATGTTTTAATGGGGAAAAGTTTGGGGAGAACCGTGGGAAGGGCCTGGTTCCTTTGCTTCTCGAGGAACTGCAAGGCCTCGCCTGGAGGACCGCTCTCTACTCCACTTTCCTGGAAGCTGCCTAAGCCTGTCCACGCCGCCCGAGCCCTGCGCCCGGATATGACACGTGGCTCTGGTCGCGTCTGGGCGCGGTTGCGTTTTCTCGGGACCTTGCGTGCAGGGGAGGGGGGTGCTCTGGCCTTGGGCCGAGCCCGCCCCTTTCTGTACACCTAGCGCTGCCCGCCCCGCTTGTGTCTGAGGTCGTGTATGTCAAAATAAAGCCGCTAGAAACCGAGGCGTGTCCGTGTCTTTGAGAAACCCCTCGGCCTCCGGGAGACTGGCGTAGTCCGGCCCGCCCGCGTCCTCGGCCCCTCGCTGACCCGGTGAGGGGGAGAGGGGCCGGAAGCCGCTGGAGCGCGGTGCAAAGGAAGCCTCGCCCTTGGCGCCAGCTCCGCTTTTGGATCCGCCAATGGCCAGCTGACCCGCAGGTCCGGGTCCCGGTCCCCATGGCAGCCCGGCGCGCTCGGCTCTCATTGGCTGCGTCGGCCGGAGCGTCACGTCCCGGCGCTCCGACGCCGACGGTGTGCCACGTATACGGTAGCTGATTGGGCCGCCCGAGTTTACGTCACTTCCCGCCGGCCGCCGGCCCGAGTTGGGAGGCAGTCGGTCTCCGTCTGGCGTCGCGTTTCGGTTTGCTGCGGTCCCGGACGTAGCGTCAGCGCGGACTGGGTGGACAAGGCAGAGCCAGAGTTGGTCAGTCTGGCGGGTGAAGGGCGCGGGGCCGGGCACAGCGGCGGGAGTGTGCGGCAGAGGTGCGCCAGGCGGGCCGCGGACACCTCGGATCCCGGGACTCACTCTCCGGCCGGCCGCAGGCGCAATGAAGGCACTGATTTTGGTGGGCGGCTATGGGACGCGCTTGCGGCCGCTGACACTAAGCATCCCGAAGCCGCTGGTGGACTTCTGCAATAAGCCCATCTTGCTGCACCAAGTGGAGGCGCTGGCCGCGGTAAGGCCCGGGGCCGGGGTCTTGGTAGGACCTGATAGGATGAGGGACGGCCAGCGATTGGGGATCGGGGACACCTGTGCCTTCGGCTGAGTCCGCCTGGCGGCCGGCGCCGTTCTGTCCCACAGGCCGGCGTGGACCACGTGATTCTGGCTGTGAGCTATATGTCTCAGGTGCTGGAGAAGGAAATGAAGGCGCAGGAGCAAAGGGTGAGGCACGGACTTCTGGCTCTTTGCCCTGGTCCCCGCTCAACTTTTCACCCTGGTGAGGGGAACCTGACGGGGGGTTTCTTCCTTCCAGCTAGGAATCCGAATCTCTATGTCCCATGAAGAGGAGCCTTTAGGGACAGGTCAGTAGAGACAGGAAGGTCCCTTGGGGAGGGTTTAGGGCCCGCGAAGGGGCAAGACTCAGCCTGGATGGGGACTGCTGAGCCTGGATCCAGGGGCTCAGACCCCCAAGATGATGGTGACCTGTTCCTCTCCCCCAGCTGGGCCCCTGGCACTGGCCCGTGACTTGCTCTCTGAGACTGCAGACCCTTTTTTCGTCCTCAACAGTGACGTGATCTGCGATTTCCCCTTTCAAGCCATGGTGCAGTTCCACCGACACCATGGCCAGGAGGGCTCAATTCTGGTAAGCAAGCACGTCTTTCTGCTCTAATGTTCCTGTCCCCATGCGCAGCCTCCCCAGCCTCTCCCATTCTCCGGCCTTGAACTGCCCCTTAGTGTTGTGGATGCAGAGCTGTGCAGTTTGTGCCTTTAAGCATTTGTGGCAAAGCCCGTGAAATTTAGGACAACATGTATATCAAGGCTCAGGAGCACTGGACTAGGCCTGAAGTCCCCCTGCACTCAGGTGACCAAAGTGGAGGAACCCTCTAAGTACGGTGTGGTGGTGTGTGAGGCGGACACAGGCCGCATTCACCGGTTCGTGGAGAAGCCGCGGGTGTTTGTGTCCAACAAGATCAACGCAGGCATGTACATCCTGAGCCCTGCAGTGCTACGGCGCATCCAGGTGTGTAGAAGCCAGCTGCTGGGTGGGCTGGGGTAGGGCAGGCCACCACTGCCATGACCCTGCTCATGAGCTGCCCACTCCCACAGCTGCAGCCCACATCCATTGAGAAGGAGATCTTCCCTGTCATGGCCAAGGAGGGGCAGCTCTATGCCATGGAGTTGCAGGGTGAGGCAGGGAGGCCACAGGGTGGGGGTGGTCTGTGGCTGGGCTGAGCCCCCTGGGAGCCCCCTGATGCATTCTCTCCCTACAGGCTTCTGGATGGACATTGGGCAGCCCAAGGATTTCCTCACTGGCATGTGCCTCTTCCTGCAGTCGCTGCGACAGAGGCAGCCTGAGCAACTGTGCTCAGGTCCTGGCATTGTGGGCAACGTGCTGGTGGTGAGGCCCTTGCCCAGAGCATTGTCAACCCCCTCAATCTTGGGGGACAGATGGCCCACTTGTGTTTTCCCCACTGTCCTCAGGACCCAAGTGCCCGTATTGGCGAAAACTGCAGCATTGGCCCCAACGTGAGTCTGGGTCCTGGTGTGGTGGTGGAGGATGGTGTGTGCATTCGGCGGTGCACGGTGCTGCGAGACGCCCACATTCGCTCCCACTCCTGGCTTGAGTCCTGCATTGTAGGCTGGCGCTGCCGCGTGGGCCAGTGGGTAAGCCTCCGGGCTGGGCCAGATGGAGAGGGTGGGGGAATGCCTCTGCCTCGCTGACAGGCCTGCCCCTCCCCCCAAGGTGCGCATGGAGAACGTGACAGTGCTGGGTGAGGACGTCATAGTTAACGACGAGCTCTACCTCAACGGGGCCAGTGTGCTGCCCCACAAGTCTATTGGTGAGTCGGTGCCAGAGCCCCGCATCATCATGTGAGGATGCTGCGGGGCTGGCTGAGCCCCCATTTCCCCACTGGCAAGGGGATCACTGGCTCGACACATCAGGAGGCTCTGGACTCATTGCCATTTGACTGGGGAGGATTGGACAAGGCTGAAGCCGTCGGACACCCGCCTTCGCCTGTGGACATAATCTGGCAAGATCCTTGCTGGGCATACCCCACAAAGCCCACTCCCTCAAGATGGGCTGGGCCAGGACTGTATGGAATAATAATTTAATGCTCACTGTGGCCCTGACTGAAAGTCAAGCTCAGGCACAAATAGGGCATGGTGGGGGGCCGTGGGGGACAGGGCAAGGGGCTCATAAATAGGGCCCAGCCTGGGTTTGAGTTTAAGGGTAGAGGTTCCTGCTGTGTGGGCCAGGCAGGCCTAGGCAGCCGAGGAAGTGGCACTTGCACTGGCTGCCTTGTCCCAGTCCTCTACAGACACGATGGTGGCTTTGCAGAAGAAGCAATCCTTGTTGTTCATCAGGTGCTGGTTGATGCAGGCTCTATAACAGGGGAGGGCATAAAGGTGGCCTGTGTGTCCCTGCTGTTCCCCACCCAGCCCCTTGTGCCCGTGCAGCCCACTTACTTGCAGGACTTGTGGCCACAGGGCTGGAACACAGCAGAAATGGGGTGAGCATAGCAGATGGGGCAGAGGTCTTCCTCACTGGTGGGCTGCAGGGAGCAGAGTGCAGGGTGGGCTGGGGTTGGGTGCCCAGACAAGTTGGGTGTACACAACGCACACAGCTGTGGTGATGTGTACTGGGGTTGTGTGGACCCGTGTGCTGTGGCCCCACTCACCAGGGAGGCAGCTGCTGCCTGGGCAGACGCAGAGGTCAGGTGTGCCAACATCTGTTCCACCTGGGCCAGTTCCTCAACACTGATGTAATCTGTGTCTGGCGGGTGGAAGGAGGTGTCAGGCCCAATGTGGCCCTAGAACCCAGTGCCTCTTGAGTACTCCCTGCCTGGAAATTTGCTCTTCTTAAGACTACTGACCTGGCCCAGCCCCAAATCCCTCTCTTCCCTGACCCACCCCCGGCCTACTCACAGCTCTGTAGGGAGAAGCGCTTCTGGTCAGGGGCAGGCAGGGTAGTGCCAGGGGTAGGGGGCTCTGGCTGCCCCAGCAGATAGCATATGGAGCGGAGCTGGAAGCAGGGATCAGCCAGGAGCACTGATGTGGCTCTCTCTGTCCTAGGTGGGAGAGGGTACAAGGGTAGTCAGAATGCTGGGCCTGTCTGAAATCAGTATCTATCGGAGGGGTGGGGCTGGAAAGTCCAGCCTACTTGCATTATTGCCTGGTTCATCCCACCCAATCTCCCTGCTTCTCTCCAGTCCTCCCAGTAAAGTCCCAGATCCCGGTAAGGACCCACATTGCCGGGTACCAGTTTAAGGGGGCACCACCAGAAGATAATGGAAGTCCACCTGCCCCTTCATTTACGTTAACCATTGAAAGGAAACAGCTGCCCAATCATATACGTTAACCCTTCAAAGAAAACACCTGCCCCCTCATAAACGTTAACCCTTCAAAGGAAACACAAAGAACACAAGAAGCTTAAAGGCGTGCTTCCCAGGGTTCCGGGAGACAGGGCCCTCTGGAAAGCCGCCGGCCAAGCTCAGGCTGGGGCATTGTGGCCCGACTCGCTCACCCTCTGGCGGCCACGCGGGGGCCTATGATCGCCGGGGGACGCGGCTACCCCGCCCCTCCAATGGGAGCCAATGGGCGCCTGAGGCCCCGCCCCTGAGAAATCGCCTCCCGGAGAGTATTTAGAAGCTGAGTGCTCACAAAGGCACTCAGGAGAGAGCTGGGGAAGCCTGAGAAGGGAGTGCTGAGCGAGCGTGGCCCCAACTCACAACCCAAAACCTGGGACCGGGCAGCTGGTGCAGTCGGCCTTGCGGGACGGAGCCCGCATCCTGTCTCGCTGGCCACTGGCCATGTAGCGCCCCGCACTTCTGGCCGGATGTGAAGTGGGTGAGTCTCGGAGCTGTGCCCCACACCGAGCTGCCCTGTCCCACCCCTGGCAGCCGCCGCCATGGCCCGGCTGGTGCTGCAGGGCACACTGCTGTGCATGCTGCGCGTCGGATTAAGCACCCTGGACTCCGAGGGCCTCCTGTCCCCTGCGCCTCATAACTGTCCCTACAAATGTGTCTGTGCTGCCGACCTCCTGAGCTGCGCCGGCCTGGGGCTGCAGGATGTGCCGGTCACGTTACCAGCTGCAGCTGCAGACCTCGACCTGAGCCACAATGCGCTGCAGCGCCTGCGCCCCGGCTGGTTGGCGCCCCTCTCCCGGCTCCGCACCCTGCGTTTAAATCACAACGAGCTGGATGCGCTAGGTCGGGGAGTTTTCACCAATGCCAGTGGCCTGCGGCTGCTCGATTTATCATCTAACGCCCTGCGGGCCCTCGGCCGCCACGACCTCGACGGCCTGGGGGAGCTCAAGATGCTGCTTCTGTTCAATAACCGCCTGGCGCACTTGGACGAGCAGGCCTTCCACGGCCTGGGCGCGCTCAGTCGTCTCTACCTGGGCTGCAATGAACTTGCGTCCTTCTCTTTCAGTCACCTGCACGGCCTGGGCACGACCCACCTACGTACTCTGGATCTCTCCTCCAACCACCTAGGACGCATCCCTGTACCTGACCTGGCTTCGCTGCCAGCCTTTCTCAAGAACGGCCTTTACTTGCACAACAACCCATTACCCTGTGACTGCCGTCTCTACCACCTGCTGCGGCGCTGGCACCAGCGGGGGCTCAGCGCCGTGAGCGACTTCGCGGGCGAGTACACGTGCCTGGCCTTCAAGGTACCCACCTCCCGCGTGCGCTTCTTTGAGCACAGCCGTGTCTTTGAGAACTGCTCAGCCGCCCTGGCTCGGGGCCTAGAGCAGCCTGAAGAACAGCTGCATGTGCAGGTGGGGCAGTCCCTGAGGCTACACTGCAACACCAGCGCCCCAGCCGTACACATTGCCTGGGTCTCGCCACAGCATGAGCTGCTCATGGCACCAGGATCTCGCAACGGCAGCATCGCAGTGCGGGCTGATGGCAGCCTGGCCATCAGCAACGTGCAGCCATGGCACGAGGGTGTCTTTGTGTGCCTGGCTACTGGACCCCACCTGCATCACAACCAGACACACGAGTACAACGTGAGTGTGCACTTTCCACGCCCTGAGCCTGACACTTTCAACACGGGCTTCACCACACTGCTGGGCTGCGCCGTGGGCCTGGTGCTCGTGCTGCTCTACCTGTTCGTGCCACCCTGCCCCGGCTGCCGCCGCTGCTACCATTGCACCTGCCGCTGCCGCCGCTGGCCCCGAACACCCAGCCCACTCCAGGAGCTGAGCGCACAGTCCTCAGTGCTCAGCACCACGCTGCCCAACGCACCAAGACGCAAGGCCAGTGTCCACAAGCATGTGGTCTTTCTGGAGCCTGGCAGGAGAAGCCTCAATGGTCGTGTGCAGCTAGCGGTAGCTGAGAACTTTGATCTCTACAACCCCATGGGCCTGCGGCTCAAGGCTGGCTCTGAGTCCGCTAGCTCCACAGGCTCTGAGGGTCTGGTGATGACCTAGGCTGCCCAGGGGCCCCACCGAGGCCACTGCCTGCCCGCTGCTTGCCCTGCTCCCTGCTGCTGCCCAGAGAACTGCCAGATGCTGGTGGGAAGCACTGGGCTTGGTCCTCCAGCCTCCTGTGTGGGCCTCGACATAAACCACAGCAACCCCACTCACTGGTAGAGGGGCTGAAGTCCCCAACTCTCTCCTGCTTCTCCCCAGCAGCACAGGACCAAAACATCCCAGGACGTAGCAGGGCCTACCTGTGCCCACATGAGGATTGGAACCGAGGACCATCTGGAAGAGCGCTTGCATTAGAGCCCCAGGTTCACCCGCAGGGGCTGAGGCAGCCATCAAGGAGAGTAGTGGTGAAGAATTGAAGCATGACCACCTTCCGCTTCCCAAGGGGACGGGAGTGGCCCACGGGGGAAAAGGAGGAGGACTTCAAAGGAAGACTGAGTCCCCACCCCGAGGGTGGAAAGAGGAATTACAAGCCCTCCCTCTGGTGAAATGTGACTCCCCACGCACCAACATTCAAGCTACTTGAAGCTTCACGAGTCCATGCAGTCTGGTGAGAAGGCAACCAGCAGGCAAGGCTCCTCAAGAGAACCCCAGGGGCATCGCAGGCCACTCTGAGGGCAGAGCCTCTCCCATGGGCTCGCAAGACAACGGTAAGGGGCACCAATGGCCTGTTCCCCCAGCTTTTCAGCAGTAAAAAGCCTGCTGAGCGTGGCTAAGATGGGAGGGCCGAGCCGGAACTTGCTGTCTCCCAAGGGTAGAATCCTCTTAAGGGCTGGCACTGGTATCGGCCTAATGGCTGAAGCAGTGACCTGGCTTCATATGCATCTCACCACTCCCACTGCAGGGAGGCAGGGAAGCGGGGACTGGGAACCCCTCCTGAGTGAGGGCTCAGCTGGGGGGCCCACAAGTGTCCTGGATCCAGCTATCATGGAATTTCTTAATAAAGATAGTACATGCTCGTCGCTGGAGCCTTCACAGACACAGGTGGCAGTGTGTGTGCTCAGCTCTTAACCCCAGCAGTGCGTCCCTGGATATCATACGATGGCACCCCGCCCTTAGCACAGTCTTAGTTCCCCTGCCCCTGCCTTAGGCACAGCCACAGCCAGCGGCTGTGCCCGTGGGCCGGGGCACCCTGCTCTGCTGAGCTCCTGGATTCTCCTGCTTTGAGCTGCTGCTGCTGCTGCTGCAGCCACCCAGTTACTCAGTTCACACCTCACTACCTTCCTTCCAGCTCCAGACCTGACGCTGAAGTCCATGTGAGAGATGAGCTTTGGAAGGCCCTGCCCAGCCCCCTCCCCATCAGACAAGCCCAGCCCCCACAGGGGACCCCAGCCCCTAACACTCACCCTGAGGCTGGGCCATGCACCAGGAGTCGTACCAGGATGCCTGTCACTGCCACCAGAATAGGGTAGTGGTCCACACTCTCCAGGCCTAAGGGAAAGGGAAGGAAGGGGATGAGCTACCCAAGTGCTCCCGCTGCAGGGTCTCCATCCCTGCCCAGCCGACATCATCGTCATTCACACTTCCCACCCTCCTCCCCACAGAAGGCTGAGCTAGGCTGGGGGTGCCAAGCCAGGCTGTCCCGGTGCAGAATGTAGAATCAGGCAGCACTGCTCCTGGCAGAGGAACCAAGGCCTGTGGTGTGTTGGCTACAGGGCTTCTAGGTCCTCACCAGGCAGCCGCAGGGTGACCACGCGGTCAAACAGGTTCCTCTCAGCTGTCACCCGGTTCAGCACCTGGTTCAGCAGCTGTGAGGGCAGGAGCCCGTTGGTGGATGGGTGGGCTCACACCACTGGGGTGTCCCCAGGGTCCCAACCACCCTTGCCCAGATGGACACACCTGTGCGAGACGCCGCAGCAGCATCTCGGAGGTAGGCTGGGCCCAGTCGAGGAATATCTCAGGCACCAGCGTGATGGTCATCTCCAAGACGCGCAGCAGGCTGACCGAGAGGTCAAAGCAGGTGGCACATACCTTGAGCTGCCGGCTGTCCACAAAGTTCCGCTCCAGGCGTTCAGCAGCCTGCTGGATCTAAGCCACCAACGTGTGCGTGGGCAGCAGTCAGTGGTCTGGCCACACCACAGATCGTGCCGCATCCTCTGCAACCCCCTGGCCCACAAGGTCCCTCCGTGACCCACCTCCTGGATCATGCCGATAAACTCAGAGAAGGCCCAGTTGAGCTGGTTGAGGACACTGTTGAGGAAGCTGGGTGCCACGTCAGGACCCTCCCGCAACAGGTCTGCCATGTGCTGCTGCAGCAGGGTGGAGGGGCAGGGCTCTGTGGGGACATGGGGAGGGGCATCATCGGGACTCCAGTCAGCGGCCCCTGCCTGTCTGCCTCTGTCCTCACTCACAGGCCATTGGTGTAAGGGCAGACAGACAGCTCCCTGGAACACTCAGGTCTTGAAGGCAGGCGGACAGGGTGCAGTGCTGCCTGGGGGTTAGGGCTAAATCTGTCCCCTCCCTCTGCTGGGCCAACCACAGGCTGCAGTTGTTCCCAATGCCTCCCCCACCCCCAGTTCTAGAACTGCCCCCAAGCCCCAGCCTGATCCCCAGAAAGTTCTCAGTCACATGCCCTTCAGGAAGGGCTAGACCTAGACAGGGCAACCTAGACCCCTCTTCACTCGTATCAAGGCCATTTCTCCCAAGAGCCTACTCTGAGCCCTGCCATCCTCCACTGTCCTCTGCTGCCCTTGGCCTGGCCTTGGCATACGGCTGAGGTGGTGGGCGCCAAGTCTGGGCTGACAGGCAGCAGTAACCAGAGCCCTCAGCCACACTGGGCTAGGCATACCTCCCCCCCCCTGCAAATCAATAGTTCCTACAGCAGCAGGATGCATATCTGGCCCCACTGCTGCTCTCCACTTGCAGCTCAGGTCCACCCTGGAGGCAGGACCAAGGCAACTGGCAAGGACTTGCTGTGTGACTCTGCACAAGGAACTTGGCCTCTGGGGACCCCTTTAGGCCCAAACACTCCCACAAGGGCAGAAACATACCATGTGGGCTAAAGAGAGCCACTGTGTGGGGTGAATACAGCATGTGACAGGCAGATTCTGCAAGCAAGACAGCCCAAGACCCTGGGCTGGGCCCAGTGAAGGTCCAGGCTCACAGGGCTTTGCTGGACCATAGGCCCAGGACAGAAAATGCAGACTTTGCTCCCAACCAAAGGCCACTTCCTCCAGGAAGCCCCATGGACACCCTTTGGGGCCCTGGCCAGCCCCTAGTCTGTGCCCCTGCCTTGACTCAGGTATCCAGGGTCTGGCACCAGCTAGTGAAAGTAAAGGGGCAGAAGGACATGGCGTTGGGACAAGGCTGGAAGTCAGGGAGCTGGTTCAGAGGGCAAGGGATAGGGTCCTCACTTTGCATAAGCTGCCAGCAGCCTGGGAAGATGCTGCCCCTTTTCACTGTGACACATGCAGACCGTTCAGGACCAAAGGGCACACATGGGACTGGAAAGCAAGACTCAAGAGGACCAGAGTGTCCTTAGACTGGGAGGAAGCAGGGAAATGGAAACCCCGGGGGATACACAGGGAATTGGGGCCCAACACGAGTCCAGGACTGAGGCTGGAAGAAGTGGGAAAGTCTGCGAGAACCCAAGAGCAGCGGGTGAGGGCCCCCGCCTGCCAAACCTGGATACTCACTCTGGAGGCTGGGCAAATTGGCATCCTCGGGTTTGGTTTTCAGCAGATGTGGCAGCCGTGTATAGCGGTACCCGAACCCACAGCCCTGGGGGTGGAGTTGGCGGGAGGTCAGTGGGGCAGGGCAACCCCTCCCTCCAGCCAGCCATAGCCACCTCCTCTCCAGCCAGGCTTACCCTCCAGAGCCGCACCAGGATCCAGTTGGTCTGGGCCCAGGGCCGCTGCTCATAGGGAGCCAGGAGACTCCTCACCATGGCGATACGCCTGTGAGAGCAACGGGTGGCGGGCACGGGGTGAGGCTAGTGCTGTGCAGGGCAGAGTGCGTGCCCCCCTGCCCCCGGGCCCCCACTCACTGCTCCTCAGGGATCCGCTCCACAGCCCGCAGGGAGTTTGGGTAGCACACGTAGCTGGCCAGGGCCTGCATCAGCGAGTCACGGATATCTGCTGGGACAGGCCATGCCTCAGCAGGTGCCTGGCATGAGCCCTGGTGCCCATGCCTCATACCCACCTGGCCGGCATTGTGCGCAGAAAATAGCCAGCCAGAGGTGCCATCCCGTCCGTCCCCATCTCCCCCAGCCCTCTGTCGGGCACCTCACCAGTGCCCACGATGCGTGTGTCAGCAAAGTGTTTGGCAAGGATGGCAGCCAGACGGGTCAGGGTCTCTTCATAGCCTGCAGGGTTGGGTAGTAGGACGAGATGATTGGGAGTGCGGACTCCAGAGGCAGGCACACCCCTTGGTGAGTGGGCTTGGTGAGTGGGCTCCAGAGCTAGCTCCAAGGGCTAGTCTGAGCCCAAGCCGACATCTGGGGACTTTAGGCAGGGCATTCACTAACAGTTGGTGAGAGGTGAAGGCACAGACTCATTGTGGGCGTTGGGCGGGTCCCAGCAGGAGGATAGGTCCTGACAAGAGTCCTGCCTGGGCTCAAACCCATCTCAGCACACACACTGGAGGGCTCAGCAGTCAAAGCCCCCTGGGCACCCACAGCTCCACCTCTGAGGACAAAGCCTGCACCGAGGCCTAGGGCAGGGCCAGGGGACAGGCCAGGAGCCTAAAAGCCCACAGCCTAGTCCAGACATAAACTGCCAAGCCCAGCCTGGAATCAGTGGTCTGCAAGAAGCCCAGACTCCTATGTGGCCACCAGCAGGGCCCCCGTGCTCCTTGCTGTGATCTGCAAAGACAAGCCACTCTACCCCTGCATGGGATGCCACACCCCATGGCCAGCGCCAGGGCAGCAAGGTAAGAGGCCAGCTGGCTCCTGGGCCACAGAAGCACCAAGAAGGAAGTAAAAGCCGGGGCGGGGCGGGGCGGGGCGGGGTGGGGCGGGGCAGGGTGGGTGGGGTGGGGGTAATCCCCACACCCTGTACTCCATTTCATCTGTTTCCCTCTTAACACCAGGGAGGTGCTGTTGGTTCTATGGCTGCCGGTACTAGGACAGGGCTCTCCACCATGTGGGACTTTTGCAAATGCTTGTATGATGCTGGGCAGAGCCTCACCTCCTCCCCTATGTGGGATGTGTGCTGCTGGGCCACGAGGGCTGAGAACAGGGCTCCTAGGGCTCACTCCAGAGGCCCCCTTTTCTGTCCCCTCCCAGCCTGAATGGCCCTATCACCTGGGAGCTCCTCCATGCTGTGCACAGGGCCAAAGTAATTCTTGAGAGCACTGTAGCTGTTGATGGCCACACTCAGGTAGAATTCGGGCATGAAGGCAAAGAGAGGACCTGTGCGGTCTCCATGCTCGATGGTCCGCAGGCAGACACGCAGCAGCCAGTAGATGTCCTGCATCTTCTCCTGTGGGAGGCACACGGGGTGTTGCTGGGCTGTTCACGGGAGGGGTCACAGGGGGTGTGGCCCGGTCTGGAGATTAGGAAAGGCCTCCCAGGAACATGACATGAGAACTGGATTCCAGGAAGTGGGAGCAGTGGCTCAGGTAGGAGCAATCAAGCACTGTACTGGGCAGGCAAGATGAGCCACCAGCCTGGACAGGGCAGCACTACAACCCCGACCAGAATCCTGGGTTGCAAGTTTTTAAGGTACAGAAGGTGTTAAGCGAGAGGGTGCCATGTGACCAGAAGCCTGTGTTGGAACACTGCGCAGAGCAGAAGGGGCTGCAGGGACAAGTGGGGACAAGGCAGTGAGGAAGCTATAGCCTTGGCTAGGCCCAAGACAGCAAAGGGACTGGATGGCCAGGCATGCGGATGCACCAATTGGCTGTGAGGGCAAGGGAATGGTCGCAACAAGAACGGGGCCCACATTTCTGTGCGTGATGGAGCCTCCATGGCGGTTGGAAGTCCTGGGGGAGAAGCAGGCCTGGTGAAGGGCAGAGGGGATGTGGCTTAGGACATGTGGAGCATGAGGTGCCCAGCGATGCCCCCAAAGAGGTGGTGTTAAGGAGGCAGGTAGAAAATGGGTCTGGAGCTCAGAGGAGAAGGTGGTGTGAAGGTCAAAGGTAGCATGACTGCTGGTGGAACAGAGGCCATGGAAAACAGACAAAACCTGCCAAGGGCCCAGTTCCCCACAGTATGGTTTCCAGATAGTCTATCCCACAAAAGGGGCCAGGAGGGGTCACCAACCAGAGTGAGGCCCTAGGCCCCAGTCCAGACCCATAGCACCACATCTCCTGGAGTGGAGCCGGAGCAGCTGCACTTTCCACCAGCTCTCTGATGTGCTCTCAAACCTGAGAGCCTGAGAAGACGTAAGCAAGAAGTCAGAGGGTGGGCCTGGGCCTGGGAGTACACACGGACAGGGAGGCCGACGGGAGCTGGCGTCACCGAAGGCCAGAGAAGACCAAGTCTGAGGAAAGGATGGCAATGGCACCGATGCGGCCAAGGGGGCCACTGTAATGGGAGAGGAGATGTGTCCACAAAGGGAGAGGGGGGAGCTCGATAGATACCTTGCAAGACTATTTCAGAAAAGTGGAGGAGCCTGATCTGGGCAAAGAGTGAAGGGAAGATGAGGAAGCCAAGACACAGAGAAGGAAGGAGAGAGCGGTAGTGTAAGCAAATGTACAGTGAGGGAAAGGCATCACGGGCTTTTTCCTTTACTAATGGGAGAAGCTGAATGAGCAGGAGGCAAGAGGGTAAGCATTGCAAATGTAGAAGAAAAAAAAAGCAGTTCAACATAATAAAGGCTGTATTATGAAAAGTCCATAGCTCACATCATACTCAATGGTGAAAGAACAGAGGCTTTCCCCTAAGATCAAGAACAAGACAAGGTGTCTGCTTTTGCCACTTCTATTCAACGTAGTATTGGGAGTTCTAGCCAGAATTAGGCCAGAAAAAGAAGTAAAAGCCATCTACGTTAGAAAGGTGGGAGTATGGGACTTCGCTGGTGGTCCAGTGGTTAAGACTCCACGCCCCCAATGCAGGGGGCCTGGGTTCGATCCCTGGCCAAGGAACTAGATCCCACATGCATGCCACAACTAAGAGTCTGCATGCTGCAACTAAAGATCCTGCATGCTGCAATGAAGATCTTGCATGCTGCAACTAAGACCCGGCGCAGCCAAATAAATAAATAAATAAATAAATAAATAAATAAATATTTTTTTAAAAAAGAAAGGAGTAAAATTATCTCTGTTTGCAGATGACATGATCTTATATGTAGAAAACCCTAAAGATTCCACAAAAAAACTATTAGAATTAATAAACAAGTTCAGGAAATTTGCAGGATACAAAATCGACACACAAAAATCAGTTGTGTTTCTATACACAAGCAAGGAACAATCCAAAAAGGAAATCGAGAAAATAATTCTATTTACATGAGAATCAAAATTAATTAAACAGGTGTAAATTTAACCAAGGAAGTGAAACACTTGAAACACTGGAAGCTACGAAATGTCGCTCAAAGAAATTTTAAAAGGTACAAACAAATGGAAAGACATCCCATGTTCATGGACTGGAAGAGGAAGACTTAATATCATCAGATGTCAATACTACCCAAAGCAATCTACAGTTTTAATGCAATTTCTATAAAAGTCCCATTGGCTTTTTTTTTTTTTTTTTGCAGAAATAGAAAAAACTATTCTAAAATTCCTATCAAATCTCAAGGGACCCCAAATAGCCAAAACAATCTTGAAATAGAACAAAGCTGCAGATCTCACACTTCCTGATTGCAAAACTTATTGCAAAGCTACAATAATCAAAACAGTATGGTACTGGCATAAACATAGACATACAGACCAATGGAATAGACAGCCCCCCACCCCCAAACCCTCACATATATGGTCAAATGATTTTTGACAAGGGTGCCAAGACCATTCAATGGGGAAAGGACAGTCTTTTCAATAAATGGTGCTGGGAACACTGGATATCCACATACAAAAGAATGAAGTTGGACCATTATCTCACATCATATACAAAAATTAACTTAAAATGGGTCACAGACCTAAACTTAAGAGCTAAAAACTCTTAAAAGAAAACATAGGGGAAAACCTTCATGACCTTGGATTTGATCATGATTTCTTGGATATCACAACAAAAGCACAGGCAAGAAAAGAAAAAAATAGATAAATTAGACCATCAAAATTAAAAAATTGCATCAAAAGACACAATCAAAAGAGCAAATGGGAGGAAATATTTATAAATCATAATCTGCTAAAGGGTTGATACCCAGAATATATAAAGAACTCCTACAAATCAAAAACAGAAAAACAATCTGATTAAAAAATGGGCAAAAGGATTGAATAGACATTTCTCCAAAGAAGGATATACAAATGGACAATAATTACATGAAAAGATGCTCAACATCACTAATCACTAGGGAAATGCAAATCAAAACCACAATGAGATACCACTTTACACAGATTAGGATTACTATTAATAAAAAAAAATTTCTGAGAAACAAGTGTTGGCAAGGATAGGAAGAAATCAGAACACTGTGCCCTGCTAGTGGGAGTGGTGCAACCACTATGAAAAACAATATGGCAGTTTCTCAAAAAAATTAAAAATAGAATTACTATATGATCCAGCAATTTTGCTTCTGGGTATATACCCAAAAGAATTAAAAAACAGGATCTTGAAAAGGTATTTGCACACCCATGTTCGTAGCTGCATTATTCACAATAGCCAAAAGGTGGAAGCAACTCAAATGTCCATAGATGGATTAACGGATAAATAAAATGTGGTATATACACACAATGGAATATTATTCAGCCTTAAAAAGGAAAGAAATCCTGACACATGCTACAACATAGATGAACCATGAGACCATTATGCTAGGTGAAATAAGCCAGTGAAAAAAATTCCACTTATATGAGGTACTAGAGTAGTCAAATTCACAGAGACAGAAAGTAGAACAGTGGTTGTCAGGGACTGAGGTGAAGGGGGGAATGGGAATTAGTGGATATAAGTTTCAGTTTGGGGAGATGAAAAGAGTTCTGGAGACTGGTTGCACAGCAACAAATATACTTAACACTGCTGAACTGTACATTTAAAATGGTTAAGATGATAAGTTACATATTGTATTTTACCACAACTTTTTTAAATGGTTAAGATGGTAAATTTCATGTTGTGTATATTTTATCAGAATTTAAAAAGAAGAAGGTACAAAGATGGGAGGGTGAGGTTCCTAAGAAGACAGTGTGGGAGGGGGTGGCAAGATCGCCTAGGGAGGTGGACAGGCATGAAATCCTGGTGGTGCGATGACAGTGACCATCTTTGTGGGGCTGGAGCAAGGTGGTCTGTGGCAAGAGAGAACAGAGGGGTAAAAGGCAGAGGTGGTTTGGGTTGGGGAGGAGTCACCAGAACAAAGAGCAGTAGAGACAGGGATACCAAGGGCCTTGATCACCCAGTTATGGGGGAGGGGCACACCCAAGAAGGTGAACAGATGCCCTACATGGGCACATGGGGAGCATCCCAAGGCACTCACTTGTGGAGGGGGAGATGCCAGGGCAGGTGCGGAGATAAAACAAGTGCGGCGGGTCTGGGGCCTGGGGTGGCGGGGGTCAAAACATGGTCGCTGCGGGAGTGCACCGTCTGCCCGTCTACCCCGGGAGGGCAGGGACTCAGCTTTCTGGTTCACTACTGAGTGTCCCCAGTGTCAGGATGGCACCTGGCATCCTCCAGGCTCTGGGCATGTTAATAAATGAACGAGTGAGTGAATGAGTGAGAAGGGAACAAGCCAGTGGCCTCGAGTGGGAGGGGAGTCAGAGAGAAGCAGATGCAGATGCAGACGCAGGGTGAGGCTTGGGAGAGGTCACAGAGCCCCTGATGCGCTGGGAGAGGAGCAGGGGCAGCGGACAGTGGGAGGCAGGTAGAGACAGGCTGTTCCTTGAATGGAGGGTTATGAGCTGCGTGGGGAAGTGGGGTCTACAAATGGCATCTACTTAAGTTCATGGGGCATGAAAAGTTCAGGGGATGTGGCACTAGGTGGGAGGAGGGAGGATGAGGAGCGGGGAGGGGGCACGTGTGTGCCAGAGGTCCAGGAGGGCAGGAAGCACTGAGGGGCTGGCACAACCCTGCCCAATCAGTGACTAGTCCGGGGGCTTGGGGAGGGCAGCAGCTGCTGGCCTAGGCCACACCGCTCACCTGGGAGTAGACGGTGGCATGGACCCAGGCAAGACGGCGACTTAGGTGATCCAGCTTTTCTGAGAAAACCTTCTGGCTCTTCGTCAACTCTGCAAGGATGTCCTTCCTCTGCCACCCAAGGAGAAGGGAGGAGAGGACAATCAGGACATGGCCCCATGCCCAGACCCATGCAGCCTAGC
This sequence comes from Balaenoptera ricei, assembly GCF_028023285.1. Taxonomy (NCBI): domain Eukaryota; kingdom Metazoa; phylum Chordata; class Mammalia; order Artiodactyla; family Balaenopteridae; genus Balaenoptera; species Balaenoptera ricei. The sequence goes on along the minus strand of NC_082649.1, from coordinate 68,285,078 downwards.
AGGGGCCCCACTGGTGCCCAGGGCAGGCAAAGTGTTGGGCGGACCCAGCTCCACTCTTCAAAACCCTCCTCAGCCTGGCCTGCTGGTGAGCCTGAGCAAGACAGGGCCACAGGTGCCCCGCAGAATGTGGAAGTGAGACGCAGCTGAGTGTATATGAGATGAGCTCCTGGCTGGGACACCCCAGGGACTCCATGCTAGAACTGCAGCTCTGGCAGCTGCTTTTGCCCTGGACAAGCGCAGGGTTCTGTAAACAGATGGGAGCCAGGGGCTGCCAGGGAAGCCCAGACTGGGCATACTTGGCTCTGTTCCCCAGGCCAGAGAGCTACGGCAGAGGGGCTCCAGGGGAGGGAAGGAGGGAGGGAGGGAGGCCCTGCTTCCTGCTGACTCTGCAAGTGGCCGAGGAAGTACTCAGGGTCGAATCCATAATTGATGAGGAGAGTGGGTGTGCGTCAGCACTTAGTGGCCAGGGTAGGGGCATCTTGGCACAGGCTATGGCTGGCTGACGGGGCTCAGGCCATCCCTAGCCGTGATGCCAGCCCCACTCTCACTGATGTGGTCTGCCCGGGGCTGGGGTGGGGATGAGGAGAACTGCTGGGCAACCCCAGAGGCAGGGGCAGGACAGCAGCTTTCCCTCATGGGCTTCCCTGGGGACCCCCAGGGAGCAAGCTGCCCTCTTCAACACCCCGCCCTCCCAAAGACCCACCTGCCTGTCCATCTTACCCGTTTGGGGCACCGGCGGAGCTTGTCCTCTGTGTCCCTCAGAGCCATCGCATACTCATTGACATCATCGGACACTCCCACCATCTAGAGCACCAGACACCACATCCAGGGTGACCCTTGGGCACCTCGCACAGGTTTCTCCACACCCAGCCTGGACCCCAGCCCTGCCAAACCCTTAACCTTAGGCCCAGGACAGGCCCCTCCCAGAGAAGTCAACCAGGTCAGGCCCAAGCGGCACTGGCAGAAACTAGTCTTGCTGTGGCATATGCTAACGCGCACAGTCACGCCCAGGCACCTCTGGAGACACGTGGGCACATGTGGGCGCACACACACACGCATCCAAACACACAGAACCACATAACATGCGCATGGACCAGTGGCGTGAGACCTTGCCCAGCTGCTGGTGAACGCTGAGATTATACATCATGATGGCACCATCCAGGACTTCCAGCAGGGAGTTCTCGGTGAGGGGCTGCTCAGGCTCCTCGGGGGGCCGCCCCACCAGCAGGCCCTCATTCCACTGGCTTCCCTCAACTAGGGAATAGGGAAGGACAGGGTCAGGGTCGGAGCCATTCCAGTTCTCTTCTAAGCCTATGGAGCCAGGATGGGCCTTACAGCAGGAGAAGGAGGCCCTCTCCCCCCGCCTGGGCCCAAGGAGGGACCTGAAGGGAGAATGTGTGGGCAGGGGCAGGGGAGGTCCTGCACTCCAGGACCTATTTCTGTAGCATCAATTTCCTGCCCTCAGAGTGCACTTCCCACACCCCTGAGATACTGCCAGGCCACAGGACCAGGAGGGAATGGGGTGTATTTGGCTTTGCCCCGGGGGAGTGCTGTACAGGATAGAAGGATCCTTCAGTGTGCCGCGCCTGGCCCTGCCTGGCACCTACTGTCCTCACGGGTCCTCTGCTCCACGCTCAGCGTGCGGACCTTCACTTTCTCTGAGGTGCTCAGAGGCCGCCGTGGGGTCATCAGGCTCACAGCTGCTGTGCTGAGGAAGCGGTTGGCTCGGCCCAGGGTTGGAGAACTGAGCCAGCTGGGCCGAGGCAGGGGCAGCGTGCCCCCCATGGCCAGGGCCTGCATGGGGCGCTGTGGTGGAGAGAGGAGGCCAGACGCCACTCAGCAATCCCAGGACCCGGGCCCACTTATGGCTCCCTTGATTTGCGAGGCTGGGGAATGGGACAGCGAGAGGGCACCGGCTGGCTGGGCAGGAGGCCCCGCAGGGGCCCAGATACCACTGTGCTTGCGCCTCACCCTCCACCTGCTCCAACCCAGCCTTCACTCTGCATCCCAAGGCCCTGTGTCTCGTAGGGACTCAGCAGCAGGAGGCATGCCCCACCACACCCGTCAGTTCATGCCTCCACCTACAGCAAGGGAACCTGCCTGGGGACAAGCTCCTTGCCTGCACGGAGTGGGAGATGGCCCCGTGTGACACCCCTGCCCTTATGATAGAGGGACAGCCCAACACAAAGCCCCCTGCCTGCCCCTACCGCGGCACCTGGGCCGCAGCCGGGGCTGGCTCCTCATCCTCATCCAGGTCATCCATGGTGGCTGCCTGGAGCTCCAGTGGGTCGATCAGGATGTTGGCCTTGGAGGCAAGGTCATCTAGGAGGAATGACAAGAGGGCTCTCAGGCCAGTGGAGGGCAGAGGGGTCATAGGTGGAACCACTCAGGACAGCGAGAGGGCACCAGCTGGCTGGGCAGGAGGCCCTGCAGGGCCCCATTCACCACTGTGCCTGTGCCTCACCCTCCGCCGGCTCCAACCCAGCCTTCACCCTGCATCCCAAGGCCCTGTGTCTTGTAGGGCGAGTCCTGCTGAGTGAGGCAGAAGGCTCTCCCCACCATGACCCCATCACTCCGTCTTTATCTGCATGACCTCACTCTCTCCAGGGCCCTACTTCTCTGACTGCTCCGTTGCTTTCTTCCTTGTCCTGCCCCACAAAGGGAGATCCAGAGCTGCCTAGGGCTCTCCTTGCCTCACTCTGCACACTCCCCAGGGGGTCCGGTCCTCACCGCAGGCTTGTCCCCACCTCTACGCTGACAGCTGGACACACCACCGCTGCCTCCAGCCCAGGCCTTCGTCCTGGCTGCATCACTGGGCACCTCAAACATACAAAACTGTCCTCTTCTGCAGCTCCTCTTCCTGATGGTGCCTCATCCCCACAGCCTCTGGCAAGAAGCCTGGGGTCATCCTTGTCCCCTCCCCTTTACCCTCCCCGCCTCCTCTGTTGCCTGGACAACTGGCTTCCTTGTCTCCTTTCTTGGCCCTTGCACTCCACCCTCCACACTGTAGCAGCCAGAGGAAGCTTCTTACAACGCAGACCGCCCCCCCAACCTCGCTCCCTTGCTTCAGGACCTTCCAAAGCTACCACTGTCCCTGGAAGGAGCCTACAGCCACTTTGTGGCCCACAAGGCCCTCAGACTCTGCCCTTCAGACTCCCTGGCCTCATTTCCCATCACTCCCTGCCTCTCATTTTCCTCTCCAGCATGCCAGTTGCTTTCTGTCTCCAGGCCATGCTGGGCCGTTGCTGGCATCCCTGCCACTGCTCACACTGTGCTCTCGGTCTTTTGCACTGGAGACATTTGTGCTGATCCTTGAAAGTAGTTCAGGCAGCAAATGCGAGCCACACCACCCGCCCCCACCACCCCCCACCCCCTCACCAATATCCCATGGTTCCCTCCTCCATCAGCACACTGCCCCCTATTCCATCACAGGGCTCCCAGACCTCCTCTGGGGTGGATGTGCAAGGGAAGGAAGGAATAGTTGGACGCAAGACCAGGGGCAGAGGAGGCCCATCAGCATCTCCCTGCGGAGCAGGTGGAGAGACTCGGGCGCCCTCTGGTGGGCACAGCGCAGCTCAGCACTCATGGCAGAGCTGGCTCAGGAACCACCCCCGTCCCTGCCCTGCTAACTGCCCAGGCCTGCACGCACCTTTGAGGGTCTTCCGAAGGTGCGAGAGGAGGCCTCCAAGGCGCTGCAGGTCGAAGTAGTCCACCTTGCCATTATAGAAGACCTGGGGCGGGATGTAGGCCTCTGCGAGGAGTTGGGAGGCCAGGCCAGTAGTCAGAGCCCAGCAGGTCCCCTGGCCTAGGCCACCTACCCGACCAGGCTTCCCCTACCACCCCGCCCTCTACCATTTCAGGTCAGTTCCAGCAATGGCACAACTTGGGATGAAGGGGGCATTCTTGGCGGCGGGTCACCCAGGGGAGAATCAGAGAGGGCCCTGACCCAGCCCTATGGGAGATCCCCCAATGCAGGCTGCTTCCACTGACCCCTGAGGACTCTGTCCCACACAAACACAGGGCCCCCAGCACCTCAGAGCCCACCCAAGGCATCCCCGACAAAGGACTGCACAGTAGGGCTAGCAGGCAAGGACTGAGGAACAGGGCCCATAGAGGACAGGAACCCGGGGGACCATCAGAGCAAACACGGGCTCACCGTCCAAGTGCAAGGCCCCCGCACCCAGCGGGTAGGACTCAATTAGGCAGGAGGCCTGGGACAGCTCCCCTCAGCCCTGCCCTCAGCCATCACGCCACACCAACATTAGGGACTGCCCTGGGCCTGGCTCTGCCCAGTGTCTACAACTCGAGGTCCTGGCCACACTCACCCTCACTGAAGGTAGCGTATGGGTTCGAGGCCTTGTATTCGTCCCAGTAGTAACGCAGGGCCGAGATCAAGCGGTGTAAGAAGCAGACCATGTACTCGGGGGGGCAGAGCATGGGCATGTTCTGCAGGCACAGGTGTAAGACATGCATTTGTGCAGCCCAGAGGCCAGCCCACTCCTCATCCAAGGCCCTGCCCCAGGACCCTGGGCTGAGCAGAGAGGGTAGGGCAGCAGGTGGGGAGGAGATGCAGAGGTGCCAGAATTTCAGGTGCAAATGCTGCAACAAAGCCAGGGGGCCATGGTGGGCTGGCCTGGGGATACCTACCCCCCGGCCGCTGGCATTCTCCTGCAGAAACTTTCGGAACTTGGTCAGGAAGATGTACCTAGAAGCTTCGCCCTTCAGCGGAAGGAAAGCCGAGGCTGTGATGAGCTGAGGATCCTGGCCCCAGACCGGACTCAACTTAGCCTGCACCCTGCCACAAGAGCCTGAGCCAGCCCTGCCCTCTGGGTCTCCAGGCCCGGTCTGACACCCTTCCTGGCCAGGGACCCACACAGGGATCTGGGAGTCACTTACCCCGTTGTCATCTTGATTGTTCAACAGCAGCTTCAGGATCTGGACCTGTAGTTCCTCCACCACTGGGGGTGGGGTGGGGAACAGGACAGCCTTCCTCAGGCAGGGCCTTGCCCTCAGGCTCCCGGGTACGGGCAGGGGGAGCAGGTTTGGACTGAGGCTCCACCACCAGGGATCCCCAAGTCCAACCTAAGCATGGTCACTACCAAGTGCCTCCAAGTACACAGGCACAGAAATCCTCCACCCCCTACCCAGTGCCTGAGGCACGGGGCTGACCTTCGATGCGCTTCTTGAGCCTTTGGCAGCCCCGTTCATAGGCACGCCGCCGGAGCCGCTCCTCGGAGGTTTCGTCCTTCACCTCCTTACTCTCTTTGCCCTGGGCAGGGGCGGGGCAGGGGAGGGGGTTCAAAGGTGGCAAGATTCACCCTGGTCTACTTCAGACAAAAGACCCCTACTCCCCCCCCCCCAGCCCAGGAAGGGGCCTCGCGTGCCAAGTACAGGTGGCTCGGACACCCCGGGTCAGCCCTCACTGTGACCACCGCCCACCCCAGTCAGGGCTGCCCACCTCCCTGCTGGAGCGGTGGGGCCACCAGGTGGTGGGGATGAGCTCCTGTAGGCCAGCCTCCTCCACACGCAGGGGGCTCTTGATGTAAAAGAAGACAACGGACCGGAGCACGTCGAAGCTGGTGGTCGTTAAGGCAGAGCTCCACTCACCACAGGGTGCCCCGTACACCCTCATGAGCCCTCCCGAAACTTGCCCACCTCCGGATGTGCCCACCACAGCTCTCCCAGTCCTCAGGGTGCCATAGCTGCTGTGTGCCTGTCACCACTGACTGTGAGCCCAGAGAAACAGCTGTGGCTGTCAAACCCACCAAGCCCAATTCCGAGCAAGGGCACGATGAAGACTTGTCACAGGAACAGATGACGGTGGGACAGCTGGAGAGAGGGCCTGGCAGCCTCTCTATTTGTTTCTGCCTCCTAGAGGCTGAGGATCCCAGAGAGAGAAGACAGCTACTAGCACAGGTTTCCCAGCCAGGGGCCCGAAGCTATGCTCTCTCTCCTATTCCTGCAGTTCTCAACGTTATAGGGTAACAGGAAGAGCTGACTCCTTCGAGAAGATCTCATAGGAACCCCCGCCATGGAGCACAGATAAAAGTGCAGTGCTTTGGCTGAAGAGGGCAGGCGCTGGTGGCTCCCCACCCCCCCACCGCCCTCCACCTCTGGGTGGCCCAAGAGCCTGCAGGCATCTGGAAATCCCTGCTCAGGCCAGCCAGCCAGCCTGGATCCTTTGCTCTACCCTCCCTGCTCTGTAGAGAAAGTGCTGGGAAGGCTGGGTCCTGGAACAAGGACTCACACATTGGGTGGCTCTGGTCTTCCTGAGCCTCCGTGGGGAACCCTGGGCAGAGGCACACCACCCTCCCTGGCTTCTGCTGACCCCCAGAGGGCACCACATGTCTGGCCTGCCTAGTAGCAAGGAGAGGATACAGGACGTGGCTAAGCAGAAACTTGCGGGACTTCTCATGACTGAGGATGGCAATGGTGAGCCGCAGGTAGTGGATCTGTGGGGAGAGGGTACTCAGAGTGGGCAGGTGAGGCCCAGGGGGCTCAGGGCCAGGGCAGGAGCTCCCACCTGCAGGCCCAGGTCAGGGACGATGGGCGAGAACCGGTACAGCCGCAACAGGGACATCATCAACTGCTTGAGGCAATCTTGCACCTCATAGTCCTGGAAGAGGGAGGTGAGGTTGCACAGCTACCCGCTGAGGGCAGGCCCTGGGACAGCCATCTGTGCGGCCTTCTCCAACACCCTCCCTGTACGTCCCCTGACTCAGTGGAGCCTGACATCCTGGCCTGAGGCCTGAGATCCGGCGCCTCACCTCCATGAAGAGCCACAGGAGATCCAGGACCTGGTGCACCACAGACTGCGCCTGTGTGGGGGTGCCCGCCTCCACGACGCCCAGCAGGAAGCTCATGAGCACGGCCTCCACCAGGTACACCTTGCGCTGCACCAAGGGCGGGTGCCAGTGAGGTGGCAGCCTCCTGCCCCACTCAGGGCCCCCCTGCCCTGGCACATGGCCAAGGCCACAGATGGATTCTTGGTCCCTGTCAAGCAACCCCAAGTCATGGACGAGCCCTTCTGGGGTCTGATGGAGACACAGGAAATGCTGCTACCCAACAACCCCTCTGAGGCTCTGCACGTGCCGTTCCCTTGGCCTGTGATGTCACCACCCCTCGATCTTCTTTCTAGGACGCCCCCTGATACCCTCAGCTGGAAGTGTCTCCTCCTCACCCAGTGACATCCTTGAGGTCTAAGGGCTCTGGTCACAGGGGCCCCTGACAGGTGATGCTGCTGGACCTCATGCACCTCAGCATCCCAGCCCTCAGCAGGGGTGTTTCTACCATGGCCTGCCTCTCCCCTCCCTAATGTCCCCTCACCAGGAGCGGTGCGAAGCGATGGAAGATGTGAGCCAGTGTGAGGAGGACGGTGGGCTGGCTCTGCAACTGCCACTCAGAGCTTTCCTTCTCCACCAGCCGCCCTTCCTGTGTGGGCAGGGAGGAAAGAACTGTGAGGGGCAGAGGGCTGTAGAAAGCCCCCAGCATGCCCGGCCCAGACGCTGGCTCACCATGGGGTCCAGCTCCACGCTCAGCACTGCCTGGAAGCAGCCCAGCAGCTCCTGTGCCCGAACCAGGTCGGCGCTTGGTGGGTCCTGCAGGGGCCGGTAGCCCACCACTGGGTAGGTGCCACAGAGTTAAGCCAGCAACACCTGATCTGTGGCTCAGAATACCCACCCCCTCCCACTGAGACCCCTGCAGTAGGGCCTGGGCTCCAGGGCAGGGCTGAGAGGTCAGATTGCCTGGTTTGCATCACAACCCTCCCATTTCTCTGTGAAGCAAAACTTCTCTTGCCACTTTATGCTCTTCACCTGTTCAGTGGAGACAGCAATGGTACCCACCTAACAAGGTTGCTGCAAGCGTTTTCCTCGGCACCCACCTAAGCTGTACCCTACTCACTCTTCACGGCAGCAGGGCCTGCCACCAGCCTGCAGAGCTCCTGGAGCAGGGAGACCCCCATCCTGGCTTCCTCAAGAGCATCCAAGCAGCCCACAGCCTTCTTCACAAAAGGATATCGCAGGGGACGGCTGCCAAAGTTGAAGGCCACAGACTCCTTGAAGGAGAGGCTGATGGCTGGGAAGTAGGCCATGCCCAGGCCCCTGGATAAGTTCTCAAAGGCGGTGCCCAGCGACACACCATTCCTGGAGCAGAAGGGAGGGTCCGTGAGCCAGTGCTAAGAAGGATGTGGCTGAAATGGACCAGCGAGCAGGCCTCCGTGGGGGCTGCCCACCCTCAGGCTACCAAAGCCAGCCTGGCCTCTTACAGGGCCTGGAACACGAGGGCAGCCTGGGGATGCCCCAGAGGCCAGGCCTGTGAATAGAGGCAGGAGACTCACAGGCAGAAGGACAGCGTGCCTTCGTCCAGGTCGATCAGGCAGCTCACAATGTCCCCCGCTGCCCACGCCTGCCAGGGGAGGAAGCCTTACAGATGTGCAGAAGCCCAGCAGCCTGCCCACTCTGCCCCTCCAGCTGTGTCTCCACTGCCACCCAGGGGAGACTGGCCACAAGGACAGAGGACCTCAGTCCCTGTCCTCCCCCTGGTGCCCTACATTCCCTCACCGCTGCCCAGTGGCCCCCACCAAGCTGTGGGGATGGACACGGGCCAGTTGGGCTGCAGGGGGCCCGGGCCTCACCTTCCCGTAGTTCGTCGTGGTCACGTTCCACTTGCGCACCCGGTTGCCGTCGTAGGCATAGGAGTTGTGTGTATCTCCAACCCCCTCCTAGGGAGGAACTCCCTGTGAGGTCTGGGGGAGGTGGGGAGGGGCAGGGCCAGAGCCCACCAGCCACCAGCCACCAGCCTTGGACCCACGTGGCTCTACAGAATGGGGCTGATGCTCTGGGGGAAGGAGTGAGGGCTGTTTCTGGGCTGGATAGCCCTGGGATGGGGTGGGACACATTCCTCCTCCAGAGGGCAGTCCAGATTAGGGTGCTGAGCAGACCCTATGTGAGCTGGGGGGTTGCCTGAGCCCTGATGAGGCCTGCTGCCAGAGAAGGTCTCCCTGGGAGGGGTCCCTCTCCCGCATGTACCTCCTGATTGAAGCGGCAGTTGATCGTGCACCAGCCAATCTGCATGAGCCCCTGGGAGGAGATGAGCACCTCGTAGATCCATTTCCCTGGAAAAAGTCACGTCAAACCCAGCAGGGAAACAAAGACTGCCTCCTGCCTCTGGCCCGGGCCCTCAAACTTCCTCCCAACTCCCTGGGCCACAGCAGAGCGTGGTCTCACCTTTGTACACGCATGTGGTAGAGCGGATAGTACCAAAGTTGCTGTGTCCAATCACCTGGGTGGAGAGCAGGGGTGGTGAACCTCCTCCCGGACATACGGGGTGCCACCCCAAGGGAGAACGACCCCACTCCAACTCGGCTCGCCTTGGTGGCGACGCCTGTCGTGGCCAACAGAGTACTCTGCCTGAACAGGGTGGAAGGGCCTAGGCCCATGTCAGGAGGGGTTCTGGGCTGGGAGCATGGACTCATGGCTATGCCGGGAAGACCTCGGGGCTGGGGTCACACCAAGAGGGTTTCGGGGCTATGTCAGGAGGGTTTGGGGGCTGGGGACTCAATAGTCCACATCAGGAGGGGTTTGTGGCTGCAGCCCCATCAAGAAAGGTCGAGACCAGGGCCACATCAGGAGGAGCTTGGGGCTGTGTCAGGAGGGGCTTGGATCTGGGACCCCACGCCTTGCCCTCGCTCACCCCCAAGAGGTCATCATCCACCAGAAGAAGCCCTTCGAAGCCACCCGTGTGGTCCAGGACCACAGTGGATGGGCCAAGCCGCCCTTCAACCTGTCCTGGAACGGAGAGAAGAGGGTGTGGGGTTGGGCCGGGCACAGGGCCTGACAGATGCAGAGAGGGTACTGAGCCCCCCAGGCCCAGCCCCGGCTCCCCAGTCCCATTCCTGAGGCTGTCACCTACCCTGGCTCTCCTCCTCCTCCTCCGCCTCCTCATCCACATGTAACAACTGGTCCAGATGCTCTGGCAGGTTCTGGAAGTTCAGGAGTTTCCTGGGGAGAGCGAGAGGCTGCGAGGGGCCCAAAAGTCCTTGAAACCAGCCAGATGACGCTAAATCCCTCTCCCAGTCCCTTTCTCCTGAGCTTAGGAGGGTGGCTGCCCAGACTCCAGAAAAAGGGCTGTGCCAGTCCCAGATTCTGGTATGCTGGAGGTCAGAAGACTGGATTATCCACTAAATTTGGTGCACCTCAAGACTGTTTAAAAAAAAAAAAAAAAGAAGGAAGAACTCTTTCTAAGCCTTAATCCTCTCATCTGTATAAATGGAACAAGAGCTGTATCTCAGAGATGCTGTGAAAATTCCTAGGAATAATGCGCCCTCCGTAGCCCATAACCTGCCCACTCTTGAAGGTGGCTTGTTGAGTATGCCTGGGCAAGGAAGGCTGGGAGAAGTGCTGATCCCCAAGATGGTCAGTACCAAGATCAGCTAGCCCAATCCTTGACCCCAGGTCTGTGGTCCCAGCCAGGGAAGCCTGTGTGTTGAATGAGACATGTCCTGGGAGGATGAAGGGCTCAGCCCTCTTAGCTTCTGGCTGGCTCTGTCCTGGACCCACCTGTAGAGGAGAGTAGAGCACACAGCCTGCCTATCTGCCAGCTGCCCCAGCCAAAGGGGCTAGGAAAATCTGTCTGAGTGGCCCCCTCATCCTCCCAGCACACATGCCCAGAGGAGAAAGAGCTCTAACACTGGCCAGCTAGGTCCTGAGTTCAGTTGCTAAGAATAGCAGGGAATGAGGTGGTGCTAACTAGCAGGGCTCAAAGAGCAGAGGCCTGGTGCCCATCTGGATCCAGCCCACAGACTGCTGGCACCTGCTCTTCTAACTCTAATCCCAGTTCCCACCCCACTCATCCCCCTAGAGAGTAGGCTCTGGAAGGGCACGTAGATGGGCCAGAGCACTGACTCTCTGGCAAGGTAGCTTCAACCCAGGCCCAGGGGCCACATGTCCCCACACTGTGAGCTACAACTGACCTTGAGCTACAGGAGGTGGAGATTCATGAAGGCTCCTCCCTACTCCTACTGAGCCCCAGGCCAAGGCGAGGAGGCAGCCGTGCAATGGGGTGCCTCGCCAGTAACATGGAAGGCTGTAGCCAACCCTGTCTCTCAACACCCCAATGGGCCCAGAGATCAAGCAGGCTTCCACAACAGCATTTCTTACAGGCCCATACCTGGGAGGCTGCTCTAGTCCTGTGCCTGCTCTTAAGAGCAGCTTCGGGTGGCCAACCTGACACTCAGCCTCAGTGAACGCCTGCAACGTTGCCCATTTGGCCAACCCCAGCACTTGCTTACCCTTTCTGGATTGCCCAGGTCCCAGCCCAGAGTTCTGCATCCACACAACCACTGACTAATGGCTCTGCCACCTGCTCTCCCTCCTGGCAGCCACGGCACCAGTGGCAGCAGGATTATTTCTGGTATCACATGAGGTAGGGATCAGATGGCCCAGGGAACAGGCCAGGGCTGGGGTTGGGGTGGAGGTGGGCAGCAGCCCTCCACAAGTAGAAACCCTTTGGTCACCACAGCTGCTTAAACGGAACAGGCAACGATGCTGCCCTTTGGGTCGGCCCAGCGAGCAGAGACTGTGAAAGACAGAATAGCCCTGGCTGCCAAGGGGGCTGAGACATGGGGACACCCATGCCTCACTGCAGGGAGAGAGAATGTACAGACTGGGACTTCCCTGGTGGCGCAGTGGTTAAGAATCCACCTGCCAATGCAGGGGACATGGGTTCGAGCCCTGGTCCAGAAAGATCCCACATGCTGCAGAGCAACTAAGCCCGTGCGCCACAACTACTGAGCCTGCACTCTAGAACCCTCGAGCCACAACTACTGAGCCCGCGAGCCACAACTACTGAAGCCTGCATGCCTAGAGCCCATGCTCCGCAACAAGAGAAGCCACCGCAATGAGAAACCCACGCACCACAACAAAGAGTAGCCCCCGCTCGCCACAACTAGAGAAAGCCCGCGCACAGCAACAAAGACCCAATGCAGCCAAGAATAAATAAATAAATAAAAAATAAATAAAAAATAAATAAATTTATTTAAAAAAAAAAAGAATGTACAGAACCCTTTGAAGAAGAAATTCAGCAACAGTCCTAAGAGTGATTGCAATTCAAATACTCTAGCCTTGTGATTCCAACCCTGGGCGTCTATGCAGCACTGTTTACAAAAACAAAAGCCCCTCTAAACTAGGGCAGTGATCAGGCAGATTCCTGGACCTAAAAGATTCCCCCCAAGATCAATCTGTAGTGTAGAAAAACATTTAGGGGTAACATCTGATGACAAAAATAGGATTTAAACTCCTATACACTTTTGGAGGTGAGGGATATGTTCATGGCACTGCTGGTTTCACAGGTTATCCATGATAAAATTTACTAGATTGTATGTTTTAAATACATGTAGTTTACTGTATGTTAATTATTCCTCAATAACTTTTAAAAAACTGACAGTGACAAAAATCTAAAAAAAATTTTCCACATAGCATAACCCAAACTACATACATCATGAGATAAAGAAAACAAAAAGGAATCACACTCAAATGGTCATATTAGAATAAGAAGATGACAGTTGCTTTTTCTTTTTCTATATAAGTTTCTGCTACAGCACACTCGTAACTTTTTTTTTTTTGCCATGTCAAGTGGCTTACGGGATTTTAGTTCCCCGACCAGGGATTGAACCCGGGCCCTCGGCAGTGAGAGTGCAGAGTCCTAACCACTGGACCACCAGGGAATTCCCCACTTGTAGTTTTGATATGAGCTAAACTTAAATACATTAAATTTGCAAGGAATAAAGGGCTGGTGGCATCTGTGCTTTACAGATCAAGCAGAAGCTACAGAGGGCCAGGGTGCGGTAGAGGTGAGGGCAGGTGCACACGGACCAGATGCTGAGTGTAAAGTAGGTGCGAAGTGCCATGCTGAGTGCGCACCATGCCCCTGACCTCCACTATACTCTCAGAAGGAAGGTACTAGCACTGCCAGGGGAAAGGAAGAGGCGGAGTCCAGAAGGCAGACTCTCTGGCCACAGATCTCACAGCCAGGAGTGGCAGAGCAAGAATGGAACCCAAGCCAGCTTACCCAGAGCCCCGGCCTCCTTCCCCACAATGCAGTCTCCAGCCTCTGGTCTGGTCCCACAGAGTGAGGAAGGGAGATCCACCTGGCCATACCTGCTGGTGGCTGCCGTGGGTGCACGATCAGTAGAGGAAAAGATGCGGTGCAGGTAGTCATCCAGTAGCTTCTCGTGCACGATGCCTGCGCCACAGGTCAGAAGGGAGAGAAGGGACACATGGTCAGTGTGGCTCCCAGCCCCTACTGGCCACAGAGGCTCCTGGTCCTAGCCCAGCCACAGGAGTCAGAGGAGCAGTCATGGTGGGTGCCCTCCTCCATGGCTGCTAGTGGAGAAGAGCTGACTCACAGGTACAGGAGGTGCAGGAAGGCCTGAGGCTCAATGCACCTGGGACTTTGCTGCCTCTCTCTCTTCCTCCTTCTTCCCTCAGCACTAGAAGCCTCATCCCAGCCCTTCCAACCCTTACCTGTGACCCTGGATTTCTCAGCACCTGAGGTCAGTCTGTAGCTCTTTCGGGAGAAAGCCATGCCGGTCCCCTTGGACGCCATCTTTCATCTCTTGTGGGCAGCCAGTGGTCCTGGGGACTGAAGCAGAGGCAGAGCCTGTCTATTCGAAGCCAGCCAAGGGCCCCCATATTGACCTCAATCCTGTGGTGTCAGAAAGGCTTGGGAGCAGGTGAAGCCACTGCATGCACACTCACACACACATCAACCCAGGGCAAAGGAAAGCAGGGGCTTCCAGCTTCCTACGCGGGGGGTGGGGGGGGGAGGGGGTCTGGGGCCATGTGACAGGGCCCCACCATGTCCCAGTGCTCACACAGGGCCCAACAGAGAGCAGGTGCCAGATATATGTTTGTTAAACTAAACCAAATGCTTCCGCCGAGTGTGAAATCAGACCCAAGTGTCCAAAGTGAGGTGGCCCAGGAGCAGAGCCCCTGTATCCTTCTCGGTTGTAAGCCACACTGGGTCCACATCTGGAAGAGAGAACCCTACATCAAGTATAGTCCACCATCCAAGGCCTTGGTGCCATCTCCAGCTACAAGTCCTGCTTACATCCAAGGCCAGGATTCCCTTCCTCAGTTCCAGGATCCTCCCTTCTCTATTCCAAAGGCCTGCTAGCTTTCTTGTCCCCAATCACACACACAGCCTCCTACCCCATCAGAGCACCACCCTTGCCCTCTTCACAGGCCCCATTGTCCCCACTGCTGTCCATCCCTCACATACCATGGTGTTGCTACAGCTGCTTCAGAAGCTGCACTAAGTCCCTGGTGCCTGGTTCACTGATCTAGAGCTGTGCTGTCCAACACAGCAGCTACTAGCCCTACATGGGTATTTAAATTTCAATTAAAATTAAAAAATCAATTTCTCAATTATATTAGTCACATTTCAAGGATTCAGTGGCCCTATGTGGTTAATGGTTACTGGGCTAGACTCCGAAAATAAAGAACATTCCCATCATCACATAAAATTCTATTAGTCAGTGCTGGTCTAGAGGCTGGCCCTCCAGCACTGCCTTAGACAGAACTCTTTTCTCTTATCTCACCCCAAACAGGTCCTCTGCTCCCGCCACACACTCTTGCCCACTCCCAGGTGGCACCACGCCTGCCCCTCAGAAAGGTGACTCCCCGCCCTGCCGCCCACCACCAGCCCTCTCACACCAGAGCAGGTGCAGGACAGATTAGACGCTGTCACTCAACTGATGAGCAAACCTTCCAGACATCCACTCCGGGTGTCAGGTGCTGAGGACCCAGGTGAGAGGCGGTCCTTGACTTTGCTCGGGGGCTCCCTGCCACGTCGATCCTGTTCAGCCCCGCCGAGAGTTCAAGGCTTCTAACCGAACCGACCCCATCTCGGATCTCAAGGACGCAAGGGCAGCGCTTGTTTCCCCCAGTCGCCTCTGCCCGGCCCCAAGCTCCGGAGGATCCTCCAGGCCAGTTCCGGCCCGGAGTCTGGCACCACAGGCTGTGTGACCCCTCGCGCGGCGAGCGCCCTCACACTAGACGGGCCGGGGCCGCAAGGGGAGCCGCGGGCACCCGCCCCTCTCGGAGCCCGGCCTCCCCTCATACTCACCCCCAGCCTCGGCCACCGCGTCCCGGCTCACAACATCCGCCCAGCTCTCAGCTACGGCGCCTGTCCAGGGCCAAACCGCGCGGCCGCCGCGCACGCGCATCGACCCGCGCCCGACCGCCGCCAGGGGGCCGCTCCACAGCCTCCAGCGGGGGAGGCTTCCTCCGCGGCCTCCAGCCGGGACGTTCCCGGCCCCCGCCTCGCCCCACTGCCCCACTGCCCCACTGCCCAACCTCCTCCGACCCCCGCCTGCGCAGGAGGAGCTCCTGGCCCAGCCATGTCGTAACGCTGTGTCCTGGGAGAGACCTTGGCCACCTATCTCAACTCCTACCCGTACTTGGAGGTCCGGCCCACAGGTCCCCTAGGACGTCTGAAAGGCCGTTCCTCCCAGGGTCCCTGCCACCTGTCACCCTCACCTCCATTCAGGCCAGAAAGGTGGCCTCACTCACCTTCCCTGGGATGGCACCTCTGGCGGGGCGAGGGGAGCCTCTCTGGGCTCTGCTGGCAGGGGCGTGGGCAGACCTGCCTCCAGCTGGGGCCGATAAGACAGCAAAAGGGGCAGGCTGCTTCAGGCTGGGGCAGGGAATATTCTCCACTTTACAGGGGAAAGCTGAAGCTCAGAAAAGTTTAATATCACCACCTTCGGGCTGGAACCTAGGCCTCTGGCAGCAACCATGTCCACACTGCCCTTCCCTTCAAAGCAGCCTAGGGTGCGGGGAGGGGGAGGGGGTGGGGCTAAGGGAGGGGGGGCAGTGGGGTCCCATGGGGCCCCACCCCCACCCCAGGGCACCTCAAGTGTCCCCACTGAACCTTTCCAACACTGCCCACTACATAGGGAGGCCTCTCGGGGGGCTAACTGTGCCAGAGTGAGGACCCTTGTACCTCACCTATAGGGCCTGAGGCCTGGCGCCACCTCCATTCCTGCCACTGGGTCTCAGGTCAGGCCCCAGCAAGTCTAGAGTGGGGGTGTGGAGACAGAGCCACCCAATCCCGTAGGGACAGGTTTCACAACTTCCCGGATGGGGCTGTGGTGGGTCACAGTGCAGCCTCCAGCTAGGAGGATGGGGTGGCTCCCACTCCTGCTGCTTCTGACCGGGTTCTCAGGGGCCCCTGGTGAGTGCCCTTCCCCTCAGCCCTGATCCCCATCTGCGTTCAGAAAGGGGTTGGCCCCAGGCCCATCCCGCTCTTTGAGCCCGGAACTTACTTTCCTATTGGGCATGGAGCAGCGAGTGACCTTGGCTTCTTTCGCAGAGCTGGGCAGCCCCAGGAACACATAAACACATTGCCTATTCAGGCCTGCGTTAAAACGTCTGCTGTAGCATTGAGGCAGTATTAGGACCACACAGATGCAGGCACACGTGCAGGCAGTTATCCCTTATGAGCCAGATCTAATTCTCTAACTTAGCATATGCCCTTATGCTAGTGAGAGCCTAGACTTGGAGTCAGAATGCTTGGGTTGGGCTTCTGCATGGTTAATAAGGTAGCTCTGAGCCTTCTCATTCTCATCTGAGAAATGAGATGGGATAAGCTCCATGGGGCAAGCACCATCACCCACTGCTCTCAGAGTATATGTTTTACAGCTGAGCCTAGTGCCTTGCCCACTAAACAGGTGCACTAGTGATAACTATCATGTCTGGGCCTGCTTCTCCCACCCAGTACAGGGGTCTGACCCTTGAATGGGCTGACAGGGTCCACTCCAGAGGCCTTGTAGTTTGATCCCCTGAATGAATAAATTGTGCACGTGCTGATATACATGTGCTGACATGCATGCCCACGCTGCAGGGCAGCGCTCGCCCTTGAATGACTTCCAGGTGCTCCGGGGTACGGAGCTGCAACATCTGCTACACGCAGTGGGGCCCAGGCCTTGGCAAGAAGATGTGGCAAATGCTGAAGAATGTGCAGGGATTTGTGGGCCCCTACTGGACTGCAGGTGAGTGGCCACAGGACCTAGATAAGACTGGAGGTAGGGGAACCTGGGCACTGAGTTACCCTGTGGCTCCTCCTCCCAGGGCCTTCCACTACAATGTGAGCAGCCATGGTTGCCAGTTGCTGCCATGGACCCAGCACTCAGCTCATACACGGCTGCAGCGTTCCAGGCGCTGCGATCTCTTCCAAAAGAAAAGTGAGTGAGTGGCTGCAGAGAAGGGCGGGCTGGGGAGAGGGCTGCTGGGGTCTCAGGCCTTGTTGATCCTGGGTCTTTTGCTCCCAGTCTATGTTCGGACTTGCATCATGGACAATGGGGTCGAGTACCGGGGCACCGTGGCCATCACCATGGGTGGCCTACCCTGCCAGCGCTGGAGCCACAGGTTCCCCAATGACCACAAGTGAGAGACTGCAGCTCCCCTCTGTCCCTGCCGGCCTGGCGCCTGCCCCCAGTACGCACTGTATTGCTACTCTCACAGGTACACACCCACACTTCGAAATGGCTTGGAGGACAACTTCTGCCGCAACCCGGACAGGGACCCCGGAGGTCCCTGGTGCTACACAACAGACCCTGCCGTGCGCTTCCAGAGCTGCGGCATTAAGTCCTGCCGGGAGGGTAAGCAGCTCCGGGTCAAGCCTGGGGCGGGAGGAGCATGCCCACGCCCGTCCACGAACCCATCGGCCCTGTGTCTCCAGCCGCGTGCCTTTGGTGCAATGGCGAGGATTACCGCGGCTCAGTGGCCCGCACGGAGTCAGGACGCGAGTGTCAGCGCTGGGACCTGCAGCACCCGCACCCTCACCCTTTCGAGCCCCGCAAGTACGCGTGGGCCGGCTCGGCAGGAGGAGGGCGGGCAAGGGGAGGGCCCAGGACTCCAGGGGCGGGGCGATGTAAGGTAGCACCTAGTTGGTTGGGGCCAGACAGGGCCCGAGTCCCAGGCTCTTGTTCACGCCCGGCTACCGCCTCTAGGTTCCTGGACAAAAGTCTGGACGACAACTATTGCCGGAATCCGGACGGCTCGGAGCGGCCCTGGTGCTATACCGCGGACCCGCAGATGAAGCGAGAGTTCTGCGACCTCCCTCGCTGCGGTAGAGCGCGAGGGCGGGGCGTGGGAGGGCACCTGGGACACGTGGGGGCGTGGCCTGGCTGGGACTAGAGGAGGGGCTGGGCGTGACCCGGCGGTGGCCCAACGACAGTGGGGCTCCGCCCCAGCCCCGGTCTCACCTCCGACTCGGGCTCCGACCGGCCTCGGTCCATCCAAGGGTCCGAGGCACAGCCGCGCCGGGACGCCACGACGCTCAATTGCTTCCGCGGGAAAGGCGAGGGCTACCGGGGCACGGTCAACACCACCGCCGCGGGCGTGCCCTGCCAGCGTTGGGACGCGCAGCATCCGCATCAGCATCGCTTTGCGCCGGAAAAGTATGCGTGCAAGTGAGTTGGCTGGCCGCCGCTGGGAGCCTAGTACTCCTGCGGGTGGGACCTGAGGGGGGTCCCGGGCGGGGCTTGAAAGAAGGCGGGGCTTGGGGAGGAGCTGGAGGCTGGGCTCCCGCCCAGCCGGGCTGGCCAGCCCATGACCTGGGACCCACCCGGGCTGAGCTGCGTGCTTGCTCAGGGACCTTCGGGAGAACTTCTGTCGGAACCCCGACGGATCGGAGGCGCCCTGGTGCTTCACATCGCGGCCTGGCATGCGCGTGGCCTTCTGCTATCAGATCCGGCGCTGCACCGACGACGTGCGGCCCGAGGGTAAGGCCTGAGCTGCGGCTGGAGGCACGGAGCCGGAGGGCTGGGGCGAGAACCGGCTGACGGTCGCCCCCGTCCGCCCGCCGCAGACTGCTACCACGGCGCGGGGGAACTGTACCGCGGCTCGGTCAGCAAGACCCGAAAGGGCGTCCGGTGTCAGCGCTGGTCCGCGGGGACGCCGCACAAGCCGCAGTAAGTCCGCCAGCGCGCCTGGCGCCTCCCAGACCGAGGCCACAGGCCCCGCCCGGGACTAACCCTAGGGCGGCATGCCTCGGCTCTCCAACTGGAGGCTTGCGAGGGCTTGGGATTACCCTGCTTTGATTTTGCTCCCTCTCCCGCCTAGGTTCACACCCACCTCCACCCCACACGCACCACTGGAGGAGAACTTCTGCAGGAACCCAGACGGGGACAGTCACGGGCCCTGGTGCTACACCACGGATCCGGGGACTCCGTTCGACTACTGTGCACTGCGGCGCTGCGGTGAGCACCGGCGACACAGTCCCGGGGCCCCGCCCCTAGCCTCCACCGCCAAAGGCTGGCTCCCTTAACGCGGTTGAACTTGGGTCTTTCAGATGATGACCAACCGCCATCCACCCTGGACCCCCCAGGTACGGACTTGGGGCAGGCATGCGTCGTGGTCCCTTTGCCCCCCATCTCCATCCAGTCCGGGGTTTCATCCAGCACATTCTATCCCCCAGACCAGGTGCTGTTTGAGAAGTGTGGCAAGAGAGTGACCCGCCTGGACCCACGGCGCTCCAAGCTGCGTGTGGTGGGCGGCCAGCCTGGGAACTCACCCTGGACAGTCAGCTTGCGCAACCGGTGAGGCACAACTGCCTGATTCTCCAAGACAGGGGCTGACGCTACATCCTTTGTGCTTGTGCCAGTAGGGGGGCAGGAACCTGCCCCAGCCTCACAGATCCTAGCCAAGACATGGCAGGTCCAGCCTGTGTCTCTGTGTCTCAGGACTGTTTCCTAACCTGCACTCCTCCAGGCAGGGCCAGCACTTCTGCGGAGGTTCCCTAGTGAAAGAGCAGTGGGTTCTGACTGCCCGGCAGTGCTTCTCCTCTTGGTGAGCCTTCCTTGGGTTTGGGGACCCAGTCCCAATCCCCTGCCTTCCTCTCCCCCTTAGCCACCTTCCCTAGGCAAGCCAATGGGTGAGTGTTGGGCAGCAGACTATGAGTCTCAACTGATGTAGCAGAGCTTCTCTCTCAGCCATGGGCCTCTCACTGGCTATGAGGTGTGGCTAGGCACCCTGTTCCCGGACCCACAGCCCGGAGAGCCAGGCCTGCAGCGCATCTCAATGGCCAAGATGGTCTGCGGGCCCTCTGGCTCCCAGCTTGTTCTGCTCAAGCTGGAGAGGTGTGTGACAAGTCAAGAGGGTGTGAGGTGGGGCTGGGCCTTGTGGCCTCAGACCCTGAATGCCGTCATTCTTGCTAAAGACCTGTGACCCTGAACCAGCGTGTGGCCCTGATCTGCCTGCCCCCTGAGTGGTATGTGGTGCCTCCAGGCACCAAGTGTGAGATCGCAGGCTGGGGCGAGACCAAAGGTAAGAGTACACTGCAGGGGCATGGACTGCTCCAGGCCAACAGGCCCAGCCTTGGATCCTACCCACAGACCCTCTCCTTCTTCCCATTCCCTTCACTGTAGGTACAGGGGACAACACGGTCCTGAACATAGCCTCCCTCAATGTCATCTCCAACCGGGAATGTAACATCAAGCACCGAGGTCGCGTACGCGAGAGTGAGATGTGCACTGAAGGACTGTTGGCCCCTGTTGGAGCCTGTGAGGTCAGTGGCAGGGCCCCTGGCAAGCTGAAAATGTACTGCTTCACCCCCAAGGGGTCTAGGCTCTACCATGGTCCAGGCCCTCACCAGTTCTTGCACCTACCAGGGTGACTACGGGGGCCCACTTGCCTGCTTTACTCACGACTGCTGGGTCCTGCAGGGAATTATAATCCCCAACCGAGTGTGCGCACGGCCCCGCTGGCCATCCATCTTCATGCGTGTCTCTGTGTTTGTGGACTGGATTCACAAGGTCATGAGGCTGGGCTAGTCCCAGCCTCAATCCTGTGGGCCTTGGGGAGGACGAAGCTTTCTGTCAGACATAAAGCCACCTTTCCTCTTTATGCCTGTGCAGGGTGCTTCTTAGTCTTTGCTTCTAGGGAATGAATTGGCAACTCCTCCTTAGGGCCTGAGTGGCTGAGTCCAACACAATTTGGACTGGGCGATCTGACCCTAGCACTACCTTAGCCTGTGGGTGCTGTGAAGGGCAGGGCCTCACTAGTCCCCTAAATAAACTGCTGGGAGAAGGGTGGTGTACGGCAGTTTCTAACAGAAGGGGCTGCAGCAGAGGGAGCTAGCCTGGTGGAGTCCTACTTGGCCAGGACAGGCAGCAGCTGAGCCTCTCGCTGTCCCCTCCCCTCTCACGCTGGAAGTAGATGCCGTCCTTATGGCTACCACACCCAGGGCCTACGGTCTCTGAACCCCAAGGGTGGGGCTGGGGTTAGGGGTGGCTTGGTACAAAGTACCAGCAGGAACTAGACTCTGTGTCCTCATTTATTATGAGCATATAGCCTACATTCCTCGGCTCACCCATCCATGAAGTCCAGAGCCCAGGAAGCCTCTTGCCGCTCTGCCAGACCCTGGGGCTCTCCAAGAGCCAAGTGTGGCATATGTCACCCAGCTCATGCAGAGTGGTAGGGCTTCAGTTGCCCAAGTGCGTGCACAGCCAGAGCGCAGCATTCATGAAGCTGTCTGATTCCACCTCCACCTCTGATAGTGCATGGGTGCTTTTGGGATAGAGCAGGAGCCTGTAAGGGTTGGGCAGCAATGTTTGAGGATTGAGGATCCTTCCCTGCTCACCTGCCCACCAGCTGCCAGGGCTGTCTTGCTGTACTCACCGAACGGGCACGTTTCGGGCCTTGAGGGCACGGTAATACTCCATGCCCTGCTTGAAGGGCACACGCCGGTCCTCCTGGCCCAGCATCAGTAACACTGGTGTCTTCACCTAGGTATGTGGGGAGCGGAGGTGAGCAGGGCCCGGGACTCTGGGCAGATTGGTGGTGCACTGGGCAGGGGGAGGGCTGCGTACCTGAGGGGTGTACTTGATGGGCGACTTGTCCAGCATCTCAGCCCACATGTTGAGGTCTGGCAGGCAGTTGCTGCTGTAGGGGAAGCCAGCCTCCACCACGCACCTACAAGACACTGAGATGATGCAGGCCCAGGAGCTCTGGGGCCTGCGGGAGCTCCATGAGGGTATGGAGTCGGGGGGAGAAGGGGGGGGACCTCTGGGCACACCCACCAGTCAGGGATGTCAGTGGAGCCCATCATGGAGGCAATGTTGATCACAGGGTTCCGCACCACGCAGGCGCCGTAGGTCTCCGGGTACTGACCAATCAGGTGGCAGGACAGGAAGCCACCATGGGAACCACCCATAAGGGCCACACGGCCTGCGTCAAAGTGTTCCTCCTGGAGCACCTGCTCTACTGCAAACTACAGGGTGGGCAGATCACGCTGCAGCCAGCTGCCTGCCCAGCTGAATGGAGCCACACCCCCAGCCTGTCCAGAAGCCCCAGCCCCTGCTACCTGGACGTCCTTCACATCCTGGTGGCCCACATTGCCGGGGAGGGAGAGGATGCTGTCCTGGCCAAAGCCCGTGGAGCCACGATAGTTCACTGGAGGCCAGGGAGGGACCAGACAGGGTGGTCAAGTGACCTTCCCAGCGCCCTTTCACCTATATGTGAAGTAGGCCTTGAGGCTAGCTGCACCAGACTCAAGGGGAAGGGGCAAAGAGATTTGAGACTGCCCAGTGACCACACACCCTTTCCATGGCAGTCACAAGTTAGTTCATGTTATCACCACGCCATGGAGCCAGAGACTGGCCAGGGCAGTTTCTGATAGTGATTACCAGGTCCAGGCTGCAGAGGCCTGGAGACTAGGGTGGTACCCGCAGTGCTTGTACAGACCAGGCCCACACCATCACCACCACCCCACAGCTCTACCAGAGCTGCGGCACCCTGCTCCCTCACCTAGTAGTACTGCAAAGCCCATCTTGCAAAGCATGGCTGGGAGCAGCATCCAGGCAGTGACAAAGGATGAATGGGGTCCCCCTGCAGATAGGGAACAGAGAGAAGGTGAAAGAGCCAGCTAGGAGGGATTGTGGAAGGGCAGGGGCTCTTAGGCCAGTTGCCTACCGTGGGGCATGACCACCATGGGCACCTGGGTCTTGTCTGGAGGGTCGCTGGGCTGCAGAAGGATTGCTTCAAAGTCAAGGCCAGCTGCAGGGAAAAAGCAGCAATCAGCAGAGCCAGTTCTACTGCCGAGGGGCTTCCCCAGCCAAGGCCTCAGCTGTAGCTGCAGGTCTGCAGCTGACCTCTGAAACAAGAGACCTGGCCAAGGTAGCCCACACTGTGACACATGGACCCCAGGACGCTCATGCTCCTTCTGCCCTAGTCAGGGAGTCCCAGTCTCTGCAGGGGCAACATTCTGGAGGAGGTGTGGTCACAGAGGCCTTACGTAGGCCTGTCTTCTTTGGGCTCCGTTATCCCACCGCAGATGATCTGGCCTGGTGATGCCCAGCTCTGATACCCAGAGTAGGTACTCAGATGCCTGGACACTACTCCCCATGACCATCCACAAGAGGAAAAAAAAATCTCTTAGAGGTCATCTCAAAAAATCCCAAAATGTGAGACAGGAGATGGGAAAGGTGACCACAGACACTATGTGCTGGGGAACTTGGAGAAGGTGCCCCTCTGCCCCTGCCCAGCTCACCATACTGCACATGCTCTTGCTCTGGGGGTGGCTGTAGTACCCGGATGCTCCAGGAGATTTCAGGAATGGGCTCGGCCTCCTCCAGGGACACCCATGATACCGCCTGCTCCTTCCCCTCAGGAGGCAGGAACCCAACTTTCTGCCAAAAGGAAAGAGTGTGTCACAGGTGGCCTGGCTGCCTCCCTGCCTTTCCACCAGTGTGAGAGTGGGCAGCTCTCATTATACTGGGCCATCTGCCCACCTCCAGAGGGTACAGCATGGACTCCTGTCATGAGCTGGTATATACACAGGTACTCACATAACCACACATATGTACCCCTCCCTCCTCAGCTTCTAGGCTGTTATGCTAGAGGACTGAGCACTTTCCCAGGCACCCTGTTCTGAACAGAGCAAACCTTAACCCAGCAGTTTCTCCCCATAGTGCCAGACCCTCGTGGACTATACTGGGCTGGGTCCACACCTTGGCCTCTCACATGCTGACCAGCCACAGTCAGACTCGGGCCAGTTCCCTGACCTGGGGAACTCTGCCTGCACAGAATCCCTGCCTCTTGGCCCGGGGCCCACCAACACTCACCAGGCATGGGGGTAGGCTGGGCGTGGAGAACTGTGCCACCATGAGGTCCCGGTCAATTGTGAGCAGCTTCCAGCTTCCACCTGACCCCCCTGGAAAAGGCAGATGCCACCACTATTCCCACCCACTCCCTGCAGAGCCAGAGTCCCAGGCTGGAGGCTTTATAGTGAGGTGCCCCTTATTCCCTGGGAAGCAAAGGGATGCCCACAGAGGGACTGTCACAGACAACTGCACACAGCTCTGGGTGAGCCTTCTTCGCAGTCCATTCATCCAGCAGGCGCTGGTTGTGCCCTGGGACTGCCAGATCTGGGGACACACCAGACCACATGGCACATCCACCCACCACCTGATGACTGCAGTCTGCAGGGGTGGCAGCTAGGCCCAGGAGGCTGGTGGGGGAGGTGCTAATTCTAGGCAGTGGGGACCAAGGAGATTAAGATTCCTAAGCAGGTACTATACAATGAGATGCAGTTTGGGAACAATCCTTCGGTAGCTTTGTGGAGTGAGTACAGCCAGGGCAGGTGGAGGACTCAAAAACACTTTAGGGGCAGAATCAGCAGGCCTGGGTAACAGGAAGATGAGGGAGCCAACCCAGGGGTTCTGCGCCCTGTGTTGGCAGAGGTGCCTCTGCCTGAGGTTTGGCGAGGGGGAAGGATGACTCTGGCAGATCTTGGCAAGAGAGAATTTTGTGGCTTTGAGAAGTAGGGTGGGGGCCGTGCTGAGGCAGTGCCAGGACACAGGGAGCAGAGCAGAGCCAGGAGGCAGTCTGCTGGCTGAGTAAGGGTCCTGCATAGGCAGGGTCCTCACAAGACTGTCAGTAAAGGCTGTGGGACAGTCAGTGGTGCAGAGTGGCCGAGAGTGCAGAGTGGTGCAGAGTCAGTGGTTCAGAGTCAGCATGTGGCTGCCCCACATGCTTGAGCTCCAGTCCCACCCCTGGCCTGGCTGGCCCACTCGCCAGCCCTGCTCACCAGCTGTCAGAGAGGTCACACCGCCCATCTGGGTGTCCACAGCAAACAGGTCCTGAAGCAGAGAGGAGGCCACGTGTGGTACCACATCCAAGAGCCCTATGGGTCCTGCCCCCACCACCTCTCTACCCTCTTGGGGACCCTTGGGCCAAGGCCAGAGCTGTGAGTGACTATGGTGATAGCTACTCAGTGCAGTAGGGAGTGGCCTGAGGGCCTGGGTTCAAATCCCAGTTCCATCACAATTTGCTAAGTGACCCTGGGCAAGATAAGGAATGCCTTTGAGCTCCTTAGAGCTACCCTGAGGACCAAACAATATCTAACCCCCAAGGAGTCTGGCACACTGTGGTGTCCCCACCCAATCCCTGGGAGAAAGCTGCTGTCCCATCTCCATCAGCTCCCCGTATGGTGTTCAGGGGCCCGCCCCAGTGGCAGCCCCCTTGCCCACCACATGGAAATGCTAAGGGTGGGGGCTTTGCATCTCTGCCTCAGGAGAAAGGGCCAAGGGCTCTGTTGTGGGGTACCAGGGCAGCTAGCCCCCTCAAGGAAAAATGAGTCCAGGACAGGGACAGGCAGGGCCTTAAGGGGCCAGGGAGACCTGTGAGCTGGGCGGTCCACCTGGCAGTGTGTGTGTGCTATGTCCCAGGCCCACAGCTCCTGAGCGTTGGTCGAGGGCTGCTTCTCAACACAGTCAGGGCTCCTCACCTGCCGGCTGCGCTGAGCCGAGTCGAAAACCACTCTCTGGCTGTCAGCCGACCAGCATCCCAGAGGCAGAAGGCTGCAGTAGATCCCAGAGAAGTTCTCTGCAAAGGCAGAGAGCTGGGGGCCACGTCCAGGAGTGGAGGTTGTGTGTGTGTGTGTGTGTGTCCAGACTATGAGGCAGGCCGCGTTGCTGGGGAATTCACCTGGGGCCCCAGAACTGTGACAGAACAGCAGCCACATAACATGGGGGTACCCTAGGCAATGAGGAGCTGCCTGAAGAGGGGGCTGAAGGGCAGAAGCCTCTGAGGGCCCAGAAGAGGTGGAGCTGAAGAGCTTCTGAGAGAAACTGAATGCACTGGCATTCCTCTGAGCTGCTCTTATGGGCCGCTGGGAGGCAGCAGGTGCTGTAACCAAGACATCTGTCTGTCTCTAACCGTACTTAGAGTACCTGGCACTCGGGCCTGAATAAATCCTACCCTCTAACATCATCACTCATTTACCCCTCACTACAATCCTACAAAGAAGGCAGGAACAACCACCCCCTCCTCACATAAATAAATGGAAGCTCAGGGGGTCAGGATACTGTCCAAGAACACACAGCTAATAAGGGGCAGAGCTAGGATTCAGACCGGGTCCCCACTGCTGCATCCCTGTAACCCAAAGACAGGAAAAGGAGGCCATCCCTTGTCCTTGACTCCTGGAACTGACCAGGCGGCCTAAGAAAACAAGAGACTCACCCCCTCACGTCCTTGGGATAGTCTGGGATCCCAAGCAGAGTTGTGAGCTCCCGAAACTGTGACTGGAGCTTGTCAGCCAAGAGCCACCCTCCCAGAGACCCTGCTGCCTCAAGGGCTTGGACTAGACAAACGCTGGGGTGGGGGCTGGGAGTGGGAGAATGAGCACCCTTGGGGCAGGACCTGCCAATCTAGTGTACTTTCTGAGACCCCTTAAAGGAGCAGTGGCTTTAAGCAGCCACTGGAAAAACAAGATAAATCTATGGGCTGCAGCACAAATGAAATAATCTCAAGCCTCAGCCAGCTTGGGCCACTCTGATCTCAGCTTTGGTCCAGCTGACTTCCTTCTATCAGAACCATTCCCTATGGTGATGGCCCCACCCCCTGTGGAGGCTGAACCTGGGGCTGGCCCAGCAGCAGGGAGACTTCAGAAGGAACCCAGGCAGGAAGAGCTGAGGAGGCTGGCCCTGAGCAGGGATAACAGATGGCAGGAAAACAGAACTGCATGCTCCTTGGCACCCACCCAGCCGACACCCCTTACCTCCCAGCTGCCGAGGCACAACGTCCACCACCACGGAGGTGACCCTGGTATACCAGTCATACTGCAACAGAACACAATAGTCAGGCTCACCAGGGGACTTGCAGTGCCCTCAGGGCAGGGAGGGGAGGACCTGAGAGAAGCTTGATGTGTCTCCTTTCTGGTGACCTGGACCAGATGTCTGGAGGGGCCTTTGACTTTCACTAGGGGCCCTTTTACAAGGACTGAGACTCTGTAACTGCCCACTATATCCCAGCCCCTTGCAGAGTCTGGCCACGTGCAGATGAGAAGCAAAGGGAGGAGCATTCTTGTAGACAGAGGATGCTCTCAAGGTGGTGAGTCTTGATTGTGCAGAGCCCCCATGACAGCACTCTCAGCCTCCAGGCCTTGCCTGGAGAGAAGGAAAGGCAGAACTCACACCATCACTGCACCCAGGACAGGAGGTCCACTGAGGGGCCCGTGGGGAGACGAAGCTGACCCTCCAGCTCTCATCCACCATCCCCTCCTCTTGCTGACCTCCCCCCACCCCAACCCCAGCTCACCAGGCACAATTGGCCACACTGCTGATGGGGGAGCAGAGATGGGAACCTCAGGTAGACGACGCGACATTGGTCTGGGCTCAGCCGGGGAGAAGAGACAGCCAGAGAGTCATCCGAGAGGAGCTCTGGACCAGACAGAAATGCGAGCATCATGCAGGCTGCCAGGGCCGGTGTGTGTCAGTGAAGCACAGGTAGGTGCCAGCACTTACCACACTTCCCCCCGATGAGGTCTACATAGTACAGGGCTGACCTGGAACCACCAGAGAGACACTCAGCTTCAAGGCCGGTCTGAGCTGCAAGGCCCCCTGCCCTGCCCCTTCGACTGTCCTCACCTTCGATTGGTGCAGAAGCGGATGCCCAGCCGGAAGGGCTCATGCCACCAGCCCACGAACACAACACCTGTGTCCCCAGGGGCCCAGAATGCCTGTAAACAAGACCACAGGACAGGTGTGATCAAGGGACAGTAGCTCAGGCAGGGCCCCCAGACTTCAGGAGTGATGTAGGCCAAGTCAGCACTAACCTGTCCAGGGGACACACTCTCAGGGACCCCCTCAAGCACAGAGATGTTGCCGCTCTCGACATCCAGCACACAGAGTACAGGAGTGCTTTTGGAAACCAAGTTTTCTCCCCAATCTTCGTAAAATAAAAATTGATCCCCCTGAGAACACAAGACACTCAATGCCCAGCCTGTCTTGCAGGAGACGGCCCTGCCCCCTAGAAGCCAGTACCTCCCTGGTTCTGATAGGCACAGTGTGGGCAGAGAGCATAGTGGACCCCAGCGCTGCCCTGAGGGGCCTTCATGGACTGGCCATGGCCATGAGCACCTTAATGGCCTGGTCTGGCTTCTTCAGCCTGGCCACCTCGTCATCGCTGCCACTGACGTCCAAGGCTTTGGTCTGAAAGAAGGACTCAGCCTTGGGGCGCTTCTTCTCTGCCACGTATAATAAGTGTGTCTCCGAGTGCGACCAGGACAGGCAGCCAAAGCAGTCTGGGTGCAAGGAAGGCCGATCAGGGGGAGCCCTGGGCTATGGCTGCCCCTCCTGTCCGCCCTGCCTGCTCACCAGCCAGATGCCTCACCATCCTCATAAACCAGCCCATGTTTCTCCAGCGCTGACAGGTTGAAGCTCTTGAGCTTCCGGTTCTTCTCCCAAACCTAAGGACATCTGGGAGTCAGGTTGCCTGTCCTCCAACAGAGCCTTACCTGTGGGACTGAGCCCCCAATTACCCACCACGTGGTCCTAGGCAGACTTACCTCCAAAAACTGCTTCTCCTCCCCAGTGCCTGGGCCTCCAGCCTTGCGCAGCACGGCTTTCATGGTGCCTGAAGGAGATTCTCTGCTCAGCAGCCTGAGGAAGATACAGGGGAGCAGGTCAGTATTACCTCCCACCCAGTGATAGCCCATCCTGTCCCCTTATTGGCCACAACCTCTTAAGACAAGATTCTTGAGGCTCTGGCCCACAACCGCCCCTGCAGCCCTTCTAGCCCTACCATGGCAGCTGCCTTGCCTCTCTTCCCTGGGGCAGGGCCTCTAGTCCCAGCCCAAGTTTGGAGCAAGACTCCAATGCTTATGACCATGTCACTAGAGACTACCTGAGCTCCCAAGGGGCAGGGATCTGGCTCCTGGCTTCCCTTCTGGGCCCTACCCACACCAAGGCACAGGGTGGGCATTCATAAAAGGCTTGCAGATGGCTGCGGCCTTGCCTGTAAGCTTCCTCCCTCAAACTTACTCGCCCCGGGTCTCCACACTGTTGCCCGCAGGCCCTGCAAACACCACTGAGTCCGCATCATGGAACACCAGGTACTGGCGGCAGAATCGGATGTTCTCCATGCGTTCCAGGTCCCTCTGGGTCCACTCTGCGAGGAGAGGCATGAGGCTGCTCAACTTGACTAGTCCCAGCACAGGTTACCCCCTCCCCTACCCAACCTCCCTCAGTCTGTCTCCAGATATTCTGGGGGGCAGGATGTGCAACACTTGGCCACAACTCTCAAGTCTAGGCCTCCAGAGCCTAGGCTGGCAACGTCTTGGAGAGAAACGATTACTGCTCCTAGCATCCACCCTAGAATCTTGAGGGCAGGTGTGGGATACGATGACAGGGGTGACCCTTACAAGGCCCACACTCTGCACTCATGGGCACCATCCCATAATACCCCAAATAGCCCCCCCCCCCATACACCTGTGTGCACAGACCTCTTGTTGATGCACTGTTCCACACCCACACTCTCCAAGCCCGGCCTTCCTCCACACACCCGTGTGCACTGTCAGGCAGCTAGCCCTCCACGCCCCCCTCCTCTCCACCGACTCCCCTCCATACACACACCAGTGTGCACCGTCCGGTAACAACCGCCGTACTGCGTGGTGACCTCCGGGCCCAGGCAGGCGGCGCTCAGCGCGGGCTGGCGGCTAAGGCCCCGGTACAGCGCCGCCGCCTCTTCGGGCTCGCTCAGCAGCACCTGCGCAGGGGACACAGCAGGGTCAGGCCCGGCCCGGGCTGCAAACACCACGGGAACCGCGGGCCGCTCCCTCACCTGCCGCTCCATGGTGGCTCTGGGCCGCCGGGGCGAGGCGGGGCGCTCAGGCGCCCGGAAGTGAGAGGCTCGGCCAGTCTCCGCCACGGCCTTGCCGCGCAGTGAGAGGGGCGGGACTTTCGACGAATGAGCGAGGACGATTAGCCGAGGGGCGGGGCCTCGATGGTAAGGAGGTGGGGCCTGTGAGAAACAAGTTGGAGCTGCGGCCCCAGGAGTCCTGGAGGGGAAGAGCAGGGACCTCGGGGAAAGGAGCAGGCCTTTCGGGGTGGGCTAGGCTGGAGAGAGGCGAGCTCTGTGGGCCAAGCCCCGGCCTGTTACTGGGAGGGGAGGGAATGGGGTCTCCGAGGAGAGGGGTTGGCGCTGTGTTAACGGAATAAAGGAGCGGGTCTGTAGGGAGGGGCGAGGTGTGTGAAGAACGACAGGGCCCACGGGAGGAGGGCAGATGAGGCCGGACGGGGGTGGGCCCTAAGCATCCGGGGGCAGGTCCTGAGAGGCTGCGGACCGAGGACTCTTCGAAGACGCGGGGGTGGGGGGTGGGGGCGGGGCTGAGCCCTGCGAGGGTAAAGTCGAGGAAAAGAGAGGTGAGGGGCGGGGGCCTGAGAGGCAGGCAGGGTGCAAGCCAAAGTCAGCCCCAGCTGGGGTCTCCCGCAGGCCGGAGGCTAACTGTCGGGTCCTTCTGGTCCATTACGAGGCAAGCATTCACCAGATGGTGCCAGGCCCTGCTCTGGAGGGGCTCTCAGGCCGACGAGGAAAGAAGGGCGGAGGTGTGCTCCTGGCAGAGGGCGCAGAGCTCGAGCTCCGGGGCGTGGGATAAAGAAGGGCGGGTGCAAAGTTCACAGGGTGTCGCCTGGTCTTATCGGCCACCAGGCCTACCCCAGAAGCTATCTGCCCCTGCAGCCCTCACCCGCCCCGCTCAGTGGCACCTTGCTGGGGATCATGAGCGCGTGGGCCTCTGTCTGCCTTCCCAGGTCTCAGCCCAAGTTCTTGGGTGTAGAGGGCCTGGTGGGGTCAGGCTCCACCCAGAACCAGAGAGCTTCCTGTGGAAAGAAAAACCTGGGCAGGCAGGCTCCCTCAGGACAGTGGCACTGGACTGGGCAGGTTACAATGGCAGAAGAGGGCAGGAGAGGCTGGTCAGGCCAGCAGCAATGGATGTCCCCTCCTCCATGTACCCTGAGCCTGGCTGGTCTTCCACACCTCAGGGCCTTGGCTCCCTGCGCCCTGCCTTGCCTTTCACTGAGATCCCACTTGACTGGCCTGCAGCTTCTCCTTCCATTGGACTAGTTAACTAAAAACAGTTTCCACTTTCTGAGGCCACTTACTTGTGAGCATCCAGTGTGTGCAGGACTGTTAAGGCCAGAACTTGGAGCAGAAAGAGTGGCCCCAGCCACCAATCTGGGTGGAAAGTTGGAAACTAGGATGTTCATTACAGCATTGTTTATAACAGGAAAACTGGGAACATGGTGCCTGTCCTTGAGGGCGTGTGCAGTGGACTGGCTGTAAACTCATGGTGCAGCTCTCTGGAGGCCGGGCACTGGAGGATGAACATCTAAGTACTTGGAATGAATGTGTAGAAGTAAACAGGAGGCTAGAAAACAGTAAGTACTGTGCCTTCTGGCTTCTGTTTAAAATGAAAAAGAAAAACACAAACAGGAAGGAAAGACATGCATCAAGCTACTAACTTTAGGGAAGGCCAGAGGTGAGGCTGATACTCATTTCATTTACCTGTGTTTTAAAAAATTTCTAGCAACTCTGGGTTACTTTGATAAGGAGGCGCTCCCATCCTGGGGAAGGACTAAGATCTAGCAGCCCCCAAGAGTTTGGGGGTTGGAGTGGACACAACAAGGCAGACAGGTGTAGGGCTTGTTGGCAACACCAGGGGGCAGCACCTGCTCACCTGCTTCCCCAGGGAACCAGGCCCTAGAAAGCTGTTTGTGCAGCCCGGACACTCAAAGGCTGTGGAGGCACAGTCGCTCAGCAGTCTGCCCAGTGAGCTAACTGCTCCCTCCAGGTCCAAGCATTAAACCTGCCTTGGGGCGCCTTTGTGGAGAGGCCCACTGTCTTTGGACAGGTTGGTATGAACTCAGCCCTGGCCTTGCCAGTACTTCTGCAACTTTGCCTTTTCACTCTTTTCCCTTTAACTGTGAAAAGGCAGGACTGTCACAGTTTGGGGATTTGTTCCTCTGCCTACGCCCTCCCATTTCAGAAACCATCCCAGAGACAGTCTGTAGGTTGTTTATATCAAGTCCTTTTATTCTGATACCACAGAATTACCTTGTTACAAATACAGGGGGAGGGACACTGAAGTACCACGAGTTCTCACAGAGCACAGGAGGACGGCACACGATTCACAAGGTCATGTGGAGGACTCGGGTCATTCATTGCACTTACAACTGTAAACTTGTTTGTTTGACTTTGTACAGCAGTCTTCCCCCCTCAAATAAAGAAGGAGAGAAGGAAAGAAAGGGAGAGAGGAAAGAAGGGAGGCAGGGAAGGAGTGAGGGGGAAGCAAAAACAAGACATGGAAGCTAGCAGAGGAAAGGCATTGGGCGGCCACCACTCTCCAGGGCACTGCACTTAGAGAGAAGGAGCTGATTTGATCCCAGAGGCCAAATGAGGCAGACACACACACACATACACATTCACACACTTGTTCACATGCATACACACACAATATCTCATGACTTCCATGGCTCTCCAGTGCCACCCCAGTGCACATGGCAGCAGGGCTGCTGGTACCCAGGGAGACAGAAATGATATCTCTGAGGAGTTTCAGTGGGTCAGGCCTGTCCCTCTGACCCTGTTAGAGTCCACAATGACAAGTATTTACAGAATGGGGGGAGGGGGCACGAGGGCAAGGGAGGGGCCAACAGGCCAGGACCTTGTTGTCATGGCAAAGAATCTGCCTGGAAAACTCCCCACAGGCTCCAGAAGACAGGCCATAGTTGCTGCCACTGCTGCCCACTCATCATGGGCCCTGAGACCACCCTCTCTTCCCAAGGACTAAGTGGATGGTGGGGAAGGGGGGTGTCACTGTGAATGCATTAGGCCCTTAAGTAGACAGAGGCGGCAGTGCCCTTGTTCATGACACTGGGTCGGGGGAGGGTGTAGAGAAGGCCTGGACTGCATCCCAGAGAACCCCTTGCCCATGTGGAAATGTGCTTGGTGCTCCCCACTGCCCAAGGCATCGAATGCTGGTCCCTCAGCCTCTGGACCCCAGAGCCACAGCTGTATCCACACAAGGGCCAGGACACCTGTGGCCCAGAGGCCTGCTCCAGCCACCTTCACAAGGGGTGATAGGTACAGATGTGTCCTGTGGATACGCTGGGGGTTAGGGAGTGGCAGATGTCAGAAATTTCAAACTCAGAGAGCTTGGCCAGAAAGGAGATTTGCTGAAAAGTCAACATTTGAGAGCGTGAAACTAGCTTTGATGGAGGCTGACCTGCTGTCATCTCCCTGCCTGTTCCCTGCTCCTGGTCCCATCCCTTGGCCTTTTATGGGGAGGATCACTGCATTAGTCCCTCATGTATCCAGCCACTAGGCACATCCCCACAAAGACCTGGCCCTGGGTGGTCAGAGGTGCCAGATGGTGGCCTCCTTCAGCCCTTGCACAGACGGCCTCATACAGCCCAGGCCTGATCTCTGGGATGAGGCAGGTGTCCCGTTGGATGGGTGAAGCCCAAATCCAGAAGGGCAGGGTCTTAGGCCCAACACAAGGGTTGACAGCCTCCTATCTCATCCACAGCTGCCAGAGGTGGGCCAGGATCCCTCTCTGAAGGGGTTTGTAGACCTTATAGGAAAGGATGAGAAATGTGGACCCCTGAGAAATGCATGGTGCAAACCAGAGCACTCTGGAGGAAGGCCAGGCCTGGAGGGGTCGGGCAGCTACCACCTGCCGCACTCTTGGCTCAGTCGTAGAGAAGCTGATGAGCAGTGGGATACTTAGGCTTCAGAGATAGGGGCTGGCAGGGAGTTTAGGTCCTGGAGGCAGATGCAGAGAGTGTCACAACAGAACCTTCTGTAAGTTTTGTTATTGAGAAGCTTCCCAAGAAACTCAGCTTGAAGCCACTGTCTATGTGAATAGGCACTCTGATCAAAGATGACACTGTCAGCTGTCCTCACCACAAATGCCAAAACTCCAGCTCTTCCTGAGCACTCTCTGGCCCCCTGGCCAGATCTCCTGGCTCACAGACCTTTGAGCCTCCCAGCCACAAAGGAGAGGCACGGAGAGGTGCAGTCAGGAGCTGGGCCCTACCCTTGGCCTCTGTCTCTCTGGCTACAGACGCAGCCCAGCTCTGCTCTTGAGCAGTGCCCCGCTGGGAAGGGGCGGCCAGATGTCTCTGGCTCAGGGCTTGGGTAAGTGGGGGAGTGACTTACAGATGGAAATCCTACAGCAAACCTTCAGAATGTTCACACGCACACATCCTGTGCGGGCTCCCACCACGTGTCTCCTCAGAGACATCTTGGTCAGAGAAACCTGCAGGGGGTGTGGGGCCTTGTCCTGCCGGGCCCACAGCCTGGCATGCTTGGGCAGCAATTCCGGCGGGTCCTCACTAGCTCGTGCAGAAGTTAGCTAGAAGCACTCCTGAAGGAGAGGTTCTGAGACAAAAAGAACTCCAAGCAAGAGGGTCGAGCATTGAAAATGGATGAAATCGTGCAAAGAGGCTGCGAGCTGTGCATGCTCCACTGCGGGACAGGCGGTGACTCGCCTGGCAGCAGCGAGTCCTGCCACAGGTCGAACATGCCACAGACTGAGAATTTCACACACACGGTGGGAGCGGGGGAGGGGGAAGGGAGCGAGGGGTTTGATATGAGCATATCTATCCAGTTTCTCAATTGCAGGTTTGCAATTAACTCCTTATACATAACACGGAATTTAATAAATATTAACAGTTGTCTTTGAGGGTTTATATTTCATTGCATAGAACGTTAGAGATGAGACTTGTGGCTGTGCCCAAGGTGAAGGGAGGCCCCTAAGGGAAGGGCCTCAGGGAGGAACACCGCCCAGTCCACCAGGTGGATGGACAGCGCCACACTCCCCAGCGCAGGGCCCTGGGCCCTTCCCTTGGCTGGCAGAAGCCCTGGCCCCTCTGCTCTGAGCATGTCCACTGGTGATGGCTTAAGAAGGACTGGAGTTGCACGGTAAACAGAGGCGGGCTGAGGGGCCTCCCTAGACCCCGCCCTGGGGTTGTGCTCTTGGTGGCCTGCTGCCCACTATTGCTTCTAAGTCAATATTCTCCCTGTGCTGAGCAGGGGCAGAGCAGAGAGGGAACCAAACCATCAGTCACAAGGTGGTGGTGGAGGGGAGAGGCAAGGAGGTGAGCCGAGAGAGCGAAGAGAGAAAGGGTCGGGGGAGAAATAAAAGAACAATGTTTATGAGGTATACACTTAAATCAAACTGAAATGATTAAGGCTGTTCTTGAAATCAAAAGAAATCCCCAGGTGTACGAACGAGGAGCCGGCTGGTCGAGACAATGGTGGTGCCGCTGGGATGCTCACGATGACTGGGGGTGATGGCTTTGAAGATAGTGGCGGGCGTGCTAGCACGCGGCCACCCACGGACTGGGAGAAGCCTCAGCCAGCGCCCACGCTGCTTTTCGGTGCTATGGCCTCTTATTTCAGCGATGAGACAGTGTTAGGTCCTAATGTTTGTAAAGTTCTCCCAATCCCACGCTAGCCACATGGAAGTCTGCTCCGGTGTCACCCAGGGGGCAGGGTGAAGGGGGCAGGGCCCTGTGGCCACAGAGGGATCTGAGCCAGCTGGAATGTGAAGGAAACAGAGCCCGGGGCCCCCAGCCCTCAGTCAAAGCCCCTCTCCAAGGCTGTGGAAAAACTTCTGGCATTGTGGAGGGAGGGCAGTGTCCGTCAAAAACAGGCTGCGCGCGCCCAAACTCTGTGTATAACGCATTGGTAGCCTGGCTGGCCAGGCCGCAGAAGGCGGCTGTGGGAAGAGCAGCAAGACTGCCGTGTGGCAGGGCCTGCAGAGAGGGTTCCTGCCTCCCAACGACGGCTACGCCTTGAAGGTGGTGCCCTGAGGAGAGCAGGGTCTCTGGAAAGACAATCACAGGTCCCCCTGGGCCAATGGTCCCACTTGACCAACAGATGTTTCACCCCGGCAGCTGCTGTTAGAAAACATCCCGTCCTCAACTGAGGCCCGCCTGCCACGTCCCACCTGGTGTGAGTCTTTGGGCCAAGGTTTGCCAGATTGTAGATGCTTGGAGGAGAAAAGGAGGGAGGGGGGAAGGAAACAGGAAAGACAGAAGAATTTTGTCAAGAACTGTGGACAGCTGCTTCCCGCCCACACTCCTTCCAGCTGTCTGCCACATGCTGACGGCCTGGCTCCTCCTCACCCATGGGATCCCACCCCACTGAGGCTGGGGGAGAGGGGTGCTTGGGCAGGTTTGAGGTCATAAAGAGAAGATCAGGAAGAAAGAATCAGGTTGGCCAGGAAGGGCCATTTCTTTAACACAAGTTGCTTTTTGTTTCTTAAGAGTGAGGGAGATGGGATTTTGTTTAAAACAACGAGCCTCTCCCAGCCCACTTCTGAAATTTCCACAAAAGACACCAGGAGATAGACACTCACAGAAGCACTGACCGCTTGGCCCAATCAGCCAAATGCCAGAGCTTGAGGGTGATTCTTTTAATTACAAAGTTAGTGGTCTCAGTAGCCCACGCACATCGTGTGACAGGACACAGAACAAAAGGAACCATGCCAGTGGTCCCTTTCCCTCCCTAGTGACACTGCCCTGGCCCTACACCCAAGGTGGGTCCTACCATAGACCTGGTCCATGGGCTGCCCCTCTTTCCCCTCCCTTCAGCACAACTTCTGATTTCATATCTGTTTCAGGGCAACTCAGAGGAAACATCCAGCTGGGTGGGAAAGTGTCAGGGAGCCCGCTGTCATGGGGTGAAGGCAGGAAGAACACTGAGGTGCTGCACTGTGGCTACTCTAATTAGAATAAATTCTGGGCTCTTTACTTTCGCCTACAAAGCCCACCCCAGCTGGCTCCTGCCCCCCCGCCCCGACATCACCCCGACCATCTCTCCCCTCCTCTGTGGCTCTAGCTGTGCTGGCCTTTTGTCTGTCCCTGAGGCCTATCTGTCTCATCAGAGCCTCTGCGGGTGCTGTTCCCTCACTGGGCACATCCCACAACAGCCTCTTCTCCTTCCTTGAGCCTTACCTATCATGGACCACTTTCTCTAGAGTGGCCCCCTCCGTGCCATAATCCTGCTTCCCTGGCTTCAGAACACTTACAACCTTAAGAAATTATCTTTTAATCTCATTTTTTAAAAACTTATTTATTCTCTCCCCCTCTTAACGGGCTGTCAGCTTCAGAGGGCAGGGACTTGGTCTTGTTCCCTGCTGGATCCCCAGAACTCAGAACAGGGCCCAGCACCTACCTAGGGCCTGACAAACATTTATTGAATAAATGAATAAATGGATGGGAAACTGGACCTTTCCAGTTTCCCCGCTAGTCCTCCAGAGATAGGTGGCCCTTTTGGCACTGCACCCAGCTCTCTCCCACAAGCAGGCCAGGCCTGGGCAAAGGCCCTTGCTGGCCCCAGCGCTCCCTCGTGATTTGCTTGTTGAGTGCCTGGCCCTGCCAAACACACGCCTGCTCACCATGAGAAGCACCCACACCTCCATACTCTTAACAGTAGAATTCGCAAAGGCGGGGTAGGAAGAGGACCCCAAGGCTATGGAATGGGAGGAGGTGGTCCCTGGCTGCGCGCAGAGCAGCACCAACAGCCGGCCTACCCTCCCCGCCATCCTGCATGATGTACCGCTTCCTCCTTCCCGCCCAGAGGCAAGGCCAGGTCCAGAGGAGGCTCTAGGCAGAGGCTTCGGATCCTGCTTTGGCCATTGCAGCCCAGAGAGAGCCAGGGCTCCCATCCTGAGGCCCTTCCACTCTCTCCCTGGGCTGACCTGGTCTGGAGCTGAGACTCATGTCTGGGTGACCTCCCTTTCCGCTCCATCCCTTTCCTGTCTGCCTCTCCACTCATTCTGCTTTTCCACCTTGCAGGTCTTGAACTCAGCCTGTGAAGCCAATTGTATCTTGACGTCACACCAAGGGCTGCTAAGCTCTCCAGGGTTTGAGGACTCCAGCCTCATCTGAATGTCTGGAGCAAAGGTACCAGCACTAGGCCTCAGGGATGGGGCTTTGGAATCAGTGCCCAGTGTACAGACCCCAAGTTGTGGGGCACGGTTGGCTCTGCCGGGCCCTTTCCCAAGGTTACTACCTGAGTCACCTCAGCCAGCTCAGTTGTCTCTGCCTCCCAGGTAGCAGCTGGGCCCATCCTAGCTGAAGGAAGCCCACCAGGTCCCTCCTAGTTCACACTTATAGGAACTGGGTCAGTCTGGTCAGCCAGGCCTTGGCCCTTCACTCCCTCCTCTGCCCCACCCAACCCTAGTCCTGATACTCACTGTTATACGCAGAGTCCAGAGCTGCGCCCAGGCCTCTGACTCCAGAGATTTTTCCACAGCAATGATATCATCTCCCTTCATTTCCTCAAGAGCCTGGGGAGCATTTACAGAGGAGGGCTGGGAGGAGCTGTATCCCAGGGGGACCCACCTACAACCTAATGTCAACTCATAGCTTTAGGAGCCCTGCTGGGGGCTAAGGGGTGGTAGAAAAGGACAAAGGGATGTTGGCCTTGGCTTCCCTTTGCTGGGGACCTCTACTGTGTTGGCCCCATGTTGGGACCTCTGCGCACAGGGTCCCTCTTCCTCTTCCTCCTCCCACTCTCATAGGGGAAGGACACTGCAGCTCTGGCCACATCACCCACTACTGAAGACCACATTCCTCCCAGAAGACCCCGCAGGACTTAAGAGCCCCGACTCGAGCGCCTCAGGCCTTTCCCAGGGGAGGGTGGGTACAGGCAGCTCATACTCACCCTGCAGGGCATGGTCACCAGAAGGAGGAGAATTTTTTGCCAAAAGCAGACACAGCTGTGACAGAAAAAGGAGAGGTCAGGAAGTCAGGCTAGGCTCCCTCCTAGTCAAGGCCATTTGGCACAGTGAAGCCAAGCTCAGCCTAAGGGGCAGGGACTACCCAGAGAACCACTAGACCACAGCAGGTGGGCCCTCGGGCTGGCCTGTGCCTGGGTGACTGAGCCCAGAACCATTCCCCAGACCCGACCTCTGCCAGAGTAGGGCCCTGGAGCAGCCGTCCACCCTGGACCTAGCTGTAGGCAGTGCGTACCTTCCGTCAGCTTGCCGGCCTGCTCTGCTGCCCCACCAGGGAGGATCTTGGAGAGCACACTCTCCCCGTCGGCACCTGGCTGGCCGGCAGGAGCCCCTGGGGTCCCTCCAGGCTTGGCTCCAGCCTTCATGCCTAGGGGTAAAGAAACCACCATCATAAGCTGTGCTTGGCCTGGCTCTTCAGGGTCTGAGTGGGAGAGCAGCTGAGAGGAAATCTCACAGGTACCCTGTGAGGTGGAGGGTGAGGAGAAGGATAGAGAAATAAAGAGAGGAAGGTAAGAGTGGGAAGAAAAGGGGTGGGAGGAAGCAGAAAAAAGGAGGTTGAGGAAGATAAAGAGGGAGAAAGGGAGGAATAGGCAGAGGAAGATGAGAAGGCAGAGGAGAGAAGGGAAGGGGAAGGAAGGAGACAGTAAGAATCCATGGTCCTGGCCCTGTGATCACCAGCACCTTCGAGATTCCCTGCCCAGAGCTGCCTGGGCCCTAATGCCCCAGTGCTGGTGATCCCATTGGCTCATTCTAACCCCAGGCTCGTTTCTGCTGGGGAGGCCTTCAGTGCACTGGGCACCTTCTCAGGGAGCAGTGAAGGCACGCAGTGCAGGGGAGCTCAGGGTGCCAGTCAGCACAGGGAGAGGGCAGCCCAGGTACTCTTGGTCATAGCCAAGGGCGTCCAAAGGCAGGCTCACCTGCAGGTCCAGGTCCTGGTGGTGGCTGGGCCTGAGGAAGTCTCCCCTGCTGGGGTGCTTTGGCAGTCCCTTTAGAGCCGTTCGCCTGCTCTGCCCGCGGCTGCAACACAGAACCCATAGCTGAGCTACCGCCCGTCAACTCTGCCCAGCCTGGAACCAAGGGGCTGTCCAAGCTGCAGTCCCAGCATCCACCCTGGGGAGGATCCACGTACTGGAGCCCTACTTACTGGTCCTGATGGCTGGGGGCCTGTGGCTGTTGAGGGCCCTGGCTGAGGCTTCCCTGCTGGCTGGCTGGCAGCGGGGGCCGGACCCCGGGCAGCTGGCTGGCCCTGCTGCTGCAGGCGGGCCTGCGAAGGGGCCTGCTGCAGAGGCTGTAGCCCGAGACCCTGCTGCTGCTGCTGCTGCTGCTGCTGCTGCTGCTGCTGTGTCTGCGGCTGGCGCGATGCTGTTGCTGAGGGCGTCTGCCTGGATGGAGGCGGCTGTGACTGCTGTGGACCTGGAGCTGCCTGCCGACCTTGCGGCTGCAGCTGGAGTTCTGGCTTTGGCTGCAGTGCAGCAGGCCCTGAGTGGGCCTGCCGGGAGCCCTTCTTGCTCTCAGAGGCATGATGGTAAGCTGATGGAACACGGGATGGCTGTGAATATTCACCAGAGCTGGGGTACCCAGGCTGACCCTTCTTCTGCACGGTTGGGGCAGGGCTGGGCTGAGGGTGAGGCCGGGCCTCATGGCGACTCAGGTCTCGAACGTGTGGTTTGGCAGCACGCCGGCCCGGCTCCTCGCCAGTGTGGCGGCCTGAGTGCCGCCCGTGGTCACCATGGTGTCGGTGTTCCTTGGCTGAAGCATGGCGGCCCAGGCCACCCTCATCGTGTGGCCACAGGCCCTCCTCGGGGGGCTCATCGTAGTCGTGGTAGCCGTGCCTGGCAGGGCCTCGCTTCTGGGAGGAGGAGGAGACTGCGTGGCCCCCGTGGTGCCTGAACCGGTCAGAGCGGGCATCCCGGGGCTTATCAAACCAGTCTGTCTCCTCCTGGCCCAGGTGATACGCTTCAGGGACCAAAAACAGAACACCATCAACCCCCGGGCTGGCCGCAGTGGGAGGCCCAGCTGAAGCCATGCAAGGAAAACAGAGGGTGGGCGCCACAGCCACAAGCGTAATGCCAGGCCCCAGCCCCCTCCCACAACCGGGCCAGGGCGCGGGTGCAGCAGGCAGGAAGGGCAGCCTGCAGCAGGGCCCACTGGGTGAGGCGCCAGGCCAGCCCCACTGAGACATCTCAGGGCTCAGGGCCCCACGGGCGGGCAGGCCCCCCCGGTGCTGAGCATCTGCAGAAATCACCCCCAGCTGCCATTACCTTCGCTGTCGGAAACTACGCAGTGGGAATCATCCAGGATGTAGCCCTCCTCACACTTATACGCGTGGGCCCGTGGTCCATCCTTGACGTGCTCCTGGACGTCAGGCATGGAGTGGCTGGAGCAGAACTGTGGGCAGGTGTCCCCCGGGGGGAGGGTGCCCCCAGCAGGGTGGGGCCGCCCCAAAGGGCTGACGGGGCTCTCCTCTTCAGAGGCCTGGCTCCGCATGGGGGGCCGGGTCCGGCCATGGGCCATGCTCAGAGATGAGGGCTTGGGGCCCGCTTTTTGAAGTCGCTCCACAGCCTCCCGTTCCCGCTCGTATCCCTTGGCCCGGCCACTGAAGTCATGGCTGGAGAGCTTCTCCCCGCTGTATGCAGATGCCACCTGGGACCGGCTGCTCCCACTGTACATGCGGTCATCCTCCTCCACTGGGTCCCGGCTGGACACCCCGTAGTACCTCTGCTGCTCATACACATTCTTCTTGAGCCCGTAGGTGATTTCGTCCTGGAACTTCCTGCCCCGAGAGGCCAGGCTGCTGCTGACTGCAGGGGAGGGGTAGGAGGCCAGGTCTGACTCTACATCCTTGGCCTCTTCGATAGGTGAGAACTTGGAGATCTTTTGCTCCATGCCCTGCTTCCGGTGCTTGCTGCGCTTTGAGGAGACGGCAGCCGGGGCCAGGCTCTTGGAGGGATGCTTGGGCCCCACGGGGCCTGGGCTATACTTCTCTGCTCGAGCCCCGTGTCTGTAGTCACTGTCACTGTAATAGTGGGTGCTGGCTAGTCGGCCATTGCTCTCCACGCTCCTGTGATGGCCGCTCTTCCCACGGGGGTCGTAGGAGTCCTCCTCGGATT
This sequence comes from Balaenoptera ricei, assembly GCF_028023285.1. NCBI lineage: Eukaryota > Metazoa > Chordata > Mammalia > Artiodactyla > Balaenopteridae > Balaenoptera > Balaenoptera ricei. The sequence goes on along the minus strand of NC_082649.1, from coordinate 68,242,878 downwards.
CTTCCTCCCCTCTGGTATAGCAGCAGGGCAGTGTGGGCCCCTCAAGGACACCTGGTTCTCCTGGCTCTTTCCCTGGACGCCCACTGCTGCTCGGCCCCAGGGGCTCCAGCCTCTGGCTGTCAGGGGCAGTGGAAGCACTCTCCTTGGTCAGCTCACTGATGTCGTCAATCATCACATAGTTCCGAGGGACATTCTGCTCCAGGCTGGTGTAGTGTGAGTCAGAGGGGTAGGTGGGGGCTGGGCTCAGGCTCACACCACTACGGTCACTGGCCCGTGGCAGCTCAGGGGCCTTTCCTTGTTCATAGCTGCTGCTTACTGCTGGGCCACTATAGCTGGTTTCAGACGAGGCTGAAGACATGGTCACGACAGGGCTGGCGATCACCTCATAGTTGGTGGGCACCTTCTGCTCCAAGTCGGCTAGTGATGTCTGGCGTGGCTTCTGGTGGGGGGTACGGCTGTCAGTCGGGACTGGGTAAAGGGTGCTCTGTGTGGTTGGCATGGGTGTTTGGGCTGTATAATGGCCTGTGGGACGGAAAGCCTGCTGGCTTGGCAGGCCAGGCTCAGCAGGGTAACTGGCGCCAGGAGGAAAGGCAGGTGCTGGGTACGTGCTGGGGCCAGGGTAGGTGGGTGCCTGGTGGGCTGGGAATCCATTCTGTGTTGGCCCACCGCTGCCTGCAGCGTACTGTGGCGCCGGAGGTGGGAACCGGGGTTGCTGGAAAGCAGTGGGGCCGGAGGGAGTGGCAGGAGCAGCGGCAGTGACAGGGAAGTCTGCGTACTGGCCAGCCGGAGAGGCACAGCCCTGGAGCCGCAGCTGGTTGAGCTCACTGTCTGACAGGTAGTCGCGATGCTCACTGAGACCACGCAAGGGCGGGTAGTCACGGCCACCCCGGTCTCTGGCCAAAGACTCTTTGCGCTGGGTGATGCCCAGCTCCAGGTACTTGAGCTTGGCGTCGATCTCCTTCTCCTCCTCGTCCAGCTCTGCCTGCTTCTTGCGCAGCTTGGTGGACTCGTGCTCCACCAGCCGCAGGTCCCGGTCCAGCTCCCGGAGCAGGCTGGCCTTGGTGGCAGGGACAGCGGTGGGCCCCACCAGCCCACGCTGCAGCAGGCTGGCCGCATACAGCTGTGGGGGAGCCTGGCCAGCCAGGGGCAGGTGAGCCTCCTCTGGAGGGGGACTAGGCAGTGTCCGCTTCACCTTGCGGACCAGGCCGTTGGGTGGCAGCGCCGACACCTGAGACAGAGGGAAGGGCGGGCAGCACTGAGACCCAAGGTGTGGGTGGCCTGGCAGGGCACAGGGTAGAAGAGCCCTGGCCTGGGCTGGGGTAGGGGCTGGGCTCCACACTGTCAGTGCCCTGATTCATCAGGCAGCCTTGAGGCCTGCCCTGCCCACCCACTGGCCTTGGAGGGAGGGCCTGTGATCATCTTACAGGCCTTCTCCTCCCCAGACCTCGGGACAGTGGGACGGGAGGAAGCAGCAGATGCCCCTCTGTGCTGGTGTCTAATACTGGCCTGGCACACAGCACGTCTCCAACAGGCTTGCCACCCTCCGCCTCCCACTGAGGGTACTGAGGTGAGGAGAGTACACGTCTGACGGCTCTGGGTTTGGGTCCTAGCAGCTGGCAGGGGCCAAGGGCAGTGGAGGGCCATGGACAGGAGTGGAGTGGGTCCTGGGCCCACCAGGTTCCCAGAGGATCATGGCAGGGGGCGCATGCTGACTGGATGTCAGGTGCTGCAGGCTCCGAGTCTTTTCTGCCTCCTGCCCTCCTCGTCTCTAAAGTGAAATGCAGTTCGGCCACCTGTCCACTCTCCTCCTCCCGCGGCCCTGTACCACCGTCTGTCAAACTGTGCCCTCGGTCTGGCCCCAGCTCCTCCACGTCCCTGTCAGCCTACCGCTCTCTGAGGCTGCCAGACTCCTCTAGGGCCTCTCCAGCCCTATCTCTGGCTACCTGGCTTCCCAGTCAGGGCTCCCTAACATGCTCTCCATGGGGTCCTCCTCACCTGCCCAAGGCTCCACATTGCCTCAAGGTCCACATTGCCAGAAGCTTTGTCCTGGGTCCTTCCATTGTCTCTACCTCCCAGGCCTCTGGGTTTTATGGACCACCCAAATCCCCTAAACACACTGGGGACTGACATCGGGCTTCTTACCTTTTACCTTGCCAAGAAACTACATAAAAGCCTCCCACCTGGGCTTCCCTGGTGGCGCAGTGGTTGAGAATCTGCCTGCCAATGCAGGGGACACGGGTTCGAGCCCTGGTCTGGGAAGATCCCACATGCCGCAGAACAGCTGGGCCCGTGAGCCACAATTACTGAGCCTGCGCGTCTGGAGCCTGTGCTCCGCGACAGGAGAGGCTGCGACAGTGAGAGGCCCGTGCACCGCGATGAAGAGTGGCCCCCGCTTGCCACAACTAGAGAAAGCCCTCGCACAGAAACGAAGACCCAACACAGCCATAAATAAAATAAATAAATAAAATTAAAAAAAAAAAAAAAAGCCTCCCACCTACTTTCACCATATGTCATAAAGGAAATGATAATGTGTCCCCAGACCTCAGGACGAAGGGTGGCCTTTGATGGAATGGAATAAATTTCCCTCCTTGAACCCCTCACTCTGTTGTCTGTCTTTTGTCATTTGGTCTCACACCATGAGTGCCCATCGTGGCGTGGCACCCCCCATGGCCAGCCCATGGGACCTCTGTGCCGACCCTAGCACGGAGCCAAGACCACCTGCCTCTCTGACGTGCCTTCCCTGCCAGCCCAGAATCCTGATCCCACCCACACCCCTCTAGCCTGCATACCCTAGGGCTCTCCACAACCCAGACTCACCTCCACAACCCCACCCACTGAGGCCTCACCTCTCTCCTCTCTGCATCACACTCAGAAAACGGGTAAATATACCTTCCAGTGCCTCTGGCTCCTAGGCGCTCTCCCCAGGGCCACTGTGCAATCACTTCCTTCAGTCCATCTGCCCATATTCTGCCTAGGAAACTTTCTAAGATACCCATCTTGTCCTGTCTCACCTGCCTGAAACACCCAGAAGCTCCAAGGGCCTTTGAGAAAATCCCAACCCCCTCCTGGCCTGGCACTCAAAGTCCTTGGTGTCAGTCCCTTGCAACCCCCATCTTCCTAACATGCAGGCCACCTCTCACAGTCCCGGGACATCATTGGCAACTAAAGCCACAGATGAGGGTGAGTTTAGACTCCAGGAGCCCCTATCTAGGGCAGCAGACAGGTGTGTAAACAGATTTGCTGAGGGCCAGATAGGGGCATGGGACAAGATGAGGCAGAGAGCACGCTGCAGCCCACTGGAATGGGCCTTGAATGGTAGTCCAAAGGGCTTTGGCTTCCTGTGGGGCAAGGGAGCCAGGCCGGGGCTGGGGAGTGGGGAGCAGCCCAGCCAGGTCGGTGCTATTTTCTCAGGAAACATCCAAAGAAGAGATATGGAGTAGGAGGGGCCCAGGCTGGAGGGGAGAGCTGAGGAGGCCTGAAGGGGGAGGTGGCAGGGACTGGACTAGATACGGGCTGTGAAGAGGCAGTGCTAGGGTGAGGCTGAAGTTTCTAGCAGGGTCTGGATAGTCGTGGGGGCCCAAGTGTGAGTGTGTTTTGCCCAGGATGTCCTTGCTGGGCTGCGGGCTCCACTGGATGTGCATCGAGATATGCATCCATTCCTCGACTCCTAGCTCTGGGCCTCTGGAGCTGGAGGTGACTCCACCCCCACCCCAGGAGATGCCCCTCCCTGTGGGGCCCCCCAGGCTAGGCAGAGACCCCTGTCCCACCCTGGACCAGCCCCTGTGCCCATACCTGGCTACCCAGTACCCCCTGGTGCTGGTAGAGGGAGAACCTCTCTTTGGCAGACTCCTCGGCGGTGGGGCTGAGGGGCTTAGGGTCAGACAGGGACCGCTGCAGGGTCTTCATGGGGCGCGGCAGCGTCTGCTGGCGGAGAGCGCTGTCAGCCGTGAAGTGCTTCTGGGGACTCACGTGAGCCTTGTTCAGCCTCTCACTGGAAGCAAAGGAGGTGTCCAGGAGCCGGTGTGGGGACAGGGGTGAGACTGGTGAGTAGAGGACCTGGGGGGACTTGGGAGGCTGGCGGCTCACAAGCTGTGAGAGGGACTCCGGGGGCAGGTGGGCCTGGTATCCAATCTCCAAGGGATCTGGCTTCTTTTTTTCGAATCTGCCCAGGGGCCCTGGGGTGACGATCTGGATGCCAGGCAGGTAGGGGCTGATGGCAGTTGGCCCTACAAGCTGCGGCCCGGCCGCACCCTGGGCCTGCCCATCCGGCTCCGTCTGGCAGGCCAGGCTCTCCCCACGCCCAGTCTTCTCTGGCGCCGATATGTACCTGACGATCTCCACCTTGGGGTCGGTGGCAGCTGTGATGTGGATGGCTGGAGAGACTCTGGGCAGCTGGTCAGGCTCTGTCTGCACGGAGCAGTCGCTGATGGTCTGGATGCCCACGCTGCTCATGGCCCTCATGGCGGGGGCGGCAGTGGATGATGAGGCAGTAGCATCGTGCTTGCTGTCGGAGCCAGAGTCTGAGTGGCGGGAAAGACGGGACCTGCGGCGGCGCACTGGCTGCTCCCACTCGGCGCTGTCCTCGTCGTCCGTCTGCACGCTGCAGTCAGCACTCCGCCGTGCCCGGCGCCGCCGGGTCAGGAGGTAGCGGCCCTCTCCATCCTCATCATCCGTCTGCACGCTGCTGTCTGCAATCCTCCTGACCACACAGGGCTCAGGCCCTGACTCTGGCTCGCACACGTCCCGCAGGCGTGGCATGGAGTGCCGCTTCTTGATGCCACTGCGGCCTGCCTCCCACTGCTCCTCAGTCTGCAGTGACATGTCCGAGGCGGAGCTGGGGAGACCCCGGTGCAGCACGGGCTCACGAGGCTGCCCAGGCCCCTCAGGCCCAGGCACGGCAATGAAGGCCGCGTGGGTCAGGGGTGGCCAGTACTGGCCATTCTGAGCCAGCTCTGTGGCAGCTGGGGGAGGCCCTCGACCGGGTGCCTCACAGGCCACAGGGAAGGGAGCCTTCTGCCGCTGCTTCTGTTCCTCCAGCTGCTGCTGCAGCTGCTGCTGCAGCTGCTGGATCTGCTCCAGCTGCAGACGCTGCTGTGCTAGCTGCTCCCGCTGCAGGGCGAACTGAGCCTGCCGTTCCTCCTGCTGCTGCTGCAGCACGTGGTGCTTGATGGTCTGCAGCTCCTGCAACTCCCGCTGCACCAGCAGCTGCTCTTCCTCGCGGTGCCTCTGCAGCTCCACACGCTCCCGCTCCAGCTCCTCCTGCAGCCGCAGCTGCCGCAGCTTTTCTAACTCCACCCGCTCTCGCTCCAGCTGTAGCAGCTGCTCCTGCTGCTTCCGCTGCCTCTCCTCCTGTGATGCTTCCTCCTTCTCGAGCCCTGGCCGGCTGAGGGCCCCACTGCCGCCCCCAGGAGCAGCATCTACTGGCGGCTTCTGGCCAGCCGCTGGGGCTGGGGCTGGGGCTGGGGCTGCTACAGCCTCCTTGACAGCAGCAGGGGTGGCTGTGGAAAGAGGCTCTTCCCGAGCAGCCCCTGCTGGCAGCTCTGGCCTTGGTGGGCCCCCAGCCCCTGGGGCCTTGGCAGCGGCAGGCTTCCCCAGGTAGACAGGACCCTCAGCAGGTGGAACGCTGGAAGCAGTGGGGAATCTACTTGGTACAGGATATCGGTACAGCCCTGTGGGCCCAAGAGGTACCCGGGGGGCAATCATGGGCATGCGTGTCAGGCTGGCGAGTGGCACGGCTGTGACTCCTCCGGATGCATAAGGCCTGTACATGCCACCACGCACCATGGGCCGCAGTGCTGAGGCAGGCTGGGTGGTGATGGGCAGTGTTGCAGCGATTGGAGTGTTGATAGTCGAGTAGATCATGCCGTCGGCTGCACGCACAGTGGCTGTGGATGGCAGCAGCTGTCTGATTGCTGTTCCCTGGGCTGCTGTAGGCCTGTACTGGGCCAGGTTCCCAGGACTTGGGTGGCCCTCCGGGAAGGTGGGGTTCCCAAGGAGGCCAGGTCTGAGGGGAGCCAGACCTTGCGGGGCACTGAGCCCCGGCTGGGGCTGATACTGCATGAGGTCGGGGCCACCGCCACCACTGCCACGCCGCCCTCTGTACTGGTCCATGGAGTTGAGGGCAGCACACATACGGCTGATCTCACGGGCCGTGGTGGCGCTGTACTGGGCCAGGCTGGCCTCCTGGAAGCCAGATGCATCTCCCCGTGGGCCATACCTATGGTCTGAGTAGATGTTTGACACTGAGCTGTAGCGCCGCATGGGAAGCGGGTGAGTCAAAAGGTCTGTGGGATGACGTAGGTCCGTGAATGAACCATACTGCAAGCCCTGCCCAAGGTAGCGTCCATCTGCAAAGCCCAGGCTGTAGGAGTGCTTCAGTGAGCTGAGGTCCATGGCTGAGTCTCGTCCAGGGCCCTGGAAGAGGTGACCAATCCTGTGGGTGTGGTAGTTGAGGCCAGCCTCAGCCAAATTGGTGTCGGACATGGAGGAGTACAGCCTGCCAGGGAGGCCCTGTGGGTAGGGCCTCTGCTCCTCATGGGGCACAGGCCCCCCGACCACCTGTGCCCGGTAGGTGGGGGCCTCGGGAGGCTCAGGGTCCCGGGGACTGTAGAAGGGGCCGCTGCTTTGGCTGGGTGGGGCAACATCTGCCACACTCTTCTCAGGTGCGCTGGGGGCGGGGTGAAAGGTACCTGTGCAGCTACTGCCAAAGGGGAACTTGTAGACCATATCACAGCATGCCAGCTGGCTCTCGGGCCTCATCCCAGTGAGGTCCAGGGCACCTGCCGGCTCCTCTGGGAGCAGTGTGGTCACAGTGCCTGCTGTGCCTTCTCCCATCTGCACCACCACTGTATGTGGCTTCCTGGCACCTGGCAAGGCGTGTGACCGCAGCTCTGCAGGGGTGGCCCGATGGGGTTCGGAACCAGGCTCTGGCACTGGGCCTGACTTGAGGCCAACACTCTGGGCAGTGCCCACCTGAGTGATCAAAACATCCCTTCTGGCCAGAGGTGCCACCTGGTTGGGCAGGTTATACCTGGCAAACTTGGCCTCCCTGGGTCTTCCTCGGGGCCCACCACGGTACGGGGCTGTCTGGACGGCCTGCTCTACCTGCTTGACCTGGGCCAGGCACACGGGGCTACCCGCACCCTGGCCAAAGTCCAGCCGGCTCTGGAAGGGGTCTCCATAGACCACAGGCTGCTTCTGCTGAGCCATGAGCACAGATGAGGCCATGGTGATGCTCACGGTGGTGGCGGTACTGAGGAAGGCATGGGTCTGCTCCTGAGCATTGAGGTTGATAACCAAAGGCTGTACAGCGGTAGACTGCCGTCCTGGGATTGGATCCAGAGCAAGGCCGTACTTCCTTGCTTCCACAGCAAGAGAGGTCAGGTCCATGCCCTGGTCAGTGAGGATGATGGGCGTGGGCTTGACGGCTGTGCGAAGGTCTACCACGGCACTGCCAGGGGGCCTGGGGCCGGGCTCGACCCTACATGTTCCAGGGACAGAGGAGATCCGGCACAGGGAGATGTTCTCAGCAGGGAGGGCGCCCCAGCCGTATAGTGCCAGGGGCCCATCTGCACCAGCACTGGCTGCCCGTGGGAAGCCAGGTGGCCCAGGTGGCTCTGGGGGCAGCTGAGGTGTTGTCTGGCTGTAGCTGTGGGTGGTGGGCTGGGTGTCAATGGGTGAGCACACTGGGGAGGTGGAGGCACTGGCATGGACCATCTTGGTCTGGCTGGAGGCATCTGACGCCAGTGTGATGACCATAAAGGGGGCATCCTGAGAGGACTGCTGCCATACCAGGCGAGGCGTGCTGGGTCGGTGTGGCGTCTGTGTGCCCTGAGCCACTGTGGGTGTCGGGGTGGGGGCACCAGGGCTCCGTGGCATGTCCGAGGCAGGGGTCAGGCTTGGCGTCTGTGTAGAGAACTCTGCTGTGGCCCTTGGGCCCAGCTTGCCAGGGGAGAATGTGGGACTCTCTGAGGGAGAAGATGGAGAGAGAGGGGGGCTGGAGCCTGCAAAGTAGGAATATCCCCGGGAGGTCTGCGGGGTGCCACTCTCGCCATCACTCACACTCAGGGGTTTCTCTCTGGCAGCCCGTCCACTGACAGCAGGGCCACGGGGGGGCTGGGGTAGCTCCTCAGTTTGAGACCCATAGTTTGCAGTGGTTGGGCTCTGTCCATAGCTGTGGCCAGTGGAAGAGGGCAAAGGGCTGCGCTCAGAGCCTGCTGGGGAAGTCGGAGTCACGTACCCTCGTGGCAGGCCAGCCGGACAAGGAGCCACAGCTGTGGAGGCTGGAGTCCCAGGGCCCTGGGTAAAGGTTAGGCCTACTTCCTTGGAGGCAGAGCTGGGGGAGGCAGGAGAGCTGTGCAGCTTGAGGGGGTCCTGAGGCTCCTTTGCAAAATGCTGAGTAACACGGACATCGGGAATGACTCGGCCCCCACTGCTGTCAGAGGAGGTGGAGGTGGAGAAGGACACAGGGGCGGCGAGCTGGGTGGGACTGGTACCAGGGGTAAGCGGGCCGCCATTTTGTTTCATTGGGTCCATGTATGCACTCTCGGCATTCAGAAACTGCTTCTCCTTCTTCTTGTCCTCAGCAAAGGCCAGGTCCCGTGAGGAGGCCTGATGCATGCGGGCAATGCTTTGTGACGTCTGAAGGATCTCCTGGTACACGGCTGCTCCCAGGCTGGCTGGCGTGCCCTCCGAGGCCGGCTGAGCAGCCCCACCATAGTCATGGTCTGGGGTGTCCTGGTATTCAAAGGAACCCTGGCCCCGGGGGCCTATGGGCTGAGAGGGGCCACCATGGGGCCCACGGCTCCCTGCTGCCTGGCCTTGTTGCCGCTGGAGCAGCTCGGCCTTCCGCATCATCTCCTCGTAGGCCTCCTCAGCGCTCTTGAGGGGCCGGCCGGAACTGGGAGTGGTGGTGCTGCCCAAGGGCGACTCGGTTGGAGAGTAGAGGGACATGAAGGTGGGCAGGTTGTACTCACTGCCTGACTTGTAGAGCCGAGGGGGGCCACCATCCAGGGCTTCAGCCTCTGAGTCAAGGGAGGGTGAGGGCGAGTATTCGGAGCAGGAGGAACGATGCAGCTCCTCCATCTCGGCCGCCTGCCTCAGCTCCTCCGTGGGGGAGGCATCCTCAATGGGTGACAGGTTGCTGGGGGGGGTCTTGGAGCGCTCACGCCGCCGCTGGGCCCGCAGCTCCTCCTTGTCACGCCGGGTCTTGCGGGCCGTGCTGCGGATGCGCTGCTGCTCCACCTCCCGCATCTTCTCCTGCTCGCGCAGCAGCTCCTCCTCTTCCCGCAGCTCCTCCTCCTCTGAGGAGTCCTCGATGGTGGGCAGCAGGGGCCCATGTGAGCGGTGCCGGGCCTTGCGCTGCTGCTTGGCTTCTTCCAGCCGCTGCCGGCGGCTGGGGCTGCTGTCGCTGTCCTCCTCCAGCGAGGACAGGGAGGTGGGCGAGGTGCCCGAGGTGTAGCTGGGCGTGGAGGCCGGCAGTGTGGAGGAGTGCTCCCCGCGGGAGCGGTCCTCAGGCGAGCCTGTCAGGCTCTCCATCTCCAGCTCGGGCTCCCGGTCCAGGCTGGGGTCGGGGCCTTGGCCCAGGTCCAGCTCATGGCCGTAGCTGCCCGTGCTATTGAGCTCGATGGTCTTGAAGCGGCGGAGCCCGCCCTGCAGAGCCCCAGTGCCATCTGCGGCCTCTGCTGGGCCTCCCTCGGAAAGCAGCTCCTCATAGCCCGTGGTGGCGTTGTGGGGCAGGCGCCTCTTGGGCAGCGCTCCCGGCTCTTGGCTGGGCTCGGGCCTGGGCCGGGGGCTGCCCTTCTGGGAGCCATGTTTGACCGGGCCGTGCCCAGCGGGGGCAGCGTCATCCTCCTCCAGGTTGTCTTCTTCGGCACTCATCTCCAGGATCTGCCGCCTCATGAACTCCTCATCCGTCAGTTCTGCTGCCCGGGATGGGGGCTGGGGCGGAAGAGGGGACAGGCCACCCTCACTGCTGTCCTCCACGTAGTCGTGCCTCAGCTGGCTGCCAAAGTCGTCTGAGGACTCAGCCGTGTCCTGCTGCTCCCTCCGGCGCCCCCACTCCGAAGAGTCTTCTTCCTCCAGGATATCCTCCAGCTCCTCATCCGAGTTGAAGGCCTCGGGCATGATGGACAAGGAGTGGGGCCGCCGCTTCTGCTCCTCACCACTGCCGTAGGGTGGCTTGCTCCGCTCACCACTGGGGGCCGGGCCCTGGGCCTCCAGCGAAGGCCTCATGCTGCTCCCCACCTTGTGGAGCTCAGAGGGGCTGGGCGGGCGTGGCCCTGTCGCGCCTGCACTGTCCAGCTGTTCCACCTCCTGCTGCACAATGCCTGTGATCTCACTCTGGGAGCTGGAGACACCATCGGAGGAATAGCCTGTGTCGCTGAGGCTCTGCGGGCTCCGAGACAGGTCCTGAGAGTAAGGCTTGCCCACCGGCTCCTGCAGCAGGGTGAGAAGCAGATGCTGACTCCCCATGGCAGACAGCTCGTGGGGGGGAATCCAGCCCTCTCCGTCAACCCAGAGCCCTGGGGAAGGGTACCTCCACCTCCCAGGGGATCAGGGCCCACCACCCACTCCATTGCTCTGGTCTTGAATAACTTACAGGTTCCATGTCAAACCCCAAGCAGCCCTAGGTTCTCAAAGAGAAATTTTACTAAACCTAATGGCAGCAGAACCCAGCAAAGCATCCAATAAGGTGTCAGACACAGAATCGGCCTAGAACTCACAGGCTCCAGGCCCTCTAGGGCCTCATCTAGGCATCCCTGCTGTCCTCTGTGGCCCCAAAGGGCCTGTCCCAGGTCTACATCCCAGTCCCGCAGGGAGTTAAGCCCTTCTCTAGATTGCCCTGCCTGAAAGCTAGGATCCCTGGGAAGTAAATGAGACTGACCTCCGCCTCCCTACCCTTGGGGGCTTCTGGAACCCCCGCCTTGACGGGGGTGGCAGGTTCAGTCCTCCGCACCCCAGCCTTTGCTTTAGGAGTCCCAGGGGGCAGGGTAGTCTCTGGAGGTGGCTTCGGCACCGGCTCAGCTTTAGCTGGGATTCCTGTCTTCTTTTCCTGGGCACTGCTCGGGGTCCTGATGGGTTCAGAAGCCCTGAGGGGCTTGGCTTGGGGACTGGCCTTGGTAGGAAGGGGACTGGCCTTGGTGGGCAGGGGACTGGCCTTGGCAGGTGGGGGGCCTGATGGCTGGCCCAGCCCTGGTGGCCCTTTCTGCTTCGGAGGGGCTGTTCCAGCTGCATGGTGAGGGGCCCCTACAGGGGGCTGCCGTGAGGCGGGCAGGGTCAGTGGGGTCGGCTCTCCCAGGCTGCCCTCCAGCAGCCGCTTAGTTTGGCAGTTCAGACAGAGCCACTCGGTTTTCTGTAAGGAAACGAGAGAGGAGGGGTTTGATGAAAATCACAAAGACACTGAAGTACTCAAAGATTATTCCTGTGACTATTTCTGTAAACTTAAGGAGGAGAAAATCTCCCAAAGCATGACACTAAAGGCACGAGGAGAAAAAGACTGATACGTTTGTTGCCCCCAAATGACAGACGCCCCATCCTTTAGATGCATATGTAGAGTTAAAAAGACAAACCCAAAGGAAGGGTCGCTTCCTTACCCCATAGAGAGCTTTTCACTTGGCCTGAAAAGGAGGAGAACCTGTTTGAGAGGGGAGGCTACAAAAGCAGCACAGTATCTGGAGAAGAAGGGGCGCTGGGGACTCACCCCCAGGGCATGAACAGCTTCTGGGAAGGGTGCAGAGTCCCCCAGGTGAGAGCCCCCGCAGACCAGGAACAGCATCAGGCAAGGAGCACCTCCCAGAGGCACTGCCCCGCCCCAGCCTCCTAGCTCTCAGGCCTCAGATACCATCCTTCTCCACACCCAAGTAAGGGCTGTGCTGGGAGGGTGCAGGCTCGTGGGGCCAGGGGAGGCTGTCTGGGGGAAGCCCTGCTTGGGGGTGGGGGATGGAGCTGAGCAGTCCCCTCTGTTCACACCCCCCAGCCCAAGTCACCTTGTCTTAGGCCAGCAAAGACGCCAGGCGAAAGCCTCCTCCTGCTCCCCCGGCCTCTGGGCTGTTCTTCCGATGGGAACTGTGTGTGCCAGCCCTTGGACCAGGGGCCCTGCTTCCTCCAGAGTTGGGCTAGGATCAAATCCTCAACCATCAGTCCAACAGTTTCAGGATTACCCTCTCTGTGTCAGTCTAAGTGCTGGGGACTGGAGACATAGCCATGACTAAGACGGACACACAGGCTGGCATGCAGCCTTCTTGGAACCCAGAGCCCCAAAGAGGTCATTCTGAGTATGACATGGGCATCAATGGTGAAGTTCCCAGAACACCAGAAACCAAGTCTAACCTCCCAGGTCCCACTGTCTGCACAGGGAGAGGGTCGAGCATCCCAAGCCCTGAGCGGGTGATTTCTGTAGCAGGTCAGAAGCTGGCAGGAGCATGTCTCCCAGGAGCCTCCTCCAGAGTCAGGGCTCCTCCTTGGCAAGACTTGAGGCCCTGTCCTGGCCCACGAGGGAGGGTTGGGCGGGGAATGAGAGTAACAGCACACACCTGTGCCTGCTCTTGTCCCAGGGATGCAGAGCCTCGGCACCCCTACTGTCCTACTGTTGCACATCGGGGTGCCAAGACACTCAGGCTCCCACCAGCAGCTTGACCACTAGGATGGGGCATCAGGGGAACCAGAGGACACAGAACCACAAGGTCAAAGAGCCAGGGACAGGGCAAAGAGGTGGCCCTTGGCCCTCACCAGCCCAAAGTGGGCCAGCATCCTCAGCACCCTTACCTCACACACTGCCCCTGGGCCCAAGTCAGACCCTAGCCCACCTGGCAGAGCCTTGGAAGCATGGTACCTCCAGGATGCCTGTCCTCAGCCTGGCATCCACAGGCCACCATGGCAAGTGCCATATCAATGATTCTGACCTGATTTCCTGCCCACAAAGCTACACACCACATCTCTGCCCTGGGCCCCAGCAGAGGCCAGGTCAGGCGGGTGGCAGGGCCTTGGTGTTGACTGAGGGATAGGTCTGCTCCACAAGCTTGTTACTCAGGGCCTTGAGACCGCTTCCCTGAGATTGGAGCTCCAACTCTGCCTGGAGGCCTAATTCCACACACAGGTCCTGAGCAGAGGGGCTCAGCTATGGAGGGGGACCCTTCAGAGGTCCTGCGGGTACTTACCCTGTTCCTTGTAGGGCCTGGCTCTAGCACCACTGCTGACTCCCCTGGACCTTATCTGATGCTCTGTGTATCCCCCATACAAACTCCTATGAAGCAATGGGTGCTGGCCACTTGCTGGGTCTTGGGCTCACTTGGTGCCTAGGGAGAGTGCTGGATGGGTTGAGCCAGGAATCCCATCCACGTTCCCCCAGCGTCACCTGAGGTCACAGTGGAACTCCCTCCATGTCAGAGAGGACTGTAAGGTGGCAAAATGATCCTAGAGAAGTGGGAGGGGTGTTAGCAAAGGCCCAGAGAGAGTTCTGGAAATGAGCAAACAGCCCCTTCCCTAGCCTCAGGATCAGCATGATGGGGTTAGGATCTGGGCCTAGACAGGGGGCTGGCCCAAGGCAACACTGCCCTGACTCCACCTTGGGTCCATGCACACAGCCAGCCAGGTTAGGCCTCTGAAGGTTCTGTCATCTGCTTTGGCTCACCTTGCTGGCTTGGCAAACCTCCGACCTCCACCTCTGGCCTGCAGACCCCACCCCAGAAGTGACAGTCCAAATGAAGCAAGGGCACCTTGGAAGGGTGGCCTGGATGGAGGCGACAGACCTAATGCCAAGAGCTCAGAGGCAGCCCCTGCAGTGGCCTGCTTACCTGAGCCCAGAGGCCCAGCCCTCAGCAGAGCATGTCAACTGTGGTCACATGCTCCCCGGGGTTTCGTTCCTTCCCACGCTTTCTCACAGAGGCAGCCAGGCTGCAGAAGGGGCTGCCCAGCTGGCCCTCTTGCTCCTGGCTCTGCTACAGCAGGCAGTGAGGGAAGGAGGGAGGGAGGGAGGGCAGGCAGGAGGAGGCATGTGAGGTAAGAGCTAAAAATAAACAGCTGACCTGGCTGCTGGAGGCCCTTCCCCAGCCCTCTGGGGGTGGTGGGAGAAGGGTACAGGGCATTGGGGCCACTAGAGGTGCAGCCAGGGGAGACCTGGCCAAGGATGGGGATGGGATGGGAGGCAGGCTGTGCCTGGGGGCTGGAATGCAGCTGCAAACTGAGGCCCTGACTCCTCTATTCACGTTGCTCTCATCTCTGCCCCTCACTTCATGCCCCCACCCCCACCCCGCTCCTTCATTCCCTGTTCATGCATTCCCTCTCCCCCTTTAGGGTTTACCCCCCTCATTCAATCATTCACTTGCACGTTCTCTGTCATACTCTCCCTCATCCAGCCCCAGCCCTTGGGGAGCTGCTGCTCACTTGCCCCTTTTCCTACCCCCTTTGGCAAGTGGGCAGGGGACAATCTGGGACCTGGGGATGGACATGGGAGGCTCTGATGACCATTTCTGCCTTGCCTCCCTCTGCCCAGTTCCTTTCTGGGGGCAGGAAGGTAGGAATCCCCCAAGGGCTATTGCCACCTAATAACGGTGGGAGGCGTAGATGTGCATACCTTCAGATGGAGCTAGGTGGGTTCGGGGCGAGGCAGGGGAAGTGAATTATCTGAGAGAGTTGGTAGGGTACCCCACAGGCAGGTGAGACCTGCTACCTTCCGGAATCACTGCCTGCTGCACCTCATGGGCCAAGAGAGCCCAGCGAGGCTGCACTGGAAGCTGGGCATCCTCCCTGCACTGTCTGACACAGCCTGAATGACCCTGCAGAACACAGTCTCTCTGCATGTGGAGCTGGCCTAGGTGTCCGTACGGTTACAGCGACACCGGACTGGCTGCCTAGCCCAACATAGCCCCAGCCCCACTGCCAGACCAGGGGCAGTGGATGAGAACTCCTGAGAAAAGGATGCCCAGAGGTTAAAAATAAAAGAGCCCAAGACTTGCACACTGGACCACAGGCATGGCCATCGACGGTGCTGCTGTTCCTCTCCTGACTCTTGCCCTGCCCTTCCCTGTCCCCAGACATGCGTAGGCTCCCCTTTTGGGGACCTCTGCCTCCGATAAGAGGAATCCTCCCTGATATCCCCAACGTTTGCCTTTATGTTTGGGCTGTGCTCTCCTCATGCTCCAGCACCAAATGTGTCCATTCCCTGTGGCCATCCCTCATGAGACGAGGATCTTGCACTGGCCACGGGGTCAATTCATACCCAAGTAGTAGGGGCTGGTGGGGACTCTTTCTTTCCTGTACAGAGACCCTCTTTTAGGACACTCTGGTTCCAATCTCCTGGCTCAAGGGCTGACTGTGTGTTGGACCTCGCACAAGTATCTGAAGTATGGCATCTCAACCTGGTTCTCACAGAAACCTAAGAGGGAGAACTATGGCCACCATTTCACAAGGGAGGAAACAGGTCTCCCTGAGATCACTACCCCACAGGCAGACTGAAGCAGGTCTAGAGCAGAGGCAACCCCCACCCCAAACAGGCCCAGCCCGTCCCACACATCACAGGTGCCAGGCCCTTTGCCCAGGGAGGCCTGACTTCTCAAGGCCACGGCTTGTATTTTGGCAATTATAATAAGATAAGAAACGGGCAGTGTTACAGTAACAACTCCAACTCCACTAATTTCTTCACAAACTCTATTTTGAACCGAAAGCCAATTAAAAATTAAGCCAGAGGGTACTATTATCTTTCAAAAAGATAAATAGGTAAAAAATTTGGAATCAACAACTGTTAATCATGAAATGACTCACATTTTATAGCACTATGGTTAATTTTTCAGAGAAAATTTCAAAGAGAAAAGGGATCTAGTCTTATTGCCTCCTCCATTGTATGCTCTGGACTCCCTCTTGAGAAAGAAGGTAAAAAGGTTTTTACAGCTCAGAGAGTTGGGGTAATTCCCACCCTGGCAGCCCAGACAGGTGGCTCCACCCACAGGTGGAGCCACAGCAGGTCTAACAGGCCTGGGGGGGAGCTGGCCCTCCCTCAGGCCCCCAGCCTGCATGCAGACATGCCTCATGCTGTGCACAGAGACAGCCAGATGGAGAGAGACAGCCAAGGCAGACCTACCCCTCCACCTCCCTCCCAAGGCAGGATGTGTCTGGGCCACCTGCTGAAAAATCAGGAGCCTCTTACCAAGAACACACAGGAAAACACAAAATTGCTCTAAATGCCAAGTGGCCATTCACTAAGATGGGACCAAAGATGGCCCATGGCCTGGTTAAGAGCCTCAGCTGGGAAGGGCAGGGGAGGGGGACACACCAAGCACCAGCCCTTCCCTACCAGCCTCTTGCAAGACCGAAGGCAGGCAGAGCCGGGAGAAAGTTCTGATCATTGTCTGGGTGAGGGAGGACAAGGGCTTGGAGTAGGGCCGTGGCTGCAGGGATGAAAAGAAGAGGCCAGGGTCTAGTGCCAGTGGGAAGGCAGAGCCAGCAGGGCTTGGTTCACGGAGTGGGTGCTGAGGTGAGAGAGAGGGAGGTGAGGATGACCCCAGGCTCCCAGCTTGCACCCCTGATGGATGATGGTGGCACGGTCTCATGGTGGGAACCACGGGAGGGGGCATGATGGCTGCCCATCCACACTTTCCCCAGGAGCAGCCACAGGCCCTCTGGGGATAGCAGCATTAACAAGCAGAGCCATGAGGAGAACGGAGTCAGAGAAGCTGGGCCACCTTCTGACTGCTGTTAGGAGCAGGAGGCAGGGAAGCAGAAGCTGCGGGTAGGGAAGATCTAGGACCAGGACGCCCAGCAGCTTTGCCATCAGGCCCATGGAACCCACAGGTCCTGTGGAGGCAAGGGTGGCCCTGGCCAAGGAGGTGGCAGTGGGGCAGGACATGGAGACAGCAGGACATGGAGGGATTGGGGCAAGGGGCAACGCTAGCTACCGAGGGGCAGAAGCTCCAGGGTCCAGGGAGGCAACAACCAAGCCTCTAATGAGGGGCTGAGATCAGAATCCAGACCGTTCACCCAGAGTCAGCATGTGACTGAGACACTCCTGTTTGGGCAGAATCAGCACTTCCCCTGGCCTGGCCCAGAAGTCGCTGAAAGGAACTGTCAGGAACATTTATACTCCTGGACAGAGACAGTTTTCCCTTCCTCTCTGCACATCCTGCTTAATGAGGAAATGTGGGCCCGGAGGTCCCTCAGGGACAAGGGTCCTCCAGGCTGGGCCAGCTCAGCAGTCCAACAGGGCTCAGCGTCAGGCTGCCCCACCCGGCAGTGGGTGTATGCCTGGCTCTGGACTGGAGTTCCTCTGGCCCTGTGGTGACCCCTTGGTGCCCCCTCACCTCTCTGGGCAGCCAGGCCAGCCATCCTCCAGTGAGCCACTGGACCTAGGGCTTGGGGAGGTGGCAGTGAGGACCTGGAGGGCATCACATGAGGCATCACACGAGGAGGTCACTCGTCTTGCTCAGGCCGCCCCTCCCTATATGTTGGAAAATATGGCCTGTGGCGGCCAAAGTAGTCTTCCGTGTCACAGTGGGCTGCTCCCATGGAGGCCTGGCCCAAGGCAAGTCACAACAAGGTGCCACAGAGACCATGACTACACCACACACTCCTCTGTTGTCTCTGGGCCAGCGGTGGTCTGCACTCCACACTCCTCTGCCCAACCATCAGTCACATATGGCTTAGCCCAGGGGCCCCAAGACTCAGGCGGCTACCGTGTGCAGGAGGAGTGGGCTTAGCTTGACATCTCCTGATATGACACAGCTGGGGACACATCCACCTGCCAAGATGAGCCAATCAGAGACCGCAAGGGCACACACGGAAGGGGACACACCCAGCTATGGGCAAGGCAGCCAAGGTAGGGTTCACATGGATGGCCCTGGGCAGGGCAGAGTAGGTGAGGGCAGGAGCAAGAGCAGCCTTCCGGCCCAGGCTCGTCCTGCTCTGCCAGGGTACCTCCTCCTCCGCACCTTCTGAACCTCCCAGGCTGGGCTCCAAGCTTCAAGAGAACACCAGGCCTCCTGCTCCCTTCCACCCAGCTCTGCACAGGGCCCAGAACCCTCCTGTGGAAGAGGGACTGCAGAGAGACAGCCCCCAACCCCAGCACTCCCTCAAACTTCCCTCTGGGTAAGAAGAGCATCTCTGAGCATCCCCACGAACAGTCCCAAGGAGGGCTAGGCCCTGCCACAGGAAAATATGTGGACCAAAGACTGTGGCTTTGACAAGCAGATATCAATACCCACGACCTCAGACGAGGGGATGAAGGGAGGACACTGCCTGGCTGGGCTGCCCCGCTGTAAGAAAGCCTTCTGCCCTGCCCTGGGCATGGGGGCACAGCCCTCTGCCTAACGGCCTTTCAACCCCTGTGAGAGTCACAGACTGAGGGCAGGGTACGACCTCAGGTTCTTCCTGCATGCGCAGCAGGGGTTGGCATCATCCATCAGGGCCATGCCCATGATAGCCAAGAATGCGGAGGCCGGTTCAGGGCCTCCTGAACCTGGCTACCTCTGGGACCAGCCTCAGGGCACTGGTCAGCCGGTCAGAGGCAGTGGGCACCATTATTCTGTCCACTGTGCCAGTTAATTCTCTGAGTGGAAGGACAGGCCGGGGGCAGGGACAGGTAAGGGAGCATAGACCCTCTGCAGCTGTGTAGGGGCAGCCCCGTGACTGCTACAGACCCAGATTTCTACAGTCCTTTCTGGCTCCCATGCCCATCACCCCAGGCCTTGGCCCCTCACCAAGGCCCAAGGGAACATGCTTGGTCCAGCTCTCTTACCTCCACCAGGTGGGGCGTCGGGTTGAAGCCACACAGGTTGCACACCTGGAGTCTGCAGGTGGTGCAGGTGTTATAGTTGGCGGGGCCCTTGCTGCCCACGTTGAGCTCAGCTTGGCACAGTGGGCAGGTGGCCCTTTCCTTCGGCATGGTCTTTGGCTTGGCAGCAGCCTTGGCCACTGCCTGGTGTTCTGCTCTGCCATGCTTTGGACTGGTTGTTCCCCCAGTTCTCGCCAGGGCTCCAGGCCCTGATCCAGGACCTGTTTTAGCTCCAGGCTCAGTTTTGGCTCCAGGTGCTGGCCCAGACCCGGGCCCTGAGCCTGGAGGTCTTGGGCCAGCCTGCTTGCTGGCATCGCTGAAGACGATCTTGGGCAGCCCCTTGCTGGGGGCAGGCTGGCCCTGGGGGTCGGCCTCAGGCTGCACAGACATGAGGGTGCTCGCCTGGGTCAGCAGCGATGCACCAAGGCCAAAGAGCTTCCCAGTGAGGCCCTCCTGGGTCTGCTCAGCAGCACCAGGCCCAGAGGGTGCTGTGGTGGCACTTTTGGCCAGGGCCTCTCCTGCAGGTGGCCTGGGCTCAGCTGTGGAAGGCTTGATGGGGAGAGGGGGCTGAGGAGACATCCTCCCCACCTCCGGAGGGGCAGCTGCTTGGGCAGGCCCCGGCACTGAGGTGGCCCTGGCTGTCTCAGCCTGGTGGGGGCCAGGCTGTGGTCCCCCTGGGCCCCGTGATCTTTCTTGCTCCGGCTTCCCCAGGGGCTGTTTGGCTGGGGAGTGGACCGGAGACAGGGCTGGGGAGTGCAGCTGCTGCTGGCTCTTGGAGCGAGGCGCAGTGGTCATGTCCATCCCTAGAGCCCTCTGCATCTGGCAGTTCAGACAGAGCCACTCCTTCACCTGAGGAGGAAGCATCATGGTCATCAGGGTGGTCAGGACTGGGGGTGCCCATGGTCCAGGTCATTGCAGCCCACAGCAGCCAGGGCCAGCTCCAGGCAGGGGCACCAAGCCTGGCTCCGGTGTTTCTGGGCTGCCAGGAGGTGGGCTGAGGGACAGATAGCACTGCCCTGCCCTCTAGGAGCTGCCAGGTGCGTGGAGCCAAGCAGAGGCAGTCACATACTCCCCACACCCAACTACCAACACACTGCCTGCCAGACTGCCTGCCAGGGTCCTCCCCACGCCACTGGCTGTACCTCAGACCTGCGTACATCATCCATCTCCACATCCCGCCTCACCAATCCATGCTCCCATCCTCCTGGTTGGATGACCCCAGAAGTCTCCAACTGGTCACTTTCTTTCCCCTGCTGCCCCCTTCAGGCTGTTTCCACACAGCAGCCAGAGTGACCTTTTAAAATATAAACCAGGAGGGAAAGCATGGCCCTAGAACAGTGCCTGGTATGCAATAGGTACTCAATAAAAACTTGCAGAATGAATAAAGAAGTGAAGAGTAATAGGTGCGAGAGGGAGGCATAGAAAATAAAAAGAAACCATGATTCCTGTCCTAGAGGAGCTTAGAGTCTAGCTGAGGAGACAAGATATAAATGAGCAATCTTGAGAGCAAAATAAGTGAGGGCAAAGTAATGCAATGTAAGTGACGTAAGTAGAATAAAAAAGCCTTTTGCTTTCTTAAGGAAGAGAAAATTTTTTAAAGAAAATGGGATAATTTGTGCCTCCAGAATAAACAAGCCATGTGTTTCTGTTCACATGATGGACGTGTAGTTTCTCTCTGCCATTAACTCCTCCCTAGGACAGCAGGCTCATGACTCAGGTTGGGCCAATCACTGGTTGCAGCTAGGGGTGCAGGGATGGGCATGTGACCTTGCAAACAGGGCCAATCAGAGCCCTTCCATATTACTGGGTGAGTGAACAACAGGAGATAGGCTCACTCATCAGAAGGACATAGCCTTGGAGTGGTCAGTAGCCTTCTTGCCCTGCTTGCAGAGAGGCACTAAGGATGAAATCAAGAGACAGTCGGAAGTGGAGCTAAGACTAAGAGGAACTAGCAGAACTGACGACTTTACTCAATTCCCTGGATCCAGCTCTGCCTTAAGTCTACCCTCGGACTTCCAGCTACATGAGCCAATATCATCTTCCTCCAAAAATCCACATACAAATCAGAGAATGTCATTTACAGGCTCAAACCCCTCTAGTGGATTCCCACCACACTTAACCATGGGAACTCTTTACTGTGACCCATGAGGCCCCCGATCTACCCCAGCCTATGCCTCTCTCTGGCCTCCTTTCCTGCCCTCTCCCCTTTGCTGTCTCACCCCAGACACGCCGGACCTCCTGTTCTGCCAAGTGGTCCTCTGAGCTCTCTTCTATAACCAGGGCCTTTGCACTCACTCTTCCCTCTGCCCCCGGGTGCTGCTAGCTATGTAGGTCTCAACCGAGTATCACTTCACCAACAGGGCCCTCCCTGGCCACACAATCGAAAATACCTGGGACTTCCCTAGTGGTCCAGTGGTTAAGACTCCACGCTCCCAGTGCAGGACGCCCGGGTTCGATCCCTGGTCAGGGAACTAGATCCTGCATGCTGCAACTAAAGAGCCCACATGCCGCAACTAAAGATCCCACACGTGGCAACGAAGATCCCGCATGCTGCAACTAAGACCCGGCGCAGCCAAATAAATAAATACATAAATAAATATTTTAAAAAAAAAGAAAGAAAGAAAATACCTCCGAAGCACTCTGCAGGTAATCACCCATTTTATCCTCTTCACAGAACTTATTCTTTCCCAAAGCTTCTGCTACTTTGTCCCTTTGGGTGTCTCCTGTATCCTTGCCCCACCCATGAGCTCTTGTTTAGGTGGTCTTGGGACAGTGCACAGTGTGTGGCACACAGTAGGGATCACTCCAGAAATGCTTGCTGTGGGATTAATCCTGACAACCTATTAATAGGGGCATAGCTCTTGCAAGGCCGCAGCCATGAGAATGGAGGTTCAGCATCCCATGAGGAGGCTTCTCCTTCTCAACCAGAAAGGCAGAGGCCAAGTCCGCTCATCTATGGTTGAGCAGCCAGAGTCTTTGAAAGCACCACAGTGGCCCAGTTGCCAGGGAAAGGTCCAGTCTGGTCCCTGGGGCAGAAAGCTCCTTCTGCCCACCCTCAGGGGTGCCTCCAGCCCTGCTCTCTGCCTTGAGGTCACAGGGCTGTGCTGCTGCCGCTGTGGCTGACTTGCCAGCAGCCCAAGAGCAGCATCCAAGGAGTAGGGAGAAGACTGCACTTTGATGAGTACCCCCTGGCACCCTGCACCACACAGGGCATGTTCGCAGGCATTCTTGCATTTTATCTTCACAGTAGAGAAAACCAAGGTCTAGTATGATTTAGCCACCAGCTTTCACAGTAACCCAGCTTGGAAGTGGCACTCCTGGCAAGACTGGCCCTGCCAGCCCTGCCCAGCTCCTGAGCTGCAGGCTGCAGCCTGCGGCCTTTTGCATGTCTGCCTCTTCTGCAGACCGCTTAGCCTCATGCAAGTCAAGTCATGGGTCTAGAAGTTGCCCCTGCGAAACTCAAAGACCAAGCCTGGCTCTAGAAACCATGAGAACAGTGATGCCGCAGCACTGGGGAGTGAAGCCATCCCCCAAACCGGGAACTGTTGACTCATCTAGATGCTTTGAAGACCCAAGGCAGCTTTGTCTACCTTTGGACAAAGAAAGCTACAGAGGAAACAATCTGTGTCCCTGGGACTCAGCCCAAAGACTCCTTTAGAAAAGTCATTTTTGGTGAGGGTGATGGGGGTTCACTCCCATCAAAAGCGGGAGCTCCCAGGAGCGAGCTGTTTTGGCTCACCCTCAGAGGGACCCTGGGAGATGGTTACCCTCTTGAGGGGAGGCCTGGTCCTGGCCCAGGGCGGCAGCCACAAACTCAGTTCCTGTGGTGGGTGCGCAGCCCACACTGGAGGTCCCGTCTCTGCAGCACGCCCTGAGGTGGGACTTCCCGGGAAGAGGAATCTGAGAGGTAAGGCTCTTTCTCCTGGGACTTCAGGGTGACCCTCCTTTGGGTTCTGGAGAGGGTTGAACAAGGGCCTGTGCTAAAACTCCTGCACTCACCACCAGAACCTTCCCTTACCCAGCCCCCATCACCCAGGCTGTCACAGGCGTCTCACCTAAAATAGAACCTCTCCAAGAAACAGCTAAAACACCCCTCAGTGACTCATCTCCCAGATGGGCGTAGCTATTTCTATCCAGCCTCTTCCAGACAGCAGGAGCCTTGACCGTGCCCTCCCCCAACCCCTCCCAGGCTCAGGCCCAGGCAGATAGGGCCAGCACACAAGGCCACCCTAGGAGAAAGCTCACTGGGGGATCTCTCTGAACCCAGCAAGACTTCCCTCTCTGCCTCCCCTGTGGAACTTCAGAAGCTTCAGAAGCTTGCTGGGAGGGGCTCATCCTCAACCTCTTCCTCCCTACCCCAAGGTCCTTACCCTGTGTTAGGGGGATGGAGGCTGTCCACTGGGTAGGGAGAGAGATGGCTGCGCACCACCAGCCCACCTGCCCACCTAGGCTGGGTATACATGACCAGGCCTGGGGCAGCTCCCCTGGCTCTGGAACCAACAACAGCGAGAGTCTTCCTCGGCTGGACACAGTGTCTGTGGCTCCTGGGTACCCTCCTAGCTGGCTGCCCACCAGAATCAGAGGGCATGGCCTTCTACCAGTGTGACAGGGAACCTCTCTTAGAGTCTTATCAAATATCTCCATAAGCCCTTGGCCCATGGCCAGGAGGTGGGCAGGTCACAGACTTTATGTCCCAAGACCCAGAGATGGAGCTAAGGGGACTTCCCAGGGCTACTCTGAGGTAGATGGTTCTGCCTGACATCAGCTTCGGTCAAGCTGATCCTTCTTGCCAGCAAGGGGACCCATTGTGCCATCTCAGAGGCATAGATGCCCCTGCACCCAGCCCAGTGGGGGTCTGAGCAGCAGAGGGGATGGGAAGTCTCAGTGTGGTGTGCAGCCAAGAGCTGGTCCGCAGATAAGGGAAGCAGAAGCTACAGGAACATGGCTTCCCATAGGGAGCCAGTGCCTGCTCTGCCAGGAGCCGGCCAGAGATTCAAAAAAGCAGGCCTTGTGGGTTCCTGGCTCTGAAGGGACTTTCTCCCCGAGAAGAGCCTTTCTCAGCTGCTCCCTTACTTGCACTGTTCAATCACAGAAGGACAGCTAAGGCAGTGCAGCCTACCAAGGATCCAGAGGCCTGGGACCAGGCTGGGGGCTCTGTGAACCACACGTCTGCGTGGCCTCTCCCTGCGGCTCCCTCCACTGGGCTCTGGGGCAGGAAGGGGTGTGGGGAAACTTTTTGGGAGGGGTTTCTACATCTTTCCCACAGGGACACTGGTGGCACTGCACCTGCCACCCTGCGTCTCAGCCCCAAAGGGTGGGATCCAGCCTTGCACGTCCTATTTGGCCCCAAAGGATGCTGCCCAGGGAACTTGCTTCTGCTCCTGGGTGGGGCCTGCCGCACTGGCACCTCTGTGGCTACCAGGAAGCTCTGAGGGTCCCCAGCAGTAACAGGTTCTCTTTCCACCATCCCCTCCCACGTCCCCACCAGCAAGGAAGGAGGGTGGCAGACGTCACTTAGCCTGCCTTCCTGCAGAGAGCAGCGCTTGCCTCCGAGCCCAGCCCCACCTGGGAGAGCGGGCATGCAGGGTGTCAGATCACTGCACTGACATCATGCCTGATGCTGCATTCATTCTTTTTTCCATTTTGGTACAAGTTGAAACATCACAGGAGCAGCTTATAAATGAGCCTTCCCTGCTGGTGCCAAGTCTAGAGATTCCTGGGAGGGCCCCACCGGCCAGTGTGACCTCATGCTCTGCCGGGCTGTGAGTCACTCGCCAGGCCTCGACAGGAGGAGGCACATAGCCCACTGTGGGCTGGGAAGAAGGGTGGGCCTGTGCCCTCGCACTGCCCCTAGCATTGGACACATCACCTGCCT
The DNA here is from genome assembly GCF_028023285.1 of Balaenoptera ricei. Lineage (NCBI taxonomy): Eukaryota > Metazoa > Chordata > Mammalia > Artiodactyla > Balaenopteridae > Balaenoptera > Balaenoptera ricei. The sequence goes on along the minus strand of NC_082649.1, from coordinate 68,218,243 downwards.
CATCCAGCATCTAGCTGCCCCAAGTCTGCCACCAATCTGCTTTACCTGTCAACTGGTTGACCTCAGGTTTAGGCGCGGGTACCACAGGGTCCCATAGAGCAGGACACATTGATCCAGAGCTGGATCAGCCAGGCCTGGCCCACTGGGGAAGCCTGTGCCAATCTCATCAGGTAAGGACCCTGAGGGGGACCCTGGGAACCTGCCCAGCATCTGAGGCCAGGATTTGGGTCGTGGAGGCTGAACCCAATTGCCGCTTGGGGCTGGAAGGCCTCACTAGCCTGGAGCTCCATGAAAGGGAGAGAATCCATCCCCTTGCTGATCCTCCTCCACCTCCCGATATCCCTCAACTCCCCCCCGATCCTACCCCAGATGGGCTCCCCTCCTTTCCTGGCCTGGGAAAAAATTCTCCTGTCCAGCACCGAGCCAACTCCCCTACACCCCATCCCCATACTCCTCTTGGACCCCAGACGACCTCTCTAGGAGAAGCTGCACTCCCTGGATTTCAGAATGTGGCAATGCCTCACCTTCTCTTTTTTTTAAAAAAAATTATTTATTTATTTATTTTTGGCTGTGTTGGGTCTTGTGTTGCTGTGCGCGGGCTTTCTCTAGCTGCAGCGAGCAGGGGCTACTCTACTCTTTGTTGCGGTACGCGGGCTTCTCACTGCCGTGGCTTCTCTTGTTGCGGAGCACGGGCTCTAGAGTGTGCAGGCTTCAGTAGTTGTGGCATGCGGGCTCAGTAGTTGTGGCTCACGGGCTCTAGAGCGTAGGCTCAGTAGTTGTGGCGCCCGGGCTTAGTTGCTCCGTGGCATGTGGGATCTTCCAGGACCAGGGCCCGAACCCGTGTCCCCTGCATTGGCAGGCGGATTCTTAACCACTGCGCCACCAGGGAAGTCCCTCACCTTCTCTTTAAACTCCCTAGGGCCCTCGGGGCTCAGCCATTGGCTTCCCCACCCTGTTCCCCTCCTGGCTCCTGCTGCCTTCCAGGCCCCCTCATCATGCCCTCTAGTCTCAGAAGTCCTTGGCTCTGGCCTCCCAGGCTTCCACTGCACTGACTCCCACAGTCACTGCAGATGGCAGCCACCCACTAACCCGCCTGACACCTCTATCCCTCAGCCTCACCCTCAAACTTACCCTCGCCCAAAACTGTCTCTCCTCCCAAACTACCCCTGTGCCTGTCCTCCTCCAGCCTCCAGGTCGTCTCCTAGGCCTCCCCACTGCAGCAGGCCTGGGGCCTTGTGGAGACCTCCCCCACCGAGCCTCTGCTTTCTGTTCGTCCATGGGCCCTCTGCTTTCACATCCCTTCCTACCCCGCTGAATCTATGGTCTGCCGATCCTGTCACACTCTGCTCAATGTCTGTGCTCTCTTGACCCGTGTCTGCTCCAGAATTAGATCCAACTGCATACCTTTTTCTCCGGGCCTACACCTGAACAGCTGAATGGGTACCAGGCAAAGGGGCTCCACTGTAAATTAACTTATGTCCTAGCTTCTCCCGGGCCCCCCAGCTTCCTGGTTAACTCACTCCGTCTCTCCAGTTAGCTTTTCTCCACAAAGGCTGGTTCAATTTCTCCATTCCCATCCCTGCCTGTCATCTTCCCCTGCCTTCTGGATCAAATGATGGCCCTGCTTCCAGTGTCTCAAAAAGGAGCCACATAATAGGATGCCTCCCCCACACGCAGGATCTAGACCTGCCTTTTCGGGGGCCCCACTCTTTCAATCATGCCCCATCTCCCACATGCCTAGGCATCGCTTTCCTCTCAGAGCTCAGAGAGCAACACTGTCTCCTGCTTTTCAGAAACCCTCTCCTGCCTGCACACCTTCCCTAGTTACTGTCCGGGCTCTCTCCTCTCCTTCTCAGCCAAGCTTCTCGAGAGTTGACCACATGGATGAAGTTCAAAAAACACTGTGCTGAGTGAGAAAGGACTTACACAAAAGAGTCCATTCTGTATGATTCCATTTATATGAAGTTCTGGAATAGGCAAAACTCATCTATGGTAGATAAAAAATCAGAGCAGCAGTTGTCCCTGGAGGAGGGATAAGGATGGACAGGGATGGGGCCTGAAGGGACTTTCTGTGGTGAGGGGATGTTGTCTGTCTTGACTGGAGGGATTTGGGTGACACAGGTGCATGCTTTTGTCAAAGCTCACTGAATGGTACATTTAAGCTTTGTACATTTCATTCTATATAAATTTTACCTTAAAAAAAACCCTTAAATACTGATCTCTAACTAATGAGAGGCTTACTGAAGTGTTTAGTGGGAAATATACTGATGTCAGTATATGGCTGTGAATCTCCAAGGTCTCCAGTCCTGACCTGCCTGCACGCCAGGGTCTTAGATTTGTCACCCTATTGCACTCCACTTGGGTGCTCACAGACAACTCCAACTTGACACGACCCAAACAGAAGAATTCTCCATCTCCATCTCCTACCCCCATGTCCACTACATTTCCATAACCTGTCTGTTTAGCCTCCAAAATACACCAGGAATCTGTCACAGTTCCCCCACCATGACCATCTCTACCCCAGCCCCAGCCTGCCCCTACAGGCTATTCTCCACACAGCGGCCAGAGTGTGGGGTGTGTGTCTCTGTGCTATTGTTGTATACATATACATCTATGAAGGGGAGTAAAACAAACATAACATAAAATGTGCCATTTTAGTCATTTTTAAGTGTAGATTCAGTGGCATTAATTACATATATGATGTTGTGCAACCATCACCGTTATCTATTTCCAAAAAGATGTTTTTAAATGCACACCTTACCTTCCCACTGCCATCATCCAAAACCCTTGACATCACATCTGGAGCCCCCAGCAGGATCTGCCTGCCCTCTGGACCTGGCTTGCTCCCCGGCCGTCACATGGGCCACATACTTCCCCTCAGGCCTTCCCTGCCTCCACCTGTCTCTGGTCCAGCATCAGTCTAACAACTGCAGTCTAACCTCCCTTCCTTGTAGAAGTCCCGAAGAGTCTTGTCACAGCATCACAGCAAGTCCCACCAGCCCTCCTCCTGGTCCTCCACAACCCTGACCCCCAGGTGCGGCTGTGTGTTTGCGGGCGTGGTTACTGGTGAACGGGCTGCCTCTCCCTCTGGCCTGGAGGCTCCGCAGGGCTGAGCAACACATCTGCTGCAGCTCTGCCTGAATCCCAGTGTTGAGGACAGTTCCTGGCTTACATATGGACTCAAAAAGCATTTGTGGAGGGAAGAAAGGATGAGAAGAAGGGAGAGGGCCACCCTCTGACTGAGTAGATACAAGCGGGCCTGCTCAGGCCAAAGTTTGAGCTAACAGACAGTAGAAACGGCAGAACCAACAGGTGACCAGCCAGCAACTGGCTACTTTATGGAGCTTTCCTCCTCTGCCTCTTCCTGCCTCTGGACCCCCTGCCTCTCCCCGTCTTGTCCCTTCTCCCTGCTTCTACTTT